>NC_140458.1:5094867-5712367 GCF_963576455.1 Neolamprologus multifasciatus
AATTTAACACTTTAGGGCATTTAAGATCAAACTTGAGAAGAAAATACAGAAGTGGAAAAAGAAAGTGGAAAATATACTCTGTACAAGTACACGCATGGATGTGAGATAAAAGTAAAAAGGGTAAATTACAATATTTGTAAGAACGTAATATGAAATGTTTATTGATTGTTTATTAAAGTGAAACGAAAAACTGTAAAAGCACTAAATGAGCCCGTTGTTCCATTGAATTGAAGGCTCAAATCAAGCTAGTTAATGTCTATGTGCAAAGGTCTTGACCTGTACTTCATTTATTATTTGTTTAACCAGGAAGTGAAACTCTTTGGATTAATAATCTCTTTTGCAAGAATTTAATGGGCTGATAGAGGCAGCTTTAACCTAGCATGTTAGTCAATAGTCGAAGAAACCAGAGCACGAGAAGTGCTCCTCAAAGAAGATCCCAAAAACTTGATTCTGTTCATCTGGACGTAGGAGAAACATTTCGTCACTCATCCAAGTGACTTCTTCAGTGTCAGCTGACTGCAGGTTTCCCCAACCTTATAAACAGTACATTCACTCAATGACTGAAACTAGCACCACTGACGAACAATGGGCTGTGAGGTCAGTTTTGATATGCAAATTGTCATGACCACTGATCAACAACCACAGATCAATGGCATATGAAATACTCCTGAAATATGTGTCCTGAAATATGTGTCAGGAGTACCGACGGAGACACATTTTCTCTAAACATTGTCCTTGTGGCTTTTAAATCCCAAAACACGCTGCACCAAAAATTGGTCCACCCCAAGGATCGGGGAATGATCTGATATCGTCGTGTTGGTGTTGTTCCCAGATCATCATGAAAATGTTGTTCCACATCGCAAGTGACCAATCACATTGTTGTGACGTTATTCTTTTGTGCGCCAAGCCATTCGTGCATTTATGAAATTCCAGTGTTGCAAGGACAATATCAATTCTGCTTACCGTTTATTAAAGGGTTACGGTTAGGGTCAGGGTCCATTGATCGGCGGACAGAGGGGGTTTCTCGCAGCTTATGTACAGTTTTTGGTTTTACGGCGATTTTTCCCGAAGTCGCAAAAGTATGACGTCATAACATTCTGATTGGTCACTTGCAATGTTGATCCTGGAACAAGATTTAGTATGATGATCTGGGAACAACACCAACATGACCATATCAGATCGTGCAGGATCGGGTCCCCCGACACAAACAGCGTAGCATAGTGTACGCTGTTAAGTGCCAGGAGGATTGCCGTGATTTATACATCGGGGAAACCAAACAACCTCTGGCTAAGAGGATGGCACAACATAGAAGAGCCACCTCGTCAGGCCAGGACTCCGCAGTCTATTTACACCTACAGGACAGTGGACACTCTGAGCGCACACATCATGGACAGGGAGGAACGCTGGTTTGAGCGGAGAGTCAAGGAAAAGGGAAAGACCATCTCTGAATCGAGGAGTGGGCCTAAGGGTACATCTTTCGCCATCTTACAATGCTGTGATTGCAGACATTCTCCAACTCATGGCCATTGGTCAATTGTCCAGTGGCTGTTGATCAAAGGTCATGACAATTTGCATATTAATGAAATGAAATGACCTCACAGCCCGTTCTTCGTCAGTGGTGCTAGTTTCAGTCATTGAGCAAATGTACTGTTTATAAGGTTGGGAAACCTGCAGTCAGCTCAGACTGAATGAGCGATAAAACATTTCTCCCACTGCAAACGCTACTTCCAGATGAACAGAATCAATTTTTGGGATTCCCTTACCTGGATGATTGAGCATGCATCAAGACTCCTCAAAGAAGAGCTCTGAAAACACTTCAATCACCAAAACCTCGGTACAATCCTCGGGGATGTTACTACTTAAACTGCTCCAAAAGGTACCGAAAAAAAAACCGCGAAAGGTTTTTGTTGCACCTGCATTAGCACAGAGCTCTGCTATTCTATCTGTTCTTCACAATAAGTATCACTGGGGTTCATTAACCAAGCGCAGCACTGAATATCCCCCCCGCCCCAGGCCAAAGACCCTGAACACACATCCCTCACCTTACATATATACAGCAAAAATTAAACAAGGTTGTGTTTAAAACTGTTCCTCACCGTGACCTTCCTGCCCTCCTGTTCTTGTTCTCCCGCCTCCTCTCCATCCTCCCCCTCCTCCTCCTCCTCCTCGTCATTCAGGTACAGAACATTCTGGACGCTGGCGTGACCTGGGCGGATGTCCAGTCGATCCCAGTCATCTGTGTCACCTGACGACAAAGCACACACTGTGGGGTTAAGAAGAGGCTGTATTTCACAGTCATTCCCTAATAAAACCTAAGGTCAGGTAACACAGTGTGATGAGACAGATATGGTTAGATGACATTTAGAAGAAGTTTAGAAGAAATAATAATTTGATATTTTTTACATGAAAATGATAAAAGTAAGAAGAACTGAGAATATAACAAAATATAGAAGTTGTAAAACTAATAACAGCTGAAATCTTATAATGTTTGAAATTAAATTGCAAAAGATCAACAGTGTGATAGGGTGTAAAAACAGACACAAAGAGAGGTTCACCATTCAAACCTGTGTGGGAAAATAATCTAATGTGGGATTTCATCAGCAGCAGTTCATAATATCATTAAAAGATTCAGTCAACATGAATCTCTGTCTGCAAACAGTTACACTAACTGGCTGAGATCCTGAGCCCCTTAAAGCAGCGGTCCCCAACCCCCGGGCCTCGGACCGGTACCGGTCCGTGAGTCGTTTGGTACCGGTCCGCGAGAGTAGAGGCTCAGGTGTGAAATGTCTGGTTTTCAGGGTTTTTATCGGTTTTCAGCGTTATTTTGTTATCGTTTTTATCGTTAACTCGGTTTTCCTGGGTCTTTTCCCGTGTGTTATGAATAAATCTTCTTTTTTTCGGTACCGGTACTAGTTTTATTTTGTTGTATTTATCCGCGACACCTTAAAGGCCGGTCTGTGAAAATATTGTCGGGCATAAACCGGTCCGTGGTGCAAAAAAGGTTGGGGACCGCTGCCTTAAAGCATCAAAAACAGACCTGATTCTGTAGTGGCAATAAGTGCATTTGTTCGTGCATTCTGTTACCTAAAAAATGCACGAAATTGGAATGTTTAAGACTGGAACAGGTACACGACTGTGAACCAGTCGCCTTCTGCACGCCTGATTCTTGCCCTTAAGAAATACTATCAAGCAGTTGTTTCACTTGTTTATTTAAATAACCAGCTTAGATGACGGCATCGATACAATCATGGAGGTGTGTTCAGGACAAACAAACCTCTTTAATGAGTGACACTGTAATTGCATTTTTCCTCTCACCTTCCCCGTCCAGGATGTAGTCTCGTGGGAACATGATGCCGCAGCCCATGATGTCACCTTTGAAGCAGCGAGGACCAAAAGCATCTCCGACTCCGCTGCCGTGAAAGATCTTTCCATCGTCTATGAGAGAGTGAGAGAAATAAACTGTAAGCTATCCATTTAACCCGTTTATTAAGAATTTGTTCCTCTGTTTATTTGTGCTCAGGATTTCTGCAGGATTAATTACACTGAACTTTTTTTTCAAACCACAATCATTATGACAAATTATGAAAGCATGACGTGAAACCAGCACCAACAATACAGCCTATAATTATTTCTTACATAATATTCTAGCAGTTTCCTGCAGTATCCAGCACTTTCTAAACATTTATATAAATGAACGTGACTCGAACCGTGACGGGTAACTCATTAAAAAGCAATAAATACTGCACAATCACTTAAATCTAAGCAAAAAACTGACACTAGTAGCAGCAGCAGTAATAGTAGCAAAGGAACCTTTAGCGTCTCTGGCTTTGTTACTCCAACCCCTAAACATGCAAGCTGCAGCTTGTAACATGATTTTAGCTTCCTTCACACACCAGAAAAGTTTAAGTAACCCAAAGAAACAACCACTAATGAGCATGCATGAGCACTTGCTCTCAAATGTATCTCCAACTTTCAATTGTGGACACCGCCACAGTTTGCAATCCCTTGTAAATAACTTTTGTGTGACGCATCCTGACTGACTGCAGCAGTTCGTTGGTTAAATGCTTTTAATTTGTAGGTGTTTAGTGAAGAAGTATTTGTAACACAGGCAACAAAGTTTCAAGCTGTAAGGCTGAACTTGAGTGAACTGGACCGCAGTGTTTCTTTTAATGTGTTTACCACAGAGGCCGACGTGTGTACATCCAGCGTAGCGCTAACATACAGGACATCCTGACATTCCAGCAGGATGATGACGTGTAAAGGCGGAAAAAAAACCCAGCCACTACCAAAAACACTTTTTTTCAAAAGAAGGGGAAAAAAAGGCATCAACAACATCTAAAGGAAATCACCAAAACAACACACACTACAGTTTGGAGCGACAATGGAAAAACGGGGCAAAAGAAAAACATTGCAGAGGTAGCCTGCAGACAAGCTTTCCTCAAGTGAAGCGGCGTGGCTGCTGCTGGTAAATATTTATGGAGTTGTCATGGGACCCGTCCCCGGCTCAGGATACTGTTTAAACAATCTCTATCTGAGCACCGGGAGGCAGACAGAGACACTGTATCATTACGGCTCCCATGCGGGCCCTTGTCACAACACCACACACTAGGCAAACAGTGGAGCCACGCCGGCATGAGGCGCAGCGCGGCTAAAAATAGACGAGCAGGGCTTTGGAGAGCGACAAGGACTGGCGCTAGAGGTGAGCTCGGGTGTGCAAGTCCAGGTTTGGGGCCCACGGTTGGAGCTAGCTGACTGGGAGAGGAAAGGTAGGAAGAGCCTGGCAGAGCATCAAGGGCTGTGGCTGGAGGGATGTTTCCTACAGCAAATTATATATTCTTGCTCGCAGTTTGCTGGCAGTTAGTAGATTTGCTATTGCACATCCACAAGAAACATAAAAAAAATAATGGAACTGCAGCAGACGCCAAGATATCATAATCTGGATACTCGTGAACTTTATGTGGATGTGTTGTAAGGACAAACATGTTGAAATAAAACAATGAACTCGGCTGGGCGCCATTTGGAAAAATTCGGACTTTCAAAGTCATCGGATCCCAGCCGAGTGTAACTGCAGCCATTTAAGTTAAAAAATCTACCCAGTGAATTTAAGCATCTCCTCATAATTATCATGAAGGTTTAACAAAAGCAGCCCCATAAATCAACACTCATCCTTTCTCATATCCTCAGTCCAGTTCTTCTCCATAGAGTCTTACACTTGTGTAACAATCGTTGACCTGTGACACACCTTAAGGTCAAGGTCACTGAGACTCATACCCGTGTGGTATGAATTTGAAACTCCTACGTCACCTCATTCTCAAGTTATTACATTCATAAACTTGGATGTCCACGCTGCCTGCCCACCCGCCCAGCAGAGTGATGGCAAAACCCCATGAGGCGTTTACGGCTGTAGTGTAAAAACCATAATCAGCATGACCATCACTTTTACTATATTTTCCACATATTTGCCCCCCAAAAAGCTCTGCTGCAAAAAATACAAGCGCTCAAAAGTACTGCAGTCAGAATTAGTTACTGTGAGCAAATTTAAAGGCTCTGGTTGTTCAGGTAACCATTAAACGCATTTACTGTCCCCTCATTTGCCAACCAGCTGCACCCATTGGTAGTTCATCAAACTCTTGGCATGAAAAGTTGAACCTACTTTGCATCATCAGCAGTTATGTCACATGACCTTGGTTGAAGCCGCTCAATGTCACTGAGCTTGTTTGCACCTTACTTTCGCTGCATGGAGTAAACCACTATTTATATTACCGGCCATAACAAACTTCTTTTTCCGTGGTCTGTGGTCGCTTGTACTGTGTGTCATTGTATTTGTGTTTACGTTTGTCATTGTTAAAAGATCTTTTCATCAGGTCACTCTTGAAAAAGTGACTTTTACACGGATAAACATGTATAAAAATAATAGACATAACTATTACCTATATTTACCCATATTAGTGTTCAGTTTTTCAGGTATCTGATATTTCTTATTGACCTCAGAAGTGACTGTTGATGTTTTTTGTTTTTCTTTTCTTCAGCTATGAGGTTCAATTTCCTGCAGGATCTGCAGACGTGCAACTCTTTTGATGGCCTGATGAATGATAAAATGCTTTTTGGTTTCACTAAAACTAATGATGCTCACATCCCTTTTATTTGCCTTTAATATATTTGCTTTTAACCACTTCAAAGCTAATTTATGGTGGGTGTAAGTGGAAGTTAATGACCCTTAAAGGGGACCTCATCTGCTCATTTCCTGTTCCATGTTTTTATTCCTGGATTCTTAAAGAGTAGCTTTGGATGATTCACGGTTCAAAATGATTATTTATTTTATAGTGTGCCTTTCATTGCATCTGCTGTTTAGTGCAAAAGAGGATGAAAACTGCTATACTGGAAAGGGGAAAAAAGGGCTGGAAAATAGGCAGTTTAAAATTAGCATAGAGGTGTTGACCAAGGAAGCTAAACGAAGCAGCAGATTGGTGATGCTGTTAAACTGGAAGTCTTGATAATAAATTTAGACTGTCAGTAGCTGTCATCACCACCAGGTGTTATATCTACAGCCAGAGCAACAAGAGGGTGAAAAATGGATCTGGGCTCAGGGTTTGGCGCTGGGCCCTCAGAAGGAGAGCTCAGGCTCTGTGGCTCCTGAGCGACTAAGAGCGCCTGGCTGACGACCGAGACCAGCTGGGAAGAGAAAAACTTTCTGGTAACACTAGAGTTTGCCCGGAAAAGAGCGGGCTTCCCTGCCCAGGGAACAATGACTTCACTGACTCCAAAAACATGACAAATTAAACCTAAATATTTATGTTCTTTCGTGATCCCACACATGCACGTGCACATGCTGCTAAAAATGTACTTCAAATTCCATTTGCAGATGCCATGTGGGTTTATCACAAACTAAATGCGATAAGCCCACATGGCATCTGCCGTGTGTTAAAACCGCATGGCAGATGCCGTGTGATGATGATATATGATATGACATACATCCTGGGTTCATTTCCAGTGAGGCCCCAGTTGATGTATATGTGAACAATATACTTCCTTACTTTCTTGGTTAGAGAAACTGCACAATTAAGCAATACAGGCAGGGCTGCAGAGTCTCTGCACCAGTGAAGCTATGGTATACCTTGGTGGTTGATGGTAAATGTTATGAGATAACACTTGAAGAGGACCAGCTCTTAGTTTAATCTCTTAACAAACAATACACATAAAATTTCAGTCAGACTATATGTTCTCAAAGAAATAAGACTTAAAGTAAAGTTTCCATCAGGTAACTCCCCTGTTACCGTCTGGTCCAAATCTGAGGCAGAGGAAGCCTCAGAGGGATGTACAGCTCAGCTGATGGTTTGGTGAGCTGTTGGATTACCTGGATCCAAACTGAGCACCCATGGCAACCTACCAAATCACACTTTTTAATCATGCTGCCAGGAATTTATAAGCTAGCGACAGGCTCTAGGATGGTCTTGCCACTTCCTGCTGTGTTTCAAACAGGTGCCTGCAAGTCAGTAGCTTTCAAAGCTTTCGATTTGGTCATTCACGGGTGTCAATATGTGGACCACAGAGTGTCACACTGCATATGCTATAACACAATAACAACAGCATATCAGCTTTTCAACTATTAATACTGTAGTGAAAGAACTGTAGCTCAAGGTTTTTATAACCAACCAAAACTAAACCAAAAATTAAAGACGAACCTGTTAGGCTCTATCCACACATTTTCATCCACTTAAATAGTTAATCATAAGGAGAAAGATGGGGCACAGTTTGGACCAGTCTATTACAGGGCTAAAATATGATGGTAGCCCAGATTCTTTGACAAAAAGTGTGATTAATGAGCAAAAGAACCATTTTTTGAGTATGAAAAGCACAAGATATATGTCATAGCCCCATTTTTATGCCCTACTGTACACCTTAATGTACAGCAAAGTCCAATAACAACAGTCAGTTGATGATCTCATGTTCTCGTTTTCCTTGTGAATATAACAGTGTGAGTTGTGGATGTGGATTCTTATCATGAAGGTATTTTCTAGATCTTTCCTTCACTGCATAGCTGCTATTGCATAACTGTTATGTACTTCATGTACACTTATTATCAGATCAGTTTAAGCAGTTGTAGCTCAGGAAGTAGAGCATGTTGCTGTCTTACCATAAGGCTGGTGGCTCAATCTCCAGTTCCACAAGCCTGAGTGCTCTTTGGGTAGGATACCCAACTCCAAATGAGTCCTCAAAGGTATAAAATAAAGAGCTGTATACAAGATACAAAGTAAGTACCGACCTACTGTACACAACGATCATCTATTAAACCATTAATAACCGATGTACAGTTAACAGGAGATATTATTTGGTGGTGAGAGTCTCAACTCCACATGTTGCATCATCTCTAAAGCACCCCCAACATGGGACATGGTCTCATGGCTACAACTGCGAGTGTCACCGGTGGCTGGAGGCTCTCCCAGTTGACATTTGGTGAGAAACTAATAAAAACTAAAAATCTCACAGAAACTACAGCTAATGATGTAAAGTGACAAAGTCCACATAAAGACAAAGCTGTGTGTGAAGGGATCAAACATGGGACTTTTACCAATGAGTCTAGGTTTTGTGTCCCATGTGAATCTAAAAGTGAGCGTGGAGTTTTTATTTTTAGACTTACTGGACTTATTATTTAAAAAAATCTGTTGCCAAATGAGTATGGTTAGGTTTAGGTAAAAAAAATATGCTTGGTTGGGCTTAAGCACGAATACTACTTGGATTTGTTTAGGAAAAGTTCATGGGTTTGCATTAAAATAGACTCTTTCACAATCTTACCCATGTATTAAAAAGCCTTTCTGGCTTGGCTTTCAGGCAGAAAGCCCTGAAGGCAAAATTTTCCCACGTGTGGTGTTTCTTCCCAATCGGCAAAGCTATGACATTGCAAAACGTGATCAGTCAGTTCCAGTGATGATGCTGTAGCAACGCTGTTGTTGACACCGTTGTAGGGACAACATCATCAACACCAGCACATCTTCAGGTGTTTCTACAATATATAGTGGTACTAATGTGATGTTTAATATTTTGGTGGTTTTTAAGCTGATTAATGGATCAACATTTAAACAAATATTTTCATTTTTTAGGTTGCCTTTTCATATAGTATGTGGCTAAATCTTTTCCAGTTTGACTCGCTCTGGGTTTTGGTTGGAAAAAGAAAGAATTTGGAAAACTTTCAATATTTATGACATTTTACACATGAAGTAAAACAACATCTGAAAAACATAAAAGTGGATCATATGTGGTGGGTTAAAATTAGTCATGGCCGCATGAACATAATGCAGATACTGTACATGTGCAAACATGCTGAAAGGTTGACTGAGGAATATAATCCCCTTACAGCCAAAAACCATGAGTCAGTCAATTAATTAGTTCAAGCACTTTGAGAGAAAGATGGCAACAACTTTAATAACCCCCCGACTGAGCAAATGACTATTCTGCTTTTCCTAATTTTCTGTAAAATGTATAATGTTACAATGGTAGATGGTAATACTAAACATAACAGCTCTTTAAGGCTCAGTTTTCAGTAGGGGTGGGGGGAAAAATTGATACTGTGTAGTATGGTGATATTTTGTTTGCTAATAATGTATCGATACAGGGACAGCAGAAATCGATATTTTGTTACAAAAAAGGTTTTTGTGCTCTGACTTCAGAGCATGTTGATCCTTTTTCTGAGCAAGAATCCTGACATTCCTTCACTGTCCAAATTATATTTTGTTTTAATTTACTTTCAAATTCTTCAGTTGTTGAATGGGCTGCATAGTTTTCATAAACTGCATAGTTCAGAATAGCTATAATTGTACCAGATGGTTACATTCAGTTAAGTTGGACTAAACTGTAATACAAACTGTTCAGTTTGTCAACAATAAAATTGAAATGAGAGAAAGACTGAGTGTGAGACTTTGATATTAGATAAAATGAATATTGATAAAGTTTACCTTTATGTACAAAATCTGAATATCGCAAAATATTTTAAAAAATTGCAATAATATCGTATCGTGCGTTAAGTATTGTGATAATATCGTATTGTGGGATGTATGGTGATTCCCACCTCTAGTTTTCAGGTAGTATTCTGGTCTTGGATCTCTATGATCTCACAGATGGGTTCTCCCTAATATTTAATGGGGTCATTCCATCTCAAATCATCAAAGTTTTTAGAGGATTATCTGTTCAACCATCTCTGATGAGCCTAAAAATGTTATTGTCCTACGTTTAGACACATACAATTTTTTTGTAAAATTGACTTTTTTGTCTTATTTTTCTTTTCTTTATTTATCTCACAAACAGCTTCTGTCGTTGGGCCATTCAGAATGCCATTAAACACTCTCCCCCAACACCCCACCCCTGCTCACCTACCTCACCAATCCGAGCCATGGTATGAGTAACCCCCATCACTTTGGCCAATCACAAACAGACTCTATGTAGACCAAGTTTTTTTGTTTGCACTACTTCCAAGCACTAAGAACTATTTTGTTCTCTATTGTGTCCCATTCTCTTATGTTTTCTGATATATTTCAGGCCTGGTAATTGAACAAAATGACTCAGTCTGGTTAGTGAGGGTTGTCTCGATCTATGCAGCGACCTTTGGAAAAGCCTGGAAACTATCCTAGTTGTCGTGAAAACCATGTCTTTATCAATATATGCTGAGGATAAAACCTTGTCATTACGGGTGCAAGGGAGGTCATAAAATGTTGTCTTTATGGGGGAAAGAGTTAAAGGAGCATGAGCTAAAACAGCTTCTTTCAAATAGGAGGAATTCAGTCAACCTCTAAATGTACATTATTCAGGCTTTAGTGCTCTCACTTCTCAGTCGGTGTGAATGGAGTGATGTCATACACTATGCTTGCACTGCTCACACTAAAAAGTTCAGCCAATCACATCACATTATGAAAATATCATGGGAGAGAGGTGGGCTTTTTTGTGTAGCTCAGCATCAAAATCTAAGAGGCATTGATCTTTGCTTTAGTAATAAGCCTGCTCTATATGAACAAAGTTAGTAAGAGGGAGCTAACTAGTCCAACTTAACTGCTAATCAAGCCTTGGCTAGCTTGTCTTATGAGTGAGTCTTTATTGTTCCTGATGATGACTATACCAGCAATTATACTCCCACACACTTCAGGTACACCCGTTGTAGTTGAAGCATCGACATTCTGCCTGACGGGCTGCACCGAGGTCGAGGATAAGGATTATTTTGAAATGTGATTTGTTACTTTACTACTCTAAGAGAGTCCAAGAATAAAATTATGAAGCTGGAACAGCAGAATCAGAATATATATTATTATTATTACGTCCCCCTTGTTTTGCTTTGTATTGGTTGGTTGTTTGTAGTCAGTGCCGCTATTATTTTTCAGTTCGCTGAGGTTTTTCTTTTAAAAAAACTTTTCCGACTCCAATCTTCCCCAGTGAGACTCTCTTTTGTTTTTACCCCCTCTGAACCCTAGCAGATTCGGGTCGTAACATTATAAATATGTCAGATAAATTATTGCAAATGAATTCCACTGTGTGGTTTAGCATTTTCTCTGTATTATTGTATGGCGTTTACCTTACAATGTAAAGCGTCTGGAGGCAACAGTTGTTGTGATTTGGCACAATATAAATTGAAATGAACTGAAATGAATTATAGCCACAAAGCCTAGATTCAGCCTCTCTTTGTGCCCCTAAGTGGTACAGACAATGCCATCCAAATCAAATCTGTCCCAAGGTAAGAGGGTGATATTATCTCCCTTACGTAACAAGTTGCTATTGAATAATTGTTTTCGCAGAACTTGAGCTTGAATCAGATTAAACCCTGTCACTGAAGTTAGACTGAGCCCTATTATCTTGGTCGGCGTGGTTGAGCGGGATGGATGGTGGTTGTGGTGGTCGGGCGCAACTTTCAGCTGCGGGTGTTGAGTCATAGCACGTGTGAGTCACTGATGGAGGGGTGTTTGGAAGAGGGGTGTGTGTGTGTGTGTGTTTGGGGCGGGGGGTTGATAGGGTTAATGAGGCTTGCTGAGGAGCACTCACTGGTTGGATGGCTGGTTACTCCTGACAGGGCCCACAGGGACCAACAGCACAGGGACCTCATGGCCCATTAATGTGTGGAGCAAGCACGAAGGATGGAGGTCCACACTGGGCAAAATTCCAATGCAAACACTCGTTGTAACACCAGCGTCGGGCAAAGATCTCTCAGACTATACAAGCTGTACAAAGAAGCAGTGATATTGTTGGAAATACAGTTTGTGTAAATACCTGGAACTTATCAGGACTAAAATAACAGCCTCAAAAGTCAATAATACGCATCAAATGTGATGCAGCTCAGCACTGATTGCGTGTCCACCGCAATGTACCATAAATCAGGCCAAAAGAAACAGAGCTCTGGTGACAAATTGTTTGTAAAAGTTTATACAAAAAGGACAAATGTCACCCTGTGTGATGCAATTTGCCATTTTTCCTGTAAATCACACAATCTACTGCGTTACCTTCTTCTTAATAGCTAATGATAAACTCCTGTACTGCCAATGCGGAGAAAAACAGCACCGATCAAAGTATAGATATCAGCTTTAAGTGTTTATTTGGAGCCAAGACCTGCCAAGAACAACTTGGCAGATATTTGCTGGTTCAGGTACTGAGGGCTAATACAAAAACACAACCATAAAATAACAGACACACCTCTGTGCAGAAACATGCCCTTCTGTGGAACTGAGCAGACCCTATTTTGTTAGACCTTCATCCTTCTTGCCCGCTACAAACTCAAATTCAATATCAAACCAAGAGATCTACAAAAAAATGCTAAGAATATAAAATGATCTCACAAAAAAGTCTTTAATTTATCTCAGAACAATGCTCCAGCAGTCCAATGGTAATAAAGAAACGTAAAGATGAAAACAACCCTCGATTAAAAGCAAAGACACGTGTGACGAGTAACTAGACAATTAAAACGTTACTAGGCCTTAAACTAATTATTGGTTGTTGTTTTTTTGTAATGTACACCACAAGTTAACAGTTGTTTCTCTGTTTTTTTATGTTACAATGAAACATGCAACTACAGCAACCCCTGCCTTCTTTCTGTGACAGGAAGTTTTTACCCTTTAAAGCCGGTCGGAGCGGGCACGCTCCGTTTTGCGTAACTATTTTTAAATCCCGGTAGCACTGCAACCACATAAGCTAGCGCAATATTTTTTTTTGCATATGAAACCAGAGGAGTTGTACTTACATCTCATGCCATCAGCTTGTGCTAGGTCACGGTTTCCTTCCACATATAGCTTTGCAAAAATTGCATAAAAAGCACTTGCAGCAAGAAAAACACAATATTCCAGAAACACACTTTGCTGATCCGATCAGCTGTTCGTAACACTTCCTACGTTGGAATAGACGTCAGCGCGAACTATCGCATGTCCACCATTACCTGCCCGAAACCGGAAGTGACGTCATGACACGGAAATGTAGTTTTTTACCTTCAGGGCCTCATGAACCTATACTGGTGCTTTTAAAAGTTATGTTTGACTTTATGACTTTCTGTGTCGTTTCTGGGATGCTTAGAAGTCAAATTGCACTGCTGGAAATAGTTTATGTTGATGCACATGCTGTTTTTTTGCAAAAATGCATTATAATATTTATTTTCGTTTTTCCTGCAGTATATAAAAATTGGTGTATTTAAAAAATAAAACTATGAAGACACTCAAAATAAATTTCCTGTGGTAGGAAACGATTTTGTGCAACTTTTTTGTATTTACAGTTTTGAGGGATAAGCCTCTTAAATTTCTCTAACTAGAAATATATGTTTATGTTTTCAATTTTTTTGTAGTTTATTGCACTTTTTTGCAATTTATGTAATTACTATGCACTTAATGCAGACATATTATTAAAATGTGGGCTATAATGGTTGTATTTATGTATAGCAACTTGAAATGCTCCCAAAAATGGCTCCACAGCATGTAAAAATATAATATAAGCTCTGGCGGACTTGGTTCTATCGTAGGTCTTAAAGGGTTAAATAAGCAAGGTGGAAAAAAAGCAGATGATAGCTGTGCAAACCAGTGTTGTTCTGCAGCACTTTGATGTAGATAAGTGTGTCGGCTTTGTCAGAGTAAACTGATACAGTATGTATCCACTCAGCTGTAGCCATGTTCTGTACATTCTGACAGACTGTTCATACTAATCTAACACTGCACGAGTGCAAAGCTATGCAAAGCATTTAAAAAGTGATTTCATTAAAGGAAAATGTAATTAAAACTTAAGTGATTCTTAATTACACTTGAATGCTATATTTATATGGATAATGTTTAAATTCATGCATTAAGTAGCCCTCGTAAATAGTTCTGCAGTCTTGGAGGACATTCAAAGCTCCTTTTTGGATGCTGGCTGCCTTTTGTTCTGTCCTTTGTCCAGATGATCTCACACTGCTTTAATAATGTTGAGGTCCGGGCTCTGGAGAGGCGAATCCATGACTGATGATGTTACATTGTGTGTTTTTCTACACAGTTATGCTTTTACTGCACTGGCAGTAAACAATAATTTCTAGATGGCACTGAATGGTGGATCGAAATCTGACAGTACTTTTCTACATTCACAACTACTGTTCTGACAAGGCCCCGAACATCACTGAGAAATGCAGCCCCAAACCACGACAAAGCCTCCATCACCACTGATTTTCAGGGCAATTCTTGCGTAATTTGGCCCGTTTCCCTTCGTTGGGAAAAGCTTCTTTACAGTCACCATTTCACTGAGACCATTTCTGATGAGGTTACAGTAAAAAGTTCAATTCAATTAAATTCAATTTTATTTATATAGCGCCAAATCACAACAAAAGTGGCCTCAAGGCGCTTCATAGGTACAGCGAAAAACCCAACAATCATATGACCCCCTATGAGCAAGCAAAGCAGGGAACAACTGATGTATATTTGGTCCTATGTCAGATATTTGCTGGATTGTTTTCTTATTTCATGACTTTCAGATACTGTTGTTAATCTGCTGTAGATAGGTTTTTTTTTTTAGGTCTTCCACTTCTCCGGTTTCTTTAATTTGCACACATTCTGAGATATGCCAAGTTTCCAGCTAACAGCCCTTTGGAAATCACCTTGTTGTTGCAAAAATACTATTTTATGCCCGTAAAACTTTGGTTATCTTTGGCATTTTTCATAGATTCAACAAAAGAAATTGGAGCAAATTCTGTTTTTTGTGACAGGCTGTTAGTAGAAAAGTGCCAAAAGATACAATTTAAAAGTTGCTCTTTCCTAAGTTGTCAAGCTGTTATGTGAATACACAATACGGGTGACTCCACAAAGCTGGATGCATTTTTATGTTTAATATTTTGTTTTTTATGTATTATTCATAGTTCAGTGTTAGGTTGCTTAACAAAGGCGAAAAAAACTCCTCTGAAAATGGTCAGGGCTGAACTGAAATGAGTGGACAAGCAGCCAATGTCCAATGAAAAACGGCAATGTATGCAATAGGCCCTGCATTGGCCACCAGTACTCCGATGTTGGAAAAGGACAACAGGAAACCAAACATCTCTTTACATGATCACTTGATCTGAAACTGAGACAAAACTATGAGTTTAATAAGTTGATCGTAGTGTGGCATATGCTGAAGCAGACACACACACACACAAGTCAGGCTGTTGTAACGTGTCATCTGACAGTTAAAGGAAGAACTGTTCACGTATGAATACAGGTGTACCCTGAACTTTAAGGTGGAACTTATTATCGAGGATAGGTTAGATAAAGCACAGGATGCTTTCAGAAGGCTCAGCTCCATTTGGAAATCTAGACAGCTTACATAGAACACAAATATAAGCCTCTACAACAGCGATGTGAGGTTCTACCAACCAATCAAGGTCTTCTGCAATGGGTGTCTTCACTGAATATGCAACATCTTCAGACCAAAAGTGTGCCCTGAGATGGACACAATCAGGAAGAGGAAGAAAGGCAGACCACAAACAACTAGAGCGTGAGGATGAAGGTCAAACATTTGCAGCTTTATGTCTCACATTTAGCAAAGAATGCTAGTAAGAGTAGTTTGGTATCCCTTAGAAACAAAATGATTGAAAACCGTCAACGTACTCTAAAAAGTATTGCTTTTTTACTTTTGTCACCCTGCTAAAGCGCATCCATGTACAATTCTTGAGACTGACGAGCCTTTCAGTGAAAATCCTGGATGCGTGGAGACATGAAGAAAAGGCTCCGACTGTTGATTTTGAATTGCTGGATCAGAGTCTACACATTAACCGAAGCATGGAAAGCAAACCTCATATGCACAGCGTGGAAAACCACATGCATCATTTTAGTCTGTAACAAATAAGATTAATGCGAGCTCTACTGGGGCGTGCACATTGCTGTGGTATTCAATGCACAGCAGCCAAACCAGGCAGACCGCAGCGCGAGACCTCTGGGACTGGCACAGTGAGCCTCTGTGAAAGACAGGCCTCGTCTGTCACTCAGCAATGAGGCATCATCCACAGACCCCGGCAGGATGCGTAGCATCAACTGTTATTATTATTAATAAATCCTAAGTACAAATGGAATCTGCAAAGGGATATGGGGATTTAAGATTATAAACATTAACTCAAAACATAAATGGAATGTGCGGACTGAACAAGAAAATGTGTTTTGATAGCTTATTTGGAGGTCAAATGGAATAAAGTATATAAACATTCCTCTAAAAATAAAATCCTACCCTTTTTGTGGTGGAAAAACATGAACGGAAAGTGACATTTATAGTGTGTTATGGTGAATCATTCAGAATAAGAGCAGCAGAAACCCGCTTTGAGAAAGAATAACAATGGGATGCTTCAGA
Organism: Neolamprologus multifasciatus; assembly: GCF_963576455.1. Lineage (NCBI taxonomy): Eukaryota > Metazoa > Chordata > Actinopteri > Cichliformes > Cichlidae > Neolamprologus > Neolamprologus multifasciatus. Next base: position 5,111,656 of record NC_140458.1, read on the forward strand.
ACAAAATAAAGCAGATAAAAGCCAGCTAGCTCCTAACTGCTTTGGTCAGATAAGGACTAACAAGATCTGAATTGTGACACTGGATTTTCAGATAAAGAGCTGGCTACCCACAGTAGCTTCACCAAGTAATAACAACCACCTACCTAGCAGCTTCTATTCCCATATCACGGCACAAGCGTTTGATAGCTAATCTCTTAGCGCTGTTAGTGAGGGGTGCTGAGGCCTGGAATGGGAACTGTAGGGGTTTGTGCAGATGCCTGGATAGATAATGTTCACAGGCTTGTCGTCACAAACAATCAAGACCGAACGTGTGTGTGGAAGCAAAGGGAGATAAAGACAACTTTAACTAAACTCGGGTTTTGGTTCATCACTTATAAAGTTGACCGAACTCCCACAGAAACGCAGATAAAGAGAGATTTGGTCCGTTTTATCTCTCTGATGCTGTCACCGTATGTTTTATCAGCCTTTGTGTCTACAATCCTCCTTGATCTCTGTTTGTGTTAGGCACCTTCAACATTAAGCCGAGTCGGCCCTCTGTGATGTTGGCGTCTAAAGGCAGCAAAAGATGCTTCAGAGGAAGTAAATCCAATTTATGTATTCCACTGAAACATGACTACGGGGGTAATTCCACACCGAGAGGAAAAAACAAGAAAAACAATCAACACATGACTTCTTCTGTGAAACCCAACCCTTTAAGGGGAAACAAGAAAAAAAGAGGAAACTGAGTTAAAATCTCTCACCTGCATGGTAGGCCACTGATCCTCGGCTCCACCCCGGATGTCTGTTCTTGGGGTAGTCCTGCACAAACACAGACATAGGTCACAATAGATATCTGCACCAGGTAGCTTCAGTGATTAACAGATAACAGATTAACAGACGAGCTAATGAACGGCACAAACAGCTTCCCATCGACATAAACACAAGGTTTTTTTGACAGTTGGAGTTTCAAGCAATCAGAAAAACAGATACACAGACTTCAAAGTAATAAAGGTAAAACAGACTCATGGGCTGAGCCTGTTAAAAGAAGTCCTGCTGGCCTCATCACCTGCTAGGATAAGAATTTGCATCTCAGAACTTAAGCTTTGACTACAAACTCTAGACCAGCGGTCTCCAACCTTTTTTGCGCCACGGACCAGTTTATGCCCGACATTATTTTCACGGACGGCCTTTAAGGTGTCGTGGATAAATACAACAAAATAAAACTAGTATCGGTACCGAAAAAAAGAAAATTTATTCATAACACACGTGAAAAGACCCAGAAAAACCGAACGATAAAAACGATAACAAAATAACGCTGAAAACCGATAAAAACCCAGAAAACCATACATTTCACACCTGAGCCTCAACTCTCGCGGCCCGGTACCAAACGACTCACGGACCGGTACGGGTCCGAGGCCCGGTGGTTGGGGACCGCTGCTCTAGACTGTATAAGGTATGATTACCTCCTTTGTAAACGTGACTCTAAAGTGGATCAATTTTAACATCAAAATCTAAAATGGTTTATTTTTTAATATCCTAAAATCTCCAAACTTTTACATTACCAAGCAAAAAACAGATTTAATCTATCCATCTGGTAATTATCTATGAATTCTTAACTTGAAAATGTCAAACTGTCTCCGTTCTTTGAATTATTGTAGCTCACTTAACTCAAACAATGAAACTTCTGGGGGGGGGGAAACATCACTCGGTTTAAAAGCAGCCGCTGATCAGTCACCACCTAGATACTGCTATCGCCATGGGCCAATGACAGAAATGCCTCCAATGCCCCTCAGAGCTGAGAGGTTTGTTCAATAAGGGTTTGAGGTAAAACAGTGCGTAGTTTATTTGCCATTTATGCTCCGGAAACTGCTCGACAAAACCCATTTTTGGTCATACTTTGTCAGACAGCAGAGACAATGATAAACATTGGAAATATTGAAGAGTCCAGTTGTTCTTGACTGCATGAATGCTCTGCTGTTTTTGTGCGTAGCTGGGGCTGTTAGTCTGCGTCTTTGTCCGGCTTTTTTCATGCCTCATTACATTTAAAAACACTAAACATCATGTTGTTTTAAGTAAGACTTCAAAGTAACAAATGAGACTATAATTCAACAGGAAAGTGTGTGCAGAGGCCAAAGAGGAGCAGAACCAAGGGTTGTTTTCCCAATTCTACCCAACTGGGCTTCTTTTTCAAGCTAGAAGAGTCGCCTCCTGCTGGTCATTAGACAGAAGGCGTGCTTAAGGACTTGGCGTCGTAAATGCAGAGTTTCCACTCATCTATTTTTATATATCATCTATGGCATGAACACATCAGAACTGGTATATGTTTCTCAAATAGGAGTTTTTCAATGGCATTCAGCCACAGCTTCACCGGCTCCATCCTGTGTCGAAACAGCAGCTCCACTCAGACTGAGCTGGATGTGAAGCTTCGTCTCTCACCAAGACAGAAAAAAAATGTCTGATTTCACTTTATAATAACAAGGTTAAAATGATTTAATAGGCTGCAAATCCTAGTTTTTTATGTCCATTTATAATTCATTTATGCTAAACAGGCTGGCAGGTAGCGTGCACGTCTCGCACAGTGGCAGATTTAGATCTAGGCAGCTCTGCAAAGCCAGCCTTCAGATTTCCAGAGGAGTTTGAAATGGGTTCTTTATCCATGTTAACATGCTAATGGGTGTGAGGATCATCTGTTTTGGATACCTGTCAGCGTCTGCTGAGGGTGTGTTGTGTTCTCTCTCTCTCTTTCCATCTGTCTGCATGTACAGTGTGTGCGCCTTTCTCCAGGTTTCACCATGCCAACGGTAATAACTATCAGGCCAACTTTTGGATAAGATCACAGAATGACTCAGAGGTAATTACTAAAAATTTTTATCTGTTTTCTAGGCTGCACATCCATTACTGTAGAAACACACTACTGAGCAAGAGAGAAAAGAGCCACAATGACATTATGGTTTTCTTTTATCTCTCGGTGGCCAACATCTTCTAAATGCTTACTTGTACATCCTCTCTTTTCCCCTAAAGTAAATTCTTCCCACTGCACTTCTTTTCATATAGTATTAACACACAAAAGGCAACCTGAAGACCTTTCATTTTCATCTTGTCAAAGAAATCCAAATATGACCAGGATGACGTCAAGAAAAGAAAAACAAATCAGCCTTTAGCAAGACGCTGTGAAGGGAGCTGTGCTTTTATTCAAACAGGCTCTGACTGATGACTGATGCAGACTGAATAGGTAATACATTACCCAAAGCAATATAAGCCAGATGAAATTATTACTATTAGCACCTGTGTGGGATGAGAGGTGAACAACGGGGACAGTGCAGACAGACAGCTTGGCCAGGACAGGCATTCGGAGGCCACGACATCAGGGAGACATCAACGATCCCATCTGACAACCCCATTGGGGCTGGAGGAACAGGAAATGGAGATGGATGGAGGGGGGGAAAGCGAGAGAAGACGAGAGTGAGACATCAGCAGAAGAAGAGAGAGACATGGAGGAATGCAGCTACCGCTCCAAGCCTGAAACCCCTTGATCCGCCAAGTCTGCTCCTCTTCCCCCTCGTCTCAACCACAAGCCTGAGGATTCCTCCAGCTGACTGGCATGTGGGTTCCCCGAGAAGGAAAGGAACGTCTGGGTGTTTTCTCCCTGATTGATGAGCCTGATCAGTGATTTCTAAAATAAGGACCTATTAGGAACAGCTAAGCAAATAAGGGGAAGATTTAGAGTTTCGAATGCAAACCGCAGACATGTGTCTGATAAATGGATCAACCATTAAATGCTTGTTCTCATAGATGTCTTTGTGGTAATTGTTGTGTCCATCATTTCTAATTCAAAACATGTCCTCAGTGTATTGCATCCATCAAAATAAATATGGTGTCCCTTCCACAACCTACTGATTTAACTAACTCTGATTTAATAATGCCTATTGGCTAGACTACCACACATTTTATTCATCGATGAAAATTATCCGCACGGGATAAAAAAAATTATACTATTTAGAGTAAAAAGTCTCAACAGCTGTTGGATGGATTATCAGGAAATTCAATGAAGACATTTGTCATCTTTGTGAACTCAGGTGGCTAGGTTAGGTCAAAGATTTAATTAATCCAACACTTTGGTTTATAATCAAAAACCTTTGACATGTGGAAAAGTTTGCACATACACGTGCACAAAAAAGGCAACCTCAACTGATGTCATCCACATAGACTGCATATGAAAAATAGATGTAGCCACTGTGACATCATCCACTGGTTTCTGGACTTTGCATTGAAAGAATGAAATGTTGTATGCGCTATGTTGTATGGTTTGGAGACAGTGACACTGGAGGTGCTAGGATGGACTGGATTAGAAATGAGCATATCAGTGTGGAGTGAATGGTCTGCGGTGCCGCTGCAGGGGAGGCGGACGCACCTGAGCGGCATCTGCAATCACGCCTCGCCGGCTTAAAGTCTGAACTGGGTTCTGTCTGTCATTTAGGGGGGATTAGCTGGGGGATTCCCATGATGCATTGAGTATTTCCTTTTCAGTCACCTTTCTCACTCAACATGTGTTAACAGACCTCTCCGCATTGAATCATACTTGTTATTAATCTCTGGCTCTATTCCACAGCATGTCTTTATCCTGTCTTCCTTCTCTCACCGCAACCGGTCGCAGCAGATGGCCCCGCCCCTCCCTGAGCCTGTTTCATTATTGTAGGGTCTACCTTACAATATTCGGTCTTTAAGTGATGACGTGATGAATCCTGCTTCCGGGCCCAAACTACTCTGCGTTTAATAAGGCTTTTGTGTTTTTTACATGTTTTAATGCTTTGTATCTTGTTCTATTGAATCTCAACAAGCCCCTAAAAACAGTCAGTGATCACTGTCGGCCTCTCTCAGTTTTTATTACCGCTAATCATTTTAAAGCAGTATATTGATAACTAACCTCGTATTGTGGATGGATTTTTCCAGTTGTTCTCCTGACTGAATTTCAGCCCGTTTACAGCATCCTGCAATGCGATTGCAAATGTACCGAACCTTCGGGAACCCTCACGTTAACTTTTATTGAGTGGAAAAAAGTTAGCGTTCATCCTCCAGCTTCACTGTTTATATTATGCTAACATAGCTAGGGCGATCGTGGCTCAAGAGTTGGCAGCTCGTCTTGTGATCGGGAGGATCACATAGCACATCACTATATACCAGCTAGCCAAACTTCAGTAACCCTACAAACGTCACTGCTGTTTAGTTTCCTGTCTTCATTTATGTTGGAAATGATAGCAGAGCTGTACGTTTTAATTTGTTTCAGAACTCTCTCAGTCAGAACATGGTATATTATATTTATAGCGAGCTAACTGCTGCTAACTTCTAACTCCGTTAAACTTCATAAATTTGTTTTTTGTGGATGCCTGGATGTTAAACGTAATTGTTACACCTGGTAAAGCAGCAACGCTGATCATTTTATTACAGATGAAAGGAAAGAGACAGTTTTTAACTCTCAGTGATGCTGCAGTGATCGTTGGACTTCAATCAACGATTCAATCAGGTCCAACGATTGTTGGACCTGCAGCAGAGTTTGGGCCCAGGCATGGCTAATGACGTCAGACTTAAAGACCGGATATAGCGCCTTGAGGCGACTGTTGTGGTGATTTGGCGCTATATAAATAAACTCAATTGAATTGAATTGAATTGAAAGTTGTTGGTGTGTGTTCGGCTGGCAGCTGAAAAGCTGCAGCCATGTCTGTAAGACACAGCAACCAGGAATAGAGAAAGTATGCTGAAAAGCATTAAAATATGGTCGGGTCTACCGTGGGTTCATTATAATCAGAGGGGCAGCTCAGATCAAGCGGTTTAGAGGCAAAGTTATCAAGGCTGAGGTGGTTTGGACGTGCTGAGGAGGGAAAGTGGGTATAAAGCGGACAAAGGATGTTGAATAGGGAGCTTCCAGGCAAGAAGAAAAGAGTAAGAACATAGAGAGGCTTCAAGGATGTAGTGAAGGAGGACTTGCAGAGGGTTGGTGTGACAGACGAGGATACTAGGAACAGAGTGAGATGGAGGCAGATGATTTGCTGTGGTGACCCCTAAAGAAAATTATTGTTTTAGTGCAATTTTTTTACCTCGAAGTGACCATATTTAGGACCACAGTGAATGATCGAGTGCTGAGTGATCAACTAATGCTTGGAAGATTAGTTAGTAAACTGTAGCCATCAACTGAATGGATGAATTTAACAATAAAAACTGTATTAGAGACTGATTGGGAAGTCTCTATCAAATCGTATTAGTCAGATAAAAACTTATTTTGGTTGCTCCCTCTAGATAATCTATTAGAAGGTACCAACAGCACAAATACATTTAAAGACTCAAACTAGACCACATTAAGGTGTATGAGTTATAACATTATGTAACGAAGAGCGTTTTAATATGGGAGTCATTGTGGATTGATTTGCTTTTGAAGTCAGCCTCAACCAACCAGTTTTTGGCATCTCCCCAATCATTTTTTTTTAGCCCTGAAGGTTGATGTTTGGTTATCCAGAAACAGTGTTAAACTGGCCAAACACTCCATATTCTGGAAGCCTTTTACATGCAATGTTATTTATTGAAAAAATAATCAATCCTATGATAATAGGAATATTTTTATTTCCTTTAGAGGAATGCTGAATTTTTGTTTGGTCATGCAACTTTAGCCTGGATCTCTTAGCGTGACAGTGGGCTGTATTCGCCCCATTTCCTGCTTCACATTTATTTATTGGATTGCACCTTGGTGTCACATTTAACCTGTGCCAAGAAAACAATCTGAGCAGAGCCTGATAGCGTTTAGTTCCCCTTCATTTTGGCGATGAGTGATAAATGAATGATTTTAGTCACAGCCTTTGTATAATTCAAACTTAGCCAAGAGATAAGCATTATTCTCTTGAGGATGCCCCACTTCTCCAAGTTTCTCCAGTCTAGAATACGACATACAGATATATTTAAAAGAAGTTGTTTACTGCACTTTTTAGTTTAAATTAATAAACTATTTAACTTCCTGTGTTACGATTCTCCTACAGCGTTTGCATTCTTACATGTTTTTATCCCCCAGTTAGAAACCATCCATAGATATGTACTCTCTCTGCAGTGCTGCAATTTTGGTATTCAATAAGTGATAGTGCCACTAATCACATGTACACTTCTCTATTGATGACTGGATTAATTAACCAGCTGGTTTACTCTCACAAAACCCAAACGTTTGAAACATGGTCACTGCCCCTGTTTGCCTAGAGCAATGCAAAGAACTGTAAGCTCCTGGAAAGAATAATAAACGGTAGACTTGAATCCACAGCATGGAAGAGCAAAAGCCTTCGATATCAGATCCACAGCTGCTATCAGAGCAGCCTGCATTTCCACACTGTGGCAGAGTAAACAAGTCTGAAAAAGTATGACTGGGAAGGTGCGGGCAGAAAGGAAAACCATGTGGAAGCAGATACCCATCACCTACTGCTGCTATCGCACTGACATATCACAGCACTGTCTAAAAATATAACTCAAGCCATGAAGTGCCGCAGATGTGCATGTACGAGTGTTTGCGTGCATACGTGTGTGAAGAAGTCACAGTTTGCCGGAAGGGAAAGCACTATTTCTGTTTGTACGTGCCTCACCTATAGGGGTTGGACACAGGCTGTGTAGGGAACTAATGCAGGTCTGTTTGTTTAACCCCATGTCATCAGGCTAAAACCTCCAGCTGCCCACATAACAGCAACTGTCTGTCATTAGCCATTGATGTGACTCGAGAGAAGAGAACAACAGCCTATCTGTGTGTATTTGTTTGGGCATGTCCATCACTTTTTATGGATGCAAGTTCAAATGCAAGATGAAATCAGATAAATTGCTAAATTAGCTCTGTTATTGAACGAGCGCCAGAGAGAGTGCATAGCTGATGTTTAGCGTGGCAGCGTATTTTTCATTTAAGACAGGAGTGCGTCGCAAAATTTATAGCTATTTTCCAAAGAAATACCAAATAGTACAATACACTAAAGCCTCTGACTGAGGTAGAGGTAAAAGTCTATTTACAAATACTACTGGAAACTACTGCAAATGGTGCCAAGGAGGCACCAGGAAACCAAAACATCTCCTCTGAGAGAAGAGAACACCAGATATAAGTCGGAGGCAGCAGAACTGTTGGTTTGTGTGAAAGCAGCTGATAAGGGGACAGAATTATATGTTAGTGGAGCTTATAGCAAAGCAAATAAATTACAGATATCGTACTTAAAAGCACCTTTATTTGTCAATACAATCAGAGCTCCCGGTGTGCCACTACACAGATAACAGAGGAAGTGTTCTGCAGAAATGCATTCAGACTTGCCTTCTGGTTTACCTTGGGGACAAAGTTTGAAAAGCTATGTTTTAGACTACTGCATTAAAAGTTTGGGGTCACTTAGAGCAGTTATTGTCTTATTATCAGAAATGTTCATAAGTTAGTTAGTGATTTTTAGTGGAGTATCCACATAGGCCCACTTTCAGGAGCCATCACTTCTGTACTACCTAATGCAGTTTCATGCGTTCAAAGTCAAACTGCTCATGTTGGTACAGCTTGCAATCACTGTGCTGTTATAAGAAGATTTTTTTAAAAAGCTTTCATACAGCGGTTTTCATAAAGAAGTTCCAGTTTGGGTTTTATGTGTACCATTTGTTGGGTTTACAACCTGCTTCTCAACTTGTATTTATACTCGTCTTTATGTTCAGTTCTGCTCTGACGCCTTCCACGTCTTTCTGCTTTAGTTATCCAACTTACACTGCTCATCAACCAGCTGACTCCCAGCCTAAGAGCTTCCTGCTTCTGTCCATGCCAAGAAACTATTCCACATGCCAATGTACAAAAGAAAAGGACAGACTGAAAGAATATGATGTTCTTCATGTATCCATTTTAAATAATACCTTTTCATAGTTCAAGTCAACATCTTCAGACATCATTTACATCTTTTTCCATCTAGGCACCGTCCAAAACCCAAAAGATACACCGTTTAATCCACATTCATGAAGGAGCTGCTGCCCAGTATTTCTGAGACTTGTTTACGAGAAAGGGGAAAGTAGAGCAGGAGACTGAAGATGGATTGTCATCTGTGTTGACGTGGACGCTGTACTGATCTGCTGTTGTAAAGAGAGAGCTGAGAGTGAAAGTGAAGCTTTCAATTTACACTTCAACCCTCAACTAAAGCCAAACACTGCGGGTAGTGACCGAAAGAATGAGATCTTGGATAAAAGTAGTAGAAATGAGATTCCTCCCAAGGCTGTCTAGGCTCAGCCTTAGAGATAGGGTGAGGAACCTGTTCAGTGAGGAGGGACTCAGAGTCAAGCTGCCGAGGATGCATCCTGTGCAACTCTTTGTTGAGGTGTTTTGGGCATGTTGAACTTGGAGGAGACCCCACAGCAAACCCAGAAGATGCTGTGAGATGGCGGAGCTTGGCTGGCTTAGCAATGCCTTGTTGTCCCATCGGAAAAGTTGGGTGGCCACAGCTTAGACCCAGATAAGTAGTAGATTTATGAAAGCATAAAATAGTCAAGTTTTAGAAAGTGTAAGTAGTGATTGTTTTAGCATTGTTGCATTATAAATAAATGACTCTTTAAAGCGGAATTTATACTAAGTAGCATCCCTGACACTGTTGTTGCACTGGTTGTGATCAGAGGCCTTGGCGCAGTAACTGATCCTTTGTTTTATCCTAAGTTGACCCTGCTAGAAAGAGATTCTTGGAGCAGCACAAAAAACCCGTTAGAAGGACTGCTGCATCACAAGAGGAAAAGGAAGAGCGCTGTTCCCAGGATCTGTTCCCGGGGCACACCAGGACAGAGGAAACCGTTTTATTTCTTGTTTGTGTGTACGAGCGTGTAGGCTTTGCTGTGTGTGTGTAGCTTTATGACTGGGCTGCTGTACATTACCAGAGACTCAATACAAGCGGGTCAAGGGTGAACTGAGAAAACCATCTGTCTTTTTTAAACACTGATGGCTACTCAATCAAATACTTTCCGTTCACTCCTCTGTCATATCCATTTTTCTCTCCCAGCTGCATCTATACTCCCACAGGGTTACCGTCATTTTTTGTAGGATTTTAAGCAGATGGCGGTTGTTTGTTTTTCAAAACATGAGGGCTTTCCTGCTTCGTTTTTTTTTTCACCTGTGTTTTTCCCTTTCCCTTGATTTTTCTAGCTCTTGACGTTTTACCTAGCTTCCCCACCTTGCCATCTACTCTCTACACTCTTCCACCCCATAATTAATCCTAGATCTCTTTGTCCCACAGCCTAGCAACCGCTGTGTGTACCGGATGAAAAACAACTGTGCTACCAAGCGTATGCATGCTGTACATTCATAAAGACCCTTATTTTCCGTCTTCAGAGGAATGAGAGAGAAAGCGAGGGGGTCATGACAGGTCTAGGAATGGCAGCGGGGTCAAAACAGATCTTAGATTATGAAACACGCTAAACAACAGCATTTACTTTACACACAAAGAACTCAGACATAATCACATAGCCCAAATTCTTCAGACTTTCCCTTTTGCAGGAAACTGGCAATAGTGGCTTAGGGGATTGAAAAATTTACTCCACCCCCGCCTCCTTTTTCGTCTTTTCTTTTGATCTGTTAAATGTTTTTTTAAAGCTTAAAAAAATTCCCTAAACTTAACGCTTAATAAGGTTTAAAAAGGCGAGAAATGCCAGGCTATAAACATATGAGTCTACGGAGACTGGTTCACTTTTGGAGCCATCCTTCAGTGGCCACTGGAGGAACTGCAGTTTTTGGCACTTCCATGCTTGCTTCATTTTTGAGCCAACGTGTGCTTGTTTAGCACATTTGCATGCTAACTTTCACTAATTTGCATTTAACACAGAGTGCAACGCAGGCTAATAGGAATGTTATTAGCTTCAGGGGTATTTTGAAAATCTGATCAGATAGTGATGCTCAAGTAAAAGTCATAATAATGGATAATACAGGATTCTTGGGGCTGCTGTTGATACCGTAACGTGTATTAAAAAGGGAAAAGCTGCTTTGGCATCGCCCCTGAACTTAGGCTTAAAGCTTTTACACCAAAAACCCTGATTAAACCCAACAAACAAAAGTAATGCAGCCATTTTAAAAAAGGTGAGGGAACCTGAAACCAAGCAAACTGGCTTAAGTAATCGCCGCTCAACCGCTTCCTCACCCAGCACTGTCTGTATGTGTTTACTTACATGTGTGAAACCCGACATTTGTCTGGTTTTATCTTTTTCTGCATATAAAATAATTCTGAAAATATAACAATAATGTCAACTAACATTTTTGACATGTGTATTTGTTGCAAAATCAGTGTTGTCTGAAACAAAAAAGAGTTCTTATCATCATTTGTGGATTCTGAAACGCTACTAAAATGAAAATTATTTTGTTACTCCTTGGATCAAAACATTAGTTACTTTCACTGAGTATTGTAGAAACTGTTACAGAACTACTTAATGCACTGATTGTGAAACAAATGAATGAAAGCAATAAACTCCACGCTCTTACCTTTCCAGTCACAAGGCAGGCCCGACCTAACACATACCCCGCTTTATCCCTCTTTTACACTCTACTGGAGATCATAATTTACAAAATGAGCATCATGTTCAGTAACTATAAACCCATCAGAAAAGTGTTTAAAGAGGTCATGGAGAAAATATCATTTTTATGATCTTCCCCCCTGCTGGAGATTACAAAGAATGTAGATTTAAGGCATTTTACCCATTGTCTTACACTGCATACCTGATGCCTTTGGTTGAAATATCATTAAGGAAAGGCACTGGATAAACAACTGAGTCATGTAATCAACTTTTTAACTTCTTTCGAGTTGTCCTATGCCTTTCTTTTGTGAGTAAACAACAGCTTAACAGTAACAGTAGGCCATAAGACAGACCAACTAAACAAATAGTTGCAGCTTGTGTCTAAAAAAATATCTTTAACTTATAAAATTCCCCAATGCTTTCACCCGGCAGGCTGATAGGCTTGCAGTACATGTGCAGAAACTCTGCTAATATCACAACGTAGTCCATTTAAACCATTTTATTTATTTGCCCATTTTAAAGAATTCCATAGCTACGAAGGAAACGTGTAAGTGGAGCACGCATATGCTGTCCAAGTCTATTTTTTCCACTCACCTTCTCCTATACATCTGTATAGCTCTATATCTTCCCGTCATCCAGTAAGGTGACCTATGCATCCCCTCGTTTCTCTTCTATATAAATTCCCTGTGAAACCTTGAAAGATGTTATAGAAGTTTCATCTTTTGTTTTTGTTATTAAAAGGAGCCGAGTTTTGACCCTGGGAGAGACAGTGCTGGCAGCTCTCTGTAGGCCTTGGCTTTGGCACGTACTAATATTTCACATCCATAACACTCAAGGCTACACTTAAAAGGGTGGGAAAAAACTCACAAATCATTAACCCACATAGATGAAGAAATAGTTCCTGAGTCATCGGAGTTTAATCTTGTCTTTCATGAGGAGGGTTAAAACAACTCTCTTGAACCTATTACACCTTTTATTTTAAATCTCTGCAGGTGTGTATTGAAAGGTCTTGACATATTGATCGTAGATTTATTCAATTTCAGCATCTCTTGTCTATCAGTTTCACTATATTCTGCCTGTTTCGTTCTTTAAAGCCGGCCAGCACTCGAGGTGGCGGTGCTAATGCTGAAATTGGAACCGCATGTGCATACTTTGGAAAAAGAAATAGGGGTTCAAACGAGAGTGTTAAAATTTCGTTAATTGTATTTTCCTCTTAAAGGTGCTTCATCTCCCCAAAGTAGGCCATTAAAGAATGGGCAAACTGCTGGATAATGGGAATAAAAATCAATTATAAAGGCACAGTACCAATACATTTACTACTGAACTATGCTCCAAAATCTAAAAACAGTTTTACCAGCTTAGCAACTCATCCTATTTTCTTAATTCACTGGGATCTGCATGTATGTGAAAGAACTTATAAAAGGACAAGAGTGCCGCTGCTCTTCCATCAGGCCAAGATTACAACATTCCCAAGACAGGGCCTGAGGAACATTTTGTACATGGTAATTATCTGCCTAGTTCCCAATTCAGGCTTTTGTCAAAGTTTTCCATCATTAGCATGTTTTTACCTCGACCACTTGTCGAACTATGGGGAACGGAAAGGGTGCGTATGAGTGAGTAGAATCCAAGAATAAGTCAGTGGGAGACGTGTTCACGCAGTCCACATGCTCTGAAACCATTAAGCTATGCTTTTTAATATATTACAATGTGGAAAATAGGCATGTTGGCTAAATGCTGAACACCCCCTCCCCCAAAGAAAAAAGAAAAAACAGTGAATGTAGGTGTAAAAATGTCAAAAGCTGTTCTTTTCTTAGAAAGCTCACCCTTCTTGCCAAGCCCAGGGCAATGTAGCATTTCTCCCCAGCATCGACTATCTCCACTTCATAGTAATGACAGCGGGTGGTGAGTGGCTGTCGGGCCTGGGCCAAACCCACATCCATAATACTCTTTCCTTTGCCAACATACTCCAAAAGCTGAGAAAGAAAAAAAAACATGCAGAGAAGAAGAAGAATGGGGGTTAATATGCTGAGAAATAAACAACAGACTCACATTACCAACCAAAAGACTGCAGGGTTTCAGACTCTGCGTGATTGGCTCCATTCTGCAACTAACTGTATTTATGACACAAGTATTAGCCCCTGAATCGTTGTAGCGGTGCAACCAGGGGAAAAAATATGAAGAAATATGCAGCTGAGGTCTACCATTACTTTTGTAATGGTTGTCAAAGGTACAGCTGCAGGCAAGCAGGGAACTGTGGTAATGTTGACACCCGTTGTTTGTTCAGCTCAGCCACTGCTGTCATTGTGTTTCTCTTACTTTCTCAAATCTTTAAGAGTTTGTATTAATGACCAAGTCCTTGCAGAGGACCACTTCAGCCTCTTTGAATTTATACAGACTTTTAGCTTCCATCATTTACGTTTCTTAAACCACACCACTGGGTCATTTTTTGGACAAAACACTAACTTGTTCTTAATGAACATTGACCAAAAGGCACAAGATTTTAGACACTTATTCGGCACGAGTCACAGGCATCATATATAGTTTAGTGTAACCAATGCTCTTTTGTCGTTTTCAAATTTTACCATATTTGGTGAACGTGTAATATAATGTCCACCCTGGATGTATTTCAAATAATGTTTGGGTAAGCATTCATGGCCACTGTATAATGAAGTCTTTGGTCATCTTCTGAGGTTTTCTCTGGCAGTACCAAGAGGTTATCAATTTTTTTTTTTTTGAAAAATATCGCAGCAATTATTGGTGACTGCCATGAAATTTGGTACTGAATATCCATCGTGTCAAACTGGCAACATATTTGATCCCATAACTTCCTATTGGCACTATAATTGTCTGCCTCATCCTAAATATCATCTATATACATGCATTGAAATATGGTACAAATATTCTTGATTCCACACCAATGAATCCTTTTGATATTAAATATCCAGATTTTACAAAGAGGACACCAGTTTACTCCAGGTTTTGGGTGTTAGGTGAATTTCTGTTAATGTCCCTCCTGTCCAGTCTTTAGTGTTGTTAGAGAATTGTTTTCTTTGTTTTCATCTGTGCCACTGTTCCTGGACGGTTCATTGTCAGATGGTTTTGGTGAGTGCTTCAGATCTTACCAGAGTTTTCTTCTCCTCACTGATCTTCAGATAAACCTTTGCGTTCTTCAGTGGTCTAGTGCAGCAGCCCCCAACCTTTTTTGCACCACAGACCAGTTTATGTCCGACAATAATTTCACTCACCGGCCTATAAGGTGTCGCGGATAAATACGACAAAATAAAACCAGTGCCAGTACCAAAAGAAATACAATTTATTCATAACACACGGGAAAAAAACCCATGGAAACCAAGTTAACAATAAAAACGATTAACAAAATAACGCTGAAAACTGATAAAACCCTGAAAACTATGAATTTCACATCCGAGCCTCAACTCTCGCGGCCCGCTACCAAACGACTCACGGACCGGTACTGGTGGCCCAGGGCTTGGGGACCACTGGTCTAGTGAACTTCATCGTTCATTGCGAAAGAAGTGTAGTAACATCCCGTTTCCGCTGTGAAAGTTTCATCGGAAGTTCTGCTGAAAGAGTTTGCAGGTGCGGAAAGGGCAGATGATTAAGACCCGTGGGAGTTTCATTTTGCACTTCACTGGAAATGTCTCACTTTTCCATATAATCCTCAACTGTACCAGCTCTTGTTGTTTGTGCAGCTTTCGCCTTCTAAATGAATTAACTTTAAAATGGATAAGCATGAAATCCCAACAGGTATTCATCTTTCCCTCAAGATAAATAAAAACTCTACTTATCCCCTAAACTTTCCACTGGTAGGGCTGACAAACAAAACCATGAATGCCTTAGAGGAGACACCGTTCAAAAATGTCTCACCTGTTTCTAGGAAGGCAGGGTGGATAGGAAACACAGCTGATCAAGCTTGGGCAGGACCCAGTGTTGTTATAGAGGCCAGGGACTTAATTAACCACGCAACTAGCTGTTACAAGTGTATCCTAAGTGAGTGGGCATTATGATAGATTGACACTTCCAAACCCAGTCAAACCCTCACTGAATCGCCCACAGGGACTATCCTACAAGTACGAACAGCCACTCCAGACTGAAGATCCATTACTTGATGGTAATACAATTACTTTCAATTCTATTTTGGTCTTAAGCATCTAAACAGGTGAAGATGGGTGGGAACAGGTGAGTAGGTGGACAAAGCCTTTAGTCTGAGCGGAGTTTCCATGTCACGTGAGTGAACGTGTGAGCATGTGCGCAATGAAGAATACACCCCCAGGCTGAAAGGCTAGGATGACAGACGAGGTGGGGGTGGACAAAATTACTTCTGCATTAAGCCTCTGTGATTCTGAGCGTGCAACACCACCTGGGTGTGCTACGATTCAGTAGTCAGCCACTTAAAACGACACACCTGGTGGGAAAAGCTATTCAACATGTATGTCAAAAAAGTCAAGTGTCTCAATTAAGTTATTACAATTTTTTTCTCTGTGTTATTTGCTGTTGCTTAGCGATCTGTCAAACTGAAAATGATTCAGAAATGGAGCCGAGGCAATCGAAGGTGATTAAACTGGTTAAATAGGACTGTACTTGTGTAGTTCATGTAGTTACACGCATTTTATTAACAGACATAAAAACCAAGAGTTATTGCAGCATTCCAAGTATGCAGAGACTAAGGAAACCACACAACCAATATCAGATTGTTATATTAGATAACCAATATAATAGATTGCAGGATTTCAAGATCTTTTTATAGAGCTAACGATCACTACCTAGGACTTACTTTTCTTATGGGACATACAGTCGACTCTCTGCCAGAAAAACTAAATGGTAAATGGTAAATGGCCTGCGCTTTATAGCGCTTTTCTAGTCCTTAAGGACCCCAAAGCGCTTTACACTACATTCAGTCATTCACACACTGGGGATGACAAGCTACATTGTAGCCACAGCTGCCCTGGGGCGCACTGACAGAGGCGAGGCTGCCGGACACAGGCGTCACCGGGCCCTCTGACCACCACCAGTAGGCAAACATGGGGTTAGTATCTTGCCCAATGATATTTGGCATGCAGCCAGGAGGCAGCCTGGGATCGAACCACAGACCTTCTGATTAGTGGCTGACCTGCTCTGCTACCTGAGCTACAGTCACCCCAAGTAAGTACACCTCATGATTCGACCAGTCAGTCGTCACATCGATCACTGGTTGAGGACTGTGATATCAGCATAGTCCCATGAACATTTACACTTCATTCGCTGCGGTCTTTTCCTGGCTGCTCAGAAAAAGTTATAGAAATCACAGATTCAATGATGGGATAGGAATCGAACAAGCAGAAACAGGAAAAAAAAATCAGTAGTGAAGATTTTTCCGCAGTTTTATGCAGAACCCATGTTTTCCAACTGCTGCAGCAATTTCCCCCTGTGCCATCTGGGAATCCCAGCACTCGCTCTCTTTGATGTAGGATGTAAAAATGCCAGTGGAGACCAACCTGCTCACAGACATGTGCCTGAAGCCCAGCCACAAGCTGAAATAAATTTTTGGTCCCCACTGCCATACACAAGGACAGCCACAGCAAGCATTCAGTTTTGGGGGCTACCTGGGGATAAATACCCACTGCAGAAGTCCTGCACACAAGGTTTTTCCTATATATTGGATAAATGTGCCGCCCACCAAAGACGTTTTGGCCTTCCCCCAAAGGAAAATTACCAGGACTGTGATTTTAAACAAGTTAAACAACTGGGGAGGAATTTGCCCTAAGTGAGCTAATACAGACAATTTTTGGGCCAATCGCCCCTACGTGCTTAGTCAATCTGCCAAAGGCCTATTTTGAGTCAGGAAAAACCCTGACATACCTTCCATGAGTATTAATTAAATCTGAAGTGATTTAATAGCCAGCCAGCAGTTGGTAATGTAACATCCCATCATCTTCTTGTCTTTTATTTCTTGCAGTCTTCTCCATATTGCTTTGCTGTGTGATAGATGTCTAGTAGTGGCAGCAAATATTTCCTCTTTTGTTCTGCAGAGTTAGCATCAAGTGATATTTGCTTGGTTTTATGCCAATTTTTTAAAGTTACTATATTACATACATGGAAATGTTAACTAATATTTAGACTTTAAGGCTATTTTTTGTTGTTTCATTGATAGGGTCACCATCCCAGTCCTAGTATTTCCAACTTGTGTTTGGTGTTGTTTTTGTTGTCCAAGTTCCTCTTGTGCTGAAACATAAAGCCAACACCAAAATCTGCAGTTCCTTTGAAAGCCACCAGAGGCTGGCTCCAAAAAACGACTCCAATTTGAAAATGTCCAACTTTACATCACTAAAATTTACGCTAACAGTCTGGTATGATTAATGGTTTTGGCTCTCTGTTGATTGTCTCTACCGTCATAAAAATCTCTTTATTAATTTTGTTATTTCCTTTTTTTTGTCTCATGTAAATATGGTCACTTCTAGGTCCAAAAGAAAAACTAACAAGGCAGGAACCAAGATGCTCACGCTGAAGCTTCAAAATGTAGAGTCCACAAACCAAATGGGTGACAGTGACAGTTTTATATAAAGTCTATGTCCAGACACAAAAATGAGGGTAACAACAACAACAGTTATCGCAACTGAAAATTCACACTTGGTGCCATTTTTGACTTCACCAATTAAAGTGTACATTTTCTGTCTTCACTAAAAAAAAATTAAAAAGAAAAATCTGCTTTTAAGGGATCAACAAACAGGATTTCTGACATCACAAATACAGTGGATACCAATTATGGTCCAACATCATCTTTTGTGCCCAGCAATTACCTTTTTAAGTTATTCTTATATTCTGGAAATATTGTTGCACAAAAAACATATTTTTGTATGCTTTAATACTCATTATTAACTAATGTCTGCTTATAGTTTGACAATACTGTTAAGCGCTAACTGTAACTGTCTGCAGAAATGTGTGTGTAATGTGTGTTTGTCAACATTTTAACAGCACAGTATGTGCCTGAGCAGCAAAAAATATTAAGATTAAACACAAACTTAATCTGTAGTGCTACTTTTTCTGCTTAACATCTATAAGTTTTTATACTTTTGAGTGATTTGCATTCAACAGAGAAGCAGTAACTGCAGATTGTTCGCCGTATTAAAGGCTGAACAGTTTCTTCCCCCTTTCACAAAGGAAATCTCCACAGTAACCGGTGCCAAAGCCTCATTTGTTTAGTCTTTGTAATACCGTGTTGATTAATTGTTCATGGATAGCTTTCAACATTAGCCTCCACCTTAACCTGCTGCAGTTCATGCCTGGACAGCTGCTTCTCCTTTGGGAGAGGAGGAAAGAGTTTCGGTGTGATGAGCACTCAGTCACACCTCTTTTTGCTTCTTGCTGCTGAGTAATGGAAGGAGGAGAGAGACAAGCGGGCAGAAAAAGAGAGATGTAGCCTTGAGCAAAGCATGCCTCACTGAGACAGCTGACAGCCTCCCTCTCCCTTTCTTTTTTCTTGCTATCTCACTCCTATAATTCTAAGCAGTGAGAATGGTAATGTTGGTGTGCAAGGCCATGTTTTGTTGAGTTGCTGCCTGGGAAACAGATGTAACACCCAGACATTGGTCTTGCCAGCTTCCTGTCACAGCTAACAGGGAAACTTAAGTAGAAGGTGAAAATGAAATTAGGAGACTGCTTCTTTATCATGTGAACAATCAAATCAAATCAAATCTGAAGACCAAATTTTAACCCGATTAAACACAACACCTGTGTGACCTCAGTATCAGTATACAGAAATACACAGTCAACAAAAGCGATTCATGACTCCCTGAGTTTGAGAACAGAAGTCTGCAGATGAGAGGATTGGTAAGCCTAACAATACTGCAATATCCTACATATGTCAGTAACATTTAAAGTAAGATTTGATTTTTCGCTTCAAACTGCTCACTCATCCAAGTGACTTCTTTTTCTCCCACTGAAAACGCTACGTCCAGATGAACAGAATCAACTCTTTGGGATTTCCTTACCTTAATGATTGAGCATGCATCAAGACTCTTCAAAGAAGAGCTCTATTGGGTAAAACACTTTAATCACCAAAGCAATGCTCTGTGATGTTGTTAACTGCTCCAAAAAGTTAAAACAGCCCTGATACTGATACTGGCACGCAGTTTGATCACCTGCTGAATCATCCTTACTACTTCTTTGGGTTTTCACAGCATTTATGTATTTTATTCTTTTCATTCTGAACATGTTTTTCCTTTTCTTTTTATTGCATATGCGCTAACTTATGGACATCACGATGGTGCCGTGTTTAGTACTGTCACCTATATGAATGTAGGGTGACCAGATGATCGGGTCTTCCCAGAAAGTGACATGTAACTCCCATTGCACCCTCTTGGACTGCAGGTAGCAATGGAAGTTCTGCAGCATGCTAACCGAAGCGTGCTACAGGCAGAGAACCCATTCATGCGCCACTACACCGAGGCTGGAAAGTCCTGCTTGCATTACTTCAATAAATTTAGTTGGAAACAGTGTAATATGATAAAAGGCTAAAAGCTTAGGTTAGTTCCATTTTTATTTATAATGAAGATTTAATTACGGTGGCACATATACAAAGGGCAATTACAATAAATACACATAAATCATTTGGAATCAGTTAAATTGTTATTTTAAAACATCATTATCAATATCTGAGCATCTCCATTTCTCACTGTTTCACCTTCTTTTTTGTGCCCTCTTACTCTCTTCTTCTGTTCATGATCCTTCTTAAAATAAATCCTCACCATTTGTGTGCTTAAAAACTAAAAAAATACGGACATAGAAAGTTGACTGATCCAGGCCAAAAGTGGCACCCTGGTTTGGAAAATATATGAGCTGGCCTTGTCCTTGGAACAGAGGCTGTGATTCCCTGCTCTAATTCATCTCTCACTTGGGTTGGATGGCCTCCAGTAGCTAAATCTGACTTGTCCATCAGTCACTTTTTTAATGCATGAGGTATCCCAGATGAAAACTACTGCCATTATGCTGCAGCTGGTCACAGCCACTCTGTCATTGCTGCTTTTTAATGGGCTTCCAGCCAACAGATTATGAGTACTGAATGCAGCCACTGATACGGAACACAGTTAAAAGATACTCTGTCTTCTTCATGTCATGACTCTGTTTACATTACAAGCACAACGCACTTTACCTAGGAATAAATTACCTGAACAAAATTACTACAACGTACTACAACCTACTCATTAGAAAGCACTGCAAACATGCCCGAACAATGCTTAGAGCACGTTTCCCGCTCAATCTGAAAAAATATCTTGTTTGCATTTTTGCAGAAAAACATCTCATGAACGTTCCTTTAGGACAAACTTTTTTTTCAAACCGCCTTCAGAAGTTCACTTGGCACCAACTATATGCAAAATCTAAACGCAACCTATAATTACCACAAAACTGACAACAAGCGAGGTGAAGAAATGTGAACATTTACCGTCAGAAGACAAGACGATATTTGCCTGGGTGCCTGCAGAATGCCTCAAGGCAACATGCCCACCTGCAGTAACACCCAAGACAGTGAGAGAGTACGCATGAAACCTGAACACAAACCACAAGTTATCTCATGAAATAAGACAGGAAAACAATAGGCACACGCAGTGATTTGACGGTTCAATCAATCAGTCATCCCTGAGAATATTCAGCTGAAACCTTTGCGAGCAAAGACCCACATTGTTGCCCTTCACTGACACCTCATCGCTCACTGGCCACGCGGAGCTTTTCGTCACCTTTTAATACACTCCATTTATTATCACCATTACCACTGCTGAGAAGATGTTGCCCAAATTAACTCGGGGCTCCAGTGCCAGCAGGTATTGCCACCAGTGCTGATTTATTTGGACAAAGTCGTAAAAAGTTAACAGTTTCACAGGATGGTTGCCACTGCCAGAACCCCCCCTCACCCCCCAAAAAAACCTCAACATTACTCTTGGGTAAGAAATAAATAGCGCCCGAGAGAGGATGCCATGAAAAGATGGCAACACATATAGGTTTAGAATAATGAATTCTTAGTGCTAACACTTCATGCTGCCAGACTGCTGCTGTATGTTTGAAACAAGAGCACAATTCAGAGCAATGAGGAAGGTGTTTTATAACAGGATGAGGATCCAAGTCAACACTATTGTCCAAAGACTACACCTTTTCAATTCTAAGCCAAACTGTATTCCCCAAGAATATTTCAAGAGAAATAGATTTACTAACATAAATGCATATATAGGAAACATTTGCACTTGAAATCTGCAAATGGGTTAGGCTGCCCTCTAGGTACATTTCATATTTTTAGGTTATCAGTAAGTATAGAAGCATTACTGCAAAGCAATACTTGCAAATGCAAACATTCAAACACATTTTCTCGCTTATGAGTTTAGTTCAGCTAAACTTCATTACTTTCAGATGAGTGAGAAATTTAAAGAAAAACCAACGTAAATTGCCAAGACCATGTGACAAGGCACAAGACACCTCCACAATCTTTAGTGGAATTTGGCATGTCTCTGGAGCTCTCCTACCGGGATTAACACCACTTGTCCAAAAGATATCTCCTGATCTGGTGCTTTGATGATGTGATGGGAAGCACTGTTTAAAACATCAGTGCAGAACAAAGCACAGGTGTTTAAGTGGGTTTAAGATGTGATGACTACAAAAGCCACCGCAGGATGGAAATATCCCCATCTAAAGGACACAAGGGGTCATTGAATGGTTTGATTGAGGTGAAAATGACGTGAATTGTGCAGCATTTAGATCAAGCGAGATATGCAATGTATGTTTTGTTACATCTTTTCATTAAATAAACTATTGATTTTAAAATCCTTCTCCTCATGCGTAATGTTCTGAATTATCCTCAAGACGTTACAGTATTATATTGCCCCGATAGAGCACTTGACTCTCAGACTGCAGGCTTACACGTGGTTCCTAACATATCCAAAACTACAACAGGAGGCAGACCCTTCAAGCTGTCGCATCAGCTCCTACTTTGGATTCAGGAGACAGAGACTACCTCTAATTTTAAGGTAAAGCTCTAAACTTTAAATTTTGTTAAAGGTCTCTCATTAGAATATGAACCATTCCTTAGTTATGCTGCTATAGGCTCAAGCTACTGGAGAATTTCCCATGATGCACCTTCTGCATATATCTCGTTTCATCCCATATGTTTATATACCACATGCTATCAGATTTGATCAGTTTGAGTTTTGTTCTTCTCTCTCTGTTCCCTCCCTTTGTCTTCGCTTTCCTTACCCTCCAACCAGCCGCAGCATATGGCTGTGCCTTCCTGAAAATGGATCTGCTGGTGGTGTTTTCCTGTTACAACAAAATCCTCTTTCCCATTGTTGCCAATTTTTTTGCTCACAGTGAATTGTTTGGTTGTTGGAGTTTTCTCTGTAGCACTACAGTGTTCTTACCTTACATTATAAAGCGCTTTGAGACGACCGTTGTGAATATGGTGATGACTGGCCAGCCACAACATTAAAATAACCTGCCTAATAATGCGCACATCCCTCTTTGTGCCACAAAAAAGACTCTTCAGGACACTGATGTGGGATTTCTGCAGTGTTCTGTAAAGTCTGGAACCAGGACTTTAACGTGTGGTGGGATACTGATCTGGCTTTGTGGCACTTCCTGCAGGTTCATGATCAGATAAAGATTTCAAGAGTTTTCGAGGCCAGGTCAAAACATTGGATTCAGGGATGTAGCACTGCCTTGTAAAACAACAGATGAAGAACGATTTTTGAAAGAAGGATCCCATCCCGCTAGAAGAGTTTCATAGATTCAGAAAATCAGTGCCGCACTGAAGCTGTTCTGGCAACATTTGACGGACCAACGCCTTACTAAGACATCTTTTTGTTGGCTTTTCCTTCCATTTGACACCCATCTCTAACTCATAATCATCTACAACATCCTTTGGGTCAGCTATAAATCCAGCTGGGTTATCTTGTGTGAAGAGGCTTCACTCTGCCCAGCCTGGATTAAGTTATTCATAGTTTCCTCTTTTCTCACGCTGATCAGTTCAAAGAATGGGAGGCGATCATGATGGTGCCATCATCTGGTTGCAACTACAACAACTTGATGGGAAAGTTGTGAACTTTCATCCAGGAGCAGTGTCATGGTGGCGATTCACGACTATTGTTCCCAGAGGAAGGAAGGAAGGAAGCAGGCAACCTTTGAGGGGCGTTGGTATTACAGCTGGCTCTGGCAAGTGGAAAAGGTAAAACAAGGAATGGAGCAGCGATGGAGGACAGTGGTTCACATTCACATACGCTTTGCTGCGTGGCAGACGAGGAGATGCTCCTGTGAGGATACTGCAGTGTGTCGACAAGTTTGTTTGCTTTTGAAAAACTTCGGTGCACTAATACAGCGCCAAAAAATGTCGGCCTGAATATTTTTCCAATTTCTACATGTCGGGGAGTGGTGGAGAGAGATATGGGCATGAGGGGGTGACGGTACACTTGGGAAAACCGATAACTGTAGACTCAGGTGCCGTCCACTTACTTGTCGGCCCGCTCATCCGCAGCTGAGGGGATTAAGCTGGTGGGCACAGTGACTGCTGTGACAACAGGAGGCAGGGGATTGGAGGCTCATGTTCGCACTGAGCCGCACGTACGCAGTGGAAAGCCAGCCAAATGCCTCCTCTCAAGAAAAAACAGCAGAGCAGAAGCATGGTGGCGAGCGAAAAAACATCATTCATGTAGAGTATTAAGCATGTTGTGTTTGCCTAAGACACCTGCTGCTGACAGTCAAGAGAAAGGTAGAAAAAAATAAATCTCCCAATGTATGTGTGAGAACTTGAGATCACTTTCAAAGGTACATTAGATTTACCAGTGTGAAACAGGAACCCTGAACCCTGAAGCTAAACAATCAATCAAGCCTTTTCTCAACAGCGGTAAAGGCCCGATTTACCAGAAGAGCCGGGGCTCGAAACAGCTGTTTTCATTTGTTAATGTCAGGTAATCCAATCACTTTCACACCTTCATTAACCCACAGGGAAAAGAAACTAAAAGGTTCATGCTGAATGTTTGTCTCATAATACGATTTAGTCGTGACAGAAGACCATCATTAAACAAAGTTATGAGAATTAAGAATGAATCAAGTAAATATTATATTATTTGAGAGAAGAAGAGAAAATGTAGAGACTCACTACCTTTCACAGTAAATCAGAAATCTGACTTGTATAAAAAATATTATTATTTTATTAATATTAATTATCTGGTACTGGAGGCAACACTTTTCTATTTCATTGTTCCCATATTAACTTTACTTGAACAGGTTGAACAGATATATTTGGCCACCATTTTTAGCATTTTTTTTTTTCTTCCAATTTTGTTTCTCATCTTGCTAAAAGAAAAATACCCTCTGCAATCAGTTTACTAGCAACCTTTGCTTTTATTTTAAAAGCTCCCTGATAACCAGCTAGTTCTGTGGGTTAGAGATGACCAACATTATTCACGTCACCTGCTAGTGGTTTAAAATATAGGTTTAAATAGGGAGTACTTTCAGTCAAGGCATTAAGGGAAAACTGTAAACTCTACAAGTTTTCATTACATTATTTATCAAAAGGGTTGCACTGTATATGTTGCACCCTGCATGTACAGTATAAACATCAGATATGTGCTTACTGATAAAGACAAATGCCATGAAAACATCTTTAGTCAAACAGTAAAGCAGACAAATTCCCCAAACAACAGTGAATGAAATTTGTTACATTTAAAAGTACATGTAACCATGTAAAGCCAAACACTTATCACGTGTTTGAGTCATGGTTTTACCAGTACAAACTGCAGTTTTTGTTTTGTCTTTGCATTTTATTGAAAGCCTAGATATCTTTTATATAAAAGCTAAAGCTATCCATCAGGTAAATGATCCTTAAAGATGTACATAACCTCAACTGAAAAGGTAACATCTGCTGAACTAAGGCACATCTTTTGCTTCCCAAAGAAGAACTGAAGGTTTTTTGACATAAGAAGGATAATGAAAGAAAAAGCCGAGGACAGGTGGTAACATTATCGGCCATTCTAGTCCTTGAGATATCGGTTAATATCGCCTCGTTTGTAAGTGCGCTGCACGCCCCATCGCAAAAATACAGAAAGAGGGTTGTCACAACATCAGCACACCTGAGTGACTGGCATTTTCACACATCTGTTCTTGTTTATTAGAACACGTTTCTTCAGCTTTGTTAGTGAAAGCTCTGTCAGTTTAAGACACTTGTCATCATAGTAAGGACGAGGCTCACTTGCAAAAAACCCTTTGTGAGTTGCAACGTCCATATTCAATAAAATAACTGTCAATGACACATTTCTCTTTTTTCAGATGTTAAAATGTACGTCGTGCAACTGGTATGTTTTAATTCCCAGAAACTGATTATTAACACTATAAATGTCATGATTTGTACTCTTTCTGTAATTTGAAATAATCTAAATAATAACTGAACTTGATTGCCAATACGTAACTATTCAAGCAAACTGTTGATTTAAATTCTCTTTAGATTTTGTTTTTTGTACTTTTTCAATACTTTTTCTCAGGATACAAATAAAACAGATTCTAAGAAACCAATCATGTCAACATTTTCAAATCTGGTGTTTTTTTGCCCTTGAGCATCGTGATTTATACTATAGTTAAACAGCTCACATACCAAGAATATGATTGTATTGTTTTTAATTGTAAGAGTGAGTGAGTCAGGAGGGTTTTTAAGATTTGTAAGCATATTTACTATGTACTTACTCAACTTGTAGCTTCTGTATTGCACATGTAATTCTATTTTATAGCTTATTTAATCTTGCACATACCTTTCCAGAGTCTACAGATGTAAACTGGTTGCTAAATCAAGTGCATGAAATCTTTTCTATTTTGAGATCAATGTTTTTGTAACCAACTAAAAAGCTGAAGTCTGTCTCCTTAAGCACCTCTGTCTCACCTCCAAAGTTGTTATTTTTAGAAAGTTCCATAATCTGTAAACTTCCCGTTCTTAACAGAAACACGTGCTCATTGGCAATATCACCGTTGATTTCAAAGTTTTAGGCCTGCGGATCATCACTGATAATTAGAGCTTGGTCCCTGGCTACAACTTCAATCTGCAGAGGTTTGCAGTTCCAAAGTTGAAGGATGTACAGTACATCTCAAAACCAATAACCCACTGGACTCTAAAGTTTCAGGTCTGGCTCAAGTTGAGTCAGTGCTGTCCCAACACAGGCACTGTCTGCAAGGCCTCACTTCCACTAACTGGAGTCACTGGACTGGATTTCTGGACAATTTTTGTGGTGTTGGTGCTTTCTGGAGCATTTTTAATGACATTATCTGACTAATAA
Source organism: Neolamprologus multifasciatus (assembly GCF_963576455.1). Taxonomy (NCBI): domain Eukaryota; kingdom Metazoa; phylum Chordata; class Actinopteri; order Cichliformes; family Cichlidae; genus Neolamprologus; species Neolamprologus multifasciatus. The sequence continues at coordinate 5,138,439 of NC_140458.1, forward strand.
TGGCTTATCGTGTGGTACAAACCACCTGGCTACCTGCTACCAACCAAATCAACAGCAAAGTTTTATACCTCTCTGCGGTTACCAGCGGGTCCTCGAATGTTATCCAAGTATGGGTTTCACAGAGACTGGCAGCGATCTTCAGCAACTAACCACAATTTTCCCTTGCAGCCACTGGCTCCCAAAGGGTTTCCAACTGGTCTCTGGGCCTGTGTGACTGAATCTTTAGCATCTATTCGCAGGTTTGAGTGCTACACCCCTAGTTTATAGACATAGCTAGCAAATGTTAGCTAATAAATTAGCACTACGCCTTCTAGTTCAAACATGGTAACTTACAGGTACCAAAAAAAAAACAGTTGGCAGCAGCCAAAATGTCAGTGTCTATGATCTCCTGTGATACCGCAATGGATTTGTCTGTGTTTTACAAATTCTGTGGTTTTGATCCTAAAAGGCTTAAAAAAAGAAACGTTTTTCATTCCTGGTAAGCAAAATTTTATGATCACACTGTGCATAAAAAGGCTTGTAGCAAAGAGAGGTCTTTGTTATATTTCCTAAACTGAAACAATTGCATCTGTTCCAAGTTTACATTTTGCTTAATGACAAAGCTATTTTCACCACATAAAGCTTTCACTGAAACTCCTTAAAGCTAAATTCATGCCCACAAGGACACAGCCATTAAACTATAAGACACTTGATTTACTTCATTTTTTCCATTAAAAGAGAAGCATGAGTTGAGAGCATTTATTACCCTCAACAAATGGCCTTCAGATGAGTGATAAAAAGTTTGAAAGGAACAAAGATTGCATCAAAATAAAGATTATTCAAAACAGAAAGAAAGAGGCCAGAGCCAAAGCAGTAATCTCTTTTATACCAGCTATGTCAGAGCCATTTCAAGGACATGCAAGAGGAATTATGCAAGTGTAATATTTGGTGAAAAGACATAAAATGGAAAGAGTTATAAAAGAGAGATAGAGAGAGACAGCGAGAAACACGTGACTGCATCAAAGAGAGCAAGAGGTCTACATATTTGGCAAGGAAGGTATGAAGAGTGCTCTAGGATGAGAAACCCACCTATTTAAACAGGAGTGGCCATCCCCCTACTGTAAAATAAACAGTTCACAAAGGCAAAGACTTAGCTGCAGACAAGTCACTACCATCGCCATTGTGTTCTGTGCATTCTGCGGCTTTGCTCTTCTCATCAAAAGCATACCAGCCAGATAACTCATTTATCTTGCAGCAGTCTTTTCCATCATCCTGCCTCACCACCCACCCACCCACCAAGGATGACCATCCTCCAGAACAGTGATTATCCATACTTGCTAAATAGTTAACATGTAAAAACTATTCCACCATTTTGACTAAATGTTGGTGAGGTGTTGATGCCTAATTCATCTATGGCAACGTAACAGTAGATCCGCAAGTCTTCAGAAACCACAGACACTGGAAATGTCTGTTGCATAGCCACATGTACAAAAAAGAAAAGAAAAATGATCTTTAAAATTTACCTCACAGCTTTAGGCTGCACTTAAAATCTACATGACTGTAATAAAAATGGAATAAACAGGAAGAGGAGAAACAAAGCAGGCAAGAGTAGAGGAGAGATGGGAGAAGTAAAGGAGACTAGGATGAGAAACTACGAGAAGAAAGGAGGACATGGAACAAGGAAAGAGGATACACAGGGCAGGAAAGAGGAGATAAAAGTAAAGGCAAGGACAGGAGACAAGGATAGAGGGGGGTATGCGGTACAGTAGGTGAAAAATGAGTGGATAGGGAGAGGACAGGAGACATGTATGGAGGAGATAAGCGAAGGAACAACAAGGAGACAGGAAAGGAGTTGATGGTAGAGGAGAAAAAATGAGGGCAGATGACAGGAGGAGAGATAAAAAGGAAAGTGGAAAAAACACGAAAAGAGGAGATGGACAAGAGTAAAAGCAGAATAACTGACTACAGCAGAATAAAGAAGAAGGGTAGAGAAGAGAAAAGCAGGTCCAAAGACAGCTGGAAAAGTTGAGGCACACTGAGACTGGTTAAAACCGCACAATGAAGTGAATTAAAAGTCAAAACCAACAAAGAGATTAAATGAGACCACCTTGTGGCTGACATAATGTTGAAGCATAATCCTGTTACGCAAAGAGTTCCAATGATCAAGACAAAACTCTGCACTTCTCCGACGAGCTTTTCATTTCCTCTGTCACACTTTCCCTTTCTCTCTCTTGCTTGCTTCCCCCTTAAACCAAAAATTTCACTGTCTTCACTGTGTACACAAAATCCTTGTATGTGTCAGAACCCGACAGCGTTATCAGTCCGAGTATTAGCACTCACTTAAACCCTCACAACGGTGATCACATAATGGATTTTAAAGGTACAGTTCATCCCAAAAACTTGACCATTCCAGTTAAAAATAATTCACAAATCGCTGTGACCACCTTCACGTAGGAGCTAGTTTCCTTTCTGTGCATCATAGCAAAAAGATCCCAAGTTTGAATCCACCAGCTGGGCCTTTATGTGTAGAGCTTCCACATTGTTTGTGTGCTTGTATGTGTCGTCTGTGGGCCCTCCGGCTTACTCCCACAGTTCAAAGACTTTCATATTTGGGTTACTGGTGACTCTAATGGTTATCTGTCTCTATGTGTTAGCCATGCAGCAGACTGGCCAGACCAGAGTGTATCCGACGTCTAACTCATGACAGCTGGAATAGGCTAAAACCCTCCTGCAACCTTGAATTGGATAAGAAGAAGAAGGTGGCTGGCTGGATGGAGAGATACAACCAAAAGAAGAATGCAGCTAGCTAATATTACAGGGACCTGCCACAGTAAGGCAAGTCTTCATGGATGAAAGGGCTCTTTCTTTTCGGGAAGCCATATTTAAGATCCTGAGTTTGTGTCTTTTGTATAATTCTTGTGTTAGAGAGAGAGAAAGGAGAAGAATTATGGATATTCTAAATCTTGAGCAGGCAGGAAACCACAATGATGAAGAAGGAATAAAGCACACAATGGAAACAATAGCTGGAGGCGACACTTTCAGTTGTTTTACCATTCCACTTTACTACAAATAAGTTTTTATTATTACGATGACAGACTTTTTTTTTCCTTGGCCCAAGCTAAACTGAAGGACCAATAACCCAACATCAATATGGATACCAGAAGTTACTTATCCAGGTCTACTCAGACCTCCCTGGCCCAACCTGCAGCTCTGTCAGACCAGAGACATAATCTCCCCAGCATGTCTTGGGTGTTCCAAGAATCTGTTCCCAGGATATATCCAAAAAACCTCAACTGGCTCCTTTCGCTGTACAGAAGTGGCTACTCAACTCTGAGCTTCTCACCAGCGCATTTCTGCTTCTTGTATCTGTGATCCTTTGCGTTCACACTTGGCTTTCTCTTTACCACAAAAAACCGATAAAGAGACTGCAGGGACACAAATATGGTCCTGAAAAAAAAATCCTAAACATGGTCATACTTTTAAGTGCCTACTGTCACCGAGTAGGGGTACAGTCAGCTGCCTAGTGAAAGCTGTAGGTAATGGAGCGACAGCCACTTCACATACTGTGACACTGCCCTGTGTGGCAGTAGACTGTGAAAATGTATAAACATGCAATTCTTTGCTTTGACTTTATAGATTACACAAAACACAGTTTGTCACAGTTGGTGGACGCAGTTCAGTAGAGATAAAATAACTGCTGCTTAAAATTACTCCAGTCGTGATTTAAAGAGCTCTTTGAACACCATCAGTCAAGTGCATATAAGTTGCAGTATAATCAAGAAAAGGTAGAAATCAATGCAGCTCATATCTCCAAAACCAGGCAAGACATGCCAAAAATAATGTAAAGGGAAAAACAGCACTCCATACTCCAGGAATCTACATACATCTGACTTTTGGGTGAACTGTCCCTTTAAGTGTCTGTTTCTTCATGAAAGAGACTAAGAAAGGGAGGAAGAATAAAGAAAAAAATTATTGCCGGACTGCCGAGCAGCCCACACTGCCAGGCCAGGCCAGCCCAGCTGTGAAAACCTCCAACCACATGAGAAAAAGTAAAAGATTCCTTAGAGTCCCATTCCTGCACTTATTGAATTTTTACAACCTGGTGTGCTTCCAGGCACTTGGCTCCAAAAACACTTTTCGTGCCACTGCCACTCTGCGGTCCAGAAAAACAGAAAAGAGAGACAATGAGCAAGACGGCTGGCTGAATCATCCTCCTCACCCACACACTGGCCTTCATCTCCCCTGTGTCAAAGACAGACCCACCTGTAGCCCTGTGGCTACTTGCTGAAACAGAACAAAGGTGTTATAGACCTCCACTGTAAACAGGTGGGAATAAAGATCTGTGATACCTCTGATGACACAGCTGAGCCAACAATGAGTTCCATTCAAGCCGCCACCACGAACTGTTGAATCATAATCAGATTGTATATAAGAGGTAGCCACACACGTCACCCTCTTTGCAGCCAGAAGTTACTGTATCTGAGAGGGTGTGGAGTACCAAGTTATCAGATAACATTAGCACGGTTGGTTATAATGATGCATCACAAACTTTATGGCTGAAACACAGACACACACTGGCTAAGAAAATAAAACAATTTCACTTTACCAATCTGAGGCACTAACTACCCTACCTCACCTTATCTTAAAGCAGCCAAGAATCTAATTTAAGCCCAACAGGATCCAGACTAATAAGTTAGCTGCCATATATCAGACTGTCAACATGCTTTGTAATGCTTTAAACATATTCTTTTTAACAATTAAGTCTTCATCGTGTAGTACTCAGTTTTGTTTGTTTGTCTGTCTGTTTGTTAGCAGTCTAACGTTCAGAGTCGTCAAGATATCATTTTCAATCACTTCTGTATGATGGTTGGTAGGGCTGTGCGATATGACCAAAATCTCATATCCCGATATAAGACAACGATATAAATCACAAAAGTTTAACATTTTTCTGTAAATTCTGTGAATCTCGGGCAGCTCGACTTGCGTTTAGTGTTTCCAGCTGGGCGTCGTTTACCTATACATTTTTAGACATAAGTTGTAACAGCCGCCGTTTTCTTTGTATTTATTACACGGCGTGCTGCGGGGAAAAGCCTGTTCGTTTATTTTTTAGCACCTGACAGCTCTTTTTTTGCTTCTCATTCGTAAACACTCAGCATACTCATTCACATGATTTTAGTTTATTTTGAAAAGCCTCAACATGATCTTTTCAAAATAAGAGCTTTATTGTGAAAGGTTTACGTGGAAAATAAGCAATTTTTTATGGATTACCTTCAAACTTCAAAACAATATACTAGGCCTCGGGGGACATGAGTATGTAGGTTGGCTAAGCATTTGACCTTGACCTTCACTGTTAGCGCCCGAGGTCAAAGTTGACCTTGACAAAAATGTAAAGAAACCATATCGAGTAATCCATGGAGAGAGCAGTACAACACATTTTAATTTTTCAATACCTCACCCTATGATGTCACAGTGTGACGCCGTAACAGGCTGATGTCAGTAATAAAAAAAAAACCCATCATAAAACATCAAAGTTTTAGAATAGACCTCGCGTTTTTGTTTTGTTTTTTAAGCTTTAACGTCTAAAAGGTATAAAACCTAAAACTGATTATATCAGACAGCGAATAACTGGCCGATCTGCACCGAGGCCCAGGGTAAGAAAAGTAGGACTTTGGAATAATGAATGATGCAAAGCTAGAATAAAAACACAGAGCTAAAAATTAGCATAATAGATCAACTTCAGGCAGCAATAGATGGCTTGTTTCAGATGGTGGATGAATTGAGTAGCCGTGTGTAAGATAAATAAGGGCTACTTTTAATCGGTAAGTCGTTCAAAGCTGGGGTGGTTGAATCCAAGAATTAAAAAGAATGGAGTCTGAACTTTAAGCAGCCTTAATTTTTTCTTTGTGACTGTAAACCTGAGTGAAAATGTGAACACCAAATGTTTTGTAAGTGTTGTATGAGTGGTGGGTTTTGTTTTTTTTATTTTCTTAGACCGCTAACACAGTACTATTATGTCTGCTTATTATGATGGCAGTTAAATGATTACCATGTGGAAAGCGTTCTGCCACATCCAGCAACCTAATGGAAGTTTGGTAGATCCTGTTCAGATTCATGTGCAGATAAAAAGTTGGTGTACTGCCCTGCTTGCGTGCTTAAGCTCTGAGGGTACAAATGGCAAACTGTTGCATCACCCCAGACTCTGATGCAGCAGAAAGGCAGAGAAAGCACAGCAGACACGACTCCTTTACTGTAAGTCGGCTGTTTATCTTGTTAATGAAAGTGATGTGTGCAGGACTCAAAGGAAAATTCCTGAGCGGATGTCATGAAGCAATCTGCAAAACCCCTCCAAAGGTGACCCAAATCCCGTCACGGCAAGATGATACAACGGCTGAGACAAAATAATTCAAACTGAAGTGGTTGTGTCTGGAGCTTTCCCCGAACTTTAGAGAGCATTAAGCACAGCTGTCAACAAAGAGGGATTTGGTAAAGAACAGGCAGTTGAAGGATCTTGTAAGAGTACAGAACAAACATGGTGGAATGTCAACAACCGCACAGAAGAGCAAGCTGCAGAAAAGCCACACTATAATCTGTCCCATTCAAAAGACATGTGTTCAAAAAACCACATGCGACGTGTTTGTTTTCACATACTGTACATGGCCCAAAAGAAGGAACATAAACAACAGGCAAATACTTCAACCACTTATACACGAGTACACCACACCGTTATACTTCTGAAAACAGTACCAATATGTAAATAAACATCATCTCCTAAATCATTTAATGAACTCAGAACATTTCTAAATAACATGGGGGAAAAAAGGCTGACATGTTTAAATGAAGAGATTCACTTTCAGAATGCAAGAAAATCTAATGTTTTGTAGCCTTGTTGCTTCTTTTCCAGCTGCTACAACAATAATTCACTTATGTGCAATATGCTATGCAATTTTTTCCATGTATTAGACACTGTTTACTCCCAGTGTTGGACTGAATACTAATGTGGCTTCCTCGGTTGTCCCAGTTGCGTCCAACCAGCAATATATTCATTTTTCTTTTTGCAGAGGACTGACAGCAGAACACAAACAGTGTTGGGGCTTTAGATAACATTTTTCTAGTGAAAAGACTCAAAAAGCAGAGACTTAATGCTAATTGCTGGATGTTTGCCTATTTGCTAATGTTAGCAGGTAAGCTAACAATAGCCAGAGTTGGACAGGCACCAAACCTGGGACTACTAACACTGTCATGATCCTGGGTCCTTTTGACCCAGCGTTTTGTGTTTTCTATTATGATTTTGGTTCTGTTGTTCCTCCTGTTTAGTGTATTCTGTTCTGCCATCTATTCCTGTGTTAAGTCCGCGTTTCCTAGTCTGTGTCTTTGTGTGTGTGTGTTTCCTGTTTTATTGTGAAGGTCTGCGTCTTACGTGAGTGTTTTTAAGTTTGCCTCCCTAGTCTCGTCACGTTAATCACTCCCAGCTGTGTCCCCCACCTGTGTGTAATCTCCCTGTGTTCTCTGAGTGTTTTTAAGTCGTGTCTTCTGTCTTAGTCGTGGCTGGTTCGTCTGTGTTGTTTCCCCTCGGTCTCCCTGCGTTTCTCCACCCATCTCTCTGTGTATATTTTCCCCGGACCTCCCTGCATCTTTGTTCTGGTTTGTTTTGTTAGTTTGCCCAGTTTAGGTTTTCATTTACAGCTTCACCCGCGCCATTTCTGTTGTATTTTCTTTTGTAAATAAATACTCACCTGCACCAGAGCTGCCGCTTCCGGGTCCTAAATAGTTACCACACGGCTTGCCCCGGCAGACCATGACAAACACAAACTTGGTGTCTCTGTGATTTGGTTGTAAGTTGCTCTTAATTTGAAGAAACATCCAAGAAAGATGTTGATACAAAGAAACATCCCTTTGTATCAACATAAAAAAGTTCCAGGTCTATTTTCTGTCAATAGAATCTGCATCAAGCCACATTGCAGACATCCACAGCACAGAGAATCAGGTAAATTTTCATGATTTTAAGTCACATGCTGACCTATATGCTCTACTTCTCCTGTCATTTGAGGGTCAAAACACAACCGAAAAAACGTGACACCACAGGCACACTGAAGTCTTCTGAGGTAATAGGACAAATGCATTTAACATATGCTTTAACATAAGCTATCCTATTATTATAAAGGGAATTTCATAATTATCGTCACCCCTTATAAAATTAAAGAACCACTGAACTGAACAAATATTTTACTAATTTTTTTCAACTAATTGATTTTAGGTCTGCTGGTTAACATTTCTTCTTCACTACGTCTCACAAACACAAAAAAATGCAGGGCAGCCATCCCATAATGGACTCTTCTGACACTGTTCATCCCATAATTAATGGCTTTGCTCTTCAACTGTGATATAAAAACAAAATTACACAGAAATTAAGTCAAAAAAGAGGTTTTACAAAATCTTCACTAACATTAAACATCAGAGCTGAGAGAGTCGGAGAAGCAGCACGAGTTCCTTCACCTTCTCGGTGTGGCTTGAGTGACTGATCAGTAATGTTTAGGAGGCAGCCAAAGCAAATTAATTAACACCTACGATAACCTTTTTCCACTAATATATAACCAAAAGCACTGAACTTCCAATGTTTCCAAACATCCCTTTTAATCAAGCAAAGAAGGAAAAAAAGAACCTGCTCTTACCGTGCCGCTCACCCTGACGTCATAAAGTCGTCCCCAGTCGTCCTCGTGGCTGTCAACCATCATCATACTATCATCCTCCTCCAGGAACCACTCAGCTTGCAGGTCGACCTTCACCTCCTCCCCCATAGAGTGCATCCCCACAGCGGGGAACAGCCCCTCTGCCGACACGGGAACCTCTACTGAACCCACCTGGAGAGAAAGCGGGTGTAAAAATCCTGAATAAACAACCCTGCGTGCCCATTTGAAATGAGCGTGTTATTATTAAAACAAAAATACCTACCTCTTTCCCGTTTTTGGTGAAAAAGACTGTTGTGATACCTGCTTCTATATTTTCTGAGTGTATTCCACAGCCAATGCGGTCACCACGAGCACATTTCGGGCCAAACTGCTGCCCTACCGGGTTGCCATTATACAACCTAAATGGAAAGAGGAGATAAAAATCCTTTTAAGAAAAGTCCAAGCTTCTTTGAACTACAACCGCATACTTTGTAATCTTGTACAGCTTTCACTACGCAAACCTTGTGTTGCCACAGCTGTCGCGCTCTACCACAAAACAAGTAAAAGAATGCAAAAATTATTTCAAATATTCAGTAAACGCAGCCAGACAAGACGAAACGTTCCATTATCTCACTTAACATGAAAGGAAATTAAAAATATGTAAACACAATTACTTTGAAGCGCATAATTACAGCTCACTTTGGCTTGATAATTGGCCACACATCTGTCTGGTGCTGAAATTTGGTATCATCAAGTGAAATTAGATGCTGACATATGAATCAGTTCCTGAGGCAGAATGTATTGCTTTGAAAAGTAAGTCACGTGTATAAATCCAACACACAGTATTCATAGGACGAAGCAAGCAAAACTGGAAGGTAAAATATTTAACTGGTCACGCTCCCTCATCACAAGAACCTGCTGCTTATTTACTTGTTCATCAAACAAAAAGAAGAAAATACTCTGAAAAAGTAACCTTAAACTATTTCTGTTAAATTTCCTTTTTGCTACTATTAAAATAGTCACACAAAACAAAATATCAACAAACCAAGAAATGAGGAAATGAGCAAGTTAACACTACCGAACCAATATATAAATGCAGCAGCCAAACCATGCAAGAAACCACCACTGCCCTGTAGCGTATAGGCAACTCCAGTTTGACTTACTTGCCGTTGTCAGCGTGATAAGCTACAGAGTATGGCAGCCAGCCCGGCTGGTGGTCCAGCCTGTAGAATTTAGGCACCAGGCCCACAGCAATGGTCCCTCTCACTCCTGTGTCCACTATGGTCACCTACACAAAGACACACACATTATATTGAAAACACACTACAGTGGCATCAGTTACAGTTCATTTAAGCCACAGTGCCAATAATGCCTAAAACATCGATAAAAGTCAGTGTCTAATGCCAGAAGCAAGGGTAAGGGTATAATATTCAGATATAAAATCCGCAGCCTGAACTAAGTGTATCCAGGTCATTTACAATCACATTAAATTAATTCAGTGCCACCACGTCTCTTGATGATCTGCAGTGTCTGTTGGCAGAGGTATTTGGCTATGCAGAGCAAAGAACTATTAGTACGAACCCAATGCAGATGGTGTTTGCACGCTGTCCTCCAAATGACAAAACACATAAACCGACAGCGATTACACTACAAGTAACTTGCTGTGTTGCATTGGGATATTATATTCCATATACTCTCAAAAAATACAAAGGTACTTTCATATGCTCCCTATTTTCCCAAGGGGTCAGCACCGTGGATGGACCACATGTTTGATTTGGCACAGATTTTACACCGGATGCCCTTCCTGACGCAACCCTCCCATTTAGCCAGCCTTGGGACTGGCACTAGGGACCAGCTACGTTTGTGTCTCGAACCGGGGATTTAGCAAGAATAACTAGCTTGAAGTAATTGTTTCCTGTATGACTTTATCAGTCTCTCACATCTTTGTTAAGGAATTTTGTCCTACACTTCTTTTAAATGTCATTGAGGTTTGTGGGCATCCATTTATGCAGAGCTATCTTAAGGTCCCACCACAGCATTTCAATCGTGTTGAGGTCTGGACTTGGAGCCATTGCAAAAGCTTGACTCTTCATTATACAGTTTATCACATTCACCCCACATCACCCATCACCCAATCATGACCCAACTTTGCAAACGTAAACCATGCTGCCATGACCTTGTTAGATAGAAGAGGCTTTCTCCTTGCAATCCTTCCAAACAAACCATACTTCTTCAGTCTTTTTCAGTCACAAGCTTCAACACTTAACGTTGTTTACACCATAACAGCCATAGCCAGCTGCTTTTCGTTTCCCCCACAATGGCCGTTGACATTTTCTACTGTTACTGTTTGTGTATAAAACACTTCTGTACACACTATACCTCAGCATTTCTGAATATCAACACTTCACAAAAATTCAGGTTAATTGCAATATTTTTTTTTTGGTTTTTGGTTTTTTTTGGGGGGGGGGGGGGGGGGGGGGGTTTACACCCAATTCACCTCAAATGCTCTGGCTGGCATTCATCAGTAGCAAATGCATCCTGCCGTTCTGCAGTTTACCTGAACTTTTCTCTCGGTAAACATTTTTGTGTTTTTGCCAATGTTAGCCACTGTTAACTGGTGTTACTGAAGCTTTCTTTGAATTCTTTCGATCTAACATTAGCTAGCATAATGTTAGCCAGCTATAACAACAACAGCTATGTCTGTTATATAGCTTATATATATTCTATGTAGCCGCTATCCGTAGACGAGAGAGTCGCATGTCTGTAGGGCTGGGCTATATCATACCGTTCACGGTTATACCGGTGTAATTTTGGGCAACGATAGGAAAATGAAATATTGCGATAGAATACGGGTAAAACACGCATGCGCAGTGCCTTTGTTTACATACGCACATGGCGGCGACGCAGAATGAGAAGAGCGAAAGCGGATCGTTAAATGAAACGGATGAACCAGAATTGGTTTGTAAAAATGCTGCAACTTCAGTGGTGTGGAACTGGTTTGGCTTTCGTCCGTCAGATGCACAACAAAACACTATTGTTGGTAGAGCATGCCAGCGGGCCGTCGTTATTACCGTGTTGTTTGGAAAATAAGGCACACTTAAAATCAATCCTTTGATTTTTCTGAAAATCGACAGTGACCCTTATAATCCCGTGTGCCTTATGTATGAATTCTGGTTGTGTTTACTGACCTCGAAACGATTTTATGTACACGGCGCTCGAAAATCTGTCAAATGTTTTAGTACGACTTTGCTAAACTACAAACCCGCACTGCTTGATGGATTGTTGGAGCATTACGGCTATCGTAGTCAGGAGCCTCGCGGAGTGATACGTACTGTGCTTCAACATAATATTACCTGTTGTGTGTGTATAACCTCTTTTTAAGTTTTGTGGATATCATACATGGTTATGCTGAGGATATGTCGGCCAATTTCCACTGGAAATGCCTTTTGGTTAAACTGTCAGCAAGGAATTTGCATTTGCACTGTTACATTTTTATATAACTTTAATGCACTTAAAAAACAGCTGCTTGTTTAAGTGAAAATACATTGATGGGGTTTTTTGCACTAATAAAGTTGTGGAGTTGTAAAGTATTTTGTCTAGTGTCAATTATATCATCAGTTATATCGTTATCGCAAATTTTCAAATGTATATCGTGATAAATATTTTTGGTCATATCGCCCTGCTCTACATGTCTGTTCTGCTGATGGTATTAGTAATTACATAAGCATATTTATGTGCAGTTTTTTACGTTAGATCCCTGCCTTGAGCTCAGAAGATGAGTCTTGTGATAAAAGAGGAAGAGGATAGGTGAAGATGAGGGAACAGATAACAGGAGGAGGAAAAACTGATGAAAATATAAATGTACAAATCTTAAATGGTTATGTATAGTTTTTGAAAAACTGATATAACTGATAACTGATACATTCTGGTTTTATTCAGGAATCTGGAATATTAGAATACATTTGTATTTGGGTATAAAGGGATAACATGCTAACTGGGGTCAGCAGAATCTGCTATAGCTTTTGGGGTTTTTGCACGTTCTCTGAGCATTGCACAGTCTGCTGTTGGGGAGAATTTGCTGGGACTTTTAATCCTGGGAAGACTGTGGTTTTGTTTAACACACACCTGAATGTTCAAACCTGCAAAGTGCAAAAAAAAACTGCTTTTTTCCAACTGGTGTTGAAACAGTAAAGGTATACTTAGTTTTTCACAGAACTCGATGCAGTCTTGTAAAAAAAAATCATAAAAGTTTCTTTTCATATGACTACAACGATTTGCTCATATTGCCCAGCACTAGTCAGACGTTATGCAATCCTAATCCTGTACAGGAAAATGGCCCCATCCGGTTTAAATCTGTATCAGCTCTGTTATTGGCAAACACTCCAAGTTATTTCTCACCTCACTAGGTTTCCTTCATCCCACCTGTCTCTCTAAGTATATCAACATGTGAAACCAAACTTCTTGGGTTTCCCTTACCAAAGATTTCTGGTCTGATTCCTTTCCAATCTGGCACTTGAGAGATTATAGTGTAGATCACTGGTTTGTTAAAAAGTACATTCTTGGCCGAGGCACAATACCACTTCTGTGCTGTTGAAATATCATTTGTGTCTGTATGATTTAAATAAAAGTTACAAAAACATGTGTGACAACTTAGATTAGGAAAGAGCAGGAATGCGCGCATGATGTTCCGTTAAGTTATGATAGTTTTGACTTTTTCAAATAAATCTATTAAAACAAGTGGAATGTTGCCGATGTTCAGTCTGGGCTGAAAGAAGCGATGAGGAGGAGGAGTGGAGAGCGAGCAGCGGTACTGACAACGGAGCTGAAATGGATTCTTTGTGAAAGCTGAAAGATGGGGAAACACGAGGATAGCGGTGACGCAGACGCGCACAGAACCCCGACCTTTATCAGAATAAATTCTTCTGAATTTTGAGATATCCTGGGAACTGACAGCATGTGCGTCACAGAGTGGAGAATAATGTAGCGCAAACCTCTGGGTAACGACCAACGTAAAATCCACTAAATGTCAAAGAAATCCATCCTCCAAATGTGATTCTTGTTTCAGTATAAACATTATTATTGTGAAGATTTTCCTTGCAGGGGAGAGGAGAGAGGCCATATGTGAGTTTGACATCAGATTTAAGAGAAACGTCAACTCTGGCACATATCAGGGACACCTCACAGCTATAAGAAATAATGTCGAAGCATGCTGCCAGCCTGCATAGAGTCTCAGTAGAGGAATATTTTAACATATATCTGAAATGATGCTTCTCATGTCAAGAAGAAAAGATGTGAAAAGAAAACTAGAAGAAGTGAATCATTTGAAGAAGAGTATGGTATTGCTGGAGGGTCCTGTCTTAGTATATTTGCAGCCCAGCAGAAAGAGACTGGTTCAGTAGATATCAAGCCCCGTTCAAAACGATTTGCTCGTAATGCATCGCCATGTGGCTGATGTTTGGTTGCTAGTGGACATTCCAGGCTCCCCATTGCGTCAGTAACCCTGTAACATATGTACCACCCCCCTCACATGCCAATCAGCGGTATCCTACTCGTGAATCGGTCGCTGCATCAATCCCTCACCTAAAAGCTGATTTTAAGGTTCACTCGGGGCTTGTAAATCCAGTTTTTTCACCTCACTACAGGTCATTGAGATTCTTTGACATTTCATGGTCTCTGGTCACCACATGTATTCAAACAGGACCAGCAACTTCAGACCAGCAAATTCTTGGAACGGCCTCAAGGTGACTACCAGCTCAGTAGTTCCCTGAAGAACTACAGTCCCTCAAGGGTGATTTTTTTTGTCTAACTTACCCATGTGGATGCTGGATTTAGGAGTATAGATACGTGTGAGTATTAATGTTAAATCTAATCTACTAATAAAATATGTTTGATTATTAAAGATTGAGATTCCCAGTATATATATGTAGTGATGAAAATTTGCTTTTTGTGGGTTGGTAGGGGAAAACATTGGACACTGCCTAACTGGCTTCAACAGTGCTGTGTGCGGTAGTGAGAAGGATGTTCAGACTATAATCTGTGGTGACTGTGTCCACCCCAGGCTACCCCTTGGCTCCGCCCGTGTCCGTAAGGATAACAACTATCAGAAGGGACTGACGCATCAGCTTTGCTATATAAATGTATAATAACCTCTCCTGCTGCTAGTCTGAATGCCTTCCTGTCTGCTGAAAAACACTGGTGTGGTAGACTAATCTCTGCGCTTACAGATAACCACCTAACCGACACCCCATCCCTCATTCCAAAGACGCTGGGACATTTTTGAGGTAGTGGTTTTGCACTGGTGAACTGAGGCTGTAGGGGGGCACCGAGAATTTAATATGAAGTTGAGAAAATTGTCAGCAACTGGATTCCAGGGGATAAAATGGCTGGATGGAAAAGCAATTGCGGGCACAGCCAAGGATGGTGGTATGTGGGCTATCGTATAATGAATAACGATCCACTGATTTTATATTGTTCATCCACTTCTGCTGGACTTAAACATTACAAAGAGGAAGCAAGAGAACAAATAAATCCTGGTACTTGGAATACAATAAAACAATGCTGACATGCTGCATCACTATCGATGTGCCTTACCTCAAAGTAGCAATTTCCCTTTGATAAAGGCCGGCCAGCCACATAGCATCCCACTTCTTCAGAGTTCCCTTGGTAACTAAAGAGGAGAAATTACAGGTTAACAATGGGTGATTTCTAGTAATTGCTGTATGCACAGTCAGAAAGAATACATCTCATTTCACACAAAGTCCTCTTGATTTCGATCAATAGGCACACACCGACACATGCAACAGATGTGAGAAATAAGATGGACATTAAAATGCTAATAATAACAAAGCAGATTTATATAATTCAAATAAACCACACACGTGTAATGATTGCAATTGTTTCTGCCCTTTGTGGACTTTCTTTTGTTGTCTGCTGCGTGTTTGATCGGGGGAGCAGATCACTGCTGCTTTATTTCCTTTGCCATTCAATTTTGAAAATTAATAAATAAATATATCCATGATGAAATGTCTCTGCAGACAGCTATACATTTGTGCAGACTCAAATCAATTCTCTTTGGAAATAAGAAGAATTTGTTGAGAACAAAAATGTTAAGCTATGCAAATAAATTAGACGTGTCGCTATTCCTGGCTCAAATAGCACACATAAGCACAAAGGGGCCACATATACAGTAGTTAAGGCAAGGAGTGAGCTTCCAGACATGGTGCATTATCCTGCTGGAAGCCGCCATAAGATGATAGATGGGTACGCTGTGGTCAGAAAGGGATGTACATGGTGAGCAATAATACTCAGACAAGCTGTGACTTTGAAATTATGCTCAATTAGTGCTAAGGGGGAAAAAAGTGTGCCAGGAAAATATCCTCCACACCATTACAGCACCACCACCAGCCTCAACTGTTGATACAAGGCAGGATGGATCCATGCTTTCCTTGTTGCTTACCCAAAATTCTGATCCTACTATCCAAATGCTTCAGCAGAAATGGAGACTCATCAGACCAGGCAACGTTTTTTCCAATCTTCTACTGTCCAATTTTGGTGAGCTCGTGGCAGTAGTGGCCTCTGTATCTACTGAAGTGTCTGGTGACTTTATTTTGTATAGAAAAACCCTGTGTTTAGAGATTTCAACCAGAAAACCTCCTGTACATCTTTAGCGTGTGAACTTCCAAGCCTGTTAAACTTCCATGTCAGGAAATTTCTACCATCACCAGTGTTGCTTTGATGATGGTTGTACTGGCCCATATTCTTCCCTACTTATCCGTCTTAGAGGAGAGATGGAACCTTTCCCAGGATTATGCTCTACATAAATAAACTGACAAAAAAATAAATTGCCAAACTGACTGTTACTGGAAATGAAAATATTTATCATGGCACTGATAACTGTTCCTAATGTGCATCAGTAATTACAAGAGGCTCCAAAGGTCTAAGCAATACAAAACAAAACAGTCCTCTCTTCACCCTGTTCAACAACGCCAAACGATCTCTTCAAGTGAATCCCCAAACAGTGGCATTTAAGAACAGGCTGACCTGAGTGTGTCTCCATCCTTCTGCAGCCTCATATATCGCTCCTGTGCTGGTCGACCATCACCGATGTCTCTGACACGACGCCTCAGATTCAGGAGGCATCTGTGGTGTAGTACGTTGATGTCATCCATCTGAGTAAAGAAAATGGAACTGTTAAAACAAAATAAGCACTTTATGATCATGTACAGCAGGCTCTGTAATCTTTACTATCAAATCATACTGGCCAATCTGTTGTTGATGATGAATTGGTTGTTGGTTAATGATGAATTGACTTCATTCTGAGACATGTTTCATACCCGGCTGCAAACTGTAATTCTGTATGTTCTCCACAAATTATTCCAAACTCTTTGTTCTTCATAGCCACAACCTGGAGCGATGTTTACATGTGCCTGGTCAAACAAATCTAAAAGTGAGGACAATTTATGTCTCACCCTTCTGCACTTGAACTAAGCACTGCTCATATAGTTCATATATGTAACCTCACTTGAAACAAATGCAAGTCCATAAATCTGGAACGCTCGCAGCTTTTCCCGTTACATTAAGGTTGAAGATCCAAAGCATCTTTTAGGCTACGTTCACACTGCAGGTCTTAATGCTCAATTGAGATTTTTTGATCAAATCCGATTTTTTTGTCTGCTCGTTCACACTACAAATAAAATGCGACAGCAAACGCTCTCTAGTGTGAGCCCTCAAAGCGGCCCGCATGCGCAAAAGAAGATGCCACACACAACGTGCTCTGTTTAGACCCAGAGCAAACAGTATTGTTTGACTGATGGCCCTTAATATAAAGACTTCGGACTTTATGTTTCCCAATTTTTGCTTTAAGTTATTTTGTTATTTACATAATAATGTAAATAACCTAATAATGATCCTTATTGCTGTTTTAGAGGAGCGGTGCTTCAGAGGATAGTTGCAGATTTCTGTCAGAATCTGCAGATTATACAGTACAAATACAATGTTCACATTTCTCCAACGTTGTCTTCCCAACAGTTTCACTGACATCTACACTGGATGGCCAGGAAGCGTTCACGATGTCTTCTCGGGCGCTTCTCCGGCGCTGATAATTGGCGTCTGTCTTGTGTCAGTGACGTAAAAGACGGATTTAATGCGACATGACCGTTCACACAGCAGTCGCTTTCTAAAACATCGGATATGTATCGGATTCAGTACCACATACGAAAGTGACCCAGATCGGATTTGAAAATATCGGATTTGTGCCGTTCACACTGTCACACCATGATCAGATATGGGTCGCATAGGGTCAAAAAAATTGGATTTGATGCGCTTTCGCCTGCAGTGTGAACGTAGCCTTAGTTGCTACCTTATTCATAAGGGGTTTCCACAGAGGGTAGCTCTGCATATTTGATTTAGCAGCTTTTTACACTACATCCTCTTCCTGACACAACCCGGAAGGTATTTGTGTCTCCTCCCAGGATTGAACCAGGGATCTTTCACTGGTTAGGCAAATATGTAAACCACTACACTACAGAGCTAACAGACATCAGCTTGAAGGCTTATTTGATCAACTCTAGCCTCCCATTTTCAGTTAAGCCCCTTCTCTCATTGACGAATGCAACAGTTTGACTGTTTATCTTATTTATTCCTTGGAGTAACTGGAAAGAAAATAGCTGAGAAACAGTCTAAGAGAAGTCGAGGAAGTCAGACAGACCTCTCAAATTATATAAATCCTCTTCCAGAGGCTCCCAGATCTCTGGGAGAGGATTCTGAGGGGTCTGTTCCACAATTTAGTAGTTAATAGAGATGGACCGATCCGATATTACGTATCGGTATCGGTCCGATACTGACGTAAATTCCTGGATCGGATATCGGAGAGAAATAAAAAATGTAATCCGATCCATTAAATATCAAAAAAGCACCTCACGAAACTTGCGACACGGCGTAACTCGGCCCATAACCGTAGCACGTCGGAGCAGTGTGCCTCACGTGATAGAGCGGCTGTGTGTATTTGTAGCCTCGCTACCAAACCAGCATTTCATCTCCGAGGAAGTGATCCCAGAGAGAAGTAAAGCAAGTGTGTAAGTTCATCTCTGAATGTTTGTAAAGCATTCCTGCGTTAAGCTTAACAACCGATATATGGAGCGAGTGCCTCTTCTCTCTTCCTCCCTCTCCTGCTGCTACTTCAAACGTGAAACTGATCAATGATCAGCTTTTCTGTCGCGAGTCCGTCTCTCTTCTTTGTTTATCGCCCACTTCGCGCCAGAAAGAGGAAACCAGCGGCTGAACAACAGCAGCAAGTTTAAGCTTGATAATCTTTTGTTAGAATTTATTTAATATTACTTTCTAGACCAGGATCCTTTTCTACGCAGCTGACAGCTGGTAACTGTGCAGGGGTGGATCTAGCAAAGTTTAGCCAGGGGGGCCGATAGGGCATTAACAGGGAAAAGGGGGCACAAAGACATACTTTGACCTTTGGGGTATGAACTAACAGCCAGACATTCACCTTCAGGAATTTCTGGTAGAGAGCAGTATTCATGTTTCCATCAGTTACAGCAAGTCACGCTGAAGCAACAAAGCAACTTCAGACCAAAAGCTGTCGCTCTTCTTATGAAATGCTGTGTTAGTTTTACGCCAAATGTAACAAGACGCAAACTTTTCTTTCATCAGTTCCCAGACTTTTTTCCCCCAAAGTCTTCGGAATCATCAAGATGTTGTTGGCAAATGTAAGGCAAGCCTTTGTGTTCTTTTTGGTTAAGAGTAGTTTTCACCTTGGTACACTCCCATAGATGACATTTTTGCTCAGTCTCTTTCTTATTTTTGAATCATGAACACTGAATCTTAACTGAGGCCTTCAGTTCTGTAGATGTTGTTCTGTGTTCTTTTGTGATCTCCTGCATGAGTCGTAGATGCGCTCTTGGAGTAATTTTGGAAGGCCGGACACTCCTGGGAAAGAGCACTACTGCTCCAAATTTTCTCTATTTGCGGATAATGGCTCTCACCGTGGTTCACTGGAGTCCCAAACCCTCAAGAATGCCTCTCTAATCCTTTCCATGACTTTGTTTCTCATCTGTTCTTTCTTTTGATTGTGGCATGATGTGTTGCTTTTATCCTGTTTCACTTCACTGGCAAATATAGTGAACTTCAGTTGAAAATGAATGTGATTAATTGCAGTCCATTCGTGATTTAACGAGGGTGAATTTCTTTTTCACACAGGGCCTGGTAGATTTAAATAGCTTTTCTGCTTTTTCAGAGAACTGTGTACACTTAATAACATGTATAAACCGCCAGTCAATCATATAGATGAGTTCCTAAATAAATCTCAGTCTTAATCGTCACCTACTTTCTATAACCTTTTCATGAACTATTAAACATGTATCAGCACGAAGAAACAGGTGGCACACACACTGAAGCTAGCCAGAATAAATCATAGTTATGATAGTTATTGACATTTATTACAGTTTTAAATTCTATTAAATTCTTGCTTCCAATGACCCCAAGGCATAAGAGAAACGGTACACTAGAAATGCAAACGTAAAGCTTTCGCCGTCATGGTCGCAAGAAGGGGGCGTGCCGATGTTTACATCTGTCATCCAGCTGCCGTGCTAACGAAGATGCTAGTTTTAAGTTCAGGTGATGGTCAAACAGGTAACTTGTGTATTGTTAGCTGAAGGTTACAGGTAAGGGATGATTAAACGAGCCTCCAAAATTACAAACATCAGCTCACCAGACGAAGACGGGGGGAAAGCGGTTGAATTTGGCCAGGAAGCTAAACGCAGGTTAGCGTCATTAGCGGCTAATGCGATAGCCTCTTTACGCTTCAGCGCAAAGCAAAGAGAACAACGAGAGACTGTTCCCCAAAGCCGGAGAGCCGAGTTTTGCGTCAGTGTAGCCGTCATTTCCGATAACTCACTCGCTAACCTGCTATCTAGGCAGTAAATGAGGCAGAAACTCACTTTCGTCCATCAGCTATCCATCCATCAGCGGCACACTTGTGTAAACTTTGGGAACGGCGCTTCCCAGTGACGTCACGCCCCATTCCGCTGAACGGGCCAATTGCAGCGAGGTTTGAGAAGTGGTGAGAAGCCACTTGGCCAATCCCACTTCTGCGATGTATATATCAGCCATGTATTTGACACCATTCATTATGTTCATGAATCCCTCACCACACACTTTACACTCTGTAAACCTCGCCTTCTGTTCACAGGTTCTGTTTCATTATCCCAAACTGAAACATTACTATAAATATGAATCAGGCAGTTGGCTACCTCAGTAGGGGTCCAGAGGGGATATGACCCACTCCCCACCACAGGGTTTGTGTAGAAGAAGAAGTGGCAGCAGAGAGAGAAACTTTCTGAGCCAGTTGGGACAGATCTGAACTTTTTTGGAGGAATCAAGAGAAGGAAGAAATTGTGTTTAGCCTGCCCGAAGGAGGAAAAATGAATAATCCAGGGCACTGTGGAAAACAGAGCCCCCGTCGGTCTGGCAAGTGTCTTGGAACATTCTCCTAATATGTGGAAAAGGACTAGAAGTGCTGCGGCTTGCAAGCTGATGGGAACACAAGACGGCAGGTGATTTCTGCCCTCCTTGCCAAGATTAATCAGAACAGCAGGCGGCTGATGGCAAGGCCGAAATTGGCCTCACGTAGCCCTGAATTCCAGCCAGTACAGGCCAGTGGGTATGTCTGTCGGTATGCTCTGCAGAGTCTGAGCTGCTACTGCGGGAGCCAGGCACACGTTTTAACAACGAAATGTCTTAAGGTCAGGCACTGTATTAAAAAAATAAAAGCTAGTGAGAAATGTCATTACCACTCAGCGTTGTTGGCTTAATATAAATATTTATGCCCTGTTTGTTTGCTTTTACATCTGTATGCGGACCAGTGAAAGGCAAGGTAAAGTTATAACCTTGATTATTATCACGCATAAGCACTGTTTGAGAAACAGCACTCCCTGACGGCTGCAGACTCCCCCAGCAGGACAAAGCTCCTGCCAGACTACAAAACCTGAAAGGAACACAATAAAGCACCTAAGGTGTTGCGTTTTGGCCTCCCCCAGTCTGATCAAACATCCCAATGATGTGCCAGAACAAGCCAAAACCACAGAGGTCCCACCCCTGTAATTCACAGCACCCAAAGGATCTGCTGAATGGACATCCAGAGAGTTCCCGTGTCCATGGCCTGATGGATAAGAGCTGTTTTGGCAGACTCAATCAATATTAGGCCAACCTCTACCAGTGATGTTGTAATCCTGTGATGTGTTGCAGGGATAGTTGGGCATAAGTGACAAGAGTGGCAAAAACAAAACAGAAAGAACTGCTCCCAAAACATAAATGCTTTTTCTAACTAAATGACTATACACAAAAGTGCAGCTTTGACTAAGAATGAGAGGTCTGATCTAACCACTTCACTCTCTCAACTGCAGTAGTTGCAAAGTTACTTTTTGCATATGCCTGTGAGAAAACAAGACTTGTGCCTTTTACAGTTTTGTGCGCTGTAAAAACATCATTTAGATCCACTGAATAATCTGAATCACATGAGAATATTTAACATAACTGGGCTGAGGTGTCCGTTTTATTATGCCAGGGTCGAGTGTTGTACATTGAGAAGAAGCGCAGAGGAATCAGTAGCTGAAGAAAATCCTTACTGAGTGGAGCATAATTCAGTTTGGTCTTGTGCGTTTGTCCCTCTCCTCCTCCCTCTAATTATCCAGATGATTACTCTTCCAAGTCAAACACCTGGCAAGCAAAAGCTCCAACTGCCATTTAATATCTGATAGCTACTGAAATATAATCTAGAGGTTTAACAGCTTATGAAAGACTGGATTAGATGTAATGCAATATCCGACATGGCAGCGATTAGGCTGATGCACGCAGTTGGTGCGTGGAGTAAACTTACATCAGTGTATGAGCACGCTGGATTTCTTGGTGTATTTCTTCTGAATCCAGCTCGTTCTGTGAACTTTGACACGTGTGACAGAAAGACAGAGTATTACAGGTGTGTAGCTCAGGTTTAGGATTACATGTTTGCTCAGGAAACGTTCTGTCATAACCTCGAACCGAAGTCGAGCAGGAGCGAACGCACAGCTGTGCATTTGTCGTGGCAAATGACAATGCAGTGGCAGCGCCGCCGATGGAAGCTCATACTATACATTTGTGTTTGTTACCATGGCAAATGTTCTTCCAGAAAGGTCTCTGACATTGGAAAAAGTGCAAATGGCTGAACGTGACTTCTACTGTTTATGCATGGGCAATGTTGAACATAAGTGGAAGAAGAAGGACTAGATGAATGTGTTCGTATATACCAGGAAAGGGTGGGGAGATTTTGATAATTTCTGAAAGGAACATAATCCACCCCCCACTTGCTCTGTCTCCCTCCCTGCCACCTCCCTCTCTCTCTCTCTCTTTCTCTCTCTCTCTCTCTCTGAGTCCCAGCCCCTGAAGGTGTCATAACTGTGCTCTCTCTCTCTCTCACTCTCTCTCTCTATCACCGCCTTTCAGATCTTTAAAAGCTGGTGCTTTGCCGTGTCTCTCACGATCTCCATTTGTCTCATCTGGCACTGCAGGGGACTCTCGACCGGCAAAGCACCAAGGAGAGCTACTGTATAGAAGCGGGAGGAAGACTGAGGAAAGAGGAGAGAAAGGGAAAGAGAGTAAGAGTGAGAGAGAAATATACATCCAGAAATAGCATCAGCTACATTTAACTGACAGAGAGTGACAGTGTGGAGAACCTGAGACCTGGACAGAAAATGCCTATCCTTTCTAACTTAACAACCGTTGTATTGTTGCTCATTGCTCACTGCGGATCATGGACCGGGGCGAACCGCTTGGGCCCCTTCAAGGTCTGTCCTTCCTGCAAGGATCCACTGGGGGCAGGTCGGCCCCCCAGGGACCATAATGCTGCTGGCAGCACGTCAGTGCTGGCCCAAGGAGAGCCCTGTGGTGTGTACACCCTGACCTGTGCCAAGGGGCTCCGTTGTGTTCCCCCACCAAGGGAGCACAGCCCCCTCCAGGCTCTGTTGCAGGGAAGGGGCATTTGCGCCAAGTACAGCAAGACTAGTCCCACCGAGAGGCCCCACCCCACAGGTAAGATACTGTATTTACACACACACGTGCATGAAATCACATAGGCACGCACCTACAGATGCAAACAGGGGCTTGCACGGCAACTGCATATAGGCTTGATTTGAAGGGGATATATGGCGACAGCCACACATTAGTGTATATACAGTGTGCCTCCCCCAGTATTGCTATAAATTGCATGTGATGCTGTGTCACTTACCAGCACAAGAAGGGACAATTAGTATGTGGCATTTAAGCCTGGTTGCATTTTGTGCACCACTAATGAATTTGCAGACCTCTGGCATCTGTTCCGCAGCACCTCTGGCTTCACTCTTGATGAAAATGTCAGTTCCTTTTATGGTGGAAAATCACCACAATCACATTAACAAAGAGAAAACTACACCTTGAGTGAGCTTTCTTCAATTTTGGGGGATCTGTAAGTGAAGATATGCACCCGTGAAGTGTTATTGTTACCATCCGTTTCAGTGACAGGGTGCATGACAATGATGTGTCCAACAAGCCGGCTTCTCTGTAGAGAATTTAGAATGAATGTGAAAACTGTAACAGTGTCACCTACATTCTGATCAAGCTGCTTTTTATTGCAGTGATCTCCATCTACTGTTCAAACTGAGATACTGCGATTAACTATCTGAAAAGGAGCCGTACTGACAGAAATTAGGTCTCTCGTTAAATGGCCAGCACACATGCATGTCCTCTTACTGAAGGTTCATTAATGTACTACGCCAAAAGAAGCAAAGCTATATCACAAAGTGTGAGTGTATTATTTTAAGTATGTAGTGTATAATCTGACCGTGGGTGCTGTTTTACCGGTATTATGCTTCAATGTTCTCATGTCGGCGTGTCATTTCCTCTCAGGTCCACATCCTTCACACAGTGGTGACATTGAAAAAGTAAGTTCATCCTCTTATTGTGAGATAAGCTACTCCATCTTCACCTAAATCATTAAAAATCTGACATTTCTAACCCTGTTACGGCTGTATGTTGAGCTGCATCTACACAGTTCTTCCCATAGATCCTCTGTCGTTTGGGGTGTTGCAGTGGCATGTACACACACACACACACTGCTCTGAAGCCATGCATTATGGTGCATGATGTGTGTGCTGCTATGCGGCAGAACTAATTGAGCATGATGTGAATCAGGAAAGTTTCGAGCCGGCCGCTGCCGCTACAGATTTCTCAGTTAGTGAGCTGGTTTGCTGTGCAGTGTCTGAGCCAGTATGGATGCTATAAGTAGAATGCAATAGCCACCTAAATGGTCATATTTAGGTGACTATCGCACAGTTCAATTTCTCAAAGTGACACAAAAACGCAGAGTCACTTCAAACCATTCAGTGACCTGAAAATCAAAAGCATTGTATAACAATATGGTTATATAATCATATACAATATGTGACATCTGATCTATATATATAGAAATGTGCATTTTCTCTGCTTCTGGCTGGAATGCTGCATCACCGTAGCTAATCCTTAGTGATTCACATCGACATGTGTTCTGCAAAGAGGATTTCTGCCAACACAATCACCTGAGGGGGGATAGCAGCTTGCCACTGCCACTCTTCGTATTAAGGCAGGTTGTCTCTGTTCGCCTCTGGCGGTGTTTGAAGTCACACTCTGCGTTGCTGTTTTCAGGCACCCTGTCGCAAGCTGCTCAATAGCGTCCTGAGGGGTCTCGAGCTGACAATCTTCCAGTCTGACCGCGACATCTATATACCCAACTGTGACACTCGCGGCTTCTACAGGAAAAAGCAGGTAGAGCATTATCAGTAGAGCTATCGTGAGGCATGACAGTGGAACTTTGTTGAGCTTATGTGATGGGAAAATGTCTCGTTGCTGCACTGACTTGGTGTTACTGTACATGTGTCAGAGCTGCACTCCACTGCAGCTTTCTGTTCAGTGCAATCCACAGATTAGCGTGTGACCACAGGGGCTGAGAATAACTGACACCTCTCTCTGAGCCTCTCAGCTGTGGGCTCAGAGAATCACTACTGCGCTATGATGACATATCATTTTCTCTCTCTGCCTCCCTCACCACCTTTCCTACCCTCTATCTCGGCGCTCTTTCCCTATAAAAATCTCCCTCTCGTTCCTTTAATTTCACACAGTGCCGCTCCTCCAAGGGCATGCAGCGTGGCCACTGCTGGTGCGTAGACGAGCTCGGCACGCCCGTGCCTTCACGTGCCAGCGAAGATGGTACCATACCATGCGACGGCGAGTGAGGGACAAGTCCGCCTGGTTGCTCTCAGCCTGGAGGAGGTGGAGAAAGGAGGAGGGCGAGGAGGAGGTGGAGGAGCAGGAGCACGGGGAGAGGGGGTGGCTTTAGCTTGTGCTAGACACTGCCTGGACAGGAGGGAGCAGGGATAAACCACTTCCTATGGAAAATACACACCAGTTAATGTCCTCTCTATAAGCAAGACAAACACACTCTCACAGTCCAGCAGTAGCAACAGTAACATCTGCCTGAATGTTCAACAGTTGCAGCAATGTCCTCTGCGTCGTGTGGTGGCGCGCTGCATGCTCACATTATTGCTCCGTGAACTGCCTCAGTGATCCAAGCTGTATCTCTCCAAATGATCTCTATATTCCCTGGCTCTTGTCCCGGCTTTCTGGTAGATTTTTATTTTCCCTTTTCACTTTAGGATAGCTGACACTGCCTGTGTTTGTTCTGATCTCAGTGGGCTGAAATACTGTTACGCAGGTGATGTGACACAAACGTTCGGAAAAAAAAAAACGTGTCTCCCTCACCGTCCTCTCTCCCTCTCTCCAAAGATACACTGATATCAACATACTTATAATTGACAGAATATTTCTTTTCTATTAATTTTTTTTTTTTTGAGTATTTCCATCAAGTACTGCTTGAATCTCACAGTATCTTATATATATATGTCAAGTCAGAGAGAAAAAAAAAAGTCATACTAATATGATCCTGGAAGCTTCTGTTCACTTTCTTTGTCAAAATAGCGTTCTGACTGCTTATTGGTTGATTGTTTGTACATATGTTGGATTTTTGTGGTTGACTGTGTGTTCTGAAGTGGCAGACAAAAAGCTTACGGCTGTTACCCTTTTCAAAAAGTTGTAAGGCATATTTTTATACACGTCAATATAATATTTTATATATGAATTGTTGGTTTATTTAATGAACTACAGTACAATGCCATGTATTTTTATATTGTCAGCAGTTTCTTATTTAAAGACAGAGATTATTTTATTTCATGTTAGGGGAAGTGTTGTGCTTTAGAGGCACTTTTATGGCAAAACTCATCACATTCATCAGAGCTCTATTCAACTGCTGTACATCTTATGGTTAGATCTCATGTTTTTAATTTTCCTTTTTGTTTATTTATGCTTTGTTCATTTGAGAATTTAAGAATGTCCATGTTACTATTATGTTTTCTTTTGGCACATCCTACTTTTAAAATTATGATTTCAGTACAGAAAAAAAAAAGGTCAAATTTGTTATTGTTATAGTATGTCTTTCCCGAGTCCTTGCAAAAGTCATGAAATTGTGTGCTATTAAAGTGTGATTAGAATTTATCTATTTCTGACCAATCTTGTTGTGCCAATGTGTGTGCCGTGATGAAAGGTCCATGCACAAAGGACCTGTAAGATTTGCAAATATGAAAATAAAACATAATGATAATAAAAATAGAGAAGAATAAAACATATATTAATATAACAACTGGTGTTGTGTGTGTTTCTTTTGTGAAATATGTCATTTGAGAGCAATTTTAATCACCCAGGGAGTGACCAAGAGAAGAAAACAGCTGCAAAGATCATTTCTTTAGGCCCAAATTTTCACAACAAGAACAAGCAATTATGTCATTGAAAAGGACGTAGCTACACTGATTAAAACACTGTACAGTAGACTGAGGTTAAGTCTCAATCTATAAGAAATAATAATACACTATGGGTACTATAAACTATACATAGATGTATGACTGCATAATGCTAGTGTTTGTAGCATTTAAATGCAAAACTAAGACTAATTAGCGCTAAAGCCAAATGTGTGTTTGGACCAACATTTGTTTACTGATAATAGCTAGAGCCAGTGCTGTGTATATCAAGACTTAATTAGGTACACTTGTTCAACTACTTATCAATGGAAATATCAAATCAGCCAATCACATTGCACAAACATCTTCGGTTTATTATCCAAATTGAACATCAAAATTGAGCAGAAAGATGATTTAAGTGTCTTTGAACATGGGATGGTTGTTGGCATTAGTGTTTCAGAAGCTGCTGACCAACTGGGATTTTCCTACCCAGCCATCTCTGGGGTTTACAGAAGGTGGTCTGAAGAAGAGAAAATTTCTAGTGAGCAGCAGATCTCTGGGTAAACATACGTTGTTGATGACTAAAGTCAGAAGGGAATAAATAGACTGCTTCAAGTTGGTTGGAAGGCTGCAGTAATTCAAATAACCCCTCGTTGCAACCAAGATATGCAGAAGAATATCTCTGAAAGTACAATGTCAAACCTTAATGTAGATGGACTACAGTAGCAGAGTCCCACTCTTGTCAGCTAAGAACAGACTTTGGCATATACAACATGCATGCTTCCAGCATGTCACAAAACTCTAATCATCTTAAAATGATTTCTTGAACATAAAGTAAGTAAGAGGTGTAACGTAAGCTTTGCGGCAGCATTCTGAACAACTTGCGGACGATCCACAGAGCCTTCACATAAACACGTAAACAAAGAATTTCAATAATCCAAACGAGATGAGACAAATTCATGGATGACCATTTCTAGTACTGAGCGTGATACAATGGGACTCAGCCTAGCAATATTTTTTAAATGATAAAAGCAGGAGCGAACCAGTAAGTTAGCATGAGTGTCCAAAGTCAGAGATGAGTCAAAATTTACACCAAGGGTCCTGATAGAAGGTGGGGGCATAAGTGGGTCCCAATCAGCCAGGGTTTCGGGTGAGCTCATTGTGAAACCAGGCCCCACATTATCATGCGATTTCCTGAGGTCAGATGGCCCAGGATGTGAGTGGGCGTTAAGGCGTCTGGGGAGGGAACTCAAAACTGGATTATAGATGGCAGAGAGTTGGTGTCGTAAACCACCGCCTCTGTTCAAAGATGGTCGCTCACAGTGGACATAGATGCTTCTTTCACTCCTCTTTTAAACCATCTGTCCTCTCTGTCCAAAATGTGAACATTGGCAGCCTCGAAAGAGTGACCTTTATCCTTAAGATGCAGATGGACAGCTGAGTCTTGTCCTGTGGAGGTGGCTCTTCTGTGTTGTGCCATGCGCTTGTGAAGTGGCTGTTTGGTCTCTCTGATGTAGAGGTCTGGGCATTCCTCGCTGCACTGTACAGCAAACACCACATTGTTAAGTCTGTGTTTTGGAGTTTTGTCTTTCGGGTGAACCAGTTTTTGTCTGACTGTGTTGCTGGGTCTGAAGTACACCGGGATGTCATGCTTGGAGAAAACCCTCCTGAGTTTATCTGATACACCGGCTACATAGGGGATGACAATGTTGTTGCGTCTGTCCTTCTTATCCTCCCTCGCTGGTGTCTGATCTTCTTTTCTGTGCCTCTTTGCTGACTTTATAAACGCCCAAATAGGATAACCGCATGTTTTGAGTGCTTCCTTTACATGTGTGTGTTCCTTCTTTTTCCCTTCAGGCTTAGAGGGAACATGTTCTGCCCGGTGGTGTAGGGTCCTAATTACCCCAAGTTTGTGTTCCAGAGGGTGATGGGAGTCAAACAGGAGGTACTGGTCCGTGTGTGTGGGCTTCCGGTAAACTTCGATGTTGAGGTTGCCATTCTCTTCAATGTGCACAGCGCAGTCCATGAAAGGCAAACAGTCGTCCTTTGTGTCTTCCCTGGTGAACTTGATGTTTTTATCCACAGCGTTGATGTGCGCAGTGAAGGATTCCACTTCTTGTGTCTTGATTTTGACCCAGGTGTCGTCTACATATCTGTACCAGTGGCTGGGTACTCTTCCTTTGAAAGAGCCAAGAGCCTTTCTTTCCACTTCCTCCATGTAAAGGTTGGCTACAATAGGTGACACGGGGGAGCCCATGGCACAGCCATGTTTTTGTCTGTAGAAGCCTTCGTTGTATTTGAAGTATGTTGTGGTGAGGCAGAGGTCTGTGAAGTGGGTCCTGTCTTCTAAGGAGTTGTCTTCTTGTAGTCGTTTCCTGACAGTCTCCACTGCCTCCATGGTGGGTATGCAAGTGAAGAGAGAGACTACATCAAAGGACACCATGGTTTCATCTGTATCCAGGGTAAGTTTCTGGACCTTGTCGGTGAAGTCGGTGGAGCTCTTGATGTGGTGTGGGGTGTTCCCCACTAGAGGTGCAAGGATGGTAGCAAGGTGTTTTGCAATGTTGTAAGTGCCATTTGACCTTAGAACTGAAGAAGCTTCTCGGATGAGAGTTGAAACGTCTTCAAGCAACTTAAAGAAGTCCAGACGCTTTTCTTTGCAAGCTCCTTTGATTAGAGAATAAACACAGAAAGACAAGACGAACAGGAAAAAAGACAGGCAGGAAAACACTCAAGGGAGTAAATATGAGAAATAACAAAGTCAGAAAAATAGGAGTTCAAAACTAATCACCCTGAAATGCATCCAAAAATCCACAAATACTAATCAGAAAACAGGCTCAGTGTTATGAGAATGATGAAGCATGAAAATCTGAATCCAAAACTGAATGCATAAAAGATGATACCCTGCTTTGTAGACTCAAAAGAATGTTCTCAATACCACTCTGAAGTAAAACAAAAAGAAAAAAAGATGAATGGCTGAACAGAGAGAGAGCACAGCGTCACTACTTAAACTGTCAAAAAGTATTTGGATTTACTAATTTATAAAAAAAAAAGTCCATATATTATGTATTTATCTCAAAACTGCATGCCAGTACTTATCTACCAAACCTGTGTTTCAATCTTGTCATTGCCTATAACTGCTCGAGACTTAAAATCATGAACGTGATTTTAAAATGTGGATATTAAATACAATTTGATTCTCTTTAACAGCTCTTTAGTACGAACACAGGGAAATGAGTTGTATTTGAAACTTCAATCTTACTGCTTTGCAAATTTTACTGCAGTGCTTACCACAAAGCGCACAGTCACTTGTTAGTGTGGTTTAAATGATCTGCATCTAATGTGCAGGGTAAGAATCAAAACAGCAGTTCACCATTGTTGTTTATTGGAGAATGAAATAAACTGCACTGTCCTGAACTGCTTGTGAAAAGTCACTGGGTAAATTCTAATTCTTCAGTCAGTGTTGAAGAGGTCATTTGGCGACTTCCTGTTTCACACTGTATATAAACGATGGACGTAGCTGATATGACGATGACATTAGTGACGTCCTGCTGTGAAACCTTGAGCTGACAGTGCACCCTCATTGCCAAAACCCAGACTTTCCTTCTGCCGTGACTCTAATAATGAGAACAATTTACCAAAAGAACATCATGTTTCATTCAGTACGACCTGAAACTAGCAAAAGAGCCCATGAGGTCATCAGGAAAGTTTTTACTGAGGCTTCAAATGAAGGAGCTGAAAACTCATTCGACTAAAGCTAAAGTCATTTAGCCACCACACGAGTCACCCTCTGATGGATATTGAAAAGAATACAGTTTCAAGGCAGTTGAACTGCACTTATCATGACCCTGGGTCAATTTACCCGGTGTTTGTTTGAGTTTTTTAGACGTTCAAGTTTTGTTTATCTAAGTACTCTATGTAATTCTTGGTTTTCTCAGTGTTTATATTGTTTATCTATTTGGCCGCATTACTGTAGTTAGTCCTGTTCTTGGTCCATTTTGGAATTTTCAGTAGTCAATCGTCTTGAGTCAAGCCAAGTATAAAGTTCAATCATATGTCTGCTTTCCTATTATCACACTTCCTGCTTTATTTTGTTTTGTGATTTAGTTCAGCTGTCTCTCATTTGCAGCAGTCAATAAATGGCTTGCTTGAAATTGGACTCAGTCTACCTCCACATTTCTGCATCCTCCTCTAACACCCGACACGGCCTAAAGTATCTTTCGAAGCTGACATATGGCTTCACTGTCAGACCTAGAAATGACTCCCATCTTTTATATACAGCCTATGAGTAAAACATAGTAAATCTTCAAAGCATTAAAGACTATGCTGTATAAAACTATATGTGCTTCTGTCAATTTAATTTGAATACACAGTAATGGCATAAAATTAATACTTTCATATATAATGTTGAGTTACACTTCCCAGTGAATCTTTGCAGAAAGGGCCCTTGAATGGGCCCCAGCAGCTTATTTGTTGTTAAACCTTCTGCATATTCTGTCCTGATCTCAGGGATGAAGGCTCCGCTTGAAAATGAAAACACAATTTCCACAACAGGTTTTTTCTGAAAAAAACAAAACAAAACATGAGAAGCTTAAATCAAGTGTGTACTTAATGGCTATAAACACTTAGGCCTGAAAGGGAACAATAAAGTGTGACAAATCAAATCTGATCTCATAAAGGGAAAAACACTAAAGTCTCATTTTTTTTGGGCACTGCTACGCAAACATTATGAACTTTCGCATTTTTCTAATCATGAACAAGTAAGACTTCTTTGAATCATTACCTGCATGCAAGCATGGTACTGTGTAGTTCTTGGATTTAAGGCTTTGTGCTTATATCCATTTTCTGAGAATCCCCTCTGCAGTCACACTAACCAGCTGCCAGCAGCGAAACAGAAATTACACATTAGAGCACATTAGAGTCATGCTGCCTTTAAGCCATTAGTAGGCACATAAAGGATAATTTTCTTCTGCTTCTCCGCTCAGGGACCAGATACATGCCTGTTTCCAAGGTAACAGCATAGAATATCTCATATCTCTTTATAAATGCATAATATGAATTGAAGGTCTTGGAGAAAATGAAGACGCAAACATGATGCTTTGCAGAAATCACATGTGTGTCCTATTTCTATATTTGAATCAAAAGTCAACTCAATTTTCTGGTTTTAAATGAGATAAAATGATAAATTTTTGTTGAAGTTGTTGGAAACTGTTAATTATTTTCATGTATTTTTATAACAGATACCTTGCTTGGTCTTAAGCACCTTGCAAAGCACTTCATTTGTGAATTTTAGTAACGCAAACAGGATTACGTCAGGTTTTTAGCTTTTTTAAAAACACATTTGTGTCGCATATTCTAGCTCAGAGTTTGAAAGACATGAATCTTTCATCTCTGCTGTTTAGTGCAAAATAGGATCCAGCAGTCTGGGATCCCATCAGCACATTTCAAGAGACTGTTCTGCACAGATTTGGTCCAACAGGTCCAGAGGCTTTGTAGAAGTACAATATCAATCGGCTGCAGTGTCCCTTTAAAGACAAGCTAAAGCAAGGCAGCTGTTTCTGTGAGATCTCTTAGTGACCTCCACACAAAGTAACCTCACAGAATTCTGAGGTTTTGCTGCCCCCTAGAGGTTACGCATCTAAATATGAAAAAAGGAAACTATAAAGATTACTGTATAGTGGTATAAAGGCAACAATTTGCATTTATTTAAATGAGTTACATATCTTTACATAGCAGTCCCAAAGTCAAATGATATAAATACAATTTCTTGTTGGGCCCCTATGGCCCCATTATACACAGATCTGTCACAACAGTAACAAATGCCTGCCTAATACTTATTAGTTCCATCTTATGCTTTCAAAACATCTCCAGTCCCTCAGGGCTTGGACACAGGACCTCTGAGGATGGGATGCTGAAGGTAAAACCTTTAAGTTCTGTTGGCTGTGTGGCTGGAGAATCAGTGTATCAGATCTGTTTTATCAGAGCATTCTACAGATGCTCAGTCAGATTGGGATCCACATAGTTTGGCGAAAATAGCACATATTTATGCTGAAAAATGCCAGTGTTAGCAAGGTATCACAACACCAGTTGTGCCAATGACCTCAGTAGGTTCAAATGGGACAGGCTACTGAAAGAAATTCTCTAATG
This sequence comes from Neolamprologus multifasciatus, assembly GCF_963576455.1. Taxonomy (NCBI): domain Eukaryota; kingdom Metazoa; phylum Chordata; class Actinopteri; order Cichliformes; family Cichlidae; genus Neolamprologus; species Neolamprologus multifasciatus. The sequence goes on from NC_140458.1 coordinate 5,172,070, forward strand.
ATAATCAGAAACAATCCATGGAGTCTGTCCATTTCTAAATTTCCACAGAAATTAAGTGATGAAAATTGTATTACGCTTGGATAAACCCGCTTGAAATATCCAAACATTTATAAAACAAGTGGTAAATTACACTAACTTATTTTAGCCACAATACACAATACATAATGATTGGTTCTCAAATCATTATATATTACTCCGAAGGGTGGCTGGCCTCTCCCTTAGAGATAGGGTGAGAAGTTTGGCCATCCGGGAGGGGCTCAGAGTAGAGCCCCTGCTGCTCCACGTCGAAAGGAGCCAGCTGTGGTGGTTCAGGCATCTGACAAGGATGCCCCCTGGGTGCCTCCTGGGTGAGGTGTTCCAGGCATGTCCCACCGGGAGGAGGCCCCGGGGCAGACCCAGGACACGCTGGAGAGATTATATCTCTCGGCTGGCCTGGGAACGCCTTGGTGTTCCCCCGGATAAGCTGGAGGAGGTGGCTGGGGAGAGGGAGGTCTGGGCCTCTTTGCTTAGGCAAAGAGATGGATGGATGGATGGATGGATGGTTCTCAAACCTGTCAAAATGGGCCAGTTCTCCAAAGATATCAACACAAGAACTGATTCTGCATCAGCACTGGCACCACAATGGTGGAATAAATATAATTTCAGCTGGTTTTGAGGAATCTGCTTTATGCAGCAGAACCTGGGGAAGAAGAAAAATCATGACAACTAAAAGCCATCATATATTTACTGTGCTTGTTTTATTTTTTATGTCTGTTAACTATAATTACAAAGTCATTTTTATTTTATTTTATTTTTTATTAAATAAGTAAAGACATTAAAAATAGCAACACTACTTTATTGCATTAAAACAGTTGGGGGAGGCTGTATTATATTGTAATACTAATCTTTATTGTGCCATATTCATATTCACACACACACACACACACAATATTTTCTGTTATTTGTAATAGTAATTATTATTACGTCTTCAACTTATTATTTTGTTCTCCACCTATACATTTTTCTCAATTTTCCTTTTTTTTTTTTTTTTAAAGAAACACTGCACACCTAGCTGAAATATGCCATGTTTTTGGATAATTGCTCTTTAGCACAGAAGACTAGGAGAGAGGAAAAGTGGGGATGTCTTATTTTTTTCAGATTTCTGAAAAAATATTCTGAAAAAACAAAAAACACATTCCCACCTTTTTTTTCTCCAAGAGCCCTAATCCTCTTCCTATTACTTGATTACCTTGTGAAAAAAATATATAAATATATTTTCTGCATCAGCAGAAATGCAGAAAATATTGCAGAAAATGCAAAAAAATATATAAATATATTTTTTACGTGTCAAATTGTGTTATCTTTGGCATTTTTAAACCAAAGAATTGGAGTAAATTGGAGTAAATTATGTATTATTGTGACAGACTGCTAGAAACAAAGAGCCTAAAGAAACATTGGTCTTTTGCAAACAAAATGTTCAGGAATACTGACTGGATTGAAAATGACTGAAAAACTGGAGAACTGTTGCTCAAAACCACTTGAAAAAACTTTATTCTAAAGTTTGGCTGCCTAGAAGCAAAATATAAAGAAATGAAGGCTGTTTCAAGACTTTTGCACATTACTATATATCATTATTAAGATAATATTTACTCTCATTTTCAGATCTATGACAGAGATGAATTAACATTTGATATGATCCAGTTTTTAAGAAACTGTATCCAACTGACGGAGAAATTAATCGTACACTAACCACGTGGTCTATAATAACACAGGTGGGCTCGAGGGGGCGGTGGTGGACTGTCTGTCAGTGATTACATGGAGCTGTGAAGTCACGCTTGGGTGAAGTTAGTAATGATTCATCTCCTCGGTTTAAACGTTAAGCGGTGCTCTGGGGAAACAGCGTCAGTTTGACACCAGCTGAGCGGGTCTGGTGACCTTTGGTTGTTGCGAGCCTGGACAGAACAGCCCGAGGAAGGTTAGCCGCTTTAGCTTGAGAGCTCCGGGTGACGGCAGCCGTCAGGAAGAGGCGTCACCGCCCCTACCAGCGCCAGTCGGAGCAGGGCACGAGGGGGAGACGGTCTGCGGCCATGGCTGCCCTCGGTAACACGGGGGCTACCTCCAGTCCTATGGTGATCCTGGCGCCCAAAACGAAGACGAAGAAGAAGCACTTCGTGCAGCAGAAGGTGAAGGTGTTCCGGGCTAGCGACCCCGTGCTGAGCGTCTTCATGTGGGGCGTTAATCACTCGGTGAGTCGGTGTTAGCTAACGTATCACTAAATGCTAACGGTTGTGCTAACTCAGTGTTAGCATGAAAGCTAGCCAGAGTACAGGTAACATCCCCGGACAGGTGAGGGTGTTAGATCGAAATCCGTCTGGTTGAGTGACAGTACACGTTCACCTGGAGAAAAACACGGATGTTTACAGAGCTGCACAAACGGTGGGAACTTGTTTTGCGGCACACAGGGCTGAAAGGTCTTTATAGTCGTACAGTTTATTTACAAAGCAGGTAAATGTGATTCTGTCCTGCTGAAGTTTCTCACGAGTGTAAATAATTCACATAAAATCCTGACTAAAGAATTCCCGGTGTAGTTTAATATTCATGAACTTTCAGATGTATATATTATCTGAAGGGGTCACAACACCTGTCACATAACAGATGATGAATGGCATAAACAAACATAAAAGACAAGTATACATTAATACAAGAACATTCAAACTTGGCACATACGGGCTATAAGACCACAGAAACCATCTGTGTTTTGACAGCCTAAAATTAAAATGTTCATATTTCAAGATCGGTTTGAATTCCCCCCTTTAAAATGTGTCAAACAGGGGAGATCAGGGTGGTTCTAGTCTGTTGTGTTTGGGTGGGGCGCTAGAAATAAAGGATAGGGAACTGATGAGATGAAAACTGGAAGTTTGAGCAGCTGACTACTAAAATAAAGTAATCTCTCTCTGAGATCACTGTCTCTCTTTCCACACTATCCCGGCATCGCTGTATGATGATCCTCACTTAAAGTCTGCATGTGGCTCAGTCTGTAAATCTTTTGTGCATATCTCAAAATGCTTACAAATACAAAAGGTGCATCTTTGTGGGTGGGGTGCACATGACCTCACAGGTTTCCTTCAGTATTGCCACACTGATGGGTCAGTTCCTGTAAACAAACAAACAAAAACAAAACAAAAGAACTGTGTAAATGAACAGATTCCTGGTAGAAAGCATTTTTGCGTTCTAAAAAACTTCACTTGAAGGTCAAACTTGCTGAATCATGCAGAAACTCTGAAACAGCTGTCAAATAATGACCACATCTTAACAATAACAGCCTTTAAATTTCAACTAAAATATTGGAAACACATTACAGCTCAAATGTCTTATTCTTCTTTTTATTCTTGTCCTACTGTTCAATGAACGTGATGGGCCGCTGAGCATTTTCTTCTTGGAGCTATTGGTGGACTAATTTATAAACCGCACTCCATGTTTTATTCAGTAGGACCTGAAACTAGTGAATGAGACCATAAAGTCATGAAGAAAGTGTTTGCTGAGGTCACAGAGCAAATTAGCTGAGACTTTGTGCCCCCCTGCAACCCAGAGTTTGCCTGTGGTTTTGAGTAACAACAGGATTGCTCCACTCTATACTTCATTTATAAAAGTAGCTCATTCTTAACTACAAATAATAATTTTTAAAAAGTGTCAGATTGACAGAAATTTTTGAAAAGTAATGAAGTAATTTTAAACTAAACATTTGATGCTGCTTTAATCCAAGATATCAGCAATCTGGTGCTTTTTCTCTTCTTACATGAAAGACATTTGATGGCCTCATTTTGGATTCTTTTAAAATGATTAATGAGCCGCTTTAGTTGTGCAACATCAGAAAACTGACAAAAGTCCCCACAGTGCTGTCGTACAGCTTGAGAGTTACAAATGTTTGTTTTCTGAATCTCTTCTAAAAATCTCTTCTTATTGCCTGACTTGTTTTCTCTTCATTTCGCTTGTTTCTTGTCATTTTCAAGTATTTTTAATCATTTTCTTTTGAATGGTTAATGTATTTTTAATCTTTCTGTGAAGCCCATTGTAACATTAAGATCAGTTGTCTTTCATTGCTTGTAAAAACAAAATGATATTTGTCAGTTGTGGGTTTATTTCAGACACTGAATTCTGTTTAATGATTGCCTCTTTTTTTCTGCAGATTAATGATCTCAACCAGGTGCCTGTTCCCGTCATGCTGCTGCCCGATGACTTCAAAGCCAACACTAAGATCAAAGTCAACAACCACCTCTTCAACAAGTAAAACTCAGAAATGAGCACATTTAACTAGTCAAGTGAAAATGTAACTTGCTGACCCCTTGAAGCTTTTGAGAAACTACAAAAAACCCATCGGGGTATAAATCAGTGATAAGACTGGATGTTTGTGTTGGACTGTAGAGCTGGACAAATGTTTTGGAGCTGAAATTTAGTGAGAAATAAGTCATGTTTGTCTTGGAATGAGTTAAGTTTCCTAACTGCTTCCTCTCACAGGGAAAACCTCCCAGGACATTTCAAGTTCAAAGAATACTGCCCTCAGGTCTTTCGAAATCTAAGGGAACGGTTTGGTATTGAGGATCTGGACTATCAGGTGTGTAAAGTTGAGTCGTTGGCTGATGATCACTGATGATACTGTTGAATGGTGCATTCAAAACAAACATGAAGTTTTTGCCTGGCTCGAGTACATAAACAGTCTGCGCAGCGAAGAGAATTGACCTGAATTTGCTTTGGGCTACACAAAGACAGCAAGTATTAGTTGTAAATCTCTTGGCACCACCGACAATCAGGAATGGAGGATGGCTGTACTGAAGCCATTTGAGAGGCGGAGCTTTCATTGGTGGTACTGCACGTTTGGGGTGAATGCACCATAAGGGATGATCGTAGCTTGTTTTCATAAAAAATGACTGAAATTACTTCTTGTCTTTAGTACTTTACTAAAGATGAGTGCCTGTGCTAACCTGTGTGACGTTTCCAGGTGTCACTGACTCGCAGCCCACCTTTCAGCGTTGATGATCAGGGAGAAGGCCTGCTCCTTAACTCTTACGACCGGACGCTGGTGGTTAAGCAGATCTCCAGCGAGGATGTGGCAGACATGCACAACATCCTGTCAGAGTATCACCAGGTATGGTTATAGCATGGACAGAGTGGGTGTGTGTGTGTGTCAGGTCAGCCAAACTAGTGATGTCTGCAGCCCATTTAGACGTGTAGAAAGCTTTTCTGGCCGGCCCAAACCTTTAATTACAACTCTGATCAGCACACGAGTCTTTGATTAATTTTAATTAATTGTTTGAGAAAATGAAAAATATCATGTCATTTTTAAATCCCATGGGTTTATTTTCTTAGTTCTTTCTCTTCCAAATGTAATTATTTATAGTATTTTATGACATTTAAAACTCTTTTTTTTTTTAAAGATTATTTACCTTGTTTTCCTGGCTTGAGATTAAATTTCATGGAAGCACTGGTCTGCATATAGTTGAGGCTTAAGAGTCTGTGTTGGCTCACCGTACAGAAGTCTTTGGCTTTTCCTGTTATTAACAAAACTGTATTTAAACCCTCACAGCTAGTTTCCCGGACTTGGATTAAACCTAAGACTAACACTAAAAGAAAGGTTTGAACATTGCCGTTGCTTTTATTCTAGGGCTAGGCTTATGGCATGTCTGGTAAACTAAGCCTATATATTTTTATTTTTAAACCTGAGTCTTGGTGATTTCGGATGACATTCTTTTTTGGGTGACAAAAATTGTACACACATTTGTTTGTGGCATGTGACTTGTTTGTTTGTTGTTTGATGGTTACTTTTAAAAGTTCTCTGCCTTGTTGTGTGGAACCACTAAATGGTAAATGGCCTGTATTTGTATAGCGCTTTACTAGTCCCTAAGGACCCCAAAGCGCTTTACACATTCAGTCATCCACCCATTCACACACTGGTGATGGTAAGCCACATTGTAGCCACAGCTGCCCTGGGGTGCACTGACAGAGGCGAGGCGCCACCGGGCCCTCTGACCACCACCAGTAGGCAACGGGTAAAGTGTCTTGCCCAAGGACACAACGCCCAAGCCGGGGCTCGAACCGGCAACCTTCCAATTACAAGGCGAACTCCCAACTCTTGAGCCAGTGTCATTAACTGAAGTAGCTAAAGCCTGTCTGAAATGTAACTACACGTTACATTGCGCCAGTTTGAGTTCTAGTCAAGTCTGACGCAGTTAGCCATTTCCGGTCCAAATGCCTCTTCAGATCATATTTAGATAAATACTTGCACTAGCAGTTAAATGGGTGTAAATTCCTTCAACTACGATCGAGTGATTAGTTACAGGTGTTGACATACCATCTAGGTAACAATGAGAAACAGGTTTACTAGCAGGTTTACTAGTTTAACAATAAATGAAATCCCAAAAACCAAAACCAAAGTGGTTTATGGGACTATTTTTGTCTTTCTTAAGACACACACGTGTACAAACAGACAAAAGCCTGTGTGGTGCTGTGAGATTAGATCCTCCTGTACCAACACATGCAGAGCCAAAGATGGCAAAAATGAAAATGAGGTCCAGCCAGGTAAAGTTAGCACAACACAGGTCTGTGACAACTCTGCGCAGCTATTTCAGGTATTTGAGATGAGATGCGATCTTTGAAGAGTTGGTGAAGAGTTCAGTGGAAATCAAAGTGGTTTTGCCTGAAGTCCTACATTCCTATTGACTATAGCTAATATCAAACAACAATGGCAATGTCTGTTGCAAGTTTTATGGTTTTGGTTAAATGGTTTCAATAAAAATACACTCTGAAGGTCAGTGACGTACAGCCCTATAAATGCTGATGAGCAGATTAGCCAACGTATACCTGTGGTGTATCAGAGATAACACTATCCACACACTCAAGTCAGTGACTAATATGATGTTGCGTGGTTAGAGTAATTTGTTGCAGAAAAGTAGCGTTACTAGGGAGAGTCACTGATCAATCAGTGACTCTAGTTGTATGGTTTGAGCTGATCTGCCATGACAGGAGACGGCCAATTAGCATCTAAATCAGATTCTCATTAGACTGAGCTACGGCTGACATGTGCCTCTCGGAAACAAGTGTGGTTGTTAGAAAGTCTAAATACCTGAATTCCATTCAATTTTATTTATAAAGCGCCAAATCACAACAACAGTCGCCTCAAGGCGCTTAATATTGTGCAGTAGATTGTACAATAATAGATACAAAGAAAAACCCAACAATCATATGACCCCCTATGAGCAAGCACTTTGGCGACAGTGGGAAGGAAAAACTCCCTTTTAACAGGAAGAAACCTCCAGCAGAACCAGGCTCAGGGAGGGGTGGGGCCATCTGCTGCGACCGGTTGGGGTGAGAGAAGGAAGACAGGATAAAGACATGCTGTGGACGAGAGACAGATTAATAGCCGATATGATTCAATGCAGAGAGGTCTGTTAACACATAGTGAGTGAGAAAGGTGACTGGAAAGGAAAAACTCAATGCATCATGGGAATCCCTGGCAGCCTACGTCTATTGCAGCATAACTAAGGGAGGATTCAGGGTCACCTGGTCCAGCCCTAACTATATGCTTTAGCAAAAAGGAAAGTTTTAAGCCTAATCTTAAAAGTAGAGATAGTGTCTGTCTCCCGAATCCAACCTGGAAGCTGGTTCCACAGAAGAGGGGCCTGAAAACTGAAGGCTCTGCCTCCCATTCTACTCTTAAGTACTCTAGGAAGTATTTAAAAGTATATAAACCATTGATTTGACTCTGAAAAAAAGGGGGATATGAATTCAGTTGTTCTTGTTTGCGTCTTCCTCATCGTGCTAATGCAGCAGCCAGTACTATCTCCACGCAGCCATTTGCCTGTTAATTTTGCATCTCCTTTACTTCAGAGAAGTCCAGACTCTCCTATGAGGGCTGGTTTTTGTGATCAAGCTAGTTTTGAAAACACAGCGCTGCTAAATAAGCCTCGTTCTCATTAAAAAATAAGAACATTAAAATGGTGAGTTAAACAAGATTATGACATGATGGTGAGAGAGCCGAATGATATCTCTGTGTGAAAGCTGAGAGTTTTTAAGCTGACAGTGTTTGTGCTTTTTTTCATTCAGGCTGTGGAGGATATAGTTATTTTATGCAACTAATGCTTAAGATTCGTTTTTTTTTTTTTTTTTTTTTATCTTTTTCAAACCCATCCTGTTTGTGGATCACAAAATTTAATTCATAAACATTCTTTTCCGAGGAACAGAGTTTATTTGATATTGTAAATGTCAGTTAATATTTAACTGGTGACTCACATTCTTAACAAAAACAAACAAACAAAAAATTATATATATATATATATATATATTATTAAAACCCGATTCTTTGATCCCCATGATAGAACAGAGAAAACCCGACTCATAGTGGTCAAAACATTTATAATTCTTTATTCAATCATCTTCCGGAAGAGAGAACGCCAGCTACAGGATCTCTAACATTAGAATCATAAAATGTAAAATGGTAAATGGCCTGTATTTATATAGCGCTTTACTAGTCCCTAAGGACCCCAAAGCGCTGTACACAACCAGTCATCCACACATTCACACACTGGTGATGGTAAGCTACATTGTAGCCACAGCGCCCTGGGGCGCATTGACAGAGGCGAGGCTGCCGGACACTGGCGCCACCGGACCCTCTGACCACCACCAGTAGGCAATGGGTGAAGTGTCTTGCCCAAGGACACAACGACCGAGATGGGGCTCGAACCGGCAACCTTCCGATTACAAGGCGAACTCCCAACTCTTGAGCCACGATCGAAAATGTGTCTCATATAGGTGTTATTTTGGTACTTTACACGTCACACAGTTTCAACAACTCCTTATATGGTACAAGTTCCTCTTTTCTGTCTGGCTTCCCGTATTTATTAATATGCTTGTATAGCTCTACACTAACTTCCTGTTTTTCAGTCTGGCTGAGCATTTAGTTTGTGAGTCAAACAGACGGTGTAGATGTCAGGGCCTTTTATTGTGAAAGGAAGAAACAGGAAGAAGCCCTTTCTGTACGTTGATAGAACAAGTATTGGATTTTAATAATAATAAGACAGCTGAGCAAACACTAATTTTGGTTACGTTTATGCAAATTCATGTCAATACAAAGTTAGACCAATTAGAAGGCTGACTTGCTTCATATTGTCTTTTTTCCCATCCATCCATTTTCTTTCAATTATCCAGTTTAGGGTCAGGCTTCAACCTTTTTCTAGTGTGTGAGGGGCACATCAAGAGACTTTTAACCTCACATCTTTACTGAAAGGTCACGTTTCCTTCAACAGTAATCTGCTGAGAAGCTGCAGGAAGAGTGACATTAATAAAAGGGTGACATGCAAGTTGGAGACTGTCCCAGTTGTTTCTTTTTCATCCTGCAGTGCGACTATAAATAAACCTCCCCATGAGCATCTTGAGTCCTTTCTGCCTGCTGCTCATTCAGTCAGCCCCGAGTCTGTCCATCCATCTCACCTCCTGTCTGCTTTCCTGAGCTGTGTGTCTGCTGCTGCGCGTGTCCTACTTCACGTATTTTCTCTGTCTCCTTCATTTGGACCTTTGCAGCTGAAAAAAACAAAAACATTTGTCCTGGAGGTCTGGAAGTAAGCATTTCGTGCAGATTATGAAAACAACTTTTTATAGATTTGGCAGCAGGCTGGTGCTGTGAGTAAGAAAATGATTTCTTATTGTCTTGAATCATCCTTGATGGAGATCCTGGATTTGGTTTAAGGTGTTTCTCAGACACTCAGCCAGGCCGTTAACCTTCCTGTGGGCGGAAAGCCCAACTGGAAGACGATATCCTTCTGCAGACCAAAGCATTTCTCATCATCAAGGTTAGCCAAGGTTGTTTTTTTGTTTTTTTTCTGTTACAGTCACAGGACACCTTTGCGCACAGGGCTGAACAAACACGCTATATTGTTGGTTTATTAAAGATATTCAAATGTTCATATCGCCACATCTGTGTTCATGTAAATATCAGAGTACATTTGAAGGGGAGATTAGAGCGGCGACATGCTTTCTTTCCGTCAGGTTTTATTTACCATTTGCCGTTCGGCCTGGTGCAGCTGAGTCACGTAGATGATTCAAAACTAGATCTCACTTCAGGCTAAACAGTCCACTGAGCAAACTTTTGGCTGCTTTGGGCTCTCGGTGGAATGTGTAGCCTGTGGTTGTGCAGCCTACATAAAAGTGCGAGGGAGATGAGGAAAATGGCAGCTCTGTTTCAGGACGTTTACTTCATTCAGCAGTGAATGAACTCATTGTTTGTGTGTTCTGCATTTTAGTTTGTTTTGTAGATCAGTTTGTTTATTGTGAGTTTTCTGGAGGATATTTAACTTCTGTGCTACATTTTTAGCCTGCAGAACAATTGTTCGCTTGGACCGGGCATGAGAGCTTTGACTTTGCTTTAGCATTACTCAAATGAATTTTGACAATATTTTGGGTGAGGTTTTTTGGCAGGTGTAGGGATTTTGTCTTGAGGATCTGGTCTGTTGATGCTGTGATGGACTGGTGAACTGTCTACAACAGCGTTCCCCAACCTTTTTTGTGCCACGGACCGGTTTATGCCTGACAATATTTTCATGGACCGGCCTTTAAGGTGTCGCGGATAAATACAACAAAATAAAACTAGTACCGGTACCGAAAAAAAGAAAATTTATTCCTAACACACGTGAAAAGACCCAGGAAAACCGAGTAAACGATAAAAACAATAACAAAATAACGCTGAAAACCAATAAAAACCCTGAAAACCATACATTTCACACCTGAGCCTCAACTCTCGCGGCCCGGTACCAAACGACTCACGGACCGATACCGGTCCGAGGCCCGGGGGTTGGGGACCGCTGGTCTAGAGTGTACCTCGCCTCTCGCTCTACGACAAATGCGATGGGCTTCATTGGCTAAACGGTCCAAAATAGAAGGATTTTTATAGCAACATTTTTAAATGCATTACAATAAAATTACATTATATTTGCTCGCACACATAGTTGTGTAGTCCTGTGTCTTTGTCAGCCAGTAGTAACAAAAGAGAGTGCAAAACAAACTGTCATAAAGAGCGTCAGCACAACAGTGATGTGCATCCAGAGAATGGGCAACTTTCTTGTTTCCAAATGTTTCCTGGCGCCTGTTTATAGTCAATCTGTTGACCAGATACTCTTGGAAATGCAGATTAACATTTTATTTGAAGTAATCTGGAAACTCATGATATTTGTTTGTTGGGTAGGTATTTGCATTTTGGTTTGGGGATTCATGTATTGTTTTATTTTACAGCGTGGGAAAAAGTTTAAGCGTGCGCATCTGCCACTCACACCAATGATCATCACGTCATTTCACCAGCTTTGTTGCTAGATAATGTTGTGATAATGAACAGTTGGCTGAACGTGTGTCACTGGCTTCGGTTGGTGATAGAGAAAGCAAAGGTGATGCCTGTGATCACTTTGCATGTAAATCTTAACAGCACAGCTTCTGTGTGTGTAGTAAGTTAACCTCCCACACTGTAGACTCAATGAGCACTTTATTAGGAACGCATGTACACCCGCCTGTTCATGCAGATATCTAAGAATGTTCTCTAGAGACACTCCAGGGTGGGGCTGGTTGGGTGAGGCACCACCACATTGAGATGTTTTAGATCCCACTGCTTATGGTGCATGTTTTCTTGGTGTGTCTCCAAACTGTTTTCATATGTACACATTACAAGTTTTTCTTAACACAGATGGGAGCGGTTTACTGACTAAGCCATAATTTTGAAATGCTTGCGTGCCACAGTGAATCGAGTGAGTGTAAAATATGAAGGCTACATGTAGTCAAGGCTTCAATTTGAACTTGAATTTGACACATTTATCGAGTTATGTGTAAAAGTCATGCAGATAGCTGAGCTGAACAGAAAAGCATCCACATGTATGCACGCTGCAGATCCTCTGACAGCCTCGTGGTCAGAAAATGGTGTTAGGACACGAAGAGAGATGTCTTTTTAACACCGTGAGCATCTATTGGTCTGATGGGACACTGAATGAGGCCAGTCTGAGGGAAGCATCTATTTTAACTGACTTCTATAGCGAGTGCTGAGCACAGCTAAAAGTCTGACCCTGATACACTCAGTAATTGGCCTCCATCAAAAGCGACCTTTAACTTGTGAAGTTAACATTTGGGTTTGTTGATAATCTTTTGAGTTATCGATGCTAGATTTTTGGCCCATTCTCAAGTCAAAGCAATTGTTAATTCAGTAAAAAATATGGGCACTGTCATCTGTGGGCGTGTCCTCTACCTACTGATGTGCGAACGAAACTCGATGCCTCAGTAAACACTTTGTAAACCACATTCGGTATATTTTTCTTAGGAAAGCTGCCGTTATGCACAGCTGCTGAAATAAGTTGTTCAACCGGTCTTAGTGCAAAGGTCTGTCTAACTTTAGTTTGTTGGTGATGGAGTACTAGAGCAGGGCGATATGACCAAAAATATTTATCACGATATACATTTGAAAATTTGCGATAACGATATAACTGATGATATAATCGACACTAAACAAAATACTTTACAACTCCACAACTTTGATGGGGTTTTTTGCACTAATAATGTATTTTCACTTAAACAAGCAGCTGTTTTTTAAGTGCATTAAAGTTATATAAAAATGTAACAGTGCAAATTCCTTGCTGACAGTTTAACCAAAAGGCATTTCCAGTGGAAATTGGCCGACATATCCTCAGCATAATCATGTATGATATCCACAAAACTTAAAAAGAGGTTATACACACGCAATACAGTAATATTATGTTGAAGCACAGTACGTATCACTCCGCGAGGCTCCTCCTATGATAGCCGTAATGCTCCGACAATCCATCAAGCGGTGCGGCTTCGTAGCTTAGCAAAGTCGTACTAAAACATTTGACAGATTTTCGAGCGCCGTGCACATAAAATCGCTTCGAGGTCAGTAAACACAACCATAATCCATACATAAGGCACACGGGATTATAAGGGTCACTGTCGATTTTCAGAAAAATCAAAGGATTGATTTTAAGTGTGCCGTATTTTCCAAGCAACACGGTAATAACGACGGCCCGCTAGCATGCTCTACCAACAATAGTGCTTTGTTGTGTATCTGACGGACAAAAGCTAAACCAGTTCCACACCACTGAAGCTGCAGCATTTTTACATCCGTTTGATTTAACGATCCGCTTTCGCTCTTCTCATTCTGCGTCGCCGCCATGTGCGTATGTAAACATAGGCACTGCGCATGCGCGTTTTACCCATATTCTATCGCGATATTTAATTTTCCTATCGTTGCCCAGAATTACACCGGTATTACCGTGAACGGTATGATATAGCCCAGCCCTATGGAGTACCAGATGAAAACAAGAAGTACTTTGAGTTTCAGCATTTCCCATGCATGCTTGCGAGCGGGCCAGGCTTATTAATGACTGCCCAAGTATATTTTTGCTTGTTTTTTATTTGTTTCCATCTCATGTTTTAAAAGTTTCCTTAGCGACTGGGTCCCTAGCCCTGCCGCTGCTGTGGCGGTCCTTTATCATTCAGCTGCTTCTTCAGCTGAATCAGGATTTTGTCCAGCTGTTGGATGAACGCCTTCTCCAATCACTGCACGGCTGCTATGCAGCTGCAGTCCAGAGTTTAGACTTCATCAGTTTTTTGTGTGTGTTTTCAGCAACATGGACACCCAAGTTTGTAAATAAAATAATCCTAGAACAAAGCAACATAGGAGTTTTAGATTGATACTACTAGGAGGCTGTTTCTTATCAGTCTCACGCCTGGTGTAGTCTTCCAGGTTTGTTCTTCGGTGGCAGTCTGCAAACACGTTGTGCTTGCATTGCAGCTGGGGGGGTCAGAGAGTAGGTTTACTTTATCCTGAGACATTTTGGCAGCCAAACCAAGACGATATTCAGGAAAGTAGTTGGAAGTTTACTAGAGAAGCAAATAATATGTTTGCATGCAAATCAGCGTAGGTACAGCAAAGGATGGATCAGTAAGAAACAGGAGCAGACCAAGCATGACCCAAGTGTACAACACATAATGATGTGTCAGGGCTTTAAGGTTTATGATGAATCTCATTTCTCCACGAGAGACGATATGAAGCATTGCAAAGACCCAGGAGAATAAGAAACATCGCCGTACTCAATTTAAATTTTCAGTTGAATTGAAATTGAGACATTGATTTCAATTTCTCCAGCACAGACATGAAACTAGAGTTATTAATCGCTCTCGCTTCAAAAGGGAGTTCGAATGTTTGAAGCTTTAACTTCAGTTTTTGTTCGTTGTGTTTGTGAAGTTGTTCCTGCCGTTGACATTAATCCACCTTTTCCACCTGTCATGCAAATTCACAGTCATTTCCTCTTTGCAGCACATAGTGAAGTGTCACGGGAACACGCTGCTGCCGCAGTTCCTGGGTATGTACCGCGTCACCGTGGACAGCGAGGAGACCTACCTGATGGTCATGAGGAACATGTTCAGCCACAGACTGGTGGTACACAGGAAGTACGACCTCAAGGTGAAGAGGAACCTTTTTTTTTAATCACTACTTCTCATCAGTGATTCACAAATTAATGAGGCAGTCGTGCTAGTTTCCACAAGTTGAGGTTTTGGAAATGGTCCAAATTTTACAGTATGTTTGTTCCTCAAATGTATAGAGATGCTTTGAGCATTCAGATAAAAAAACAGCATGTTTTCATTATTTGGGCTTTATTTATTCATGATTTTATTAGAAAAACAAAATGATTATCCGTTTAATTTAGTGTTTTGCTCTTTAAGATGGTCTCTCACTCTTTCTGTTTGATGTATCAGTGGTAATATTAAAAGCAGTTTCTCTTTGTAGGGCTCTCTGGTGGATCGGGAAGCAAGCGACAAAGAAAGGGTAAAAGAAACCTCTTCCTTTGTCCTCTTTTCATATCATTATGTTGTTTTCTGTCTTATCTCAAAGCCAAGAGTCCTCCTGAGATGTATAATTTATTTATTTATTTATTTATCCCGAAGGTCAAAGAGCTCCCTACCTTCAAAGACATGGACTTCAGGAACAACATGCAGAAGGTTTATGTGACTGAGGAGGAGAAGGAAAAGTTCATGGAGAAGCTAAACAGAGATGTCGAGGTGGGTGAGCGGTCTTGTTGTTGTTGTTGTTTCTCTCCTCCGCCACACAGTGGCAGTATCAGCCCGCCGAGGTTGCTCCTCTGATGCTGTTTAGGAAATATTAAATGTATTTAGTTAAATTACTAGTGAAGGAGGAGAAGTTTCAGTTTTATGAGGAAATTGCAGATCTATCATGTTTTAAGAGTTTGAAAATCGAAGTTGGTATTCTTTTTAAGCTTGGATATAAAAGCCTTTTAGAAAACGCTGTCCTCCCCTCGCTCAGTTTCTAGTGAGGCTGAAGATCATGGACTACAGCCTGCTGCTCGGCATCCACGACATCGGCCGAGCTGAACGGGAGGAGGAGGAGTGTGAGGAAGAGGTCAAAGAGGAAGATCCGGAGGCAGAAAACGGCCTCGTACCGGGTCCTACGGTGGGCTCTTATGGCAACTCTCCGGAGGGAATCGCTGGTTACATGTCCTCCGTCAAGCCTCTGGGGCCCGGGGAGTTCGACCCCTACGTGGACGTGTATGCAGTCAGGAGCTGCCCAGGTGAATACTGGTGGGGAGGGGATGCTTAAACCTGAAAGTTAGCTGACTGCATTGATCAAACCAGTACCAGTGACTGTTTTGTCTTCATTTTATTTTTCAAACCAACACCAACCGTTTGTTTCTACATGTTTTGAGTCCTAATGTGATGAATCAATCAGTGCACACAATCAGCCGATTGTCTCTGGCATGCAAAATTATGCTTTCGTGCTATAAATAGTTTATGAGCTCCAGGCTCCAAAGTACATGGGGGTGGGTTTAGCACAAGCTGGTTTATTTCTCCCAGCAGTTTTGAGCCAGAGCAGGAGACGGCCGTGTATTTAGGGATTAAAGTAAACATCTGTTTAAAACTTGCACCTTAACTTGTTTTTGTATTCTGCGATTTGTTGTGTGGCGAACTTTGAGCGTGAGTATTATGGGATGTGTCATGGTTCAAATAGTACTGCACCAGTTTAAAGGCTATGACACAGAGGACGGTGACTTTTTTTTACCTGTCTTATTCCCGTCTGGAGAAAACTACCAAAGGTGTCGGAAGGTGGCATATGAAACGTCTCTTTTTTACCCGTTTTCTCCAACCAGGCAGGTTGTCTGTGGTTTGAGAATAATTTTTGGATAAAGTCATATTCTAATCCTTGTAATTGTTATTTATTGCTGTGAAAAGGAGAAACATGTTCTGTGTAACAGCCTGTATGTTAGGGGTGGGGGAAAAATCGATACTGTGTAGTATGGTGATATTTTGTTTGCTAATAATGTATCGATACAGGGACAGCAGAAATCGATATTTTGTTACAAAAAAGGTTTTTGTGCTCTGACTTCAGAGCATGTTGATCCTTTTTCTGAGCAAGAATCCTGACATTCCTTCACTGTCCAAATGTGTTTAACTTTTTTTTGGCAGCAATAAACATGACAGTTTACTTATTTTAATTTAAGACATGTTTTATTTTAATTAAGTTTAAAACTTTTTTATTTAATGTAAAATTATATTTTGTTTTAATTTACTTTCAAATTCTTCAGTTGCTGAAGGGGCTGCATAGTTTTCATAAACTGCATAGTTCAGAATAGCTATAATTGTACCAGATGGTTGATTCAGTTAAGTTGGACTAGACTGTAATACAAACCGTTCAGTTTGTCAACAATCAAACTGAAATGAGAGAAAGACTGAGTGTGAGATTTTGATATTAGATAAAATGAATATTGATAAAGTTTACCTTTATGTACAGAATCTGAATATCGCAAAATATTTTTAAAAATTGCAATAATATCGTATCGTGTGTTAAGTATTGTGATAATATCGTATCGTGGGATGTATGGTGATTCCCACCTCTACTGTATGTCCTGTTTCACCCTGACAACTTTAGATCCTGAAGACATTTTTTTTTGGAAGTTGAGCATGCATATGAGCCTGGTGTTTCAGATTTGGTTGATTTTCTTTTTTCTTTTTTACACTGAATAAGCCTTTTACACATGACTGTAAAGTAATAATATAGCTGTAGTGGTTCTAATTTTAATATCTGAACGGGGAGCTTTTGGTTTGATGCTTTTTAAATGAGACCTGTGGCTGCCGCTGTCACCACAAGCCTGGTAAAATAACCCAGATTGTTCTCTGCCTTTTAATCTCAGGAGCCCCTCAGAGGGAGGTCTACTTCATGGGCCTGATTGACGTGCTCACGCAGTATGACACCAAGAAGAAAGCCGCTCATGCAGCAAAAACTGTCAAACACGGGGTGAGTAGCACAGGAGAGGTGGAGGGCTGCTGTCAGCCGCTCGAAACACTCTGCTGTACCCGTACGGAGGTCGAGAAATTTACAGATGAAGCTGGTCGCTTAGATTATTGTAATTCCTTGTTTACTTGCTTATAATGCCTCCCTGAAACGAATGCAGGGTGTTCAGAATGCTGCTGCTAGGCTGTTGACAAAGTATCCCAAATACTCGCACGACACTCCACTGCTGATCCAACTGCATTGTCTCCCTGTTAAGTTCAGGGTCCATTTTCTGCTTCAGTGAAGCACTTTGTGATTTTTATCTTGAAAGGTGCTATATAAATAAAATGTTACTTTACTTACTTACTGACAATGTTATCTATTTATTTGTCCCCCCCTTCTCTCTCTCTGTGTTCCAGGCTGGTGCTGAAATCTCCACAGTCCACCCCGAGCAATACGCCAAAAGGTTTCGTGATTTCATCTCAAACATATTTGCGTAACACTGCCACAGGTCGATCCAATTGAGAGCTAAAAGTCTTCTACTATAGACTAAAGGTAGTATGCACACACACAGGTCATTCTTTAGAGTTGATGATCTGAGGCAAGACTTAAGTTGTAGCAATATAATATACTACTTCTGATGCATATATTTATTTTTAAGATGTATTTCTGTAGATGTTAACACTTAATGAATTAACTCTGGAGCAATAGGGTACCTGCTGTTGATCAGTGTTGAAAGTGTTAAACTGCATCTGTGTAAGTTCAGATATTATGTCTCTTTCCTCTGCTTTACTTTGGTTTTCCAGCTGTGAACTTAACTTAGATTGATTCAACTTTTGCTTTTGCAGAGGATTAGATGAGAACACTAATTTCATGTGTGAAATAAATATGAGATGTTGGCTTAAATAGAATAAAGGCAGGAAGTAGAGGGGAATGGGTTTCATAGCTCTTTCCAAAAGTAACAAAAATCTGCTTTTATGCACCTCTAAAGCACCACAGAGGTAACCTTGTGGTTACATTTGCAGATGAGAGGTTTCTGTGTGAACGATCCATCAGTATCTGAGTGTAATGACTCGGATTGAGGCAGACTTGAGGCACCGCATCACCAAAAAATGTCAATGAGGTTTATTTCAAGCAAAAATGCTATTCAAAATTGTCCCAAATCTCTGTTTATTGAACTGGGCTCAAATCTGGTGACTGTGAAGGCCGTAGCATAAGATTTGCATCATTCTCATGAGAGAATTCAGCGAACCCTTGTGCTCTGTGGAAGGAGGCGCTGCTATCAGGAGAAATACATCATCACATGAAAAGACAGAAATCAGTCAGAAGAGTTTAGTTTTGACTTGCAGTGATGCTTTCATGTCAGTGTCAACTCACAGACTGCATACACCCCATCTGATCTTAAATGGTTCAGTAAAATAATAACCTAGTTTAAAAAAAATGATGTATATCTCTTTTTTAAATAGATTTTTAAATAAATGATAAAACCACAACTTCATCTTCTTAGACAGTTTTTGTCATCGATGAGGTTTAGAGGTGCCAGTCGGCAGATGTTCTCTCGGCAACAAAACATATTCCCTACACCCTGTGATCTTAATGAAGATTGGTATTAAAGGCAGTAGTACACTAGATTCTGCACTTGAAGAATATTATTATTTATGTATATATGGACGCCATTTGATTTCCAGTGCCAAATGTGTGGGATCAAAGCTTTATTAAAGCAGGATTTGCACTTTGAATTAGTGTTTTGCTGCTGAGCAGGTAAATGAAACGCAGTTTGAGCAGATCAAATGCTGATTTCCACCAAAGCCTCCATTATTCTTATCATTAAAATGTGTAGAGCAACGTTGTCACAGTGAAACGACCAGAAAGAAGAAAATAAAAAGCATATGGGACGATTTGGCCTGCACACATCTCTTAGCCTGTTAGCATATTGGGTAGTTTGAAGGTGATTTATGAAGGTGCAAATATTTAAGGATCATTTCTGCCTTTAAAAAAAAAAATCATGTGTTTTTGATGTTGTTCTTGTTGTTGTAAAATAAATATGAAAACAGCTTCTGAGAATGAGCCCATCCGTCATGATTCTGACTCCTGGTGTAGTATTTTGTGTGTTAAAATGACCGATATGAGTCACAGTAGCATTAGGATTATGAAGTATCATGTGTGTAATGTAACGGTATTTGAGATTTAGTGATGACCAGAGTACCGTGTGAAACATTCTGAATAGAAACACTACATTTCAGTCGCTCAGCCTTACAGCAGTGGGATATTAAACAGCATTCCTGAACAGTGACAGGGCAGTGATACTCTCTGTATGATGCCTCATCTACTCCATGATTGCACATGTATTTTTACAAATCAGCTTTTGGACCAAAATATATTTTACCAAGAATTTCTGGAAAGTGTTCGACTCATCATTCTTGTGTAACTCTGTGTGCGTGTTGGTGTGTGTGTGTGTGGGAGGGGGGGGGGGGGGTGAGGGGAGAGCTGTATGCTCACTATCTCAACTTCTAAATGTATAAAAATGTGATAAAATGAGGGGGAAAAAAGATTTGAGGTTGCCACAGCAGATCATCTGCCCCCATGTCACCCCATCTCTAGCATCCCCTTCAGTCACACCAACACTCTGCATACCCTCCTTCACTACATCCATGAATCTTCTCTGTGTGCTTCCTCTTTTCCTCCTGCCTGGCAGCTCCATCGTCAACATCCTTTGACCAGTGTATCCACTATCCCTCCTACATATGTCCAAATTATCTTCAGCTTGGCTCCTAACTTTGTCTCCAAGCCGCTCAACCTGAGCTGGCCTTCTAATCTTGCCTGCCCTCTTTACTCCCAGTAAAAATCTTAACATCGGTGCTTGAGATGGAGTGAGTACAGCTGGTTTTATTCTCCTGCCTTCTATCTCTAATTCTTTAAGTGGCTGGCCAATATAAAAATGGATTGCATTTATATAGCGCTTTTCGAGACCCTCAAAGTGCTTTAATTCCACTATTCATTCACTATCACATTCACACACTGCTGGAGTCAAGCTACAGTTGTAGCCACAGCTGCCCTGGGGCAGACTGCCAGAGGCGGGGCTGCCATATCGCACCGTCGGCCCCTTTGGCCATCACCAGTAGGCGGTAGGTGAAGGACACAACGACCAAGACAGACAGAGCTGGGGATCGTACCGGCAACCTTCCGGGTACAAAATGAGCTGTGATACCTTGCTTGGCAGTTTCCAAGGCCTTAGGTATGGGCAGCTTGCTGTACTTCTTAGGCACCCCTTCCTTCATCGCACCTTTCTGCAGCTCTGATAATTGGCTGACTTCCCTCCGTGCTACCGTGATCCTGGCTCCTTCTCCATGGAGGGAACTGCTGGCTGTTCATCTTGTAGCCAAGCATCTCCGTGACCACTGCTACCATGGTGTAGATCAGCCGGTTAGTTCCCATGATGGTCTCTGTAGGGATTGTCCATAACGCTGCATTCACATCATCTAGTAGACCTTCAGAGGGTAGTCTTGGTACCTGGCGACGGAGGGTCCAGGTTTCCAGCTTCTCAATGATCCCATCTTTCAGGTCACACTCGACGCTCCTTCTGTCAAACTTTGACGTCTTGGCTCACTTTTGCTGTAGCATGTGTGTTGTATATATCATCAATCTTCAGTTGTGATAGCAGTTCTTTTTTTCCAGAATGTTGGAACGCTGGGCCCACTAATTGTTTGGATGTTGGATATTGAAGATTCCATAGGTCCCACATCCTCTTCAAGATGTTCCAAAGGTGTATAATGTTACCACAATGTTATCCAGAGCGAGAGAGGGATATAGATATACATAAAGCCCATTTTTCATGCTCATTGTTGGTGTTTTCTTAACTACCATGTAGGCAGCTGAAACCAGAAGTGTATAAAATTCTAGTATTTCGCTCACTAAAGCTGAAGCACAGTTATTTGGAGCTCAAAATAATGGGAAAAACACTGAAAAAGCCCCATCAGCTGAAGTGATCGTCTGTGTTTGGACACCTGTTAATCTTACAATACTCAGTCAGTAACCATCCTAAGAAAAATGAGGTTGCATATGGGTTATACAGTCAAACTTTTGCAGACATAAAGTGATTAAATCTGCAAGTGAAAATGTCTTGGATTAGAGTTGCAAGCAGTGCGAGTAAATGGTTACCCTGGAGGTAGTTTGTTAGTGGGTAAGTAGTATTTTGCAGGTCAGAATAATCAGATAAAGCATAGGTGTTGACATTAGAGCTGTTCTTAGATAATGTGATGGTCAGGGGCTGCTTTTTGTCTCACTGTTTCCAAAAGATGTGTTTCTGCTGACTGGTTCCTTCCTGTTTCATCAGCAGAGATCAAATCTGCTGACTGGTTCCTCCTTGTTTCACCAGAAAACCGAAGGGGGGCCCAGTCAACAGGATGGGCACAGAAAGACAGAAAGAGGGAGCAGTTGAAGGGTCAGTAAGCAACAAAGTGCTGACCACCCCCAGAGACAGTAGGAACGTTGAGTCCAGAGAACAGATCCCATTAATCAGTGTGAATCGTGGCCAACACAAACGTTCCCGCGTTCTCTCCGTATATTGCTGACCTTGGTTTAGCCCCAACTGTGAGGCCAAGGCTTATCCGGGCTCACTCATCAGGAGCCGTGCACTGTCCTCCACCATCCCTCAAGACCAATCTTAACTTTCTTTTGTCCCAGTACTTCAGTCATTAAATCACCTGATGCATAACCGCAGAGATGAAGCCAAGCTCGCTTTTAAGAGTGTTAAAATGTTGTGATGATGAGGATGTGTGCTTCTCTAGATTAAAGAGCCTCCTTCCTCGGTGAGGCTGGGGCGGCCCAGGGCTCCCACCTCGCACTACACTCGGCAAATCGCAGCACAGAGTACGGCTTCCTGGCATTGTTCTCTGCTATGTGGGGCCTCTTTATACTATTTCTGCATTCTTCTTACTGGCATCGTACTTACAGGATCATGTGAGATAACTAACAAATGCATCCTCCCCCTCCATCACTCAGTCAGTGCAAACCTTTTAACCACTTAAGCCAAGGCTGTTGAACAGGATTCTGCCTGCTCGACTTTGTTGTATTTTTTCTTTATCGCTGGAAGGCCAGTTCAGCAGTCTTCTACTACAAAAGTATGCTCTACATGTAGTCTAGCATTGTCTTGCTGAAATACACAAGGCCTTCAGTCAATCTGTGTGTCCCTGCCTCCACTCTGTCTTCACCACAGCCATTTCCATGGTTTTCACAAAACCATTTCTCTCCTTAACATCAGACCTAACAACACCACCGCCGTTCCCTTCATGTACATGTACATTGAAGTGTGCTCTCTGGACACTCACTTCATCCAACTTCCTCCAGAATTTCTCTTTCACTTCTGCCATCCAACCTGTGGGGCATAGGGACTGACAACATTTAACGTAACCTTTCAGTTTCTAGCTTTAAACTCATTCTTGTCTGACACCCTCTTCATCTCCACAACACTATTCTCATGCCATTCCTTCAAGGTTAGGGTTATTCCATTTCTCTGTCTACACCACTGGTGTTAAACTCCAGTCCTCAAGGAGCAGTGTCCTGAAACTTTTCCATGTGTCCCTGCTTCAACACACATGAATAAAATTAGCAGGTCATTAGCAAAACTCTAGAATTTGACTGAATGCCGAGGTGGCATTTTGCCCATTTGATTCATGTCAATAAAACTACTTTTAGAAGGGTTTTCTAAATCCTTACATTTACCTCAGTAGGGTTAGGGGTTCCCATCTAAGCATACAGTCAGGGGCTGTATCCCAATTCAGGGTCTCAACAATCCTCAAGGGCCGCGTACTTAAAGACCGCTAAGGCCGGAAGTGCGAGGCTTGTGAAATGGGACGGTCTAGCCTCCGTTGCGCTGCCCAGGTTGCCTAGCAACCATGATACTAACAGCTGGAAACGTTTCATACAGCTTTGTTTGACAGAAATGAAGGAGAAAATCTTTGGTTCATTTGTTTGTTTGTTTCTACATGAGCTTTGATCATTCTCTGTAAGATTAAGGTCAGCTATTGAACGGTGTATATTTTAAAATAAAGGCTTTAAAACCAAGTTAGTACAAACGTCACTAATGTCACATGACTTTGCCGACATGTGGCCAACAGGAATGTTTTAATGTTCTTTGTTATTAAACATTTGCACATAAATAAGTGACATAATATTCAGTACTTACTTAAGTTTACTCTTCGGGCGCCCCTCATCCGCCGTTTTTTTTTTTCGGCAAAATTATCCACACCCACCGCCGCGCTATGCATTCTGGGATATGTTGGGCTACGAAGTCTACACCGCCACGTCCTTAAAATTCAGGGAAATGAAGGACGCATTTGAGGGCCGCATTTCGAGCAGCCTTCGAATTGGGACAACCTTCGTCGCGTTGCGGTGACGTGATCGGCCTTAAAATGCGGCCCTAAAGGCTGCAGACCCTGAATTGGGATACAGCCATGTTCTACTATGAACTACTAATTTATGCAGGTGTGTTGAAGCAGGGACACATGGAAAAGTTTCGGGACACCGGCCCTCGAGGACTGGAGTTTAACACTCCTGGTCTACACCTTGGCAGAGCAGCTTGAATCCACCTTGAGTCCTCCGTCCTTGCTTCCCTTCCAGCTGGTAAAAACCGAATCATGACCATTTTAAATAACAGGCATCCAATACTAACTTTTGGCCTTGTTTCTTGTGCATAGAGATTTCTTTTGGTTATATTATGTATTCTATATGATGACATATTCTTCACAATTTTATGTTGAAGGACATTATTCCAAGTGCATAAAATGATGCAGGACTTGCAGACAGGTAAATAAAAATCTGAGCTCTTTGTTAGGAGTCTAAAGTTTGTAAGAAGTCTAAAAGAAACAAAATCCAAACTTGGAAACTGGAGCATGATGCATACAAAGGAACAAACACAGGCAAGATAAATAAATGCTTAGACGAAGGATAAAAGGAAATTGAGACCATGTATACATATACACACAAATAGACTAATCAGGGGCAGTGGAAACCCATGGGGAGCAAAACACACCTGAACTTCATCAAGGTAAGAAGACAAGAAGCCGGAGAACATGAGACACATGAATGACAAAATGAAACAGAACAAAAAGGATTCAAACAGGGAAACAAACGTCTAATACAAACACAGAGACTTGACAACAAGAAAGCACAGAGACTTGACACAAAAACAATTCTAACAAAACAAAAATGATTCCAGAAACAAGACAACAAAAACTCAACCTACAATAATAATCCAAACTTGAAGAGTTAACAAAGAAAATCAGACTTAAAAACTCAAAAATAAACGGAAAACTTGAAATGAGCCCAAATAATCCCAGACCATGAAAATAAAGGAGATGTTGAAATGTTAGAAACATTATCAGCTGTGACATTTCACCATCATTGGTCTACTGTAGCAAAATAACCACACTTTACTGCAACATTATAGTACTGTTATGTGTAATACAACATATATATGATGATTTATTATTATTATTATTATCTTATGACAGCTTATCAAATGCTACCTGCAAGCTGATGTCTGACCTTTGACCTATGGCCTTGAAGCATACATACTAAAATGGTGTATTTTATTATCTTTACCCATGTGATTGGGGCAGAATTGGCCGAAATCTTTGGCTTCTATGAGCTGTAAAAACTTTATGGCATCATTTCATTTTCATTGTGTCTCATTGAAAAAATAAAAAAGCGTGTTGTGCAGCTCTCTACGTGCTAGGGGTGCAACGATACTCGTATCGATATTGAACCGTTCGATACAGTGCTTTCGGTTCGGTACGCATATGTATCGAACAATACAGCATTTTTAATTTATTTTATCAACTTTCCTTCTGACGGTGCTGTCTGTGTTGAGCGCTCAGTGGATCTGCGCTCGACAGTGCAGCCTAGGCGGAGTAGTCGAACGCAGATTCACTGAGCGCAGGGCAAGCTAGCGAGACAGAAGTTAAGCTCTCCTTGCAACATGGCAAATTGAACCTCCCCCACCCTCATTCAGATGTGGCGTTTGGAACTATTTTGGTTTTCGTGTGCTGTATGACCCTGAAGGTAAGCGTGTCATGGACTAAAGTAAAACAGTATGTTGGATGTGCCACGCAATGCTCAATTACATGGGTGGGAACTAGTGTGTTAGCGCAGTTAGCTCGTTAACGTGTTGGCTGTCCAGCCCCATGCACGGGGCAATCCGCGGTAGCTCGTTAACGGAGATTTGCCGTGTTGTGGCGTTAACCTCATTTCAGATTAACGCTGACAGCACTAGTGGGAACACAACGAATATGACTGCACATTTACGCTGACATCATCCTAGTGCAAAGACAAGTCGAAGCAGAGAAAAACAACAAGCAGGCATGCTACAAACTTTACCGGAGTCAGCGGTTAGCACATGACTCTCCTTATGGGACCTGATATGTTTAATATGCTGCTGAGAATATAGCCCAGAAGAAGCGTATAGTATAGCTTTTATTTTGGAAAGAGCCATTTCTCTGTAATAAACTCTCTTTTCCAAAGATGAGTGATTCCTCAATCAGATACAGGGCTCGCAAAATCACTAGCCCGACGTCCAGGGGCTAGCGATTTTTCCAGTCGGGCTGCCCTGCCCGGCCCGTCGGCCTATCGTAGGAAGGAAAAATATATGTCAATGCTTTTGTATTCTTTCGGAAATGTAGCTGGGTAATTATGTCATTGGCATCGGTGAGCCACTGTGAATATGTGACATATTGAAATCGCTTGTGAATTTGAATTTGCGCTTGTTTTTTGCTTTCACTTTGCAATCGCGCGAACTGTGTATAGAGAGCGACAGTACTGATTGGTGAGTGATGATAATTTGCGCAACAATTCCTCTGACATCATCTTATCAATCGTTAGCTTACTATGCAAACATGACAAGTGAAATCTCCCGCAGCTTAAACATGTGAGAGGTTGATCGCGCAGAGAATCGCTGAGCGTTATGTGAGTGCGTGTGTAAAAGAAGCAGGATATATATTTTAGTTCTGCTGAGCCAAATAAGACAGGTCAGGGTGAAGAAGTGACAGCCAAAGAAAAGCTTACCACAAAACGGAAAGGTTATGACAAATCAGACTATAAGGCAAAAAGAAAGTGCAGCTTTATGGTTTCATGGACAAAAGAATTTCTGTGGCTGCAATATGACGAGCTAAATAACCAGGGCTGCACATAAGTGGTCCGCAGGTGCGCATTCGCTGTCAAAATAAAAAACGCGCACAAGATAAGAAGTTGCAACGCCTGTTTGCATACATAAGATTTTCTGGAGGAGGACAGACATTTGTTTAGAACTCTTAAAGATGTCGAAGAAGCTCCTTTAAGCAGTTACTTTGGTGTTCCTCCACCTCCAAAGAAATGTCAGAAGGAGTCCAAACCACAAAAGAAGCGCGTATTCTCGGAAAAGTGGTTGCAGGAGGTGAGCTGGCTTCAAACAAATGATGAAGCACAGAGATGTGGTGCAGAATGTGCCGTGAAAATTTAATAAATGACAAATTAAAAAGGCATGAACTTTTTTTTTTTTGTATCGAAAAAATATCGAACCGTGACACCAAAGTATCGAACTGCACCGAACCGTGAATTTTGTGTATCGTTGCACCCCTACTACGTGCATCTTCATATGGTTCTTTTTGACATTTGTTTTCCACTGTCAACTTTGACCTTGGGTACTAACAATAAAGGTCGAGGTTAAATACTTAGCCAACCTGGGTACTCATATCCCCCGAGGCCTAGTATATTGTTGTGAAGTAAAGTAAGTTTTTCATAAAAAATTTGCGGATAATAAAAAGTTTTAATTGATTTTTTCACATTTGGTGCGACTTTAATCCAATCTACTATCACACAACATAACAACATATGTTCTCTCTTACAGAACAGCCTTTAAACTGCCAGTGGTAAGCCAATAATATTTGAACAATGATGCATTATGTTTTGCAATTTCGCCCTTGTACACCACCACAGTGGATCTCAAATCAGACAGACACGATGTGATTCAGTTGCAGACATCCAGCTTTAATTAAAAGGGGTTTAATAGAACCCACTTTTATTCTACTAGTAGAACCTTTGCATTATTCACAGCTTAATCTGTTTTTTTAATGTAATTTAATAAAAATCAGCAATCAACAGCAAATTTGAATTTTTATAGATTAAAACTGTACATTGAATTCTCATTTTTCTATACTTATATGGAAGACAGCTGTGATTTGTCGAGGGCGTGAACTTTACAAAGGGAACTTGGGTCACTGAGAAACTTGAGTTTCATTAATGCACATTTCTAGCAATAATTACTTTTGGAAATCCTCCTTATATAACTTCTCTATTCATGCGAAATACATTATTTCTTTATTTCAATTATTGTATCACTAGCGTTGTGGGTGTCCCTGTACTTCAGCTGTCCTACTCAGTATTCACTGAGGATGTCATAGCTGTATTTGTGTGTGTGTGTGTGTGTTTATGGGAAATGGGAGGGTAGAAACTCCTGTTCGATTGCCCACATAGTCCTGAGCAGCAGAGCTGAAAAGGCACATCTCCCATCTGCAGACTTCACACAGAAGATTCTCCAGAAGACGACAAGGTCTCAGGAGCGACCTTCCCCATTCAGCTCCTGTGTACGCTGCCACCGCCACTGAGGTACGAGAAAACTCGGTAATTTTTAAGGTTGTTAAACCCCACTTTACCTTTAGTCTAGATCTTAAAGGGAAACACTTTATACATCTATCTGTTGTCAGGTGTGGAAAATCATGTTATTGTTTTTACACAGAAATACAGATAGAGATTGTCAGTTGTTAGGTTGCATTTAGGTGTAGGTGATTTTGAAGAGATTAGAGGCTTCAAAATCTGACACTTGCAAGTGTGAAGAGGTCAGAGATCCAGCAACACTGTTTTGTAATGCTTTACCAGCGTGTTTCAGATTGTGTTGATTTATTTCTGCATCTTATGCAAGTTTTTGGAGTTTTGACCTCTTTGGATTTTTTTTTTTAGATAGAAATGTGAAATAAAATTCACTTTTTTTCTTTTTCACTGTTATAGACGCGCAAAGTTGAATCTGTTGAAATCATCTCCAGGAAAAATAAGCTATCAATTGGGCATTTTTTCTGTTGGTGTAAAGGCAAGCTTGTCAGTAGTTTCAGGTTGCAATTTGGGGAAATGTGGGAGGCTGATTTGGATGAGAATAGTAAAGTAAAGGCACTGTGGACAAATTCACCTTCCTCCAAGATGCATGGAGGTGAGGATAAAATCTAAAGGTGTCAAAACTTGTGCAACACCTCTTGCAGAAAGATTTTTATTGTACATAGCATGAGTGTTTCTGAGTTTTTGACTTCTTTACAGCTTAGTGAGAAAGAAGAATGCTTGGAATGGAAACCGTCTGTGTTTTAGATGTGCAGAGTTATATATGTGGAGCGTTGTGAATGAAAAACATGCTATAAATCTGACTTCTAAACAAATCCATGCTTGCATTCACCTCAACGCGAGGCACTCCTGCTCTGAACTGAACACTGTAGGTTGTGAAATAGTTTTCTAATAACCTGCTGGGCTTTCTGTATTCACCTCTCAAAAACATTTTGAGTAAACCACCACCTCCTCCTCCTGTGCCCTTCTTATGCAACGTCTTAAAACATAATCAGATTAACCTCAAAATAAATTCAAACCCTGTCAGGATATGAAACGCTTTCCTTTGCTTTTCACTCCAGAACATGACCATTTTCAACCACTCGCTTGACCACTTGAACGGCACGCCATGGTTCGTCTTCGACTGCACCCTCCAGCTCAACACGAACTCCCGGCGCATCGCCCTCTTCCTGATGTACCTTTTCATCTTCATGGTGGGCCTGATGGAGAACACGCTGGTCGTCTGGGTCAACTGGCGCCGAAGGCATTCCTCCAACGCGGTCCTCTTCTGCATCATCAACGTGAGCCTGTCGGACCTGATGGTGATTGTGATCCTTCCTTTCTTCATGATGGAGGTGACCATGGACCAGGTGTGGCTGTGGGGTCGCTTCCTCTGCAAGGTCACCCACCTCATCTACGTCATCAACTTCTACAGCAGCTCCTTCTTCCTGGCCTTCATGACCCTCGAACGCTATTTCTCACTGTCAAGACCGTCATCGTCAAGCTTCTTCCCTGCGGGAGGCCGGAAGCGGTGGGTGGTCTGTGGGGGCCTCTGGGGGCTCTCCTTGTTTCTGGCTCTGTTAGAGAACATCCATGTGGATCTTCTGGAGTGGGAAGAGCCAGGTTGTTACATGCTGCCTGAATACAACTACACCGAATGGTTCGTCACTGTGTCTTTCTTCTGCCTGGTTTTCCAGTTCCTGGTCCCCGCTGCTGTCATCATTACCTGCAATGTGCTGATCGCTCGTACAGCCAACAGGGCGACGGATGTGCAGAACCGACGGGATGTTTGGCTGGTGCACGTATACTCCCTTGTGTTTGTAATGTGCTGGCTTCCCTACCACTTGGTCATGTTCTTGATGATAATAGACGACCTTGAGCCCTATGTATTCAGCTGCAACACGGTGGAAGTGCTCTACTTTTCTTTCAGCGTGGTGCAGACCATTTCGCTTTTGCACTGTGTCGCCAACCCCTTCCTCTACAACTTCCTCAGCAAGAGCTTTCGGAACAACCTGATCAACACCATGTTGAACTACATTCCCAGAGAGGGGACTGCAGAACAGGTGGGACCCGGAGCCAACGCCAAAACTGCAAACGAGGGCGGTAGAGACCCGGGGAAGCGGAGTAACGCCAGCACCAGCCATTCTGATGTTGGATCATAAGATGAAGCTGAGCTAAGGATCAAGTAAGCTCCAGTCGCGGTATATTTGACCGAACTAAATTCAGCCCTGTCGCTTCCAAGTATCACAGGCATCGATCGGGCTCATACCTTCCTCTCATAGTCCACTTCCTGTTTTGTTAAGCATGTACCTGATCAGTTTTACACACAGGAGGGCAGGAAATGTTTGACGTCTTCCTGCAAAGCTGCTCAACTCACACAGGAACTCATGGCACAGTGAATGTTCCAGGAATTCGTGTCAACAAAATGTGCTGCAGTGCCCCACAGGAGAAATCCTCATATCAGTATACACAAATGCAAATGTGAAAATGTAACTGTTTTATTGCATAAAATCAAAGCTTAATGTTACTAAATGCTTATTTATCTGGATGCTGATGTAGTCATATCTGTAAAAAAACAAAACAAAACAAAAAAACAATAAAACTCCCTTAAACGCTGCTTGTTTCGATCCAAGCTGGAAAAGCTGAGTTGGCGTTTGTAAGCTGATTTGATGATGACAAAGCACAGCCACTCATTTGGAAACTTGTTTATTTTAACAAGGAAATTTGCCTTTCTTGCAGCTGGCTTGTCTTTTCTGCCCATCTTTATTACATTTACTTCCGTTTCTGGAATGTTTCGTGTTCAACAGGTTAAACGATAAGAAGGCAGGGGGAAAAAAAGCGGGGTCTGTGTGTCCACAAACGGCACAATAACAGGAAGAGACCAGGCTTTGCAAGGGCAAAGGTCTGAGCTGCTGGAAACAGGGGAAGCAGATTTCTGCAGATTCATCACTGAATTTCTGATGATGGAGCAGCTCATCCAACAGATAAAAAAATAACAATAATTCAGAGGTGATAACAGTCTTCCTAGAGGCATTTATTGCAAAAACAATATTAAAAAAACATTCATATTTAGCTTTAGAAATAGACAACGAAAGGCATAGAAATAATAAATAGCTGCTGTCATAAATATGAGGTAAGACACAAAAATCGCACAGAAATGTGTAAATGGGCACTTCAATGTCACATTTCTACAGCACAACATACGTCACACGCTCTAAACAAGTCAGTATAGCTTGTGTTTAAAATGGAATTAGTCTGGAAGTTCAAACGCACACTGTTATGTTTCAAAGACAAAAATATTCTCTACTGTGGATTTGTGTTTTATTAGTGAAACATGCACCATAAGAACAGACCAAATAAAATTGTAGGGTTTTAAAACCGTGACTGCAAATAGAATTAGTATGCTACAAATGCAATATGCAATCAGTGTAATTACTCTGTAATTACAATCACTGACATCAAAAACCTATCCTGATATTACAGTAGATAATATCTGCTGCATAATACAGTTGCCTTCTTTCACCTGCTAACATCAGGATACACTGCCACCAAGTGGCTTCTTCTTATCTTAGTTCAAACAGACCAAACCTGCAGTTTGAACGGCATCTAACAGAAAAAAAATATGGCGACCGCATTATAAAAATTCAGGTAAACGCTCAGTCGATCAACAGATACAGAAATAATCAGATGCAAGTGAAAAATAATCTCCATTTCTTTACTTCTATTCTATAAAAATACTAATTTTGTGTTTTAAAACAGTGATTCCCAGCTTTTAAAATTTATTTTCTGGCCGATATCAAAAAAAGAAAAGAGAAAAAAAAGACAGGTTGATGCTAGAGTTCTCGGAGGCCTTTTAAAGGGGGGAAGATCTCCCCAAAAACCAGCTGTAAGCAGCAGGGCTGCATCCTCCTGCAGAAATGAGCCTGTCAGCATAGGAGCATCACTGCGATGACTCGCTTCAAGCAATGAACCTCCAGTTTGCACAGGGATGGTTTCAACCATACAGTTTTACATTACTAACCTCATCTATGGCCAGAAGCTCTGGCTAATGAGTGAAATAGGCTGCTTCTGACAGGTGTCTGGGTGAGGAGCTTGGTCATTAAGGAGGGACTCCTCCTCCACGCCAGTGTCTCCCAGGATGAGCTGGAGGAGACGGCTGAGAACAGGGAAGTCTGAGTATATCTGCTTATAGTGCTGCACCTGCAACCTGGACCTGGATAAGCCACTGAGGGATGGAATTTCTGCCCTTTACGGCTCAAAAAGGGTATATCTTCTCATACTTATAAGATACTGATATTGTGAATGATTAAAAGTGTCCCCACTTTTTTTTTTTTTTTTTTACATATTTACTAAAACTCAAAAAAAATCCTTCACATGTATTTGATTTTAGGGAATCAGTCGCCATTTACAACACATACATAACCATACCTTTCTTACACTACTGCTCCTATGCCAGCATTACTAAATCCTCTATATGGATGTGTGTGTGCGCGTGCTTTGTTGAGCATGCACCAGCATGACCAGAAGGAAGGAGAGGATGCAAGGATGCAGAAACTAAGAAATGAGAAAGGGGGGATGGAGTTGGCCAGTGGGGGTGAGGTAACCGGGAAGACTTTGTTAATTAAAAGTCTAGGGAGATGATTCTTCCAGCTGTTTTACTCCCAAAGTAGCATCCTTCTCTGTTAAAGTTGTTGGGGAGACTCATTTATGTGCTGACTGGACTCCTGTACTGGGTGCTAACTTACATACACACCCATAATACTCCAAAAACTGTTCATTTTGTGTTAGTCAAGTTTAAATAGTGTTAAAAATTCATTTTATACAGTTATCAGTCAGTTAGTGTGCACTTCCAGCAACAGTTTTTGAGGCATAACCAGGATTATTTTTGTGATTAATCTACCTGCCAGTTTTGCACTTTTTACATTTACCCGTAGCATTTTTATTAAAACTATTGTCATCATTTTAGCTCAAATAATCGTAGTCGTATATACTGATAATTTATTAATTTAATACAACCACATTTTAGCCCTTTCATGCACTATGTTCAGCTATTTTAACTAAGATTTTAAGTCTTTACCTTACAATAAAAGGCACTTACTGCTACATAAATACATCTTAAGTGAACTGTTTTTAATTAACTAGTTGTTGTTGTGTTAGTGCAGACAGTTTTTCTATTATCGATTTGTAATTTCTAATTTTTTCATTATTACGTGAAACCACAGAGCCCCTCAAAAACCTGCAAGTGCCCCTCAGTGTGACTCGTACCGCTCTCTGTTTGGGAATCAATGCTTTAAAACACTGTGGAAAGAAAATAATACATTTATGAAAATATTTTGTGTTCGTCTAATTTTCTACATTGAGGTAATTGCAGTGTAATTACACTGTAATTACAATCACATATTAAGACAATCATTTTGATGATGCTACTTTTTTTTTAAAAAATTTTGAAAACAGACTCAGTCAAGAATCTGACCAGTGCAAATGGTCTTTAGTAGGAGAATCGTCCATCTTTAATCCATAGTAATGGATAGTTTTAGAGTTTTTAGGTATTGTTCTTATGTAGTTCTGGTTCCATTTGTGTGTTTGAGAAAGTTAGCTGGACAAAATAAGCAATACTGAGATCTTTTACAATAATTTAGAGACTATGTGATTAAGTAAAAACATTAGAAAATCACTGCACTGGGCTAATACCAGTGTTTATAATAATATTTCAGCCAAAGCATCTTTGTGCCAGGAAATGAAAAAATCCTTCTAATAAAAACAAGAATGGAAACTTCTAGCGCTTCTGACTTTTTTTTTTTAAACAGTTAGCCGGCATTAAATTGATGTAACATGACAGATGTGCATGAGTCATCAGTAAATGTCCTATCTGTTGATAGGTGCTAACTGATGTTGGTGCATCAGTTAGCTAAAGCTCTAGTCTACTATCAGCAGCTTGTGGTCCACGACAACCAGACACAGAGGAGGCGTCAGGGAGGAAACGAGGAGCTGATCAGGTGTCCACAGTGGGCAGCGGTTCTTTAGAGTGATCATTGTACATGAAGGTCTGCTCGATGTTGAAGTCCGGCGGTAAGTGGTCCTTGTGGAGCTCCATGTGTGACGACACCAGCTTCAGCGTGGAGAAGTAAAGGCCGCAGACGGTGCAGCGGTACATCAGGGCGCCGGCGTGCGTCTTCAGGTGGCAGATCATGGTGGAGCGCCCCCTGAAGAAGCGCAGACACACTTTACACTGGTAGGGTTTCTCCCCGGTGTGGATACGGAGGTGGTAGGTGAACTCCCCCGAGTGGGCGAAACGTTTACCACAGTAGCGACACCGGTACCACTTCCCACGCACCCCTGCAGGTCCGACACCGCCGTCCTGACTGGAGCTTCCGTTCGTCAGGACTCCAGAGGATACGCCGTGCATCGGCCCTTGAAAAAACTTGTCCGACACGCTGATGCCCATTCCCAAACCCAAACCGAAGTTGCTCATCTTAACGAGCCCGCTGACGTCCCGTGACGAGGAGGAGGAGCAGGAAGACGGCGGGCACTCCAGAGACTGATCCGCTTTACGTTTCCCTAACCACCCCTGGCCGCCAGCGGTTCCTCCGCTCCCCGTGGAGTCGCTGGTGTGCAGACTGAGGTGGTACTGAAACGCAGAGGACGAGCGAAACGTCTGCGGGCACAGGAAGCAGTGCAGCTCCTCCGCTCCTCCTCCACTGCCACCTCCATCTGCTTTGACTCCGTAAGCCCTCAGCGCCGACTGCTCTCTCTCCTTAGCTGCCGCCTCCTCGGCGTGCACAGCCATGTGTCTGTCCAGCAGGGCGCGCTCTACAAAGCAACGGGCGCAGTGTGGGCAGGTGAAGACGGGCAGGGAGAGGTGGGCGAGGGCGTGCCACAGTAGGGAGCACAGGGACAGCTGGGAGAGGTGACACACGCCACAGCTCAGGCTCTGGGCGCACACGTGGCTCAGCAGGTGGTCTTTGAGAGTCTGAGGAGGAGAAAAACACAAAACTAAAAGTTGAGGAAGCAGGTGTGTAGCAGGGGGACTCCTCATTCTTATTTCCTGCTCATGTTTGCCACCGAACCGGTTCTCAGGCACTGTTCATACAAACATCAGACTTCCTGTGGGTTTCACTGTGAACTCAAGTCTCACTTTTGTGCTTCTTAGACACACCTGGTCCTTGCATTATTTACAAAGTAAATGCTTCAGTTAGGGCTGGGCGATATATCGAGTTTTTTAAAAATATCGATATATTTTTATACGAGATATAAGATGTGACCATATCCTTTATATCGATATATACGTTATAATTGTAGTTGTGGAGCCACAAGTTTGCCTCTCTTTCGTCCACTTTTGTCTTTACTCAACGTTACTCGGCCTCGCCTCTCCTTCACTGAACACAACTCCCCCTCCTCCCCCATCGCTTCACCTGCAGGCAGCGACTAGATGGACACGGCAAATCTCCGTTAACGAGTTACTGTGCATCGCCCCGTGTGTGGGGCTGGACGGCGTCAACGTTTTAACGAGCTAACCACGCTAACGAGCTAACCACGCTAACGAGCTAACCACGCTAACGCCTAAAATCCTTTCATTTTCTCAAAAGTTGACAGCCCGCCTTATGTATGAATTCTGGTTGTGCTTGATGGCCGCGAACCGATTTTATGTGGAACACAGCGCTCAGCAATCTGTCAAAAAATGTTTTAGTACGACTTTGGTAAGCTACGGAGCTGCACCGCGTGATGGATTGTCGGAGCATTTCGCGTAGTGATACGTACTGTGCTTCAACGTAATATTACCGTATTGTGTGTGTATAAGGACCATAAATGGCACCTGAAGCGGATTTCAAACTCCAGGCTGTCAGTCACGCAGTAGAAGTTTTGAACAGAGCAGCTGTGAAATCTGTCTATGTTATTATGCTCAGCGTCTTTTAGTTTACATTTTGACTGCACAATTGTGAGCTTTTTGTTATGGACAAAAACAACAATACTTTTCTTTTATTTATGGAGCATTATTATTTAATAAATGCTCATA
The DNA here is from genome assembly GCF_963576455.1 of Neolamprologus multifasciatus. Classification (NCBI taxonomy): domain Eukaryota; kingdom Metazoa; phylum Chordata; class Actinopteri; order Cichliformes; family Cichlidae; genus Neolamprologus; species Neolamprologus multifasciatus. The sequence goes on from NC_140458.1 coordinate 5,208,000, forward strand.
ATTTATTTTTGAGTAGTTTGTTTCATGTACATCTACGCTGTATGTTAATAAAAGTGCCCGTGTGACATCTGGGACACAGCTTTGACTAAGAACTCTCTTTTTGTTCTTACTTTATGGCTTTAAAAAAATATCGAGATATATATCTTATATCGCCATCCAGCTAAAAAATATCGAGATATGAATTTTGGGTCATATCGCCCAGCCCTAGCTTCAGTTAACCTTAAAGTGAACCACAGAGAGCTCGACAGCATGTTGTGGCTCACAGAAAGAGCTTACAAAGGCCAACGCAACATTTGGGGCTTTTTATCTTAATAATTTGTGAATAAAACAAAAGAACTGCTTTTTAATGAACTGCCCGACTTCATTTCAGTTCATGGAGATAGAAATGGCTGTAATTTCTTAACGATTAATGTAAAAATCAAGTCTGCATTTATCATAACTAAATAGTGTCTGTTTACACATGGAACCATTTATGTATCAAGCAATCGTTTAAAGTGTCTGACTTAAGTTAAAAACCCTCCATAAATATCCACTAACCTGGAAGTCCTTGCTGAGGGATTTGGTGCATACAGCACACTGCAGCTCTTGGCTGTGGCTGCTGTTGGTCAGCGCCCCCTGTGGGATGGCGTAACTGGATGCTGTCTGGCGGTGGTGCCGCAGCAGTTTCTTTTGACTGCAGAACTGCAAGTGGCACATGTCGCAGGTGAAGAGCTGCACTCCCACGTGGGTGAAGGAGTGGGCGATGCCCGCGGCACGGTCGGGAAAAGAGGCTCCGCACACCCTGCAGAGCCCCAGCTCCGTCAGGTGCGTCTCACCGTGTCTTCTGATGGCAGCCGGATCTGCTGGGAGTGCCACTGTGCAAGCTTTACATGTCACCGTGCTTCCTGTCACCTGGAGGAGCAAAGACCATTATTTCCTATGTGGGAACAAAAATACGACCCATCCCTGTGTCCTCTGAAGGTCTGTAGCTCAGAAAACGTTCAGAGCACGATGTTAGAAATACAAACATTACAAAACTTCAGCTGATTCGATTTTATACAGAATGACCTTTTACCCGAACTACTGTATTGCTCACAAACAGAAACATTACCTGGCTACTCGCATTCCCTCCATCTCCATTCTCCACACACACAAGGTCATCTTCATCCTCGTCCTCCTCCTCTCCCTCCTCCATGAAGTTCTCATCGTCGCTCAGCTCGATGATCTCTCCTGCCAACTGTCTCCACTGCTCTTCCTCCGTTCCCTCCACTGCTCCATTACCTTGCAGAGCCTCCCTCTCCTCCTCAGTGTCTCCTTCCTCCACTTCCCCAAACATCAGCCTGCTGTCCTGCTGCACGTCGACCACGCCACCTTCCACCGCTGCCACCTGAAGGCTGCCTGGAGACTCTCCCGAGGATGATGTCGGGGCGCAGGCTTCAGCGCCGAGCTGAGCTGACGAGTCAGGGAGGGAGCAAGACTCAGACGTAACAGGGTTGCTGCTCCGAGACAAAGAGTCGCCCGCGCTGTCAGAAACCATTTGACCATCTGTGTCACCGTCCTCACAGCAGCCTCCCGCCTCCCCATCGTTCAGCCCGTGCTCGGTCTTCAGCTGGAGCACAGGCCCCACAGGCTGCAAGCCGTCAGCCTGAAGGGAAAGGCTGCTGCTGCTGGTGGTTAAAGGCGGTCCTCCTGGTAACTGATGATCTGCTCCCATCTGCCCGTAGCCGATATGAGACTGGACATCTTCTGCCTTTAGGTCCAGAGACAGAGGCCCGGCTTGAACTTCGCGGCCTGACCTGCCCATCCTGATTTGGAAAAGAGGGGAGGGAGCAGCAGCAGGAGTCGGGGCAGCAGACGGGCCAGCCGATGAAGACAGAGAGGAGCAGGAGGCGGCGGAGGAGCACACAGACGGCACAGAAGCTGCACTAACTGCAACCACTGTGGGTGGAGCGGCCACCATGCTGGAGTCCAGGGTGACATCACCGGGACTGCTGGCATTGCAGTTTGCAGACACAGAAGCCTGCAGGTCAGGGAAGGTAGCGTGACAAGCCTTCACCAGTTCGCTGACCCCGAGCCGCTCGGCCAGCTCGTACAGGACGCCGACATCTATGAGATCAGTCACTATCTCCCCGGTGTAGACAAATGTCAGCACTTTCTCAAAGTTAGCTGGGGAGATAAACTCCAAAGAGAAGGCGGCGCTGGACGCGGTGGGAGTTCTGGTGAACAAGTTGCGAAAGTACGTCCCGGCGCAGGCCAGCACTGCACGGTGGGCTGCGAATGTCCGGTTGCCAACTTGCAGGAACACATCACAGTACTGACGTGATTGGCGGCAACGGTTAAGCTCGGAGAGAAGGCTGGCAGCGTGGCCGGGACACTGCAGCCGGATCCTCATCCCTGCCGCAGCTCCTAATGCACTACAATCCAACTGCAGGGAAGGAAATGCAGAATCATCAGAGCAGTACAGGGGACAAATGTCTTCTTTAATATTCGGTGATTAGTCATCCATCTTTTGGTGGTAGATGGATCACTAATGAAAATGTATTCATACGCTGATGCAGTGAAAAAACAAACAACAAAAGCAGCGTGATAATCCAGTTGTTAAATATATAGATAAAATGTGTTACTGCATGATTAAAATATGTAAAGGAACCAAAGTGGCTGTCAAAAAGCAGTCCAGTATGTGGCAACCAGGTTTTACTCCAGTTTTTATAAAACAGGTTTAACAACAGTTTAAAACTAAATTCTGAGTTTTCAGATTTAGAATCGGTTCAGTCTTCTCCGATCCACTCTGAGGTAAGCTGTATGAGGAAGTAATGAAGGAAATCCATTAATTGCACTCTGATACCATGATTCGCCATGGCAACAGGTAGATAAAGAACAAAGCCCCCATTGTGATCGAACAAACCGAGGGTTATGAATGCATGCAGCGTCTGAAGCAGACACTGTTAAAAAAAAATACTATATATCTGCACACACAGGTCTGAGGGATCTTTCAGTAATGGTTTCTGGAGAACTGGTTTGTCAACCAGCTGTGATTTTATTACTGTTGATCTCTTATCTTAAACACAACCTGCTCCAGAGCAGCAGGTTACCATGGTGATATAAGACGTGAACCACCATCATATCAAGTTAAACCTGAAGTTAGTTGGATGATTCATAGTACATTTCAACATGATAGTCAACATGTATGTATCTCCCATTCTGACTTTTATCTTGGACTCTCTGTCTGAAAGAAGGAATTTTAGCTCCTCCCTCGTTACAGAAACCTTATTCTGATTGGCCACTCACTACAAACAGAAGGTTTGAACTGAAAATGGGGGGGCTTCTGTGCCCACAGCTCCATATTAAGGATACCCTTTCCCTGACTTTACAGAAAGTCAAAAATAGAAAAAAAAGTTATTTTAAACGAACTATTTATAGCACTCTGAGCTCTTAGCTGATACGGATTACTCTCATTGCTTGAAACTTTGGCCGTGTTTAACAGGAGCATTTATGTATGTTCTTTATTTATGCATGGCAGAAAATAAAGAAAAGCAGTATAGGTTCACTTTTATAAATAAAAATAAATTATAAAAATGATAGTTTACTCCTTTAGATTCTATTTTTTTAAGCATTTATGTTTTTGTATAAAGAAGCAGGATCTAACTGATCTGCAGTAACAGATGTTGTAAATTATCGTATCTTTTTTTCTTTTTTAAAGGGTGTTAACGCGATGTTTTTGCTGCTTTTTGTGTTTAAAGCACAATTACTCTTAATTTTCCGCAGTTTAAAAAGAAGCTAGAGGATCCCAGACCGTTTTTTTCTCTATCGCAAACAATCCAGACACATTATGGTAACTCTACTCACCCAAACCAGAGGTTTTATTAAAAAATAATCCTCCTACTGTGAGCGCAGGCCCGCTCGTTTCCGTTACCATCACTCACCCATTGAGACGTGTCCGTCGGCGCTCAGAAATCCCCTTTTTCTTTTTGTTTTCATTCGGTCAGCACCGCTAAGGCACTCATTCTACATTTTATAAGCCTTTGCTCTTATGGTCCATCCATCCGTCGCATTTTGGTGACGCATGTCAACAAAGCTGAGCGGCGTTGCCCCCTGCAGGCCGGAGGCGTCACTGCAGGGAGGAGAATTCATCACCGGTCAAGTTTCAAGACCACTTGAAAAATGGCAAAAATAAATCATATTTTGCATGGTTGGATCTTAACAAGGTTCCAAGTTGAGCTTCAACATGCAACAAGAAGAAATGGGAGTGAGACAAAACATGTTTTGATCATGCAATTTATTGAAAACAAAGCTTAAACTGAAACAGGCTGTTTTGACAGCTGATCAAAAGTTTAAGACCATATGCCTTTAAAAGGCCAATCTGTGCAAAAATATGGACTTATTGTCATTTCCTGTCAGGTAGTCACACTGCCATGGCAGTCTGATGGCAAAAGCAAAAAAATACCTTTCCGTTTTTGAACATGGTCAGGTTGTTAAACTGCATAAGTGCGTCATCGCTGTTGAGGTGGGACGCAGCAAGGCAGTCATTTGGAATTTCCTAAATGATCCTGAGGGTTATGGAAAAAAAAGTTGAGTGGAAGACCCAAAACAATTTCACCAGCACAGAGCTGGAGGATCCAATTGGCTGTCCATCAAGACACTGGGCGATCCCCGACCCAAATTAGGACCGTTACTGGTGCTGACTGCAGCCCCACAACAATCAGATATATTCTGAGACAGAAGGGCTTCCAAAAATCCCAAAAAACCTCATCTCCTTGAACGCCACAGAACTGACTGTTTGGACTTTGCAAGAGAACACCAAACATGGGACATTGATCGAAGAAAGTTTTATTCCCTGATGAGAAAAAATTTAACCTTGATGGTCCTGATGGTTTCCAAAGTTACTGCCATGACAAGCAGATCCCACCTGAGATGTAACCATAATGGTCTGGGGTGCTTTTTCCTTCAGTGGAACAACTGAGATTCAGGAGGTGCAGGGGCGTCAAATCTCCACTGGCTGTGTGACCTCACATAAGTGTTGAAATCTCACAGCAGGACAGTTTCCAGTAGGGGCACCCTTAAGCACAAGGACTCCAAGAAGGCTGGATACTCTAAAGCAGGGGTGGGGCAACTCCAGGCCTTAAGGGCCAGTGTCCTGCAGGTTTGAGATCTGTCCTAGATCCAACACAGCTCATTTAAATGGCTAAATCACCTCCTCAACATGTCTTGCAGTTCTCCGGAGCCCTGGTAATGAACTAATCATTTGATTCAGGTGTGCTGGCCCAGGGTGATATCTAAAATCTGCAGGACACCGGCTCTTGAGGTCTGGAGTTCCCCACACCTGCTCTAAATGACCGAGGACTTTCCTTAAGACAGATTTGTCAACCAAGGCTTAGACTACCAGGGTCTATGCCCCCGACCACTGTCTAGTCCACAAAACATAGAACTCCTGCTGTTGACCGCAGGAGGGGAGTGTGGATAATTTCCCAGTCTTTCTAAAAGAGTATTTGTGAGGTCAGGCACTGATATTGAACTAGAGAGCCTAAATTGCAATTTCTATTCTAGCTTATCCCAAAGGTTCTTGATATGGGTGGTCCAATCAAGTTCTTCCACACCACACTCATCCAACCATATCTTTATGGACCATGCTTTGTGCACGTGGCCTTGGTCATAGTGAAACAGCCAAACTGTTCCCACGAAGTTGGAAGCATCGAAATGTCCAAAATACCTTATAATTCACTTCTTTAGCAGGCATCTGTTCAGTGTATAGCACTGGAACAATTAATAGATGCGTTTTACTAGCCAAGCTTGATAGCTTTATCTCTCTTTCTAGTATGGTCACTTGTTGGTGAGGCTCCCAAAATGATTTCTTCCATTTGCACCTTTGATCCAGGAGGACAAAATTTCGTCCCAATGTATACTTGATTGTATATTGTTGGGTTGACAATAAAACTCTACTTGACTTTATATACAGTCTATATGGTGAACATACCGCTCTGACCCAAATGTTGCTAAAAACAGTCAAATAAATCTGTGCAGCAGACACACAAAGACAATAAAAACAACATTTTTTTAATGCTTATTTAAAAAAAAGTTTATTACTTTATTCTGGTAACCATTTGTTTTAGCTCATGAGGGACTCACATGACTCACCTTCGGCCGCTTCACTGTAAACTCATGGGATCGACCTACACAACAGTAAGATGAATGTGAATTATGTCGCAGTCTTCACGTATCCGCTCTCGATATCCCAAATAAAACTTTATCCACATGTTTACATACTTGTAAAACCATCCGCTTACTGCTTTATGACATGTGAGAGAATAAGAAATTATAAAAGACAATGGAAAACAAAACAAAACAAGCTTTTAGAACTACCAGTAAGAAATCACTACAAAATGCAGTCTGGTTTTTTCAGTTGTGTCTTCGTTACAGAGTTTAACATTAAGCATGTAGTCTAGATACATTTATAGTAGAATAAAACGTCATATCTCGGACCTGTGGTCCTAACACTGACATAGGTCATACTCCAAACCATTCATTTTTCTAGTCTAAGTAGAATAATCTCAGCTGATTCGTTGCTGGAAAACAGTTTATACAGTTGAACTGACAGGCTCACATAACTAACACCATGACATATTGTTGGTTTAAGCCGAGGAAGAAAAAAAAAGTAGCAGTTTTGGTCCAGTCACAGCAGGTCTGAATAAAAGCATCACCCTCTGGATGCACTGAGTTGAGTCATCTGCGCTAAAATTTGTTGCTTTTCATCATCGTAGCTGAATTATTGCACTTCTTGCAGAGGAAGTGAAACAGAAGCAGTCCGCTACAGGTCTACTTGAGTCATTTTGAAATGAGGTCAACGGCACAATAACTCAGCAATATGCCTGCAATCAACAAATTGAATGAATATTGCTTTTTAAGTGGTTTGATATGTTGTTCAGTCTTCAGAAACAATGTTTTTCATCCGTTATACTAATGATATCCAGTGCTGTCATTTCGTTATACTACACCCCTCTCCGCGATCAGCTCTGCCCGTTTCCACACATTAAAAATGTTTTCTGTGGCAGCGTTTTCAGTCCACGCTACCGTTTCCTGGAGCTGGTCCGACCCAGGCTGGCGGTGCTGGAGCGGCGACTGAGGATGGGCGTGGCGGCGGTGGGCGACGTCTCGTTGGGGCAGCCGTGCTGGAGCAAAATATCGATGCAGCTTTTGCTCCCTTTTTTCGTGGCCAGCATCATGGCCGTCTGGCCTTGGTTATCTTTCGCTTTCACATCGATTCCATACTGCAGGGAAGAGGCAAAGGACAGAACATGATATTTAAGCCTGTTTATTGATTAGATATTGATTAGATGATTGAACAGTTTGACGTGAAGTGGAGCATACAGCTGAAAAATTATGTGCTGCTCCTCTTCTATTACTGTTGGACAGATTTTCTTTGATTTGCATAGACAGTATATAGAGTTAAGGTAATAAATAAGTCTAACCAGCATATTCATAATTTGATTTATTTCTGATTTTTCTTTTTTCTTTTTTTTCCTGCCTGTCCCATTTGGTTCTTTAGCCGTCAGAATTGTTGTCTGAAGACCAACAAGGATACCCAATGGATTTATTTTGCCAAATGGATCATCATGGCATTGCCGTATTGGTCCATTTGGTCGACCTTTGTTTTTATTATTTATTTTATTTTATTTTCAGTTGTTAGAGACGGGACAGACATGAGTGAGGGATAGGAAAGGGAGAAAGAAAGAGGAAGGAAAAGAAAAACAGAAGGGGAGAGGGACAGTGAGAAAGGGGGGGAAAAAAATCTCCTGGATCACCTGTTGAGAGAGAAAGAATAGAAAACAAGCAAAAAAAAAAACAAAGCAACATACTAAACACAACACCATCGCATTAATCTAGCTAAGTGTAAACAGCAGTAAATACTAAATATTGAATGTTGTTGTGCAGCACGCAGGACAGACAGCGCACAATGTGCTTTGAAGTAGCAGCCAAGAAAGGTGTGATTTAAGTCTACGAACAGTGAACACCCGTGTGCACACCTGTGTGGATCGGCGCGCTTGTATTCAAAAGGTTTCCCCATGTAATGGTCTGCAAGAGGATATAGAGAGCCATAGCCCTGTCCCCCAGGGCATGAAGCAGGCATGGAGGAGATCCAGGCCCCAGAGGCCCCAGAGAGCCCAAGGAGGACCACCAGAGGGGCATCCGTGCCACCCTCATGGGAAGGACTGAGGATCCCCAGACGAGGGGTCACCCAGTAGCCGGCGGGCTGTACCAGCGTGCCCGCCGGCTCCGCCGGCAGCCAGCTGTGCCAGAGTGAACCGAGCCGCAGGCCCAGAGGCTGGAGGCCCGAGGGCCCCCCGCGCCCCGGAAGAAGCCTGACCGAGCAACAGGCGCCAGGCCCCGCCAAATCAATTACTGATTTTTCAGAATTTGCTTCCCTGACGTTCAGTGTTGTCTATGATGACAGGTCATCAGATCTCAGGACTAACATTTAGTTTTTCTTAAACTAATTTGTTATTCAAGCTGCTTTACTCGTTTTAACGTGTGCTGAGTGTCTGTTAACACAGACTCAGTCTAGTAAGGGAAAATTATTCCATTACAGAATAACTCCAGGGGTAGAGCACATTTATTAAATACCACCTGAACACTGTGGAGATCCCAGCACAGAGTCCAGGTGCACTAAAAACAGCCTGTCATCATTTCTTTTGAAGGTTACTGAAGTCAGCACATTCAGCGAAGAGGCCAGCTGGCAATACTGCGATTAGCAACGAGACAGTGTTCTTCAGCTTCAGTTCTTTTACATTAACTTGGATAGAATTGCAGTTTTAACATCACTGATGCTCAGCTGAAATTACACACACATAGTTTTTTCTTTTTGATTGAAGGTTTTGGGTCAGCTGTTCACACAGGATGTGATTCCATTACCAAACACTATTGTAAAGTGATGAATATCTCCTGCATTTGCTTTCCTTGAATGTAATCTTATCTATGCCACATGTCTGGTCAGATATTTGATGACAGATATCTATTGGCCTAGTTACAGCTCCTACACCCTTCACTGTAGATGTCGACTCTGTGGGTTTTGTGGAGAGTCTGGCACACCGAGTGCTTATTATAAAGCCCTCAAACACGGAGTCTGCAGGAGTGCAGGCTCCTAACCACACTGTGCAAAGTACAGCAGCTTTTTAATGTCGTTATAAAAGCTGATAATGACAAACAAGAACAAACAATTTAATATTAAGAGGGCAGCATGTTTTTGAAATGTTGTAAGCACCTGAGAAAAACTCCAAAGGCACATCTGATAAGGGTATAAACTGGTGCAGATGCTGACTGAAAGTTCCTGTTTCCCTCAGAGAAAAAAGAGGCAGCTGCCAATATGACTCCACAGAGTAACACTCATCACAGAATGGCATGGGTACGTGTCTGCAGAGGCATTCACAGTTTCGAAAGCACAGAAGAGTCCATCACTAAGCATTTACACGATCATGGTGTGCATGCATGCACACTTCTACCGGGCAGTTTTTGAAGTAGTTTAGTCCACCCCTATTTCTTTTACTGTGATTTACAGGACTAATGAACTAGTCGTGTTGTTCTACACTCGTCATCGGGCCTGAGGAAATATGAAACCGATATGAATGAGTGTGAACACAAAGAAGATACGCACCCAGATGAGCAGCTGTGTCATGACCACATCTCCCAGCTGGCAGGCAGCGTGCAGAGCCGTGCGCGGCAGCGAAGGCGAGCCGGCCGGCGGAGCGTTGATTTGTTCTTTAGTGCTGTGGGCCAGAAGGAGCAGCAGCCTGGGCAGATCTCTGTCGGTCACTGCAGATAGCAGCCACACCGGCACACCATCCTCTGGAAGCTGCATCCCTGAGGCCGGCACAAGAGGCGCCACAAAGGCTCGCTGTTCATACTTGGCACGGATCCATGACTCTCGCTCCTCTCTAGAAAGACAGAAACAATACAAAGGAGACACACACATGATTAGACACTCTTTGAAACACTGCAGAACTTTGCTTACATTTAAAACTTGACATATCTGCAGGTTTTTAGAAATTCCACTATGGGTGTTATTTGTTCACGTTTTTACACATTGGATATTGAGCGATCAGATTTTTACCTGCTTTTTGTTAGTTTATTTCTTGGGTCTGGGATTTGATTTTTCCCACAAGCACACGAAACCAACGACAACTTCTCTGCATCACTTTTGACTCCATATTTAACCATTTAAATAAATGTACATTAGATATGAGCAGATGCAGTTTAAGCATTTCATATATGTTTAATCACGAGTGCAAAAAAATTCTGCAACTCCGGCCATAAAAACAAATAAAAAATAAAATGCAAAAAAAAAGGATTCAAATTTGTCTGATCTCCCCTTCAAAGTGGTCTCCTGGTGCACTTCCAGTACTCCTGTTAGAAGTCCTGCTCTAACTACTCGTGTCCATTTGTAGACTTTTTGTGGCCCATAAATTTGCGCTTGCGAGTTTTAAGGGAGAGGCTGGCTTTTAGCTTTCAGTGAAAGGGCCTGAAGAACATTGTTGGATCGTTGTCCAAATGAAATCTTTTTGATCACACTGTGATGAAAACCTGACAACATTATAATATAACATACAACAATATAATCAAATGGCTGTAACTAGGGTAAATTAAATAATATTACTCATTAATGTATTTACTTTTAGCCCTTCTGTGACAATGAATCAATTTTGATTTTGACTGATGAACCTTTTTTTTAAAAACCTACTAATAAACCTAATAATGGATATCAATGAGTTTTATTCATAGTTTAAATCTCATTTAGTAGCTCTAAACACAAATGTAATCATTTGTGTACAAATCTGCTTAAATAACATATTTAATATTATTTTAGACTTCATTATTACTATAATCAGTGTTGGGGAGTAACGGAATACATGTACCGCCGTTATGTATTTAAAATACAAAATATGAGTAACTGTATTCCGTTACAGGTACCGTTTAAAAAGCTGGTATTTAGAATACAGTTACTTTGTTGAAATAAATGGATTACACGGCGGTACTTCCCTGTTTCATATTGTGGCGGGTCAGGACTGTTTGGGTTTTGTTTGACAGCTACGTTCCGTTGTTCCAGGCGGCAGCGTTACGGTTGCCATGGTTACACGGTGACGCTCTCTCTCTACGTGTTTCTGGGTGAGAGAGGCCTTTTTGTTGTTGTTGTTCTAAGCTAACAGGCAGATTGCTACAGGTATAGCTCTAAAGAATGTAGCATCATGGGCAGTGTAGTCCGTGCTGCAGGGAGAATGGACTGCCATACACGTTATGTGTCTGTGAGCGAGGGAGGGAGAAAAAGGAAAAGTACGAGCTGTCATCGAGCAAAAACGGGAGCTGGAAGCATGTAAATATAATAATAACCACTGCAGCCAAGAAGAGAGCCTGACGAGCCCAGTTGTAAGTAAACTATTAAGACTCGACTGTACACCGTGTTCGTGTTTTCCTCCAAAAACAATAAGTTCCGTTGGAGCAGCCTTTCAATGCCTCTCTCTGTCTCTCGCTAGCAAAGTGACCCAGACAACAAAGTAAAGCTAGTTTTCAGCTACGAGCCCGACACAGAACCCACCGTATTAGTCAGAGGTCCCTTTACTACGGTTCGGCGCCGCGGACCTTCAGTAACAGTAATAAATCACAGCAATAGTACATTCATGTAGTTGTAAACAGCATGATAATATATTAAGTAATCCAAAGTATTCAGAATACATTACTCTCATTGAGTGACGTAACGGAATACGTTACAGAATACATTTTGGGGCATGTATTCTGTATTCTGTAATGGAATACATTTAAAAAGTAACCTTCCCAACACTGACTATAATTTATTAAAATGATTTAACATTTTTCATGAAATGTTGTCAACTGACACTTTCTGTACATTTTATCTGCTTAAAACTTGTATAGGGTGTACAGGGTTCTTTACAACAGTTTTTGACGTGTGCTGTGATCTGGCTCGACCCACCGTGTCGCACTCGGTGTGGGTTTGGTCCGTCCTTGGGTGCAGCTCTCCCAGATGCTGTTGGCCATGTGGTTTCCGATGGCAGCCAGCACCTGTGTGAGCTCTCCCGGCCAGTCGTCCAGGTCCAGCGAGCGCACACGGGACAGGTGAGTCCCCAGGTTTCGGTGGATCCCTGAGCACTCGATGCAGATCAGCGCACCCAGATTGAGACTGGCCCAGGTGGGATCTGCAGGATGGGAGAAGAGAGACTGCTTAGCAAGAATAAACCATGAGCCAATGGCTGCACCACCACAGTCTGCACATGGTGTGAATTATGCTCCAGAGTTAATGTGCAGCTGTGCCAACGTTTAGGAACTCACTCGGTGCTTCGCAGTCCACACACTGACTGTTGCCTTTGGCATTTCGGATGGCCTGCAGCGCTACGGCCTCGCTCTGACTGCTCCTCCGCGCCTGCACAAACACCCATTTGCATCATTTATTCATATCCACACAAGTGCTTCTGTTTCATAAACAAGTGGTGCTTAAAATCCAACCGCTACCTCAGTAAACACAATGAATAGTAACACGCATTGATTAGAGCAGATTATGACACCACGTGGCATTAAAACGGCAAAACAAAGACATTTTATATTGAACTATTTTTAAAGTTAATGACATTTACTTTCTGACATTTTATTTGACAGCCTTAATTTGGAGTGAGTAAATGTTTTCACTTAGAAATTCTGCTTTGGCACAAACAACTCATTGCTAACCGTCCGATCATGCGAGGCTTTGTAAAGATGCCAAAATAACTGCAGCACAACATGAGGATGTTTTAAAGATAGAAATAGCCACATGGACCAAACAGACGTTCTTGTAGCTTACAGAATAATCAGTCAAGTCACTTAGACGCCAACATTAAATATACTCTGCTAATTTCCCCTAATGAAGACCATAATTTACCACAACTTGAAGCTATCAGCTGAGCCCATGAAGTCATCAGGAAAGTTTTACTGAGGTCAAAGATCAAACTATACAGCTTCTTCTTCTTCTTTTTTGCAACTGCAGGATTTTACAACTAATTGTAAAGTGAATCTTTATTGATATATACTTAGGTGTCATATGTAGTAATTAAGGGCACAGAGGAGGCTGTCAGAGTTTGTCTTTATGAGGGTAAGAGTTAATGACATCTGTTTAAATCAGTGCTATTTTCCCCCTCCTGTTTAGTGCATCATTCTCCTGGGTTTATATAGTTCCCTGCTTCTCTTCCCTACTTTTTAAAAATGTTATGATTATCTTTTAAACAAAACAGGAGAGCAGTTGTACAAAACGTATTCTGTGGTGTCACAGAAAGAGTGGATGATTTTAGAAACATTGTAATATGTAATTTATTTAAAAAACAAAAACAAATAAACCTTTTAGGCATACTTTTCCCATTAAGGTTTCACTCCAACAATTAAATTAAGATTGTGATGCATATAAACTACTGTAGGTAGTAGGGGCGACCGTGGCTCAGGGGGTTGGGAAGCGTATCTGTAACCGGAAGGTCGCCGGTTTGATCCCCGGGCTCTCTGTCCTGGTCGTTGTGTCCTTGGGCAAGACACTTTACCCAACTGCCTACTGGTGTTGGCCAGAGGGGCCGATGGCACGATATGGCAGCCTCGCTTCTGTCAGTCTGCCCCAGGGCAGCTGTGGCTACAACCGTAGCTTGCTTCCACCAGTGTGTGAATGAATAGTGGCATTGTAAAGCGCTTTGGGTGCCTTGAAAAGTGCTATATAAATCCAATCCATTATTATTATTAGGTTTTTACTGGTTATTATTTGCATGTTTTTCACTTAATAGTGCTTCCATTTGAAGTAATTTACCTGCAAAAATTCGTCCACGAACCTTATCTTTCAAAACCTTTAAGTAATCTGTGCGGTAAATGCTCGTTTTCCATCCACCTGCCTTTTAAGAACCAACCTAAATTTTAACAGATTTGAGAACCAAAAGATTCATAAGGCTATAGTTCATTCAATTTCCAGGGAAATCACCGTGCACATAACTCGTGGGCTGGATTCCTGGTGAATTTCTTTTAGGTTGCAAATATATAGCGCCTCTAAAAAAATGTGTCTTCTTTATTGGAAAAGAGGTGTGAGACTGTGGGTGTGATTTGATCAGATATGACTGGGATCGGTGACAGCAGAGACTCAAGCACCATCAGATTTAGACTCAAGTGTTTTTAAAATTTGACCTGTATTCTTCCTGGCATTGCTTTCTTTTCCCGCTCTGCTCTCTGCCCCCACACTGCACTTTCATTCTGTCTTGCTGTGATCAGTCAATCAAACCTTCATGCAGATATCCAAAGGAAAAGTTCAAGAGCAGGGAACAGTTTGTGGATTCTATTTTTGCCGCAATATTCTTCTCTTTAAGCCTCCCAGAAATGATGTTTTTAGACAGCAAGATCATTTTAGTTTAGGAGGAAAAATGATGAGAATAAGTAAAGAATCCATTTCTGAAATGTGTTTTCTGTACATGCTTACCTTGTTTCTGCCGCTCTCACAGGAACCAAGACTTGCCAGGATTTGGCTCTCTATGGCTGTGACCCACGAGTCCCTCTCGTCCATGCTCGGAGCCTCAAAGTGCCACGTCTGCCCAGTAAACGACACTATGATGAAGTCGGCATTCTCTTCCTCTGCGAAGAGAGGGTGAAGCCGGAGAAACATGACATGAGATTTGCTGCATTCGACAAACCGAGAGAATGAATCCATTGAACTTTCAGTCGGTGGAGGAAAAATGAATGAAAAGCAAAACAAAACAAAACAGTGGTTTAGATTCAGACATGAGGACAGAAAAATCTTTGGGTTAATCACGCTGAGGGTAATTCAAACAAACAATGGGGTGTAGATTATGGATGTCAGGCACACAGGGAAGGAAAACAGTCAGAGAGCACAAGCTGTGTCAGCACCATCACCCTCACTTGTTACCTGTCTTATTAATGTTTCTCAAGCTACCAAAGCTCTTTAATTTCCACATTTTGCGTTTGGCTGCAGAGCGAGAGATAAGCAAGAGAAGAGAAAGAGGAGTGCAAGTGTTAGGAAAAAAAGGCAGATACGTAATATTCAGAGAAAGACAAACACGTTTATTAATCTTTATCCACACAGAGGAGAAAGAACGGGAAACAAGAAAAGCTGCACAGGTTAAAAAAAAATCAGAATATAAGCAAGTGTGTCTTAGTAGAAAGTCAAGACTATAAAAATCTCTCAGAACTAAAGAATAAATATTTTATTTAGTTATTATCGTGAGTAAAATTGTTTCTGTATTCATAAAGCAAATAGAAAACACAATTTCTTATTAAACGTAAACTTTTAGCATCAGTAGTTGCGCCTTGTGGAATGATGATGTTACCTTCGGCTTGCCCGACGGCTGCATCCCCTTTCTGATTCATGCTCTTCTTCCTCCTGTTCTTCTTCCTGTCGCTCATGGGAGATGATTGGCTGGGATCTTTTCCACCAAACGAACCGGCTGTCGCTTCCAGGGCATCTGACATTTGGCGCAAACATAACAAAACACACATGACAGAATTGTTTTCAGTCGCAGCGGAGCTGAGGCTGCACCCAGAGTGTCTGAGCCGGCGATGGCGGCTGAAAGGTTTCATTCCCTGCGGTACGTACCGACACTTTGTGCTTTGGTGGACAATGAGGAGGGGCAGCGCTGAAGTCCTCGCTCACCTCCTTGAGGGGACAAACCGCCAGACCGGTCATCGGCAACGACAGAGAGGGTAGCTGGACACAACTGAGGAACTGATGAAGAGAGAAAGTGAAGCGTTTATGTACAATAGGCCATATTTTTATGATCTTTCAGGCTTAGACATGTAAATTTATTGTTATCTTAAGCTTTATTTTCAAGTACAAAATTCCAGGAACAAACATATGGAAGGAAGATAAAACTAGAACCTGCAATCTTTTTAATAGCCAGCAGAGGGCGACTCCTCTAGGTGCAAAAAGATTGTATCGAAGGCCATGACAGAACTAGCATTTTGTAATATTATGGTAACAGTTAAGAGTTAAAACGCATGATAAAGGAGGGTGTGTTTCAGGAGAAAGTAAACACAACAATCCCCGATTTCTTGGTCAGATCTACTCTAAATAAGTGGATTTATCAAAAAGATAAGAAGACATGTCCATCTTTTATATACAGTCTTCAAAGTATGGTCTATTTAAAGAAGACGTACCTGTACTGGTGCTATCAGCGGCTGGCAGCTCTTTACTCAGCCCGTTGACTCCAGGTACAGCTCCAGGGGGAGCGGGCGAGGGGCCTGTCGGTGCGACTGCTCTTGGAGGACGTTTCCCGGGAACTTTAACAGTCACACGCAGCAGATCGATTTCCTTTCCATGGGTATTCTGCGTGTAGTCCTGAAGAGGACAAAATGTTGCATGTTTTTAATCATCCTAGTGATCTGTAATGTTTTCCAAAACAGTCTTTAAGTCAGTTGGGTTTTTTTATTCCTCATAAGGCCCTGCTTTAAACAACTGAATTAAAATATGATGCAAATAGCATCACATCTCATGAATTCTGCTAGAATACCTACATTTCTGTAGATGTAACAAATAAGAATGGGTCTTTCTTTCCAAAACCAATAACAAAAACAATCTAAAAGCATAACGGGTCCCTTTAAATGTGAAAAGCTGCAGCTCTTCTCTCCCCCCTGCTCGTTTACTGTCGCATTGATCGGTGTTGTGGTGTTTTCTTACACTGGAGCTGGAGTGATAAGACAGCGTGCCATTGTTGGACAGGGTGACATATTTCTTCTTCCACTCCTTATTCAGAGAGCTCCCACTCCTCTTCCACAGGATGCCCTGTCAAAAGCATCAACCGGGGTTGCATCAGTCACAGCAAACCACAGTCTGAATCTGCCTAAATTTAGAGCCGCCCCTTCAAAGCGTACCAGAAAGAGTTCGACAGCAATAGCTGAGAGCTCTTGTATTAATAGAACACCCTTGAGAAAGGTTGAAAAGGATGAAACAACAGACTTCTGTGCCGCTTATGTAAGACAAAATAAATAGACAAATGTATTTCTGTTCCCATCTTATTTTCAACAAGGGAATTGGCTCGTGTTATTGTTGTAACTGCAGCGTGTAAATGCCCCCATCACTGGATATTCGGCTTATTTTTGCTTGTAACGGAAACCAAACCTGTTTGATCGGAACGCCCCGCAGGCTGCTCAGGTCACCTTTAGCGTCGCCACCTTTTTTGTCTGTGTCCCGGTTCTGCAACGAATCCAACAGAATTTAAAGTGTTAAAAAAGAAGAGGAGACGATTTCAGCGGGGAGAGTCAGAGGGGGGCGAATGGAGTGAAATGAGAATGAGATGAAGGAGACTAAAAGGTGCGAGACAGGAGCAGTTGGAGGTGACTGACCTTGAAGAGCGAGGGGCGTCTGGGGATGTTCTTCAGCGAGCGAGCGTTGACGCTGCCTCCCCCGTCTCCCTGTGCAACTCGCAGCTCTCTGTGGCTCACCACAGGGGTGGAGGGGAGGGAGTAGGCGTAGCCGATACTGGGGCCATTACTGGCCTGAGAGGAGGAGGGATTGGAGGAGGAGGTGGAGGAGGTCAGGAGGTCAGGATGCAGGGATGGGAATGGAGATGAGAAGAGATGGAGAGAGTGAGGATGGGGTGAAAGATGAAACAGTCACAAAAAGGTGATGATGAGTGACAGCGTGAAGTCTTCAGTCGATCGGTGTGATTGATGGAAACTGATGGATGAAGAACAGGGCGGGCCGTGTTTTCACTGACTAAGCTAAAGTAATCAAACACGACACAAGCGTTGGTGTACACAACCTTAGATGATCCTTTGAATGTCATTTACATTTTAAATATCACGATTTAAGCAGATGTTCTCACAAATAACTTAAACAATGAGGGATAAAAACAGGAAAATATTAACAGTTGGAAGTCGTGTCCGATGTACTGTACAGGGTGGGCTCATTTTTAACATCAGTGCCTTGATGCCAGTAATAAATGAAAATTATATTTCTGAAATAAATATAAACGCATAATATTTAGAGTATAGGTTTTATTTTTATAGTCACCGGGATATTTCCAGGGATAATGCTTTGGTCCACCAGCAACAATTTGTTAAATGTTAGCATTCATGTCTGTTTTATGGTTATTTTCTATTTTACTTTGAAGGTTACATGTACTTCCTGTCTCTGTCTCCCTCTGATTCCCTGATTGTTTTCAAAGTAATCCACTATTTCCCTCTGAATATCACAAAAACAAAGCAAATATCTAACATTTAGTATGTACCTGAGTAAATGTATTGCTTCACACCACTGCTTAAAGCTGCATAAGTTTTCAAAATGTATTTTTTTAAATATACAATATATTTAATCCTCTTTTGATCATATTTGCGCTACAAATATACGAAGCCTTGAGGTTAATGCTCACTTCCACCTGCTCACACGATCAGTGAAAGTTTACTTACATGTCACATAACCTGAAACTGCTCAAGTGTCACTACTGCTGCAGGTCATCGTGAAACAACATATTCAAAAATGAGAAAAAGGAGTTATGATTTCCAAAAAACAGCAACATGATTTACTGTATGTTGCTCGCCAGACGTGACTATTTTTCCGCAAACCTGCTCTAAGAGGGAAAATTACCCCAGTGTACAAATACTGCAGTTCCTCTAATGGCCACTAGAAGGTGGCTCTGGATGAGAGTCAACCTCCGTTGTCTCTCATGTTAAAGTGTCCATATTTGTATCATTGTGTAACGTACTTACAGTCTGACAAAGGACAGTTTGGGGTCTGGTCTTGGATTCTGGAGTTAGGGGCGTGGCTGCTTTGACTAACCTCTCCACCTGTAATACAGTGCCTTTTGGAGCATGTATGCTTTATTTGCCTTTTAGCTCTAATTGGTGTCTTTTCTGTGCATTGCACCTGTACATTTTATCTATGCAACATGCATACGTCACCCTTTTATCTAAACATGGTCAATTCTGGCTACAGAAAACAAAATGGCACCAGTCCAACGCCAGCAGTGTTGGGGAGTAACGGAATACATGTACCGCCGTTACATATTTAAAATACAAAATATGAGTAACTGTATTCCGTTACAGTTACCGTTTAAAAAGGTGGTATTTAGAATACAGTTACTTTGTTGAAATAAATGGATTACACAGCGGTACTTCCCTGTTTCATATTGTCACGGGTCAGGACTGTTTGGGTTTTGTTTGACAGCTACGTTCTGTTGTTCCAGGTGGCGCGGTTACGGTTGCCATGGTTACAGGGTGCCGCTCTCTCTCTGCGTGTTTCCTGGGTGAGAGAGGCCTTTTTGTTGTTGTTGTGCTAAGCTAATAGGCAGAATGCTACAGGTATAGCTCTAAAGAATGTAGCATCATAGGCAGTGTAGTCCCTGCTGCAGGGAGAATGGACTGACATTCCCGTTATGTGTCTGTGAGCGAGGGAGGGAGAAAAAGGAAAAGTACAGCTGTCATCGAGCAAAAACGGGAGCTGGAAGCATGTAAATATAATAATAACCACTGCAGCCAAGAAGAGTGTCTGACGAGCCCAGTTGTAAGTAAGCTATTAAGACTCGACTGTACACCGTGTTCATGTTTTCCTCCAAAAAACAATAAGTCCCGTTGGAGCAGCCGTTCAATGCCTCTCTCTGTCTCTCGCTAGCAAAGTTGACCCAGACAACAAAGTAAAGCTAGTTTTTGGCTACAAGCCTGACACAGAACCCACCGTATTAGCCAGAGGTCCCTTTACTACGGTTCGGAGCCGCGGACCTTCAGTAACAGTAATAAATCACAGCAATAGTACATTCATGTAGTTGTAAACAGCATGATAATATATTAAGTAATCCAAAGTATTCAGAATACGTTACTCTCATTGAGTAACGTAACGGAATACGTTACAGAATACATTTTGGGGCATGTATTCTGTATTCTGTAATGGAATACATTTTAAAAGTAACCTTCCCAACACTGAACGCCAGTATAAGCAACATTTTGTTATTACTCATGAAAAATACATTTTGGATTTGTCTTTGAGCCAAAATGTGATGTATTCAATGGACGTCCTTTAACATAAAGAATATTTGCTGATTAAGTGATCACTAAAGGTATTTTGATCCAGTCTGACGGTAAGTAAATAAATAAATATGTGTGCCAAATTTCCTTGCAATGCATTTGGTAGTTATTGAAGCGTGTGCTGCTGACTTACATCCCCAGAGTCTTTCTGCTAGCACAGCTTAAAACATGATCAGCTGGCATTAGAAGAACAGCCAGAGCGCTGCCTTATAAAACGGTGAAACAGTGCTTTAATTTTGAAGACAGCATCAGCATAGCAACAGCAGAACACTTTCATCAGTGTCCTATATTTATCATGTCTTATGTAATATCTGTGTAGACCGAAAGAAGATTGTGTTTACTCAAACAGTCGACTAATAACTACCGAGAAGGCGTCACACCTGACTGTCATAGTCGCTGCTCTCTTTCTAACACAGTTCTTTAAATGTGCTCAACGTGCTGAACTTTTTGTTTTGTGGATTTAAAGAAGATGTAATCAGCAACGAGGGCTAAGAAATATTAGAATCAATAATTGAATCCCGACAAATAATTATCTGAAGTAGAAAATACATGATAGAATATCCACTCAAAAATATTATTTGTCCCTGATAAACATGAAGCAAAATAATTTGATTAAAATCCAACTAAATATATAAAAATCAAAGGTTTATTCATTCAAATAATGAATCATTATAGAAAATAAGCTTAGATAATATGAATGTAAAACAATCACGTAAATTTCATTTGACCAGATTCTGTTAAATTTGATATTTTACTTTGAACATTTTATATGTAATCAAATTATTTAAAATCCACAATTTGGGATAAATATTTTTTGAGTGTGTGGTGGAAAGCAATCACTACCGTTATTTCAGGTATTGCAATTTAATTTACGTCTGCTTTTCAGAGGGATATATTGCACTATTAACTCACTGGGTTTACTTTTCATCTGAAACATCTGTAGTTGGTGAAAAAACTCATGCAGAAGAAGAATGTAGAATATATTAATATATATCTCACAGCAAACTGTGTTGTGCTTTTTTCCAACAATGAAAAAAAAATCGTACTTCTGAGAAACTAACTAGAAATTTTGATGTAATAACAGCAAATTCTGACAGAAAATATTTTTTTAAATGGCAAAGTCAAGCTTCCACAGTACACAGAATATTTTGTACGGTATATTTTTACATATTGTTCTTAACTTGAGTTTAGGTTTTGTATATTGTATATATTGTATATTGTGTATTTGTTTGAAAGCAATACTTTCATTTTCACTTATTTCTTACCAGGAAATGGTTACAGCACATTACAGCGCTCTGTTTTATCCACATAAACTTAAGGATCTCACAGTTTAGCCAGCCTGATTTTAAACACTGTGCTGTGAGATATACCTGTTACAGTGCACACAGTAATTTACACATTATGGCATTAATATCAATATTATTAATGATCAAATAATAATATCTAATAGATGTAAGTTTTCAGTTAAATATATATTTATACACTTTTACACAATAGTATGTCAACTTTTCTTCCGCGTCTATGTGAAGTCAAAAGCACAAGATGCCTCAGTTATGAAGCGAGCTTTTTCATATTTTAGAGTAAAAACATCAATTAGATTATTGTCATCATGCTCTAAACCTTAAAGTATAATAAAGTAGGAATATAGTACTAGGTCATCATTATAGAAACTGGTTTTGTTAAGACATGGTGCCAGACCAACAGGATATCTGAAGGTGGGGGAAAAGGTGCCACTTCATTAGTTGGTTGGTTTGTGGCTGTTTCACAAACCAACAAAATTAGGAAGTGTGTTTAGTTAGTTTTGGTCCCACAACAGAAAGCTTTTATTATACATGACTCCTAGCTGGTGCATTAATGCCCATCTTATTATAAATAAATAGATAAATAAACCTTTGTTTGTGCAAAACTTAATTTTGCAGAAGATGCATGATATACCTTCATGCCTAGCCACAGTGATTGACATGTTGCTACCCTGTGATGGTGAACATTAAATTCTCCAAACCGGTGGGTAGACCATCGTTGGATATTAAGGAGAAACTAGCGCTCAGTCTAAAACGACCCCATTAAAGAATGGTTTCTTTAGTCAGGAAGAAAAATCATCACATAACTGAGCAATATAAACAAGTGAACAAGTAAAAATTTATTTCAAAAGGAAGTTACCCCCAACAACTGCTGAGCATTTTTGTGAAAAGCTCTATGTGGTGAGATAAGATCTTCTACCACTAAGTTTTCAAAACGGATCTGTTCTACTTACCAAACAAAAAACTGTTTCATTTTATTTACCACTTTTGTGCCACAGTTTCTTCAAAATGTGTAACACAAAGTCCACCGATCACATGCAAAAAGTTACCGGTAGGTAGTTACTTAGAAAAAGGCTTGAAAATGTCAGGATTATCAAGATAAGGCTATCAGGGATGTGTGGTTTGTGTTTCATATACCATTAAATTTGCAAATGCAATATGGGGTATCTCCTATGGAAGCGTCCCAGCAGTAAAACCGAGAAAGGACGTGTTACCTGTCCAGGGAACGATGCTGATCCAGGTGTGGAGCCTCCCGAGTGACTGGGTGAGTTAGGCAGAGACTTGCAGGCCTGCAGTGCCGCCTGCTTCTTCTGAGCTACAATCTTCTGAGCAGCTGAAAAACAAACACTCAAACAGTTGAGTCTGTTTCAAATGTCAGTGTGTAAATAGTAGTGGGTGGATATTTTTCTAAATTTTATTTTCCTTGTAAATCACATCCTTAAGCCTGTTCTTTTGTTTGTGCTGATATCACTTATAAAATGTGAGTCAGCTCACCCTCTGAAAACACTCGGTCAACGTTGAACCCGTAGGTGGCGCAGGTCTCGTAAAAGAGGGAGTGACGCACGTCAATACACAGCTGTCTGGCTCTCTGATCTTCAATCACGCGAGGGTTGGTGCTGCTGATTTTATCTAAAGAAAGAAACAATATCAACATTGTAACACCTGCTTGTCCCATAAGCATCTTCTTTTGTTGTGGATGTTAGGAACCCATTCCTATGAATGCAACTCGCTGGACACTTTGCACATCTTGGCGGTAATCCTTAATTCTTCATGGCATAGATTCAACTAGGTGCTGGAAACATTCCTCGGGGATTCTTGTCCATATTGACATGATAGCATCACACAGTTACGGAAGACATGAAGCTCCTGCCACATCCCGAAGGTGTTCTGTTGGATTGAGATCTGGTGACTGTGCTGGCCGTTTGAGCAGAGTGAACTCACTGTCAGGAAACCAGTTTAAGATGATCTGAGCACCACCAACAGCCGGAGCTGCTGATACAAAGCAGGATGGATCCATGCTTTCACTAGATTCTTACTGTGCCATCTTAATGCTGAAGCAGAAATCCAGTCTCATTAGAGCATGTGACGATTGTCTGCTGTCCAGTTTTGGTGAGTTCGTGTACATTATAGCATCAATTTCCTGTTCTTAACTAACAAATTCAAATTCAAATTTTATTTGTCACATACACAGTCATACATGGTATGATATGCAGTGAAATGCTTACACAACTGCTCGTGACCTAAAGAAAAAAGAAAAGGCTATGAATAAGATAGGAAATAAATATGAAAATTAAAAAGGGTAAATTTAACTAGGAAGGAATAAAATAAAATATAAAAATTAAAGTTAAAAATGAAATAACTGTACAACAAAATACACAATACACAGTATAGAAATATATAAGAATGTATGAAGAAATATAGTTTGACAGATTGTGCATTTATTGAGTTTCTTCTGGACATTTTGATTGTATCGGGTGGTTATTTGAATTATTGCAGCGTTCCTATCAGCTTGCAGCAGTGACCATTTTCCTCTGAACTCTGGCAAAACATGGCATTTACACCCAGAGAGCTGCTAAGGGAGGAGACCCTGAATCCTCCCTTAGTTAGGCTGCAATAGGTGTAGGCTGCTGGGGGATTCCCATGATGCATCCCTTCAGTTACTCACTCACTATGTGTTAACAGACCTCTCTGCATTGAATAGTACTTGTTATTAATCTCTGTCTCTCTTCCACAGCATGTCTTCTATCCTGTCTTCCTTTTCTCACCCTAACCAGTCGCAGCAGATGGCCCCGCCCCTCCCTGAGCCTGGTTCTGCTGGAGGTTTCTTCCTGTTAAAAGGGAGTTTTTCCTTCTCACTGTTGCTTACTCATAGGGGGTCATGATTGTTGGGTTTTTCTCTGTATTACTGTGGGGTCTACCTTAGAATATAAAGTCCCATGAGGTGATTGTTGTTGTGATTTGGTGCTGCATAAATAAAATTGAATTAAATTGAATTGAACTGCTGCTCACTGAATATTACAGTCTCTCATGAGTTAAGTTTAAATGCACTGAGTTCCTGTCATGTGACTGACTGATTAACTTAACTTAAGTTAATAAAGGTTTGGGCTCTGAATATTTGAGGGTACATGACTGATTTGTGCGTTTACCTTGTGTGCCGACCACTATGACTGGGATGTCTGAGCGGAAGGCGCTGAGCTGGCTGTAGAGCTGGTAGAGCTCCTGGAAACTGGCCTCATTCTCCAAGCTGAAGACCAGAATGACTGCATCAGCCCAGCTGCTGAACTGCAGGAGGAAAAGGATAGATGGACAGATGTTATCTTACTGTGCACTGATGGATGATGAAATGTGAAGTGTCATATGTCTGTCGCACTCACACACACAAACACACACATAGACATCATCACAAAGAAGCACCTGTGCATCAGGTGGTCCAGCCTCCTCTCTGATCAATAATAAATGACTCTGACCATCCACCAGCACTTCCTTTTTGTACCGTCCACCTGTCAGGAACAGTGACAGTGACAGACAGGTTATTCAGCAGAGTGACACCCCGAGGATGAAGCCATATCACGCACCAGGTTTCTGAGGTGTCTCTCTGAACAGGTTAAACATGATTAAATACAAAACTCACGCACACAAGAAGACACTTTTTAGATAGGATGTGCTTGTGTCTTACCATCAGGTTTCTCGACTGCGGAGTAACTGCCTGTGATGTATTTGTTTACCAGCGCTGATTTGCCACTTTTCAGACTTCCCAGAACACCCTGAGACAAGGAGGAAGGAAATGCAGCACACACAAGTTGATTCAGGTTCAGCCTGCATGCACATTTACAGCACCATGCATCAAATATAACTCTCAGACTAAATTAAAACGCATCAGACGCAGACTTTCAGTTCCTCCATCGGATAAGCTTTGGCTCCTTTTAGGCAGATTACACTGTCTGTTATTTAATCTGTATTTTCTGCCTGTAGACTGCTTTGTCATCCACATACAGAAATGTGCAGCAGTGAGTAGGTGAAGATAATTCTGAAAGTGCTATAAAAGTGCTTCATTGTAATACAATCTGGTAAAAGTCCCGTGTTCAAAAATATACGGGGAAAGTATGATGCCCATTTTTAGCTCCATATTTTTATTTTTGGATTTCACAAGAGAGGCTTTGAACAATTCACTGCTCAGTACGAGGGATTGGTGCAGCACCTCAGTTCATCTGGTGTCTGAAACAACCTGTATTGGCTCTTAAAGAGCTTGGGAACTGCTCTGTACATGGTTCTAAAGCTCTTTGTGCCACATAACATTTCATGTGCTCCATTTTTTTTAGCCAGACATACACAAGAGAACAATCAATAACAATAAAAATAAAAATAAAAATGGCTATAACTGAACATTAGTTAATTTGAGATCAGCATTTATTTATTTAACCGTGTTTCACTTAATATTTTTCCCTTTTTTTTAATCCTTGACTGCTTCAAGCCAACTTCCTTCTGATTGGCTGCCTCTCACAAACCGAAGGTCTGGATGGCAGGTGGGTGGAACTTCTGGGCTCACTGGCAAAGTCTCAAGTCAGGTTGTTTTTTAGTCAGAAAATAGAGCTACATTTTTATGGAAGTGCATCAACATGGCGACCAAAACAAAACAACAATGCAAAAAGTGTTGAGTGTTTTATTTTGCCGGAGGTTTCTTCCTGTTAAAAAGGAGTTTTTCCTTCCCACTGTCACAGAGTACCTGCTCATTTTTTAAGAAAACTAAAGCAACTTGAGGCAACTGGTACTGTGATTTGGCACTATTTAAATACTATTTAATTTAATTTAATCTTTTTCTAAACTAAACCCAGTAGTTTTTATGATTAAACGTGACCAGATAATTTTGGCTAAAGTGTGAAAAATATGTGGCCTACGACTCAAACTTGTGAGTCTGGTGTCGGCAGGGAAATGAATCGCTATCACAGCTCCTTTGGCCTCCAACTGGGATTTATTTTTTTAAATTGGAAAACAGGAATTTTGTTTACATGGACCTGAGTCAGTTTATATGAGAGCGGACAGACAAAATGTTTAGGGATATGAAAATAAAGGTGGGAATTTTTAGGTCCAGGACTATGAATCAGTGGTCATGATTATATAACAAAATATCGTTAAAACCGCTTTGTGTTGTACTGCCTATAGTGAAGACAGGTGTGCGGTGGCAACCTTAGTATCTCTCTGAGAATGTAGGTAAATGTACTCATTGTTTTCTTGGGTAAATCTAGTTTTGGGACAAATTTTCAGAGCTTTTTGGACTGTCTTTTTCTGTTGTGATCCTGTGCAGGGTTTATGGCCTTAGTGACCAATGAAATAAAGGTTTTGGATTTTTACCCATTTATTTATTTGGGAGGTTCAAAATCACGGCCCTGAGGTGTTGCAAAGATGGTTGCTGAGTTGCAAGACATGCTTCTGTCAGTATGCGGATTTCACCGCTCAGGTTACACACAGCACCATGTCATATCATTTCTACTAAGTTACACTCAATGGTGGTGAACAAAATTAAGATTTTCCATTAAAGCCAAAGTACTACCAATATATACATGAGCAAGTATTTTCCACCAGAAAAATCAATTAGCAGCTATTCTGATACTTATTTTCTTGCTAAAATGCCCGTTTTTAAAGATTCCAGCTTTTCTGCTGAAGACTTGTTCTCTTCCCTTTTCATTACTTTAATAGTTTCAGTTGTTTAAACAAAAAAATGCATTGTTCACTTTGGACTGTGGGAAACTGTGAGAAGATTTTCACACTATTGTCTGAAAATTTGCAACTCAAATGAGAAGATAATGAGCATCAGCATCCATTATGAAAAACATGATTAGTTACAGTTAAAATTAGCGTCACATCCACCGACCGAAACAGTAAAATGCAGTTTAAATGAACTCAACAGTTACAAAATAAATTAACATGATGTTAGTCAGAGGGCTTGTTTGGCTATTTGAGTGTTTCTACTTTTAATACTTTGCCATGCTCACAGAACATTTTAATCCAGGCTTTTTAATTGTTAGTCAGCATCTCTGCAGTGCAATATGAGTACCTCTACTTAATTCACAGGTACATTTAGACCCTTTTTAGAGGTCCTCAAGTGCTAATTTCAGTGATGCAGATTTAAAACAGACTTTAACTAACATATAGCAAAGTACAAATTGTTCTGATAATGTGGGGACATTGCTGTGTCTGCTTATTTTTATTTGTTCTCTAAAGAGTGTCAAACACGTTCACTAATATAAATAAATCACCAGAGATTATTCGCTCATTTTAACCTTCTGATCCACTAATCAGGCTGGTATATTGCAAGTTGCCAGCCAAGGAGCTGATGTGCATTATTATTTTAGTTTTAAAATTTCTATTCCTATTCTGATCAAACTGGGCTTCAGTGTTTGTTTACAGTACAGCTGATATGGTTTATGTTTAAGGTTACAGTTTATCTCATTTATTCGCTGCAACATTTAAATTCACCAAGAATTATAACGCTGCAGCTTCTGTTTTACACACATTCATCGATGATGATTTCACATAACTAAACAGTCTGCTGTACTGTTGTCGATGGTGCATTTCCCACTTGCTCTTATATTTTTGTCATTTTCTAGTGTCTAGTTGAGTGAGGAGGATGGAGAGAGAGAGGGGGGACAGAGAGGTTGAAGAACGAGAGACCAAAAAGTGACGTTAGCTTGAAAAACAAAAATTATTTTATCCAAAGTGGTTTTTCATGCAAGTCGTGGAGGCTTTGTGTGTTTTCCAGTAGCACACAAGTCTGCATACTAAAAGGAGGCCTTGTACAGTTTGAATGAAAACACTTTAATATAAAACAACTCTATTACCAGTTAGCTTTGTGTACAGGTCTGCAGACTGGCAGGGTGATTCCACAGTGTCTGTACTGAATAATGATACTTTAAGTGCTTAATGATTGGGTGGACTGCCTCTATGTGATTAACAGACCGAAATAATGTTTCTTATCTTATCTGCTTTTTCACAAATGGTTCTTTAACTTCCTAAATGACTGAATCTTTGCCTACAGGCACGACCCTTAAACGGGTCGATTAGATTGAACTCTCTGACTTTTCACTCTAAAAAGTAGTAGTTTCACTCTTAGACACTACAAAAGGTCATCCACTTAACTAGGCTGCTTCTGAGGGTAACATTGTAATGTTTATCCAATTGAACTGAGGTTTGCAAATGTGGAAACAACATGTTCCATTAATATTAATTACAGGGCACTGCATGCATGACATGATTGGGAACTGAGGTTTGAACCTGCGCTCGCCCCTGACTTAGTTTAAGAATTTGAATACTTTCTCTACAAACATCCTGCCTAGTTTGGAAATTCATTCCTGCAGACAGAACAGAAAAAAAAATCATCTTTACCTTTTTAAGCTCGTAAAATCCAACAGATCTCTGCTGACCTGCTTTTCACGGTCCTTGACTCTTGAACAGTATTTTTGGTTCCTGTTTTGGTTTCTTTGATATCTATTCTCCTTTCTTATGTTTCTGAACTTCCTGTTATCTGTTACCCTCACCTCCCCCTGACTTGTCTATTTGTTCAGAGACAAGCGTTTTCCACTTCCTGTTTTATTTTGGTAACTGCTTTTTGTTCTGTGCCGCCTCTGCTTTTCTTTTCATTCTAACAGTGTCAAAGAAACATTTTTTATTACCTGTACATTGAGTACATTGAGTACACTGAGTACGGATTCATCTGGTGATGCTGGTATGGTACGGCTCAATAAGTCACATATATAAATGAGATTCCTGCAGCAGAGAAACAATATCACACTTTTTTCATCTGATTTTAACCAAAAACTCTGAACCTGTTACACATCAGGTGATGTCTTCAGAGTCCGTTACCGTGGTGATCTAACAGGTAAAGAGAGAGCCACTTTTATGACACTGAAAAAACTGACTTTAAGCTCTTTTAGCTGGCTAACCCATCCCCCCAGTTTACCTGGTGCTTGTTTTGGATTCCTACTTTGTTTCCTTTGGTCTTTCCTAATGTTTGGATTTTAATTTTGTTTTTGTTATTTTGTTTCCCTCTTTGTCCTGGATCCCGAGGGTCCTCTCTCATCTCAAATTAAAATCTCAGATTAAGGTTAGAGGTATGTTGTACCAAAAATTGTGTAACTTTAGTATATGTTTAACACACCAGAAGAAGAATCTTACAGCAGAACACAAGATGTGACATATTTTGTTTCTAAAAGTCTTCTCTTCAAAGTGGTTCACTGATGATTGTTTCATTTTTCATTAAATATATATATATATATATATATATATATATATATATATATATATATATATATATATATATATATATATATATATATATATATATATACACACACACATATATCTTTTTGCATTAGCCTCATCTCCAATACAGATAATTAACTATAAATTACTGTAATAAATTCCTCTTTTTCTAATGCTCTGGCAGTGAAGGGGGTTTTCTCACCAGTCTCAGCTCGGGGATGGATCTGCTCAGCGTCCACTCCTGGCTGTTGGCAATATTTACTAGAGAGAGAGACAGACAGAGACAAACAGTCAGCGAGGCGGTGACACATCATTTAGATTACATACAGTAAAAAGGGCAGCCATCTTAACAGCCTGTGGGAGGGCAATAAATCACACAGCTGCTGCGTGACTGGCCTCACGTGCGGCCTGGCAGGTCGCCTTAATGAATATAACCTTTCAGTCATGACGGGGGATCCAACAAGGTGGAGCCACACCGCTCTTTATCCACTTTGCTCTCCCCGTGCTGGAAACGACGGGCAGCTGTGCGCTGAGCGATGGAAACCTTTAGTGTTCAACTTGCTGCTGCTCAAAGATGTCAGGCACCTTTTTAGGTTTGAACTAAAAGAAATTACAGCTAAATATATTTATATTTGACTCGTGATGAAATTATGACCTGGACAGATGTGAAGGTGAAACAGCTATAAATGGCGTATGAGAGAAAGTAAAGTATGATCACCAAAATAGAATGACTTCAGTGACTCAACCGCTTTTCTGCCTGACAGCTGGCACAGTTTCTACCAAGCAGCAGCATCCAGAGGTAAACAACAAACAAACAAGACACACAGAAGTGCCAAAAAACTGTGATTCCTCTAATGAACTGCCTGCAAAACCAATTAGTTCCCACAGAGCCCCCACCAGTACTTATACGGTCATGAAGAAAATCATGTTTACAGCCAGATATGAAAATAAACAAATAAATAAAACATTTTGGTGTTTAGCTAATTTCTGTTTTAGCTTTTAGAGGTCTTTGTCTTGTTTTTTCCCCGTCTTCCTTGTTTAGTGTCAGCCCTTGTGTTTTAGTGCTCTCCTATGCCCTGTTTTGGTTTTACTACCTGCTTTTTGTTCCTTTCATCTGCTTTGTGATTGTTTGTTTGTGCCTTCTTCCCTCATGCTTCTCGTTTTACAATCAGCCTTCTGTCTATACATAATCTCCGCTCTCCCTCTGTCACTGTTGGATTGTCTGCTTGTCTTTTGTGGATTTCTGTGTTCCTTATCTTCAACCCCTTGTGTCTTAAAGGGCTTTTTTGGGTTTTTTTTAACCTAATGTTATTATCTGGACTTTTTATAGACAATAAAACTGCCTTTTTGTTTAAACATGATATACCTAAATTCTAGTATATCACCAGTTTGGATTAAACTTAGGGGTCTGGCTATCTTACATGACCAGTGTGCAGTTGCTACCTGTCTGCTAAGTGAAGCAAATGAACTGGACATCTACACCAAACTTCTGCCTTCTGGAGCATTTTTAATGGTAACTGAGAGATAATGTGACCTGCTGCGCAAAGTTTGTGTATATATTATTAGTCTGTCCATCTTTGAGGCTTTGAGTCCACATTCAGTGGGACACGATACGGTGACTACATTCATATATTAAATAGTTTGTTTTAAAGTTCTCAAATTTAAAGGAAGGTTATCGTTAAAACTAAAACTCATAATCTATGCATGTATCTGTCTAGAGCAAAGTCAAGAGACCAAGATCATATAAATGTCTGGTTTGTTTGGTCAACAGCCCAAAATTCCAAAAATCCAGTTTTCACTTTATATAAATAAAATAAAATGTCAGGAATTACTGGACAAATAAAATAAATATGAAAAGTTATTTGGGGTTCCTTTCCTCTTCAGCGACTTACCTAATCGACTACTTCTAAAATCATCAGGGGCCAATTTTAGCTGCAAACTTGGCTTGAAATTGTGTCTGTGATTGTGGCACACAGTCGTCTGCAGTGGTTCGGTCGCAGTTCCTATTGGGCAAAAGAGGTGGCATACACCCAATATGATGCGATGCCCACACCCAGAAACCCAGCTGCAGCTCCAGAGCCATTGGAGGGAAAGACAGACAGAAAAATTGATTCGTAGACATAAAAAGCATCAGTGGCCAGTTTAGGTGCTCTGTCTGGGAACCCATCAGTGCTTGCCTAATGACCTATCCTCTGGGGGCAGCGGCTGATGTTTCACAGCTTCCGGTGTAACCAGCAGATGTTTCGAAATCTGATAGTTTGCCCTAAAGTTCCTGTTTCACAGACTGCGTGTGATTCACAATTTTACTATGAATGCAGACATCAAAGGGAACCTACTATGTTTTCCTGTATTTCTTTTTGTCATACTGTTACGATGGTGGACTCTTGTATTAAACATGGCCAAGTTTCAAATAATTACATCAGCGTGGCCCTTTTATGGTCATCTCACTTTTAGCCTATCAGAGATCACAGAGGTTATAGGGAAGAAAAGAGAGCTAAGGGTTTGTTTCAGGCTGCAGACAGGTCAAATGCTGGTTTCAGCATTGTACTTGGCTCAAAATGCTCTTTTTTTTCTCCACTCGCCTCACGGATTGTTTACCTGGATGCAGCCAAACCCAGTCAAACATGCTTGGTTTATACGGCTCAGACAACAAACAGTAACCAAAAAAGACCAAACATTGTTCACAGATATCTGCAAACTCACATGCAGATACAGAGTGTGTTTGCAAAGATTAGAGGAGTGAAACGCGACAGTCCTGCAGTAACACCTCATGAAAAAAGGATTTACTGAACGACTGTCGTGTTAGACTGGATTCATATTTTTGTTAGGTGTATGTGTTAAGGTGACAATAGAGTCTGCTGACATGGTAGCAGCTCAGATTGAGTGCACTGTAATGCTAAAGCCAGGATAAACATGCTCACGGTAGCAGCATTAATTCTGATGTTTAGCAGGTGTCAAGCAGGCTTAGTTGACAGGTAGCACTCTGGACTGAAGCCGTGATGTCATTAATCCTGCACACGCTTTGTAGAAATTTAACATCTCCATCTCATCAAGGTGGTTATGACTCTTTCTTTGTTAGCAGGGGAAAAGTTATGGAGTCCTTTGGACGACAGTTTTAGAGGCGGGGACTTGCCCAACTTGGAATTGATTAACTTTTGGACTTTATGGACACAAATATGCATCAAATTGAAAAACAACTGGGAAATATTGTCTTGCATAGTGTGGAGGACATTTTCAGCCTTGGTGGAGGTACATAGTCTTAGGCTGTTCTTGTATAGATATGGGCTTTGTTTTGTTAGCCAAAATTGTCCGATAAGATCTGGAGGCTGAAACAGTGATGACTGTGGTGGCTGATGGAGATCAGTACACACAGCTGCAAAGCTGTCTGCACAGGGCTCCATCTCCGTGGTTAAAAAAAGTTTTACACTTCTTCTTGCTGTGGGTTGATTGTAGAATATCTTGGTTCGCAACCAAGATTGCTGCAGAGTGGCTTTCCTCTCAAACAACATTGAATCTTCAGCTTCAAGGACCACTAATGCCTCTACAAGGTTTTATAACAGTAGGCGTTACTCTTGATTCAGGAGCCATGCTGCCTGTGTTCTCCTGTTTTTCTTTCTTTTTTCTTTTTTTGATAAAGAAAAAGCATTTATCAGAAAATACAAAGCAGGAAAGAAACTAGAGGAAGACAACGGGAGACCGGGAGGTTTTGGCAGACTACCCCGATAGATACACTGCCCGTTATCCTCAGTGTGAATGTGTGATGTGTCCTTCAAAAACAGATGATGATTAAACTCAGGCCTGGTTCTAAGTCTAACACCACACACAGCGATGATGTGTTTCACACGATTAAAAAAGGCACTTACACACGAGCTGCTGCTGCAGCCGGCTCCCTCAGAAAAAGGCCAACTCCTACCACACACACACACACACACACACACACACACACACACACACACACAGACACAGACTTTGCATGTCTTTGTCTGTCTTTCTGACTCGAAGCTCTCTTTATGGCCTGCTGCTGGTGCCAAAAACGATCAGACAATGTGATCCTTCTGCTGCTTCGACACACACATGCCTACGTAAAGCCAATTATCCTCAGTCCCCTCGCCAAACCAATCACGAGTGATCCCTCACATCCCTCGTGTGCAGCCTGTAGCTGACATCCAAAACTTAATTCTGATTTTAGGAATTTTTGTCTCTCAAGCATGTGTCACTGCACACACACACGTACATGCACACACACGCGCGCACACACACAAGCACACCTCCTCCACCCTATGTTTCATCAGGCTCTATAGCAGCAGCAGCAGAAGCAGCAGTCCTGCCGGTTGCCATGGCAACACTTCCTCCTGCCTTGAGTATGTGCGTGAATGTGTGCGAGTGTGTGTGCACGGTCGGCGAGGCTGGTCTGACTATTTGAGTGAATCCACAGTGTGCATGTGTAACAGTGTGAATACACAATGAGTGAATGAATGCATAAACACACACGCTCGCTCGCTGGCTCCCACAGGCCGACACTCGCCTTGTCTTTGAGCAAACATGTTGGTGAAAGAGATGCACTGTTGTACGCTGCAGCCGCTCAACTCACAACCCAACAATCCCGAAGCTTAGAAAAGGCACACGCGAGGTTCACACATGAATTTAAATTCAACCTGACGGAGACAAAGAGGGTGAGAAAGAAGGTGCAAAAAATAGTGGCAGATCATGCAGTGGGTGGACTATCAAAGACAGGATTAGAGATGTTCTTGATTCGCTGTGAATCCTCACTTCCCTTTTTTGACGTGGGTGAACGAATATCATCTTGTCTTTCCTCTTTTCTAATCATTCCAGCTTTATGGAGCGACGCAATCCGACCACCAGCTCCTCTCCCTTTTGGCTTCATTAGGAGACTTAAAGCCACGCTGGGAACACTGCTTAACTGTGTGTGCGTTGGGGGTGTTAGTGTCAGTGTTTGTGCGTGCAGATTACCCCTCTAGCGACGTGAAATTGGCCCCGCGCTCTGAGGGGAATTAGGTTAAAACTGTCCAAGATGATTCTATTGTCAATCCTCAGATCAAAGAACTTCATCTATCATAATTTTACAGATGCACATGGCTTTGGGGAAACGTGACAGTGTTAAAGCCTGCAGATAGATTCTGTGCAGGCTTCTTTAAAAAGATCAACCCCACCCCACCCAAATCGTTTCTACTGGATGCCTGTGCACAGATGAAGGGGCTAGGCTGATAAATGTTTGGCTGCATACAGGAGTCCCTGTCTGAAGGATGGATTTGAAGTTGAAGAGGTGACAGTGATGATGTGTTTGTGACCTCCTACCTTCCTCCTCGCTGGAGTCTCTCTGTATATAGACGGGAGGCGCCGTGGAGGATGACCCCGCTGCCCCCGAGCTGCTCTTTGTGAAAATGCCACTGATGAACTTGAGCATCTTTCTGTCTTTAGCAGAGCCTCTATGGCCCTGCTGTCCTTGCTGAGCTTCTCTTGCCAGGCCCAGGTCTTCAGAGAGGCTGTTCAGGTCACTGTTATCCAGCGTGCGGCTTTTGCCTTTGCGAGCCGGTTTGGAGGCCTGGGTAGGAGGTGCGGGTAGGGAGGTTGAGCCGCTCTTCAGCCTGTCCTTTCTGGGGATGTCTCTCATCACTGCAGCCATGCCACCTCCAATCTCCAGCTGTATTCCAGTTTGAGCCTCGTCCTGCAGGTCCCGCCATCCTTCGGTCCTGCTCGCCTCGGCCCAGGAGGCCCTGCAGGGGCCTGGCGAGCGCGTCGTCACGCGGCAGTCCTTGCGATCGAGGCTCTGGGCTGAGGTAGGGCTGCGTTCTCTACCGTCCCGGGAGTCGCGGCCGCGGGTGGCCACGCTGCTGTGAGACTTGAGCAGGCTCACGGGCCGCTGTCCTGCAGGGCGGATAGGGAGGCTGGTCCTGGTTGGGGTGCGGCTGGGCTCGGCCACCTCCATAGGGGGCGTAGTGGTTAGAGATGGAGACCTGCATTGTTTTGCCTCCGGGCTGGAAAACAGCTTCTCGACTACGTCTGCTGACTTTGTCTTCTGAATCGTGACTCTCTCAGCAGGTAAGGGGATAGAGAGGTTGAATGGTGGCTTTTCAGCCACTTTACTGGGGACATTTGAGGGTAGTTTATCTGTCAGAGGGCTGAGGGATCTCCTCTCTCCTTCCTTGAGTTCATCAGTGCCCCCTTTCACAATGACAGCATCTTCAGCTCTTTGTGGTTCCCCTAAAACCACTCCAGCTCCATTTTCAGTCCGTGTGGAAGCTCCACCTTCAGCTTCCACTCTCTCATCTCCTGGTCTGGCCTCCACCTCCTTCCCCTGGTTGCTGTTCTTGGCCTCATCTCCATTCTCTTCCACAGCCTCTACCTTGACCAGGGTGAGGGAAATGAGGTAGGTGGTGCGTTGCTGCAGGGCGCCGCCTCCGCTCATGTGGTCAGGCTTCAGTAGACACACAGTAGATGAATGAAACCAGACAGAGCAACATGAGCAACTGACGCTTTGCCAGCGTGTTCGGATGTGAAACAATCTGACGACACGACAAGGACGAAAAACTTACACGGAGGAAGATTAAGTTTCTCCTCGGAAGACAGAACAGCAGAGAGACTCTTGGGCTCATCCATCCCCCAAATCCCTCTTTCTTTGTTTCGGATTTTAATTTCCGTCACGGATTTCTTCTCTCAATCTAATTGTCATTTCTCTGTGATTCAAAAAGAAAATCCACCCTTCCTGACAACCTTCAGGACCACTGTCAGTACAGTGAAAGCTGCTCTTTTGTTCCTAGAAAACACCCAATTAAAATGTATCCACAACACATGCATGCAGCCACTGAGACAAAAATATCTTCATTATGGTGTCTGATGCCTCATTCTTTATGGTAATCATTTACATGACCTTATTTCATGTGCAGCGCTCCCTCAGCTTACATGTTGCTCTGTCCAACCGCTTCAAAAATCTCGATTCATTCGGAATAACAGCTGCCCTGCATCATACGTCATCAAGGATGTACTGGAGAGCAGCTGTGAAGTGAAAAGGTGAAGTCTTTAAAGATTCATTAGCGTCACCCTAAAGCAGCATGGCACAGTAACCTCCAGAGCTGAATGCAGTCCAGTCCAAATCATGGGCTCTCATTGCACACCTCACATGCGTGTTGACAGCAGCATCCATTCAGAGAGCGCGGCGGCAAAAAGGCAGGCAGCCTCACGGAGACGCGCAGGAAGGACACCGATGAGGGCTGGAGGGGATCGGGAGCAGAAGCCAGGAGAAGATGGATGGAAATCTGGGGAAATGCATGACCGAGCGAGGGCGCGTCCGGCCATCACGCCCCTCTCTCTGTCTCCTGGGCAGCCAGTGTCCTGTGAGCGCATCGGGCGCCAAGCACAAGTGGAGACGCTGAGGCGAGTCACAGCTCCTCGACTGCCTGTGAAGCCTTCTGACAGAGACACCGTCGCACAGGTTCAGCGAGTCCGAATCGCATCATGTACACACACACACACACACATGCAACACACCCTCACACATGCACAGCGCTTCTCTCTCGCACTCTGCGTTTCTCTCTCCTTTCCGCTCACTGATAGGAATCTCTGATGTCCCTCCCTCTACATGCCCCTCCTTGTTCCAATAGGCGATCCATACAATGCAGAGCGATCCCGCTTCTCTTCCCTTGCCTTCCCCTCCTCTATTTTCTCTCCCTCTGCTTCTCCTGCTACTCCTCTCAGACAGTGCAGGGTCCCTGCTTTTTTTTACGGCTCATCCCCATCCCCTCCCTTCCATCTTTCTCCCTGTATGCCGGAGAGCAGAGGAGGGGGTGAGAGGCAGGGACTGGTGGTAAATCATCAATGCACACACACACAAACTGGACCTGCTAAATGAGGGGAGGCTGCAGGAGAAGAGATCAGTGGTAAGGAGAGGAAAGTGTGCAGGGTTCAGCCAGGAATGACAAAGAGTGGGAAAAGGATGTGTGTGTGTGTGTGCAGAAGGAAAAAAGGCACTCGGGCTGGGTGTGTTTTCCAAGTGCCAGAAAATCTTCATCAAGATCATTCAGCTGTCTATTTATGTGTGTGTGTGTGTGTGTGTGTGTGTGTGTGTGTGTGTGTGTGTGTGTGTGTGTGTGTGTGTGTGTGTGTGTGTGTGTGTGTGGCTTCGTGTAGCTCCTCCTCAGTAGGAGGCTTGGCTTGTTTGTTGCTAAGGTGTTACAATCTTCCTGGCTCTGGTGGCACAATCATCTCCTCCATGTCCTTCCTCCTCCTCCTCCTCCTTTCCCTCTGTACACCCTTTATCACAATTGCTCCCTGGATATAAAAAACAGTCTTTGTGAACATGTGTGTGTGTGTGTGTGGGTGAAAGAGATTTCCTGTGAGTGTATTGATCTGTAGTGTATTGCCTTTTACGGCGTGTGTTCATTAGCAGAAGTGGGTGGGCTCACAGCATGAGAGGATAAGAGGGTATTGGACATCAATTTTTGAACCGCAGAGTGGAAAATATGACCAGAATAATTAATCACACATGTTTTATTTGCATTTTTTTCATGTGATGAAAAGATTTTCTTTGTGTTTTAAGATACAGGAAATCGCCTGTGAGTGAAACTTGTGCACAAACAGCACGTGGAAAAAAGACTTGTCTGCTGTTTTCATGATTACATCTTCTCACTGTTCGGAAACTAGTGCGAAAACGCAAGAACGTCCGAATGAAATGCCATATATAATAAAATAATTGGTTTAAAAACTTCCAAACATTCACTCTGATGACAGAAAATTCACACGTTTGAGGAGATTGAAAGATAGATTTTTGTCATTGTTCTCCTTCAAAACTGAAAATTAATTTCAAAATAGTTGCTGATTGATCTTAATCTCTCCGGCGAAGACAAAAGCGCAAGAGGAACTGCTGCAATTATGCTGTGTGCAACACCAGAAGCACTGCAGCAAACATGATTACACATCCATCTCGTGAGTTATTACCGGGTGTAATTTTGTGTTAATTACTCTCTGACTTAAAAAAAAGTGAAATCAGAG
The DNA here is from genome assembly GCF_963576455.1 of Neolamprologus multifasciatus. Classification (NCBI taxonomy): domain Eukaryota; kingdom Metazoa; phylum Chordata; class Actinopteri; order Cichliformes; family Cichlidae; genus Neolamprologus; species Neolamprologus multifasciatus. The sequence continues at coordinate 5,246,564 of NC_140458.1, forward strand.
GATGTCTCCCGGCACGGTTGCACCACTCTCAGCCTCCCACCATCATCCTATAATACAGGATGTGACTGTCCACCTGCTCAGCCCGCTCCCCCTCCCTTCCACAGTCAGCGAGAGGGCAATAACTACTCGCACTGAATACAAAGGACCTCTGACAACCAGCCTTTGGCTCAAGGGGAAAACGCACGACCTGAGAGGAGCAGCGGCCGATGAATCAAACGCCGAAGAGGAGACGTGATAAAAAACCTCAGACAGGAAGATCAAGCTGAGCTGCTTTTTAAATGACACACACACACACACACCGAGTTGTGACATTATGTGAGTGCAAAATCCATTTTTAACAAGTGCGAGCAGGGACACGACACGAAAGTGCCGGCTGGGGTGCTGCAGTTGGTGAATCTCATTATTGGGGAAAAGACACCCACATGTGAAACCAAATTAGGCAGACACACATAAATACTGTCACTGCCATGCATGCAGACAAAGCTACCCCCAGGCAAACACACTGACACTCATGCGGGTGCTGTCAGATGGACAGTGGCCAAGGGCAGTGGTCATGCTGGGTGATTTTTTATTTCTCCTTCACTATGAGCTGCCCTCACTCTCTTCCCCCCACCTCAGCCTCTCGCTCTGCTGCCGTGCTGCAGCGAACACCAGTCAGATTCACATTTAAATGTCTTCATTTAGCTCCCAGGAGCACCTTTTTCTTCTGCCTCGCCTCTGCCATTTTTCAGCCTTTTCCTTGGCACACAGTCAGTCGACCACGTCCCACTCGCTTATTAAGTCCAAACGAGTGGTGGCTCTCTTTTTAGCAGCAGTGAACTCTCACACTCACAGATCCAGGCCCCCGCCGAGGATACGCTCACTACAGCGCCAACACTCCAGCAGCCTAATTAGACAGAAAATTCAGCTGAATGTTTTTAGAGGTAGGGGATGCCTCTGAGAGCGTGTCAAGATCTGCCAGGCCCTAAAAAGACCTCAAAGCTCAAAAGAATCCATCAGGGAGCCTACTGACCTTCAGTTCACAGACGAGCAGAGCAACAGGCTAGCATGTAACCCCGTTAGGTCACAGTATCCCAGCAACCCTATACCCTTACCCTTTATGTTAGGAGAATAAAATAGATTTTTGGAAACACAAACTTATATAATTTTCAGTGTGTGTTGGTCAAAGTGTTTAGTTTTCATCACCTGAGTACAAAGATTCAGAAGGACAAACTTCAGTTCATCACCAGTGACCCAAATGACAATGGAAACCACCAAAAAACTGTGGGATTGCTGGTTTTTGCACATGTTGTTGAGCTGTTACGTGACAAACAAACAAAAAGTTAACAGCTGTGTTTCACTTAATTGAATGGGCGAAATGACACGCCATGTTGCTCAAATGCATTTTCCCCCAAGTTTTTCCATACTTTTAAAGTGAACAAAGATCCGATTGTTTTAGATGAGCTATTTTACAGAAAATAAAAAAGTGTGCATAATTGAGATTTGCTCTGAATAATAATGTGGTTGTGATTTTTTCTTTTTCATTAGAGGGAAAAAATGATAATAATGTGGTCTAACCAGACTGCACCTCCTCTTGGATCTGTTTTCAGGCATCAGAAAATCTATTTGGTTATGTTGTGTTGATACAATGGATTAAGCAAAGGGCTTTCACCTGATAAGGTGGAGTTCCAATCCTACATGAAACAAAATTAAGAGACGAATCTTTTATTTATTGTGACACACCTGGACAGGACTCTGCTTTTCTGGGAGGAGATGCATGAAGAAAAAGGAGGAGGAGAGCTGCTTGGGTTTGTATTTTGGCCTTTTCTAGATTTCTGCTTAGTTTAGCTTTAATCATATGAAAGATAAGAACAGTGACCAAAGAAATGTAAGATTCTGAAACTTGAAGCAACGACACGAAAAAGAACTGCGAGCAAGAAAAAATGGGCGAGCCCCAAGTTAAACTTCTCTCAACTCTGAGGTGATGACCAAGGTTAGCAAATGATAGCTATGATTGACTTGAGAGGTTGGTTGAATTCATTAGGTCAGTTAATCCCAAAGTGCATTCTCTGGCCCCCTTGTGGACCATGAAGGTACTGCAGATAGGCCTTGACTAGTTAAAATTAAACATTTCTATTTTCAGTTAACTGAAAATCTTAATTCTTATTACAAAAAAATCCAAAATAGATATGTATATATACTTTTTTCCCCACTTTTCAAGATAAAATTCCTTTTTGTAGGCTAAATTAAACAATAATTTTGGCTTAAATCTAATGCACAAAATTCATTGGGACTGGCTCTAATACTTAATGATGATTAATGTATTAGTTAATGTAATTCATTAATGTAATACTTAATGCTAAAGAAAAATATAGATGCATAGAATTCATACTCAGACCAAAAAAAACCTCAGGCCTTAAAGCCTGGATCTGTTAATTAGTAAGTTAATGCTATTTCAAAATAACAAGGTCAGTTCATATAAATATATATAAATATATTTACTTATTTATTTATTTTAAATTTTGAAAACCAGCCCAGCAGTTGAGAGGATTTATGCTCGGGAACTAGATGCCTCAAATCCACACCCCTGGTCTCTATGCAAGCATAGTCTCAGCCATTCCCATTTTAATGGTGATCTGTTGTCCGTCTTTAAGTACAGGCTATGGATGGAACTGTTAACAGCTTATAAAAAGAGGTCAGTGAACTAAACTGTGTACGTTGTTTAATATCAAAATATCCTTTAAAACATTGCCTCTCACAGTCGGTGTGTGGGCCTGTGGGCAGCAAAGAGACACTGATACTACTCGCATACTACTACACATTTCATTCATCCACAGCTGCACAGGATGACACCATGTGAGCGTTTCCTTTCATCTTGAAACTCCTCTAGCTGTCACAGCAGACTAAACAGTTCACCACACTGCTAGTTAACGGTAAATTTCTCATTAGTTCATTTTTCCACTTATGTTTTCGACTCAGTCCGTTTCCGAGGAGTGTTGAGTTCCTCCTGTTTAGTCCACTGATGTTTAGTTTGATTTTAAGTCTTTTCAGTGTGAGTTTGCGGTTCATCAGAGGAAGATCTAAAAACAATTGGTATCAAAATCAAAACTATGCTCAGTGAAAATATGAGACCCAAACTATATATCAAGCCTCTTCATGTTTGTTATACTTCTAAAATTATATTGACCGGCCAAAACTAGAACTAAAGATGTTTCCTCTTTTTCTTTTAAAACCTGTTTTACTCAATTGCCAACATAAACCACCGTCATCTGAACAGAGGACTAACTGAAAGTGTTTGATGTTTGTGTTTTTCTCAGTGACACAGAAGCAATGACTCGGTGATCAAAGCTTTGAGAGTCCATCACGTCCTTCACAGGTAGTGAGAAGCAGGGTACACAGTGGACCGGTCATCGGCCAATTACTCTGATTTAAAAATAACCTTTAACCTAATGCTGGTCTTATGTGTAGTAGGTACCGAGGTGGGGCAGAAAGAAACACCAAAGTGTGGGAATCGCAGAAAAGTAATTTGTTTTCAGGAAATTGCATTACTACTCCTGTTGTTTGTGACGCCACGAGTGTTAAACAGAAACGGAAATCAGTGGAAAGCATCTCAGCAAGTTCTCTGAATCTTAACTAATAACAAAGTGTGAAGGTGTTGTGCCTTTAAAGAGTCACATATAGTAAGAGCAGGCTGACTTAACTTCCACATTAAGTCAGACTTTTTGCTTAAGATGTCTGAGGCTCCTAATCATCAGTTTTATAAATGTGTGGTTAGTTAAATTTGACCTTTTCTTTAGGATTTACTTCATTACATGAAAGGAAATGGAAACACATGAACGTGTTTGGTTTCTGATTGCTTTTTCTTAAATATGCAGTGGTTAGGCTAGCTGAGAAGCCATGCACTAAATTGACCTTGCCCTACTTTGCACCACTTATATAGTGAGTACAATTAATTGGCATACTTAAATGTGCTTTAAGTATTTATTGAGCACTTTGAGCCAACTGTTGTTGTGAATTGGCACTATACACATAAAAACTGAAGTGACAATGCAACATCAAATTGTGAAGCCGGGGCCTTTCCACGCAGCAGCGACAAAAGCTTTTTTGTGCTCTTGTTCCTTTAACTTAAACATACAATTATAGTACTTCCCCTACTTTTACATCTCAGTTACTGTGCACTACCTTTCCACAGAAATCTAAAAACAAAATCACAGGTAGATCAACAGTAACTCGTGTCACATTAACAAGAAAAGGTGGGAAGTAGGATGAGGAAATGATGTAAAACTGATCAGCGTTACATGTAAGGCCCTGTTTATTTGAAAGGAAGTGGCTTTGAGGGCAGTTGCAGATTGGCAGAAAGGAAGTAGGCCGCACAGCAGGTTTTATGCTGCTGCCATGGCGATGGCTGCTGAGGTGGTGTCGCCATTGGTTGCCCATGTCCAGAGCCTGGCTGATAAATAAATGCCAGTACACACCAGCAGCAAGGTGGTAAATTCTTTCCCTCAGAGTAAAACAATAATGGAAATGAGCCTCTCTTCCACTGAAGAGTCACACCGACTGACACAGGAAGTGAAGGGGAAGATATAAATCACCTAGACTGTCTTGTTCTCACCCACCATAGCATTAAAACTTATAAAAGGAAGAGAAACGTATCATTTGTAAGCTGTTTCCCCATCTTAACACGCCAAGAATAACACTAAAATGAATATCCTGTTATTGTGACAACAGCTTTTGCAGTTTACAGGTAAAGGTCAATCACAAAGAGCAGCCAAGCTTAAGAAAGAGGAGCTTACCTTGAATACTGTGGAGGTAAACTTTAAGGCCTGAGCGCAGCTGTTGATCCCCCACCCTTTCAAACTGCTTGGCCAGTCTGTTGATTGCAGTCTGAAGGGAATCATGCCTCTTGATCTCTGCTTTTATTGCAGCGGAGTTCACCGTTTTGCTGTTGCTGGTCATCCTGACACATGGATCGGTGGTAAAGTGAAGCAAACAGCTGCTTCAGCCCATTTGAACTCCTGGCTGTTTGTTCCACAAGAAGAGCTCCAGACGCACAGATGCAGCAGAAACAAGAAGCAAAGGCGGCTCGGGGTGTCTCTCTTTCACTCGCTCTCTCTCGCTCTGTCTTTCTAGACCACAAAGTCGGATCACGACAATGCACGTCTCAGTTTCCTCTGCAGGTTTGAACTGAACTGAATTCACTTCCTTATTTCAAATCTTCACTGTGAGGCGGCTCTGAGTGCTGTCATTTCACATGACAGAAAAGGCGTCTGAAGCGTCCATGTAACTCACATAACACCCTAACTGTTACTACCAAGGAAAGTATATTATGAAGCATGATAATCTGAGACACAGTTTGTGTTAGTCACATATTGAACCTACATTAGAGGACTCTGTGTTTTAATAGTTAAATATGTCACTGTTTTGCAGTCTGGCTGGCATCTGAGCAAATATCCACTGCTGTCAGACATGCTGGTCACGTGCACAGGATCTCACCATAACCAGATTTTTGCCCAATCTTTGCAGCAGCTTTGTAGCACTGATGTTGTTGTTTGGTGCATACAGTATTTGTACTGTTCTCTAATTAGAGAGCAATACAGAAAAGCTGTACCATGCATTTGTTACTTACAGGCTTTATTAACAGGACACCCTAAAAGCTCCCTGAAAAGCCTTCAGCGGATCCAAAATGCTGTAGAGAGAGAGCTAACAAGGACCAGAAAGAGGGATCATATTTCTCTCCTATTAGCTTCTCTTCACTGGCTCCTTGTTAAGGTTGGAATTGAATTTAAAATCCTTCTTCTCACGTACAAAGTCCTGAATCATCGTGTCTCATGTCTCATAACATTATATTATCACAAAAGAGCACTTTGCTCTGAGGGTGCAGGCTTACTTTCACTTTGTGAAGCTTTGAAAAGCAGAATGGGAGGCAGCGTCTTCACCTGTCAGACCCCTCTCCTGTAGAACCAGCTCCCACTTTAGGCCCACCCTCTTTACTTTTTGGCTCAAAACTTTTTATTTATCAATTTTCTTGAATTTATCAAATTAAGGGTGGAGCCTATTCCAGCTGTCATAGTGTGAAAGGCAGGGTACAACCTGGGAGGATACTGAGACAGTAAATAGGCTGGAAACATCCACACCTACACTGAAAAAAAGGCCATGTTGGATTTACCTAATTCAATAGTGGACATTGGTTGCACACAACTGTTTTGCTTTGGCAGAAACTTAAACAACTGAGTTAAATCAACACAACTTATTCATATTCGGGGCGATCGTGGCTCAAGAGTTGGGAGTTCGCCTTGTAATCGGAAGGTTGCCGGTTCGAGCCCTGGCTTGGACAGTCTCGGTCGTTGTGTCCTTGGGCAAGACACTTCACCCGTTGCCTACTGGTGGTGGTCAGAGGGCCCGGTGGCGCCAGTGTCCGGCAGCCTCGCCTCTGTCAGTGCGCCCCAGGGTGGCTGTGGCTACAATGTAGCTTGCCATCACCAGTGTGTGAATGTGTGCGTGGATGACTGGATATGTAAAGTACTTTGGGGTCCTTAGGGACTAGTAAAGCGCTATATAAATACAGGCCATTTACCATTTTTACCATATTCAACAAACCTGTGCATTTTGTGTTGATAAAACGTGATTGAGACATGTTTAGATGAAGTAAGGTGAGCTCTTGGAGCTTCTTAAATCCTTCCCAATTTTGTCATTTTATTTCAACGCTATTCAATAACTTTTACCCCAATACTACCTGGTCACTTAAATACTGCATGTTGTCTCCATATTACATAATGTTCAACAAAGTCTAGAGTCTGGTTAACATAAAAATCAAATGGATCTACAACCCAGTCTTTATCTGGGTTTCAGGGGGACTGGGGTATAACCCTTTAGTGATAGAGTAAGAGGCAGGGTGCACCCTGGACAGCTCACCAGTCTATCACATAGAGACAAACAACCATTTGCACTCACATTCACAGGTAATTTAGAATCACCAATAAACCTAACAACTGCTAACCGTGGGAGGAAACCAGAATACCCAGAGAGAAAGAGAAACCACTAGCGAGATTGTGGATTGTGCAATCTTGTCAATTTCATGAGTCCAGCAACTAACCACTCTTACTAGATTGTATCATGTCATCTCAACAAGAACAAATTAAGTTGTTGAATTTCATACAGATCCTACATGATTTAATTACGTTCAAGATAGAAACATGAAATTTTGGGGGGGGGTTTTTATGTAACAACCACCCAATTAAATTTTTTGGTATACCGAAAAAAGTAGAGGCGGTTGCTCGACTTGACTGAGGTGGATGCCTTCCTCAAACCACGATCCAAAGCGCGCGAGACTGAAATCCCGTGCGGTGTCGCGAGATTTAACATTGATATATTATTGACTCACTTCACTTGAACATGATATGAACAATTTAATCTACCCTCTCTGCGTATCATGTAGTTTCTATATAGTTACACTTAACTTTAAAGCACGAGGCAATTGTGTTAAATACACGCAAGATGCTTGCATAAATCCAAGAGATGGCCAATCCCTGTTTTTTCAGTGTATAGAGAAATGCCAGTTAACCTAACCCATACATATCTTTGGACTGTGGAAGGAAGCCAGTGGACCTAATGACAACACTTGCAAGCATGTGGAGAACATGCAAACTCTGCACAGAAAGTCCCCGGCCGGCCGGTGGAGTCAAACCCAGGAAATTCTTACTTTGATTCGACAGTACTAACCACTGCCAAGATCACCACAAAATAAGAACGAATGATCTGTGAAGCTCTGTAGTGGCTCCTCAGGGCCGAGAGATTCTGCTATGAGGGAGGATTACAAATAGGAAAAGAGGGAGGGAGAAATGGGTGGGGCAAGTACACATTTTGAGTCCTATGAGAGGTAGGTGTGTGTTTGAACTTAAGATCAGTTCATGGGTCAGAAATTAGCTCTAGCAGGGCAATAAAGGGAACAGTGTTGCCCTCCTTGCACATCACTGTCAGTATATCTATCAATTCATATTGCTCACAGCTTATATCCAGATCATATGCATTCCTATATATATATAAGTATATATTAGTAGACACAGAAAGCTTTTGTGCTATCTTGGTGCAAAATATGTTTTTAAAGACAGACTCGTCCTCACAGGCCTCACAGTGTTTTTACCCCTGCAACCCCATAAACGAAAACATTATCACAGTCAGGACCAAACTGTTAGCTTCATCACAGTCTTTGAATCTTGTGTTTCACTACGCTGGTCATACCATCATGGGGCAGTTGTACCTCTTAATTGCCCGTTTATGTAGTCAGGAGGTCTGTCAACTGCTTGTCTACCGTCTCCTGTGGTTTGTGTTTTGTCCTGTTTGTCATACATCTGTTTTTATGCTCTTCTTTTTTGTCTTCTCTTTCTCTTAATCCCCCAGCCTGTCACGGATGGCTTCCCCTCCCAGAGCCTGGTCCTTCTGGAGATCTCTTCCAGCTAAAAGAAAATCTTTTTTAACCCCACTGTCACCAAGTGTTTGGTCATTTGGCATGAATGGATTTTTGAGTTTCCAGCTATAATGTTCAGCATCTTCACCTTATAATATAAAGTGCCTGCATGAATAAAATTAAACTGATATTAAATATGAAAATATCTTTGGACCTATCATTATTACAGAGTTTGCTCACATTATGTAAGTGTACTGGATCCTTACAGGTGATCTTTTTAGCAACAATGGTCTCATTTATGAAAAATTTCTGACCACAACCAGAGGACAGAATAAGTTTTCTGTACTTTTTTTTACCTTCAGTTCTAGGGACACTGTTACTCAATCGATTTCAGATTAAGATTCAGTTTTATTGTCACATCACAGATTAACAAAAGTAAAAAAGTGGGTGAAAAAACTCTGGAATAGCAGATCACAATAAAAAGAAACACGTCAAGACACCGTTAGATACAAAATATTGGAGCATGTCTGGCAAATAAAGAAAAAGGTCATGATGTGTTCAGAAGCCTGATAGTGGTTGGAACATTGCTCTTTTGCATCCTCCTTATGTGACTGAAGATGTTCACTCATGATCTGGTGGCAGGTTTACAAAATTCTCAAGCTTTTTATATAAAAAGTGAATCTTGCTTCCTTAGAAAGGAAGCCAGTGCCAAAATGCTTAGTCCTGTAGTTTTTCTGATGGTCAACAGGGGGCAACACTTGCTCCAAAAAGAAGTCTGATTATATGGAAGTCCGTCGAAAAGTGGCTCTTGGCTCACTTGACTTGTAACCTGAGTAAACAATGTATTGATTGATCCATTGGTTCAGTTGCTGGTTTGAAGTCTTACTGAATAAAGTGTAGTATAAGTATTAACTGGAAATCATCTCCTCTTTATTGTTTTTGCAGGTCGTTTACAATGGATTATCTTTATACCTCCCCTATTTTCCTTTGTCACACCAACCCTCTGCACATCCTCATTCACTTCTTCACACTTGCATTGAATGCTGAACTGAAGTCTATAAACAGCACTCTGGCGTAGGTGTTGTTGTTGTCCAGGTGTGAGAGGACAGAGTGCAGTGCGATGGAGACTGCATCCTCTGTGCTCCTGTTCTGACGGTATGCGAATTGGTGGGGGCCGAGGGTGGGGGGGAGACAGGATTTGAAGTGTGCTCTAAGCACTTTGTGATGATGGGAGTGAGGGCCAGAGATGGCCAGTAATCTGTAATCCGATTACTTTTTTCAATTAACGAGTAAAGTAAGGTTTACTATTGCAAAAAAGGTAATTAGATTACTGTTACTTTCCCGTGACTTACCGCGTTACTAAAACCGTGATTTTTTTGCGAGAGTGTCTCATGACAGTGACGTAAGCGAGTGGCAGCTGTGTGCAGATCAACAATGGATAATATATCGAGTGCGGGAGAGAGTATGAGCGTGCAGCGTTTAAAGCGTGGAAGTACAGACCTTACTTTGAGTTTGATTCCGTAAAAAGTGACAAAAACATTAGTGTCTGCTGTTCACTGCTTGGGAAGAAAACTTATTTTTACAGCGAAAAACCCCTAAACTTCCGAGCAAGCACCGAGTACACTACCACGGAATGGGAAATTCACAGACAAACTCGCGGATTCTTCCACTGACCGCTGCGGCACACCTGCACCAGGGCAAACCTCCGCCTGCTATACAGGTGAAAACAGAGCAACAGGACCGCTGAGTCTTTGATTTTATTTATTTTCTGCTGTTTCACTTGCATTTATTTGAAAGACTGAGTTTAAACACAAAACCTATTTTCTTTTATGTGCTGGGATGTGCAGAAAATGGGTTTAAATGTTAAACAAATTTCTTCCAGTCAGAGAATGTTGCATATAATTTAATTTTTGGTGATGCATAAAGTTAAAAGATTAAAACTAATAAAACAAGTTTTAAAAAGAGACTTTTCCATTTGATTACATTTTGTATGATGGATTATGCAGAAAAAGTAGAATTGGGCTGAAAGATCTATCACTTTATCACCTATTCAGGTTGTAAATCGTGTGTTTAAAAAGTAACTAAGTAACTAAGTAATTAATTACTTTTGAAAATAAATAATCAGTAAAGTAACGGGATTACTTTTTGGGGAAGTAATCAGTAATCAGTTACTGATTACTTTTTTCAAGTAACTTGACCAACACTGGTGAGGGCTACTGGGCGGTAGTCATTGAGGCTTGATGGGTTGGAGTTTTTGGGTATTGGGACGATGGAGGTGGATTTGAAGCAGGCCGCTCCAGTTGCTCCAGTCAACACCAGCAGTGGTGGTTGCTGTTAACCCAGGCTTGACCCATCTGGTGTGAACTCTTTTCACATATTTGATTTAGAAAATATTTTACACCAAATGCCCCTCCTCCCAACTTAACCTAGCTTGGGAGATGCACTAGGAGTACACTGGCTTATGACACCAATAGCTGTGTTATCCATTTATCTATATATGCCTACATGTACCTGTATAATGTTGTCAAGGAGAAAAAAGGATTACTATAGGTTAGTTTACAAGCTCAAAATCAGTGTCATCATGTTAATTGATGATTCCTATTAGTCTGATCGTACTTACATCAGCTAATGTCAGCTGTTGGAGGTGTATTAATAATAAAAATAATTAATGACTTTTCTCACACTGCTGTTTTTGATCTGCTGAATGCATCAACCTCCTAAGGCGCCTAAAAATGAAGCTGCCTCTGAGGGAAAAGTTACCCATCTATATTAAGGTCAGTGACGTGAGGTCACAACAGCACTGTTTCTCCATTCAAAAGCATCACACGCACCAAAGGGTTGTGACCAACTGCTTTAAACTGTGGCTTTTAAACACTGAACTGAACATATCTGTGTTTCCCTTTGTCATACGCTATCACACACATACATCCCTGATGTATTAACAAGCCTGTTCTGTAATCTCTCGGTTACAACAAGTGTCCCGCCATCACTACAGAGATCACACACTGGGGGCTGATAAGACCTTTTCTATCCTTTTCTATACATTTTCTTTTTGTATTTGCTTTGTTTCCTTTTGAAAATAACTATATATATGCAGTAACAAATGTTTTTCCTGACACTCCTGACAAAGTGTTTTTCAGAGATATTGATCTCTGAAAAACACTGAGTTACTGTAACTGCATTCTAGGGAAAGAAATGAATCACCAGCAACCTTTTGCAGGTGATGTATATTTACATTTCTATCCAGTATGGCACATAAAAGTTGACATTTTCTTTCTTTTTATTTTGTATTTTCTTGTCAGAGCTTCAGTATACTGTGAAATGTTTTCATTTATTTACATTTAACAGAAGCATACTATTATTAAAAATTCCCTGACAGGATTATAAATAAAGTCCAATCTGCTTATTCAGTTCGTGGGGTGGGGGGAATCACCGGGTCAGTGGTCACCCAGGTCAGGAAACCATTCACACTCACGCTTGTGGTCAGTTTAGAGTCAGCAGTTAACCCCATGCATGTATTTAGGTTATTGCACTTTACACGATGACGTGAGTCGCTGCCCTGACGTGACGCACCATCGTCATCCGCCCTCGGTGCTGTTCGTTCCCAGTAATCAGCGCAGCTGTTTCTCAGAGCGAGCTAGCAGGGATATTAGTTCAGGTTGTTTGTATTTTTTTTCGCTTAGCTGGAGGAAGTGTTTCGAAGATGGTGTGCGGCGGGTTCACCTGTTCCAAAAACGCCCTGTGCTCCCTGAATGTGGTTTACATGGTGAGTATGTAACATGGATGCTAAGTCTCTGCTGGTTACATTAGCTTGTAGCTAACTAGCTTGTGAATGAAAAAGCGAAACACTGGCGAAGAAATGTACTGACCTGTTTTAACTTTTTGTTTGGCATGCCTCTTTGTTCATTCTACAGATGGTTATTGGTATGTAAAATATTCTGATATTACCATAGCACAGTGGTAATGTGATGTAGCGTAGGTTAGCTGAGTAGAAGTAGCGGCTAGCTTGTTAGCTATCGCCATTATGCGTATGAAAGATCCCGTTACCTGCAAGGCCAGCTGACCTAAAATGTGAAACTAATACGTTTCAGCTTGTTATGGTTTCATGAGCTCTGCTGTCAGTCACCTGGGTGTGTGCTAGGAGAATATAATCAGCTCGCGTCTGCCTTTGTCCTTTGTGTCAGTCATGTGAGTGGTGATGGTCAACATGTTGTCTTCAGTTCAGCTAGCATAAACTCTTATCAGAAAATCTGCAAACGCATACTTCCTGCATTGACAAAGTCCAGATCACCACTTTTGAGAAAGTGCTACATTTCTTACATTCAAAGACTATAAATGTGAAGAACACCAGAGATAAGACTTGACTGGTCGTTGTCAGGCTGAAATTTGCTTTGTTTGCATAATACGCTATGTTAATTTCCTTTCTGATTACTATACAGTGGTGTCTGTTTAGCCACTTAACACAAACCTATGATTTATTAAAGCATAAACCTGAAAGGAAGAGTCTATGTCGTCTACAAATAACAGACAAAAAGTGTCTCTTTAAGCACTCATTCTGCTAGTAAATGCCAAATGTTCCATGGTGTTAGAGGCACAAAGCATTTTAGTATTTTTACAAAAATAACGTGATTCCCAGAGAGCCTAAAACTTGGCATGTCTCAGTATGGTGTGCAGTGTCTCCTTAAGGAAATTTTGAGGAAAGTGGGCAAGTGGAGGACACTGCAGCATATAATAAGTATTTAAAAATCAATTTTCTTTAGAAATAAAAGAATATACTGTTTGCTGAATATCATCAAGGGGTACAACTGTGAGCTCCTACACCATGTGGAAAACATGATGGAGGGTCTGTCATGGTTAAGAGCTGCATGTCAGTCAGTGGTGTGGTGTAGGAGATCTCATCAAAACTCTTAAAAGTACAAAGTTTGATCCACGATGCAGTACTGTCTGGAAAGAGTCTGGCAAAAACTTTTTCATCATAACAATGGCCCCAGACATGCTGCCAATGATTGGTCTCGCCAGAGCCAAGACCTAAACATTACTGCAGCAGTGTGGGATCATCTTGGCACAGACCATGACAAAAGCCAGCCAACATCCAAACAAAAGTTTTCAGTGCCCTTTAAGAATCCTGGAGAACCTTTCCTGAAGTTTACTTAAACAAATTACATTAAGCTTGCGTAAGATCTGTGCTGAAGAATAAAGGTGGTCATAGCAAATATGGACAGAGCACAGACTGTTAGTTTTATTGCTTCATTTTACATGTATGTTTGCACATGTTTCAATAAATCTCTGGACCTAAATCCCATTTTACTAGCAAAATTGGTTCAAGACTTTTGCACAGTACTGTAACAGTACAAAAACTCGGTAGGTTTAAGCAGGATGTCGTTTCTGTTGTTCCAGTCACTCTGTGTAATCAATAGGGATGTACCAATCCTGCAGTTTCCAGTTTCAGTTTGATGTCTCGGCTTTGGGTGTCTGCTAATATGGAGTACTGAACTGATTCCAGTGTTAAATTTAATAATCTGTCTTCCTCACTGTGAGGAGGAGAATGTAAATCATCCTTTATGTACAAGAAAACATCAAGCTCAGCCTAAATGGATTTCCTACTTTGTAATTCATGTGACAAAATACGCATCCACAAATATAAATGTACTGAATTGTTATTTGTTGGTAAAGTGAAATAATGAAAATGGATCAAATATTTTAAGAAGATTAAGTTGATCAGCAAATGTATTTGCAGTAGACTAATTTTGCCTCATAAGGAGAGACCTGCTGCAGGGTCTCTCCCTATGAGTAAAAATAAAATGCAAATTTTTGCTTCGATGCTTTGTTTAATGCACGATTTCTTAGAATTCACCAGCTTCGCGTGGGCAGGTTCAGGAGAACGCATGATAATATTGTATTACAACATTAAGCCCAAGCAGCCCTCGGTTTTCTTAACAAAAAGGGCTGATAACACAACAGCAGCAATTAAGTCGATGAAGTCATAGTTTAACGTGACGCTAGAGTCTGTCTACACACAGCAAAGAGGTGGAGCTGTTACCAAGACCGAGAACTCAGCTTCTTCCTTTAACCACCATTAAAACTACTGCTGGGAAAAGGTGGCCATGAGTTCTTCATCTGGCCACCTGTTTGATGTGAAGTAAAGCGAACTTTTCTTGCAGTAAAACAGTGAAAATCTACAGTAAAGCTAAAGTATTTGTTATCCCATTACTTTGAGTAGTTGATAGAACAGTTTATTACTAAAATAATCAATACCTGCAGCCCTGCTTGGTAATGCTGTCCTTCTTTGAAGTAGCTTCTGCCTTCTATTAAGTCTCTCTGACCAAATATGATGAGTGAAAGTAACCCAAAGTATTTTTAGGTGGTTTCAGTGGTTGAAATGGTTGCCGCAGAGTAAGAAGGTCCTAGTTTGACTCGAGCGGCTAGCGGGTACCTGTCGTCTGAGTTTCTTCTCGCTGTGTCGGTTTGCGCCTGGTAATCTGGCTCCTCCCATCGTCCAAAGGCATGTTTTTAAGGTTAGGATACGTAGTAAGTGTGAATGTGTTTGTCTGCCTGTGGTGTACCCTCCCCCTTGCCCAAAGACAGCAGGCAGAGGTTACTTTAAAAATGAAAAAACTGAGGTTACCAGGTGTAAAAATAAATGAAGCTAACGATAAACTAGTCAAGAAAGCAAGCAAAAGAAAAAAAAAGCTAAATAAACTTTTGAA
The DNA here is from genome assembly GCF_963576455.1 of Neolamprologus multifasciatus. Taxonomy (NCBI): domain Eukaryota; kingdom Metazoa; phylum Chordata; class Actinopteri; order Cichliformes; family Cichlidae; genus Neolamprologus; species Neolamprologus multifasciatus. The sequence continues at coordinate 5,261,654 of NC_140458.1, forward strand.
CTCTCGAACGTCTGTGCTGTGTGCCATTGGCGAAAACAGGAGTAAAGCTGGTGTTTGCATAGCTGTTACTGACACACCAGGACAGAGAGCTCGCTGTCCCTGTCGACTCAGTGCCCAGTGAAATACTTGTGACACGACCTGCCCAGTCAGAAAGCTTTGGAACGTGATGCCACCAGTCCTGTTGATGGCTGAGTCACTGCATCTGTCACGAGTTTGATGGTTTGTTTTTTGTTTTTTTAAATCAGGATCGAATCAGAACAAGCGTCAGCGAGCTGTGGCATGAATACATGAACACTTTGATACCTGCGATGCTTCTTTAAACGAACTTATTTATTATTATTTATTATTACTATTATTATTATTATTACTTATTTATTTATTTATAGAACCTATAACATAACCTGTGTAAGTGGCCATTGGTATCATTTATGACGTTTTTATGTGTGATGGCAGCCACGGTAGAAACAAAATGCTACGGTTGTCCGTTTTTCTTCATTCTTGGTACGTTTCCATGTTGCGATGGATTCTGCAGTCTCCATCCAGGAATTTACTAACATCCTTGTATCGAGGCGATGATTAATCAATACCTGTGGAAAAAAGCCAGAAATGCATAGATGATGGACTCGATGGAACTGAACAGATCAATCAAAATAGTCCCAAACTGCGTCGATCGACTTGTACTTGGGTTTCTATTGAGGTGCATGTCAGATTATGGTGTAGAATTTCAGAAGGATCTGTGATTATGATTTACTTCTGAAATGGATGTAAGTAGAGAGAGAAAGTAAACATTAACACATTAATTGGGGGGGGAAAAAGTACAAAAAATTTAAGTCAATAGGAAAACGCAAAGATTTCTTTAAACAGCGACTCATTGCTTTAACTATATAATAATAATAATAATAATAATAATATAGATTTGTATAGCGCCTTTCAAGAAACCCAAGAACGGGAAAAAATATGCAGCTTGATCATGGTTATACTCGGTCACCTGACAACGACCCATTCCCAACTGGGGAAATGTCGGGATGAAGAATAAATGACGCCTTCAACAACTTTAAGCAACTAATTATTTATAGAGTACAGTAGAAAAAAGTATATTCAAGCATCATCTGCATTTATTTACAGTCTCCTCACTCTCACACACACACGTACACGCTTCATGTCTAGAGCTGACAGAAGGCAGCAGTGAAATCTCGAGTTGACAACAATGTTTTATGTTACTGTAAGTGCAATAAAAGCTTTCCAGCAAGTGTTGCTAACTTGCATTCAACCAGAAAGACATTATATAATGAGCAAAAGTAAACGTGAGAGGGGAAGGGCAAAGCATCGACCTTTGACCACAGTTTTCAGTTATATAAAGTTTTGCAGACTGCTGCTGCTTTGCTGTTAGCTTCCTTCATGTTACATTAGCTCTACTTGTATTTCCCACTGTTGTGTGGTTAAATGGATCAACACTGACGTTCAGTCCAGCTTTTTGAGTTCGCGTTGGACGTGTATCCCAACCAAATACCAGATCTGAGCATCCCTATTTTTTTTTTAAATTTAATTTGTAGTTTATTTTTTGCCAAAATATCACTCATGCAACATTTTAGTGGTGAGTTTTTGCTAGTTTCGTAAAGCTCATATGATTGTAAGTCAATATTTTTGTATTTTGAACTGAAAGAGCAGGTTGAAGTGTTGACTTCAGTTTATGATGTTTTAATTTCCCTGTTTGTTCCACAAATACAGAAGTCACATTTTATCATTATCTGTCAGTGCGCCCCAGGGCAGCTGTGGCTACAATGTAGCTTGCCATTGCCAGTGTGTGAATGTGTGTGTGAATGGGTGAATGACTGAATGTAGTGTAAAGCGCTTTGGGGTCCTTAGGGACTGAGTAAAGCGCTATACAAATGCAGGCCATTTACCATATCATGTAATGATTTCGTGTCTTTCAGCTCTTTGACATACAGTTCATGCGCCGTCACAAAATTGATGTGACCAAGCAGACATCAGTCAATAGGGTCAGAGTCGGCAAACATATCAGCTCAACCCTGAAGACATTTGTTTACCAGACCAGCTTGTGCTCAATTTAAATAGATGATTTTGTTTTTCATTTCAGCAATGTTGAAGTGAAAGAATAATAAAAAAAAGCTCTAAAATATAACTGTGTTTGGAATTGGTTACAGATGATTTAAAAAATACATTTTTAAATACATAAAACACTGTCCTGGACCAGCAGCTTCATGTCCTCAAGCTGTGTGAGGTATTTAACACTAAACGTGTTTTTAGTCGGCCTCTTTCTCACACTTGAACTCCAAAACAGAACTCTTCTTTACAGACTGAGCTGTGTCTGTAGTAATCAAACCACAGTGCTGTGACCTCGTGATAAGCTGTGATCCATCTGATGCACTCTTCCTCAGCTGACCGTGGTTAACCTCTTTCCCTTTGCTCCCTTCAGCTGGTCGGGCTGCTGCTGATCGGAGTCGCGGCATGGGGGAAGGGCTATGGTCTGGTGTCCAGCATCCACATTATCGGAGGGGTCATTGCGGTGGGCGTCTTCCTGCTGCTCATCGCTGTTGTAGGACTGATCGGAGCTATGCACCACCACCAAGTCATGCTTTTCTTTGTATCCTTTATAGCTTTGTTGATGCACAAGTTCGCAGTAGATCTGGGTTATTTGGGAAAAATTACTTATCTTTTGGTTTAAATGTTTGTCCTTCCTAAGTCACATCCAGTCCTCTTCCATACTTTTGAACCGTCTCAAGGTTTGCGGTGCCCGTCAGACCTAACACTGGATGTAGTTTATGTAGGTGCTGGGTTGTATCACCAAAAATGTTTTTTAGTTTCTGGCAGCATCACAGTGTACAACAGAATTATTATTCCTGCATAAGTGGGCCTTTATGTAGGTTTACTGTGACTCATTCTTCTGCCTGAAGTTGAGAGAATAAAAAATTGTTGGTATTGGCATTAAACAAGCAGAAGCAGCAGAATTTTAAAAGACAAAACTACACACGGAAAGTGGCAAATGATCTTCTCTTAGACTCTGTTAAACAAAACTAAATATTTGCTACTGGGTTATAAAGCCAGTCTTTTTAAGCCTGGAGTGGCACATTAATGCCACTATTTGTTGTGTCAGATCTGGAGTGTTTGTGCGTAAAGAAACTTCATTTGGAATTACAGCTCCCAAATTCTTGGCCCAAGTTCTGTCTTCAGGTAAAACAACCTGTTAGTAACAGTTTATCTTTACCTCACCTGTGTGTCGAGGAGCGAAGGCCTCAAACTTCCCAACAGTGGACAGAGCTCATCTCTGAGCAGCAAGATAGTTTAGAGAACTAAGCCTGGAAAGTAAAGCCAGTGCTGAAGTGCCTTAATGGGCAGCATGGTTTTATAAAACTCGATGGGAAAACGGCCCTACACTTCCCTGATCTTTTTAATCCGATCAGCTTTTTTTGGGGCTCGGCTTTGAGCTTCAGTTCCAAGTCTTATTTGATTCAACATGAAGTACGATTTCTGGAGTTGGAACAGAGCTACAGTGTAATTAACAAATCACTGCCATAAGAGCATGCAGTGTATCCATGTTTCTCAGTCATGTCCATCCTATGCTCTGATCCGGTTTCACATAGCTAGGATGCAGATGGGAAAAAGGATCTTACAAACCGCTGGATGACGTCACAGTGGCTACATCCATCTTTTACATACAGTTTAAGAAATCAGGGATGAAATCCCTCCCAGTTCACAGATGATTACTGTGTTGTTTGAAACGTGGAGTTTGTTGCTGCCGTTGTTTCTTTGACCCCTGCTTCTCAGTACATGGTCATTCTCTTCATTGTCTTCCTCTTCCAATTTGGAATTTCATGTTCCTGCTTGGCAATGAACCGTGGGCAGCAGGTGAGCCAACATAATGTCTATTTCAAAAGCTTTGCCAACATATCTGCATTTCTAAATTCATATAAAATGTATACATTTAATGCCTTTGGCTTTTATTTGTCATGTTTACATTTTCCAGGAGACATTTTTGAACTCTGCGTGGGGAATCATGGAAAATAAGACCAAGGAAGACTTGGAGACCCAACTCAACTGCTGTGGGCTCTTCAACACCACTGGCAAACTGCAGCAGTTTAACCAGGACTTGGGGAGCTGTCGTGCTGTAAGCCTCAAATATCACATTTTTTCATTAACTAAAGAAAAACACAGTCATGGAAAAACCCACTAGAAAGGTTTAGGTGCATTCTTCAGTTGTTGCCTAAATAAACCCTATTTTATTTCTGGTTTTTACCCACTCTATCAATGATTTTTTTCTGTATTTCCAGTTACACAATGAGCCTCAAGCAAAAATCACATAAGCATTTCCTTTAGGAAAAAGTAGGGCACTTACTGTTATTCTCAGAATAGATTTTGGTAGCTAATACTGGCTTAGCTGACAGCCCGCTGAGTCATAGTGCAAAAAGACCGAACGCCTTTCTCTTTCACTCTAGCCATGCACAACGAAAGGTAGATGTGTGCCCTGTGGAACGAAGATGCTGGATCATGCCACAGAGGCTCTGAAGATCCTCGGAGGCGTCGGGCTCTTTTTCAGCTTCACTGAGGTTTGTATCTGATCCTTTAAATGGACTTCATCAGGTTGGCTTGACAACACCTATGTGTCTAAATGTATTGACTTACTGTCATGTGATTGGCTGATTAGATGATTGGGTTAATGAACAGGTGTATCTAAAAGTAGTGGGTGAATGTGCTTTTTTTTTCTGTGTAATTCACCGTTTTCACTAATGAACAGTCTAAGCATGTATTCCATGTGCTGTTTCATGATGACACACACATATAATATAACACATATATATATTTTCATATTGTAAAATTCTGATATTCTGCTCTAAAGACCCACTTTCAGAACTGTTATTTTCTCATTTCCTTGGTGTTCTAAGGAAAACTGAACATTTTTGGGCTCTGTTGGAATAAAGCTGATTTATACAGTGTTGGAGTTGTTACCGATGTCCTGACCAAATATAAATATGCAGTCTTTGAAATTCATTTTATGCAGTCTCCACTCTAGTGGACTGTGCTGAAGGTTTACCAGATGGCTCTCATGCCAAACCATGAAATAGTCGTGTTTCATGACTGTTTTTAAGTAATGTGTGGTAATAAGTGTAATTAGAGTGAGCAGCATGAGTGTTCATGAGACTCTTCAGGGAGACGTGTCATTGTGGCAAACCAATAAATACAGCCTTGGGCAAAGTAGCAACCACTGTATTTGAAAGTTAACAGTAGTTTTATTGTGTAACCTTAAGTCATTTTAATGCCTAAACCATAATGAGTCAGACTTTTTTTCTGCCTTCGTCTCGCTCTATTCCTCACATCTTCTTCATCGATCCTGTGCGTGTCCTCCTTCACTACATCCATGAATCTTCTCTAACCTGTCTTTCTCCTGCTGTGGCTGCTCCATACTTAGCTGATATAATGGTCTAAGGATGCCATCTCGCCAATGCACATGTCCAAACCATCTAAGCCTTGCCTCTCTAGCTTTGTCTGTAAAACTGCTCAACAACCTGAGCTGTCTCTCTGATATGCTTATTATTTCTTTCAGTCCTTCTGTCATTAATCGATCCTGACACTGCTCTCCACCCTGCCAGCACTTTCCATCACCTCTCACATGCTCTGTCTGTTGCTTTAGCTGGTTGATCCCAGGTATTTAAATTCATCTACCTTTGCATCCTTGCATCTAAACCTCTGTCTCCTTCTCACTTCTACTCCCTTACATTCCTCTTCTCTCTGCACATACCTCCACCTCTTAAAATTGTTCCTGTAACTCCAACCTTTGTTGTTACAAAGTATCAGTAACACTAAAGGGAAGAATTTGCTGGTGCTAAGCACACATTCATACACCCTGCATGCCTAAGTACTCGGTAAATGAATGAGGGGAAATTCAGGTGTCAGTGTCCTGCCCGAGGATGGACTTGGGGGGGATGGGGATCGAACCGCTGACGACCTGATTATTTGCTCTACCACCTGAGCCACAGCTGCCCTACTAACAGATTAAAAGCTGCGACTGTTTCACAGACAGCTTCACTTTTTTTTTTTTTTTTTTCTCTTTTAAATAAAAATGACTCATGATTGCTACACATTTGCTCCCTCCTGCACAGACTGGCTGCAAATGACGCTGTCAGTTTGTTCAAGTTTGTCCAGTATTTTCACTTCACTGTTGTCCTTCCTTTTTGTGTTACATGATGAGCACATTTGTGGTGAGTTGTGGTTTAGCTTTGGTGAGAAAAATAACTTCTAAGGGCCTTTTTAATGCTGTTCTCTTACATGTAAATCGTCTGTTAACAGATCCTGGGAGTGTGGCTTGCTGTGCGCTACAGAAACCAGAAGGATCCACGAGCAAACCCAAGTGCTTTCCTATAGTCTGTCTCACATCACGGCGCAGTAGGTGCAGTTTCAGATACACTGGTACACACAGAATAACGCACATCTAGAGGCAGACACTCGGGCATATAAATACAGAGCCACAACCATCACAACACCAAATGGACAAGCGCACGCAGCACCTGAAAAAAACACTGAGAAAAACAAAACGCGCACACATACACCAGAGACTGAGAAACTCCAACAAACTGTCCAGAAAAGCAAGCTGGAAGACCTGGATACTTATGTGTGAAAGGATGAGAAGTGGTACTTGTCGGTATCACAACCCAGCCTTGATTTGAGTACCAGATTTCCCGATTGCACCAAGATTTCTCTGCATGCGTCCTCTCACGCGTGCACAGACCAACAGCCTCTTTGTTGATCTTGTTCCACAATCCAACCCAACGACTGTGCGGTGTCCAACAGATAAACTTGTATGCACCTTGACTTTTCCTCTAATGTAGTGCCACCTCTTAACGACAAATATACTCCTGGTAATGTGATGTGTATCCAAACATGTCCCAGCATGATGAGAAAGTCAGCAAGGTGGGTGAGAAGGCACACACTGGACATGTGGTGTAAAGTAGTTTTTGAAAGGGTTAAAAAAAAGTATGTAATTATTTTTTCTTTCCACAAAAAACCAGGAATTTGGATTAGGTAGTTTATTTTAGGAAATGTAGTTGCTAGTCTTTGAAGTTCAAATATTTATGAACTGTAACTGAGCCAACTAACTTTTAAATGCCGACGGGCTGCAGCCTCGATGTTGTACATAGTCTTTGCATACTGTAGTTCACAGAAAGTGTACTTGATGGGTTTGCTGTGTAGTTTCCCACCTCTTGCTATGAGGTTTGCCTGCAGTTTCAGAGTCTCTGAAAGCCTGAATTATCACCTCTTCCTATATTTAACATTTTCTTCAGTGTCGCACAGTGACGTCGCTTAGCGTAGATTCTGGTTGTAGACAAGTGGATTAAGGTACATCTTGTTACCTTCTGTATAACTGGAAGAAATCTCAAAAACACAAAACTTGAGTACGTGCTTTTTTTTAATTTGAAGTAATCGAGTGAATTTGGCCAAATCTGTTTATTGAAAATCCAGTTTGGTTTTTATAGTGTTAATTGTGAGAATGTGCTTTTGGTTGCCATCCTTTTCTCTTTTTCTTAAATATTTTAAAACTTGTGATTCTTTGGTGCAGTTTTTTTTTTCTTTTTTGTTTGCCATCAGCTTTTTTTCATCAGTGTTAAAATGCTTTGTAAATGTGCTTGTTAAATATTTTCTGTATCTATTTAAGTTTAACGATGCACAGCCGTTTTGTTGTAGTTTTGATATCGCTTTGCTCGATATGGAACGTTTCCTGTTGATAAATAATTGCTCAGCCTCTCTTTAAACTTTTCTTATTTTCCCCTCTTTTGAATTGCTTTTAACTTAAAGGACTAACGAGCTGTAATTACATGTCTTACTTGAACCTGTCGACTTTAATGATTACGGATTCCTCGCTGCTGCTTTGGAGTTCTCGTCGTAAGCAAAACATTATGACAGATGTTAAGCATTATTATGCCATATATTACACCTCAGTTTGAATTTGCGTGCAGTTGTTATTCAAATGTAAGTTGAATTTTTGAGACTTAATTTTTCCAAATAATAAAAATCTCAAATCGGAAGCTGTTTTTCTTTGAGTCATTGTTTGAAGGACTGGGTCCACACTGGCCATGTTGGCTCTGATAAAGCCAGCCAACGTGATGCTTGCAATTCCACCAGACGCCCCACGGCCGGCCGACTGTAACGTGTAGCAAATGAGGGCAGCAGGAAGTCAAAGATAGAAATGGAGTGGTCAATTTTCAAAATGGGAACCCTATCTAAATTCATTCCTAAAATGGGTACTAGTGTGATCTGAATCACTAATGTAATGTCACGCACCCAAAGCCAATATATTTCTGCAGTTATTAAAACAAGACAGACAAAATAAATAAAAACTAAACTGTTTCATCTTGCCAATAATCAACACACCTGTTTTACAGCGGTGTTGTAAAAAAACACCTTAGACACTCACTGCTTTGTAAAGGTATATTTAACTTTTTTTTTTTTTTATTGCGTATTTGTTTCCGTTTGTTATAGCATTTTAAAGTAATAAGTAAGATCAAATGACCATTTTAAAAAGCCAATTAACTGTTAAAATTAAAGATTGTTATTAAAGATTTCCTGTTCTTGTGACAATGAAGCACTCTGTCCACTGGGTCATACTGGAGGGGGAAAATAAAGGTATTTATGAGATGTAAAAGGTTTCCGTAGATAATTCTGTAGGATTGTTAATGGTTGCCTTCATCTGCCTGTCTGGATATCAGAGTCTCAGGTAATCCACTTTGGGTGGGATGTGACCAAAGTGTCAGTTGATACGGACTGTACTTTGTGAAATGAACCTTTCAGTCAAAAACAGCGGCTATTCTGAGCCAACCTATCGGACAACTTCATACAACTAAAAAATCTTATTTAAAACATTTTTCTCCAGTTATTTAAGTTCAAAGGAATCCCCTGTAAAAAAATGTGCAGTTTTAAAGTTTAATAAATGCACAGTGTTGGGAAGGTTACTTTTAAAATGTATTCCATTACAGAATACAGAATACATGCCCCAAAATGTATTCTGTAACGTATTCCGTTACGTTACTCAATGAGAGTAACGTATTCTGAATACTTTGGATTACTTAATATATTATCATGCTCTTTACAACTACATGAATGTACTATTGCTGTGATTTATTACTGCTACTGAAGGTCCGCGGCTCCGAACCGTAGTAAAGGGACCTCTGGCTAATACGGTGGGTTCCGTGTCAACTTTGCTAGCGAGAGACAGAGAGAGGCATTGAAAGGCTGCTCCAACGGAACTTATTGTTTTTGGAGGAAAACACGAACACGGTGTACAGTCGAGTCTTAATAGCTTACTTACAACTGGGCTCGTCAGGCACTCTTCTTGGCTGCAGTGGTTATTATATTTACATGCTTCCAGCTCCCGTTTTTGCTCATGACAGCTCGTACTTTTCCTTTTTCTCCCTCCCTCGCTCACAGACACATAACATGTATGGCAGTCCATTCTCCCTGCAGCACGGACTACACTGCCTATGATGCTACATTCTTTAGAGCTATACCTGTAGCATTCTGCCTATTAGCTTAGCACAACAACAACAAAAAGGCCTCTCTCACCCAGGAAACGCGCAGAGAGAGAGCGTCGCCCTGTAACCATGGCAACCGTAACGCTGCCACCTGGAACAACAGAACGTAGCTGTCAAACAAAACCCAAACAGTCCTGACCCGCCACAATATGAAACAGGGAAGTACCGCCGTGTAATCCATTTATTTCAACAAAGTAACTGTATTCTAAATACCACCTTTTTAAATGGTAACTGTAACTGAATACAGTTACTCATATTTTGTATTGTAAATACGTAACGGCGGTACATGTATTCCGTTACTCCCCAACACTGTAAATGCATGATGTTTAAACTAAGTTCTTGGCAGCCCTTCTACAATTAGGGTTAAATGTTGTTTTGAATGTAGCAACCAAATGGAAAAGCATTAAACCGAAAAACTGTAACGCTAAAGAAAAAAACTTGTTTTGAATGTTTATCTCATAGTTTCTGAACATTGCAAAATAAAACTCAACCGTTATCGTGGATTGCCAGTGACCTGGTGGGTGATAAGGGAGTCGACTGATGAATAATCATTAATAGAATTACTGACAACAGGCATTTGTCAGGGTCCACGTGTAAATTGAAGAAATGTTTCGGATCCTGTTTCAAGGCCGTCAATCAAGCTAAAGCAGGTTAGCAACACTGAGCTTGTTAACTACGTGCAAAAGGTCAGATTTCCATGAGTTGTACCGTCCCGTTGTAGCGGTGCTCAGCTGATAGTCAGGTGGATTCACTGACTCATCAGAGCTCTGTTCAAGTAAATCAATCTGCAGCCAATGTTCACTTGTGATTAACATCCCGAGGTATATTTTCCCCAGAACATTGCTGACCAGGCGATATTGTAACGGTGAGAAACATCTCATCAGACCCTACGTGAAAGCACTTTAAGTAGGGTCAGCGTGAATCACATGCAACCCAGACTTCAAGATAATATTCAATACAGGACAGCACCAGGGGCGGATCTACGGGGGCAAGGGGCAACTGCTTTAGAGCCTCTCTTCCCCCCCCCCCAGCTGCCCCCCCCAACTTTTATGTCCTTAAAATGCTTTAAAATACCAGTTGTCTAAACCTAAAAAATTGTCTGTTTTCTTAGAAGAAAAGATACAATAAACAGTTTTGTGGATATTTTGTTGACTTAATTTGCATATAGGGGATTTTCACATACTTCACGCTACCCTGCGCTACCCTACCCAGACCTCTCGCCCCTCCTCCTCCACCCATGTAAAATTTTCGAGCTCTGCCACAGGACAGCACAGTGGTTTAAGACCACTGCCTCACAGTAAGAAGGTCTTGGGTTCAAACTCAGAGGGACTGTCTTTCTGTGTTAGCCCTGCCTATCTAGGGTGTCCTGAATTGTATAAGTGGAAGAAAGTGGAGGATGGATGTTAGTAGTAAAAAAATGCAGTGGATTAAATTCTGTGCTCCATATTAGGCACGGCCCAGCAGGGATCACTCCTACAAATACCAGGGTGACTTGCTGACAGCTGCATCTATCCATTTTCTGTCAGTTATCCTGGTCTTGGCAGCAGTTTGAGCAAAGATGCCCAGACCTCCCTCACCCCAGCCACCTCCTCAGCTCTTCTGGGGAGACACTGAGGAGTTCCTTAGCCAGCCAAGAGATGTAATCTCTCTGTTCTGATGCTGCTCAGATGGCTGAATGACCTCAAATGGCTCTTTTATGAAAGGAGGCTCCACTCTATAGTTGAGGAAAGCCCAGACCCTCGCAGCCTTCATCAGCTGATAGATTTAAAGATTGTGACAAAGTAAACATTTTTACTGGGTACAGAACGCGTTCATTTTAGCTTCTTCTTAGTTTATTTATGCTGTCACTGTGTAAAGCAACCCGGTGGTTGAAACAACACGTTTGCACCTTCGTAATGGTAATGTGAATTTTTCCTTTAAAGCTGATTTAAACTGTGGAGCCAGCTTGCAGTTGAGACTTTCAATGTGCCACCTTTCGCCACATGATGGCAGTATAGAGTCTGTGCGGCTGCCATTTCTTTTTCTGCCACTCACTGCTATTTCAGCCCTGCTCTGACATGTGTAAATACCTCGAGACAAGCAAAGAATCTCTACACAGAGGTGCTTTTTCCCTGTGATTGGCATCATACAGATTGATTTCCTCCCAGCTGAAGGTGGACTGCATCGATGTGGCAGCTGTGAAATGAATTCATTCTGGTAGTAGGTTTTGTTATATCCTGTGATATTCCTTCAGAAGGCCATTAATCCCTTTAGCTGGGATCGGTCCAGAAATGTGGTGGTGGGTGGGTGGGTGGGTTGGGGGGGGAGGGGGATAGTGTGGCGAGAGCAGAAGGAGAGCTCAAGAACACTCTGATAGGAGAATAGAGATAACACGCAAGGAAATTATCCTGATACCTTTCAACCAAGGTTATCCTAAATGAGGATAAACTGCTCTTCTGCCCTCATCTTAATGGCCCATGGCAGACTGTCACCAGCACCACTGCCCCCTGCTTCATGAAAGCCGTGACCTAATCTCTGGTGCTGGATGAAGCCCGCCAGCGGGCACCTGCGGGTTCATTTCCCTGAGACGCAGGAACATTTATGTAAGTGAAATATGCCTGCTAAGGGCTTTGGGTCTTGAGTGTATCTGGTGGCTGGGAACCAGCATTTTAGAAACTGTCCCCTGTCCTGTCAGCGTGCTGTCCCAAGGGCCCGGTGCCAGTCCCCCACCCTGTGCTGCATGTCCATATGCCGGGTGTATTAGTTTGGAGAAGCTGTGGAGAATCACACCAACAGGGATGGCCATCTGTCCTCTTACAGATATAGCATGGGCTCTGCAAGCGCATCAAGACAGGATCTTAAAACATTTGGTCCATTATATCACAGCGCTCTGGTGAATGGATTTTACAAGGGCTTGTCCGTTAGGCAGAACTAATTATGTATAGCTTGTCAGCATGGGGCATGGTATTCAGATCAGTAGGGACCAACAAACTGCTTCCTGTTATATAGTATTTCCAGCAGAGGATACTCTACTATTACAACTAAAAGCCCTGCATTCAGAATCCACTGGAGTTCACAGTGCAAGGCTCAAAGATATATTAAAATATGTTTTTTTCAAATTCAATATGAACAAACCAGCCCCTGAGGTAAAAACAAACTGGCAAACCAAAGTTAAAAATAAACCTCAACTACCGCGAGTTGCACTCAAACGGTTACTTTTTTAATGAAAGGTTCACGAATGCTGTTCTTTTCTGCTCTGGGATGAAATAGTTGTATCCGTCCCAAGGCTAAATTTGAGCACTAACGATGCAAATTTGATTTAGGCCACAAAATAAAAATCTTTTAATGAAGAGATCCAAAAAAAATTATGTCGGGTTGCACAAATAAAACATGTTCAATTAGGTACGGATTCTGAAACTGGGATTTAAGCCCATTCAAAGGGACATTTATAAAAATAGAGGGTCACAATATGATAAATGCTGAAATGTAAAAAGGTAAAGATAAATGTTCATTTTGGAAACTTTATCGTTCATAATTTCCCAGTTCATGTACATACTAAAACTGATACCAGATGACTTATGATAAAATATAAACTGACCTCACTGACCCTGTATTATGACGTCTCAGACTCACAGAGCCACCAAAAGACCCCAACAAGCTGTTAGTTTAATGGAATTCAGTGCTTAAGAAATTTATGTGACTGCCTGTCATAAAACAAACTAAAGCAAAACACAAATATTTTAGAAAGCTGCCAGAAATGTGTTTAAAAGTAAAGATGTCACGTTTTTATATCCAAATTTGAGCTGACGCTGGACTTCTCTGAAAAGTCAAAAATTAATCAAGTGTATTCAACCGTTAAAACTATTTTTTTTTCTGTTCAGGGAGCCAAATAAATGACTGTAATTTGGCATCTTAATCAAAAGGTAATAATGTGCCTTTTTCAGCTTTTTAGTAAACAAGTAAATTTTAAAATTCATGGACCAAAACAATTATATTCTATCATTAAAAACTTTCTTTTGATAAAAGAGTTTGTTCCTACTGGTGGATTAATCATTACAGCAACACTAAACATTATTTTGGTAATTACCAATAATTTAGGACAGCTGTGGTATAAACCTTAGATTCAGTGGTAGTCTAATAAATTTGTCTTTATGTGTTTTTGTATACATACCTGCTGCATCAATGGTGAAAGATTGTCCTCGATGCTGGGGGTTACTGAGAATAAACCTGTATGCTTTCATTGGGTCTGTATCTAGATTCTTCTCACAGCTCAGCGAGGACAAACAGGAAAGTAAATCATTCTCATCAGTTAAGAGAGACAAACAGGTCAATATTGCCTATCAATAATGAAACAGAGCAGGGATGCATGTTGTTAGGTCTTAGCTGGAACGGCAGTGCAGGTGATATAAGAAGTTATTCTGAGCATTCAGGTCTTGAATTGGTATTTCACTTTCATAAGATATTCCATTTTCATGCCTTCACCTCCACATGAAGAAACAATCCCCCAAATTATTTAGTTATGGGAGATTCTCTGATTCATTTTGCCTCGCTATTAGCAAAGAAATTATTGACATCATTTGCATCATTTACTAACCACTGGGAGAATTATCTATTCCTTAAACTGTTATTCATCTTTAGCTTTCTTTTTAGAAACATTTACAACTAGTTTTCGCTAAGGTAAAAGTAATTCAAGCATTCAAGTTAGCTAAGACTGAAGAATAAACCAAATTGTAACCAAAAGCTATCACAAAATTTTAAGATATAGTTTTAAATATTTAGAAATGTGTAGAAACTTTTAAATGTGTGAAGTTAATAAATCAGCCATTTTTCAGCAGTTAGCAAAACATATTAAATGTTGAATGAATAAATATTCTAATATTTACTAAAAGTAACAATTTCAGTAAGTTTGCTAAAAAAACACATGAATTTAGTATGTTAGCTACAAGTAACAAAATTAGCTCAAAGTTTCAAGAGTTAGTGAGCTCTCTGAAAGTAACACATTTAGTGAGTTAGCTTTAAATAACAAATAAATCAATTTAGTAATATTAGCTATAAGTAACAGTAAGTTAGCTAAAAGTAACAGATTTAGTAAGTTAGATAAACTGTTGAAATAGCTAAGAATAATATATGCGTATTACTGTGTATTAAACTGAGTGATTATAATAAAAATAATTGCTAAAAATGTTAAATATTTAAATGTAACAGCTAAACAGCTCAAACAATTAGCTAAGATTACAAGAATATAAATTCAAATAGTTTGCCAAATATAAGGGATAAATGTTTTTGTCGGAGGGACAGATCGACAAGAATAAAGGAAACACAGGACACACACACTTGACAACCAAGCGGAAGCATAGATTTGAAATATATTCAAATCCATGAATTTCAGCATACATGTTACTTCAAAATAAGTCTGGATCACTGCTCCAGAAAACACAAATTTATGGTTAAAACTTTTTTTGTCAGTCTGCTATTGGATGGCCCTGTTTTTGCACACAGCCTGCTGAAGCTGCAACTTTTATTTTAGAGAAAGACGTAAGTAATAGATGAACGTCTCAGATAATTAAAATTGTTGAAAACTGTTCAAGTAGTGACTTGGGTAAAAGTAATGTCGCGTGATATTTTTATATCTAAGGCTACCAGACAGATGGTTGAAATGTCTGGTTTTTCCCACTCCAAGGTAGTTATACAAACATCTAATGAGAGCAACCAAGCAATGATTAATAAATGGCGTGGTGAATATGGTGGGACAATATCAGTCTAACTGACATATTTGGAAAATAGTGGGTGGTGTTGGTGAGGAGGTAGTTTAGGTAGTCTGTTGATACATCAGAAGAACAAAAAACATTTGGGAGCAAGCGCTGCAGTTGATGGGCAATATAAAGAAAATAGTTTTAAAAATGAGTTACAGGAGGCAGAGAAAGAATGGGGAAGGCAAAGGTAGAAGATGAGTTGAGGAAATCAAGTTTACACACCATTAAACATAAATGTTAGTAGCCTACTTTACCCCCCACAGCATCATCATAACAATCCCTCCCACACAATGTAATAGTTTATTTGCAAAATCCTTTATTTCAGTGCTGTCTGATGCTAATTTATGTTAGAAAAATCACGAGTGTTAAACCTTTTTCCAGCGCTCTGTATGAAAACAATGTGAGCATATTGAATTTGACCAATTTTGCGATGGTCAAAAATCTATAAACAAGCACCTGGGCCGCTCACTTGCATCCCGGTTTAATCATTACTTCGCTGCAACAGTGCACATACAAATATAGCTGTAGATACAAGGAAACGGTGGTGTGATAGCTGAAGTCTGGCACCGTATCTCAAAACAAATGTTATGCTTAAAATAAATCCATAACTGTAACAAGCAGAGTGTGAAAAATCAATCAAGATCAATGTGACAGGGGATTTTGTGGGAAGTGCTGCCGCAGTGGAGAATACAAAGTATGCGAGAGCAGGAGAGGGAGACGCAATGAGGCATCTTCTTCCCTGAAAGCTGCAGATTAAAGTGACCTCTTGACCCGAGTCTCTGATGTTTCCCTAATTACCTTGTCGCACCATCCTGATAAAAAGCAGCGCGGCGGCTTCCTCCTCTCCTCTTTGCAGCATCATTTACAGCCTCACAACCTGACACAAGGACAACGCCTGTGGAGCGACTGGCCAACTCTGAGAGTTTTGTGCAGATATTAATAGAGATTTTAGGCATGCTGAGGTCCACTTTATAGAGGATAAGTCTGTATTACAGAGTAGTGGGTGGTGTGTGTTGGCTTAAATGTAATGAATTTCAATCTCATCTCAGGGTCTGTTAGTATCAAGTATCAATAAAGGAGCAGCCTCGGTTTATTCATGTAAATTAAAAATTAAACATACTATGCAAGTCTTATTTAAGAAGTGAATTACAGGAATATTTATCAGAACTTTATATTTTATATTGTTGGAGTTTGAAAACTGATGCACTGCTCACTAAATATATATATATATTTCCTGTTGTGTTTGGTTAAATTGTAGCTGTTATTATGCACAATCATGCACTACAAGTTACTGAATGTCTGTTTATTTATATATCTCCAATTCACAGCATCAGGCATCTTAAAGCTCTTAATATTGTAAAGTAAGGAAGAGAGAGAATGCCAACAATCTGACGATTCTCTATGATCAAGCACTTGGGAATGGTGGGGAGGAAGAACTGCTTTTTAACAGGAAGAGACCGGCTGAAAGGACCAGCAGTAATCTGCCATGACTGGTTGGAATGTGAGGGGAATGAGAAAAGAGACAGAAGCAAAGAGAGATCACAGATTAGGGCTGCCACGATTAGTCGACTAGTCACAATTACGTCGACTATCAAAATCGTCTACGACTGATTTAATAGTCGACACGTCGTTTGAAGCTTTGTAAGATCACAAAAGACGCAGGAATAAGTAGTAGAATTTAAGCGTGTAATAACAGACTGAAACAGAAGATGGCAGCACTGCATGTACAAGGATGCCAGCTGCCGTTAAACCCAGAAGAAGAAGAAGTAGCTCTGTCCCAGAATTCATAGCGCAGCCCAGCTCTGTCACTACCCGATCCGTACCGGAAACCCGATCGGTACCCCGCATGCGCAAATCTTACGTCACATTCCTCTCTTTGCCAACATTGCGACATTCAGTATATTTGAATGATACGGTTAGCGCCCAGTTAGCTCCTAGCATTTCTCAACAGCTCTGCCTCCTTTTCGACTGCCCGGGACATTTAAACAATGGATAATCCGTATACAAACAAATTCATGCTTTTCTCCTCAACAGAGAGCGTTCCCTGATTGAACAAAAGCGCCGTAAAATAAGAAGAATGGCGCCTAATTACAGACTTAATTATATTGACTTAGCAATGTGTCACGTGAAGATTCAGCAGCCAGATTAAGTGTTTACTGACAATTGACAGTGATAGCGGACATCATCATCACTATTCCAGTCAATCCTCTCCACACAGACAAGCATAAACACACTCGACTATCACTAAATCAAATTTAACACACGTTTGTAATGACGCTAATTCAGTTTACAATAGGGTTCATTTGCTCGGTCAGCAGGTGGCAGTATCCTTGTACACTGGGGAGTAAACTGCCATTAAACGAACAGAAGAAGAAGAAAACATCTGCACATGCGCGGTACGGATCGGGTAGACCCGATTTGTACGGTCCGACTTTGCACATGCGCAGTAAGGATTGGGGAGTCCCGATCCGTAACTATCTTTTTATTTTTCGTTTTTGTCTACATTGTACTGAAATGCTTCATTATTACAAACATTTTAAGAGATACTTGTTATTCTTAACATCTTAACAGATACTCTGACCTGTAACTATCTTAAAATGCTTCGACCGGAAGTAGACACCTTTCGCGCATGCGGGGTACCGATCGGGTTTCCGGTACGGATCGGGTAGTGACAAGCTCAGTTTCCAACAATGGCGGCAGCTAGTTAGTTTTAATATTATTCTTATTATTCTTTCTGGGTCACAAAATAAACGTTTAACATATTTTCAGGCGAGAATGTAGCTGTGTAAACCTCAAATATCTGCTCAGTTTATCAAGACACCACATATTTTTAAAAGCGCTCCGACGTTTTTGGAGACGTCTGTTACCCACTAGCTCGATAGCTAGCCGGGGGCAAGGCTCACTAGAGCCCGTGAGAACACGTTTTCAAACCCACCCCCGTCTTTCGCTACTCAGGTTAAATATATATAAGTCACTTAGATAACTTAAAAATGTTATTGTTAGGCTTTTTTAGTATTTTATTTGTTCCTGAGTAAATCGGTTTGGCTGAGATTAAAGTTATAGTTTTTACACAGCTGAATAAACATCAAGCAGACAACTGATTAAACAGAAGTGTGAGATGCTGGAGAATTTACTCTGGTGTCCCGTTATATTTTAGATAGCAAGGAGTTTATTAAACTTCACCAAAACAATCTGCAAATTTCATTAAAATTTAATAAAGTATCATCTTGTCTTTATTTTTAGTTAGCACATACCTTAAACACTTAAAGCTGTAAGCTAATGATAGTTATATAAGAGCAGATGCATGCTGGTGCAATAAGCTATAAGTTTTATGTCCAATGGATGCATGATCTGATTAGTCGACTAATCGCAAAAATAATCGGTGACTAGTCGACTATCAAAATGATCGTTTGTTGGCAGCCCTATCACAGATACTGGCAAAAAGGCCAAAACAAACATGAACCCAATCATATAGAATTAATTTTGAAGTAAAGTAAAACATTTGAGTATCGCTCAGTTTCATTGAAAGAACAGCATTTTTGTCCAAGACAGGCAATTTGATGATAAAAGCTTGTTTAATATTTTGGTTTTTTTACATTCTCACACATCAGTTCCTTAGCAAAATTAATTAAACAAACAATAATAATAATAATAATAATATTCGGTAGAGTTACAGTCAAGACTCCAGCCTTTAGAACATATAAGTTTACTTACAGCAACTTGCACATTCTTCTGCTTGTTGTTGGAGTTTGCAGGATTCATACATTCAGACAGGAAGTTATTCTTTTTAAGACTAGCACTTATAAACTGGCCATTTTAAACTCAAAACATGACAAAAGTATATTTTTGTCATGGAACAAGGCTCGGAGGAATTTACACACTGAATACTTTGTAAGAAAGTGACATGAAATTCCGAATATTCTGGGTCCAAACTTTCTGTGTATCGTGTATATACACACCAAACGTTTTGTGATAAAATTTTTCCTCAAAAAACAGTGAAAAAAATGACATCGATGACAACAATGTCAAGCCCTTCCTCCCCACACGCGTTGTCTTTGCCCCGCTATCTGTTTTTTTTATGACTCAAACGTTATTAGATTTTAATATTAAAAAAACAAACAAAAACAAACAAACAAACAAACAAAACAAAAACAAAAAAACCCCCAGAAGATAACAGAATGGACATTCCCAGTCACAACAACAAAACAAATTGAGAATCAATACATATTCTCATCCAAAAAAACAAAATCCAAAATAACGTAAATACACAATGATGCCAATATTTCACATAGACCCAATTACAGGTATCATATTTAGTCCAACCTTAACTACTTTAGCCGGATACGTCACTGACCTGTATATGAAAGGTAATTGGCCCATTTATCATTATAATCATCCAGTCTATTTAGCAGCCTATATGATAATCTTTCGTAAGCTGCCACTTGTCCCAAAGAAATATACTATTGAGAGAAGGTAGGAGTCGATGAGGCCTTCCACTCTTTCACCAACAGCTTCCTCCCCAGCATAATAGCGGTTTGTACCCAATGAGCAAGAGGAGTGGGTAAGTGACTCAAAGCTGAAGGGTCTCCTAATACATAAAATAAATGGGACCCCTTGGCCTACAACCTTCTCTACTACAGTGTGAATATGAGTCCAATAATCTTGGACTTTGGAGCACCCCCAAAGCAAATGTAAAAGTGTACCACTATCCTGCTGGCACTTCCAGTCGCTAGACCCACCCTGTGCAACCGTGAGGGTGTCCTGTAAACTCTATTTAAAATCTTAAATTGAACCAATCTTGAACGCAGTTCACGTGACATTTTTTTCAGATTTCTAAGAATGCCATGCCCCGCTATCTGTTTAAATCTTCACATCCACGATTTGGATGATAACTTTCAGTGTCAACACTGTAATTCCCCAAACTTGTTTTTTACTCTTATGATTGTCATGTTTTGCTCCACCGGATTCATCAGATCTTCCAGATCTGTTTCTGAAGGTGGACTGAGTTTGAGTCCTTCAACAACTCCAAGGTTTGGCAGCTATATACTTCTTATTAGACATTTGAATTTTCTCCACTTTGTAGCTTGCATAAAAGTGCCCTTCTTCTAGCTCATGATGGATGTTCTTCTCCATTTATTTTCCAACATAGAAGTGTGTTACTATTTTACTAGATGTGTAACAATGCCCCTCTGTTAGGGTGCCTGGGTCGTCGACCCAGTGTTTTGTGTTTTTGGTTCTTTGATTTTGTTTGTTTCATTACATTCTAGCTTTGTCTTATGGGTTATAGGATTATTCTTAGTTTAGGTTCTCTGTGTGGGTTTTGTTAGAGTTTTAGTGTTCTAGTTTATGTTTCTTGTTTTACTTTGAAGGTCCATGTCTTATGTTAATGTGTCTGGTTTTGCTTCCCCTGTCTCGTTAGGCCTGATTTGCCCCAGCTGTGTTTCCCTCCTGTTACCCATTCCCTGATTGCTCCCTCTGTGTATTTTAGCCCCGTGTTTCTCTGTGTCGGTGTCACGATCTACTCTCATTCATGCTGTGTGTTCTGGCTGCCTGCCTGAGTTAATTTCTGTATTTTGAAGTTTCTTACTTTGAGTTCAGCATTAAGCTCCTAGGACTTGGCGTCCACAAATGTGGACATCAAATTTTGGGTTGTCTAGACCAAAATACTGCATTTTGCTCTACAAGGGCCTGATATCCACTTACGAGGACATCATACTGCCACTGTTCTATTGAAATTTTAAACAAATGTACTCATATATGGATCTCATTTTTCTCAGAAACAAAAATCAGGTAAAAATAAAATCTGGTAATTCTTTATTTTTATATTCATCAGGTGCCAATCAGCCCAAATATCAAAAAAAAATTTAAAATGCATGTCATGGAAGAGTTCGGGTCTTAGGAGGTTAAAGCAATTTTTTGAGTTCACGTTTTGTCTCCAGAGTCTGCACTGGGGGTCCTCCATACCTGCTCACAGCCTAAACATGACACCCTCGTCATACAGCAATGAAAACACAGTTTGACGAAATATCTTTTTTTATTGGCAGAGATAATGTTAATAATCATTTGCTTAATTAAATAAGGTTTACATTTGACTGCCTGCATCAGCTTCTGGTACACAATGGTATTACACAAAAGTATCGTATTTTTCGGACCATAAGGCGCATTAAGCAAAGCAAAACAGTCAAATAAGTCAAACTTTACTCAACTCATTCTTCTTGCTTCCTCCGCTTCCGTACCATTGATTCATTAATGTTGAATCCTCTGGCAGCTGCTCTATTCCCATGTTGTTGCAGTATATTAATGACTAACCTTGTGTTGTGGATGGATTATCTCATTTGGTCTCCTGACTGAAGTTTGTTCCGTCTACAGCATCCTGCCATGCGATTGATTTGTCCCTAACCATCGGGAACCCTCACATTAACTTTTATCGAGTGAAAAAAAAAAAGTTAGCGTTCATCCTGCAGCTTCACTGTGTTTATGTTATGCTAAGCATAGCTGTGTAGCTAGCCACCACATAGCACATCATTATATACCAGCTACCCAAACTTCAGCAACCCTACAAAAGTCAGTGCTGTTTAGTTTTCTGTCTTCATTTATGCTGAAAGTGATAGCAGAGCTGTACGTTTTAAATTTTTCAGAAATCTCTCAGTCAGAACATGCTATATCATGTTTAGGTGGAAACTAGTGAGCTAACTTCCTGCTAACTACGTTAAATGTAATAAATTCTGTTTTCATGGATGCCTGGATGTTAAACTTAATTGTTACACCTACGTCTTCCAAAGTCGTACTAAAACATTTTTTGACAGATTTTTGAGCGCCGTGTACAACATAAAATCGGTTTGAGGTCAGGAAGCACAATCACAATTCATACATAAGGCGCACTGTCGATTTTTGAGAAAATTAAAGGATTTTAAGTGCGCCTTATAGTCTGAAAAATACGGTACAGCCCAGCTCTGTTTCTACTGCAGTCGCTATCTCTTCAACAAAATAGAGAGACATAGAGTCAAAGTGATTATGTCTTTACATTGTGTTCAAAGCATTTGGTGATTGGGGATGTTTTAATCCATTTTTACACACAAGACTTTAAAGTAAGCACCTTTAAAAGTGTTTCAAAATAAGTAGTATTAGTGGTGCATTAAGAAAAAGATATGCAGTTAAAGTCTATTTCTGTCACTTCATGTACAGTCTAAATCAACATGCCCCATTGGTTTAATAGTTTGACCTCAAGGTAAATATGTGAAGAGCAGAGTTGAGCTTTTACTGTTTATTTGTGTTGAATAGAAAACATTTAATCCACTTCAACACGTTTCAGTTTGTACATGTTTTGTGTATTTGGAGAATTGTGGTTCAGAGGTTAACACCATTGCCTCAAGGCAAAAGATACAATAAGCTGCTTTATTTTCTGAGACTCAATTATTCGTTCTAGTATTGGTGGTAGTTATTTGAAGCCAACTTTTGCTGTGGCCCTCTAAAAATAACCTGCAGCAAAAACACTGAATAGGAAACTGTATTTATAGTGGTTCTGACAAATCTGGCCCATACCTGGCCTTATTTTTGAGAACCTGTGCTCATCCACCTACCATGTTGGGGTGCCCTTGAGCAAGACCCAGAGCGTCAAGCCTTTGAATATACTTTGGGAAAAGGGCAGAAAACGTTCCCAAAAAAGAGTTAGATGAGAAGGCTGATATCACTGTTTATACAGTAGATATGAAGCCACAGCCAGCAGCAGCTATGTTCAGGACTGTTTCTTGGCGAGGGCTTGGCTGGGACTCCCGCCAAGAAATAGTCCTGCTCAAACATAACCCCACATAAAACCGCGAATTCTCTTTTTCACACGTTTTGGTTTTTGTTGAAGTATCAGATTGGCATATTTAATGTCTCATCAGACACACAGTGACTCTGAGTATCGATCTTCATGGGACATTTTGTTTTATGACATCTTTGTGGTAATCTTTTCACATTTGTGGCCGTTTATTTCTCTCTGTTGACATATTGTGCATTTGTGGACATTTTCCAAGTCTTAATTTTCATTTTTGTCTGTTTCTGTGTTGTTATTCATCCTAATGTCTGTTTGATTACCACCTTGTTTTGTGTTTGTGTCTCTATGTGGTCTTTTTGTGTTTTGTTTTCATTTTCTCTTTTTATAAGTGTTTCTATAGGGTCATTTATTTAATGTGGCTGCTATAAGCACCTCTTTCATCGTTTGTTATTTAATTATAGTTGCCTTGGTCTCCTAATGATTTTCAATGTTATCTCATTTAGCTTTTTTTTGCAGATCTGTGTGGTCATTTGAAGCCTTTTCATGTTGCGGCTCTTCGGTCCTTCGATGTTCTTTTGTTGTTGTTTTTGGTGCCCTTTGTGATGGTTTTCCTCTTTTTAATGTCATTGTGTGTCTCTTCGTAGTTGAAATGTGTGGCAACCGACCGACTTTGACTCCGAGCTCTTTACAACTCTGTAAAGTTAACAGTGGCAACTTTGTCTTCGTGTTTGTCCATTTTCGTTTTCTAACACTTTAAAGCCATTTTGAGTCTCTTTGTGAGCCTTTCGTGTCTTTTCATGGTTGACTTGTTCTCTTTTGTGCTGAACGGCCTCATTTTTCCATCTCGTTGTAGTCTTCATAGCTCGGTTGACAATTTGTGTCTTTTTTTTTTGTTTTTTGTTTCTTTATGGTCATTTGTTGTGTGTAACATTTCAAGTCTTTCAGTGGTCCTTTTATGTATTTCCACAGTAGTCTTTATCTTTTTGTGTGGCAGTTGGCCTCTTTGTTGTCATATTGTTTCTTCCTGTAGCTCTTGAACTCTTTACTGCTTTTTGTGTGTCTCTGTGGTTATTTTGTGTCTTTTTTTGGCCATCATATGTCTCTTCACCATTGCAGTGCTCTCTTTATGTGACCACTGATCATCACAGTTGTGTTGGTCCCTTTCTGTGATGCCTGGCCACTTTTTGTTGTCATTGTTTGTCTTTTTGTTTGCGTTTCAGTCTCTGTGTGGTCATTCTGTGACTCTGGGGATATTTTGAGCCTCTCGTTGGCTCCTTTATCTTTCTTCACTGTTTTTGTAATGTATAACACTTTGCATGTGGTCCCAGTGACTGTCTGAGCCCTGTGGGCTAATTCGGTAATCCAACCATGACCCTCAAAAAGGCCTTTACAACTCTGTGAGTTAACATAGTGGTCTTCTTTTGTGTTTCTTGTCATTTTGTGACTCTATGAGTCTCTTTTTGGTCCTTTTATGTCTTTTCATGGTTGACTTATTTTCTTGTTGCGATGACCGACCTCATTTTTTCATCTTTTTGTGGTCTGCTTATAACTCTGTTTGCTTTTTGCATCTTTTTTGGTCATTTCATTTGTGTGACTTGTGACATTTCAGAGTCTCGTTGTTGTCCTTTCATATCTCTTCATTGTTGTCTTCATATTTTTATCTGTTGCCCTGGTTTGTTGTCACTTTGTATCATTTTTCAGATGTTTTACTGTCTCCAGCTGTTATGAGTCTCTGCCTGACCATCTTCATCCTCTTTAATGTCATTTTAAATCTCTGTGTTCCTTCCATGTCTCTTTGTGGTTGTCTTTGTCTGTTTAAGTGACAGATTACCTCTTTATGTCCTTTTGTTTCTCCTCAGAAATGACTCTGTGGCTGTTTTGCATCTCTAGGTGGTCATTTTGAGTCTTTTGTGGTTACATGCTGTCCATCATTGTTGTGATCTACTAAATGTGATCATTAATTTGCTTTTGTTGTCATTTTCTCTATTTTGTTGGTCTTTCTTTGTGATTAGTGCTTGTTGCAATTTCTGCGGTCCTTTTGCATTTCATCAGTGTTATTGTTCTGTCAGTGTAATTGTTTTGTGTTGTCATTTTGTGTGTCTTTACAAATGTTTCTGTTGTTGCAGCAGTTTCGAGTCCATGTGGTTATTTTGTGTCTCTTTATAGTTTTCATTATCTCTTTTTCATTGTCACCATGTCTCTATTTAGATGCTTTAGGCTCACCAGCTGTTTTGCATCCCTACGATGTCAATTTTTGAGACTTTAATGTCATTTTAAGTTTTCATTTATTGTTGTCTTTTCCTTCTTTTTGTGAGGAATAATATATTTTTGTTCTCACTTTATGTTTTTTGTAGATGTTTCAGTCTCTGCACCTGTTTTTTGTCACTGTGTGGTCATTTTAAGTTTCCTTTTGTGTATCTCCACAGTTATCTTGCTCTCTTCCTGTGATGATTGGCCTCTTTTTACTGTCATTTTATGTATCTTTGTCTGACACTTTGCACACACACCCACTGAATCTTTAGGCTCATTCAGTAATCCATGTGTTACTGTCAGACAGGATTTTATAACTCTGGAAACCCTGTGGCACCTGTTTACACTGTGAGGTAGAAGTGCAGCATGTATTTGACAGACCAACACAACATCTTGCCAGATGATCCTGCAGCAACAGTTTGGTTCGACTTTTTCTTTTCCAACCCCGCATTGTTGTTGTGCTGAATCTCACTGCAGGGCTATACTGGCTGTGAACATGGCCTAAATGTCAAACTAGTTCTTTTAAGGTTCAATACCCACTCCTGGATGTGAGAAGGAGGATTATAAACTGCATTAAGAGTTTAATTTTGGGAGTGAATAACGGAAACGTGGTCTCAGTGTTGCAGAAATGATCCTCAGGCGGAGTGGTGCTGTCAGGGTTGGAAAAGGTAATGAGAAAAGCTGGAAAGGACCCCAGATATGAGGCCAGAGGCAAGAAAAATGACTGCACTTGAGTACAATTTAGATTACTGTGGTGGGGCGTGGTCTGCAGGGCGTGCAGGGAGGGCGGACGCACCTGCACGGCATCCACAATCACGCCCGCCAGGTTAAAACACGGGGACTCAGGTGTGTGTTGTATTGTGGTGTGTGGTGAGATGTAAAACAATAAAATGGCTCAAAACACTGATCCCTGGACCTGCCGTGCCGCCTCCTGGGTTTCGGCACCACTGTGGTGAGAATAAGGCACGGCGGGTCCAGGGATCAGTGTTTTGAGCCATTTTATTGATTTACATCTCCCCCACACACCACAATACAACACACACCTGAGTCCCCGTGTTTTAACCTGGCGGGCGTGATTGCGGATGCCGTGCAGGTGCGTCCGCCCTCCCTGCACGCCCCACAGACCACGCCCCACCACAATTACTTGTACTTGATTCTGCAGTTTTGTTACTAGTTTGATTTAAGCTCTGTTGTATTAAACCAGTTGATTTCAGAATTTTTAAATTACAGCGTTTTACCAAAATGCTGTGTCTATTTAACTCATAACTCACGAAGAGTTATTATCACTTTCCACCCAAGAGACGTTTAACATTTCAGATGACTTAACTATCAAATTATACAATATTTCACCACACTAAATACTGGAGTTTTTTAAAAGAACTGTCACAATTTTTTCCTCTTTGCTCTACTGATTATCTGCACTCTTCAAGTTATACTGATGTATGCTGTCCTCGCTGTGCATTTCAGGCAGAGCCAGACAGCCAGTTAACCCGTAGATGTTCTAATAAACCGACAAGTCCTTGAATTCTTTGCAAGGTTTACTGAACAAATATCAGCGGAATAAAACTGAAAGATCACAGAAATATACAAGCATATTACTCCATGCAAATGGCAGCAGATTCAGCAAAATAAATCAAACTACTTCGCAGCTTACCGAGAAGGCAGAACACACCAGTAATGAGCTAGCTTACTCAAGATGGCACCTTCCAGTTAGCTTCTTCAAATTAATACGATTTAAAACGTCAGAGGAAATAAGAAACACTATGACAGATCAATCACTATCGCGCTATCAAAAGTAGTAAAAGAGCTGATTACAGGCAAATAAACTCAAAGGCACAGCATGTGTGCTGCTGCATTCTCAGTGGCCAGCTAACACTCCAACGAGAAGCTAAAAAACTGGCCCAGTCATTACAAAGAAGGGCCACTAGGAGGCAGCATAAACAAATCGGGTTACATACTCAATCATTTAAGTCAAAACATTTCTGTTAAGGACAGCACATTGTTGTACGTGGTCAACAGTTTCTGCTTGTTGAATGGTGATGTATTGACCCTGTATTAGATGAGGCTGCAGTGATTTTTCTCTTGGTTTTAACAAGACCCGAGTGGCCAAAGCTGTTCAGAAGAACACGATTTAGTTCTAAATCATGTTTCATTAGCACCGATAAGCAAGTTTGAGCTAAATGCCTTGCCATTTTAATGCCTCATGAAAGAATTACTAGAGCTTAGATTGTGATTCTTTCATGAGGCATTAAAGTGTTTGGTCTCGTCATGCAGATGTAGTTTGGTGTGTTTTCTGTGTCTTCTTCATCCCATAGGGTGGTGTTTGTGTCCACACACTTTAACCCCCATCCTGCTTTTTCTTAATGTGTTTATAACCATGTAGCTCTGTAGCTCTAACCATTGTTACCACACCTCTGCAGCTGTGCCTGTGTAGTGATTGAGACTGTTTTCATTTGTGCAGCTAACTCATGCTTTAGTTATTAATTTACTACAAAACTTCATCTGAAAAAGGATAGGATTTGGCTAATATTTACTGTCTTTGAAAAAAAAACATTCTTAGACATGAATACAGGACAGATGTTTATGCACCATGTTTATCGGGACTCATTAACACAGTCTTTGGTTGTGTTGTTTGCCTTGGGGCACCGGTGGTTCAGGTGGTAGAGTTGGTTGTGTACCAATCGGTAGGTCAGTGGAGTGATCCCTGACTCCTCCAGTCCATGTGTCGAAGTATCCTTGGGCAAGATACTAAACTCCAAGTTTGCATCCATCTGAATGTGTGACTGGCTGAACAAGTGCTGTGAGTGCTCAACTGAGTAGAAAGGTGCTGTATAAGTACCAGACGATTTACTTTTTAGGACACTGAGATGGTCTAATCACACCTCAGTGATTATCATGAAAAACGTAGTTAGGGTTAGCCAATAGAAGTACTTGATTAGATTTAGAAATATATGCTTCAGCCGGACATTTTTTAAAGGAATTTTCCGGACTGAAGAGTCTGGCCAGAGTAAGTGCTGCAGATACCAAAATAGCCTCTACCTCTGTTCAGATTCTGGGGTTTCAAACTTCTACTCGCTTTCAAGAAAAAAACGGCACAATGTCTATGAAGATGTATGGCTTACTTTTATGTGACTTCTTTGTATTATGTGTAATATGTACTTGTGACAAATGACCACTGAGCAGCAAAGCTGGAGTCACCGCAGGCAGAGACAGGATTTAACACATCCCACATTTTCTTATTTTTATTTATCCAAGTTTAAATTTAAAAGTTTAAGGTGGCAGCTCTCCACCAACTTCCTGCTTGGTGTTTCCAAGCACTCTCAAGTGTGTCCCAAGGGGTCCGAACACCCTGGAGAAGACAAAGGAGAAAACAGGTTGCACTAAAAATCCGCACCCACACTAAAACACAGTTACAAGTGTGGCTAATATTGTGTCTTTATCTTACAGCATCTGTCCACCTGTAGCTGCTCAAGTGCCTGACAGAAGGAATTACACAGATCAATGCATAATCAATAAATATTTGAAAGCATGTTTCTTAATGTGTTAATGTTTTCTTAAAAATGCAGAGTGCAAATATGAAAAGTGTCCACTGGTGTTAGGGTTACCTAAAACAAAGATACAAATTACTCTAAACAAGTAACCAAACACCTTCGTTACATCCTGCACCTCCTTTAAACTGAGTTTTTCTTCCAAGCTGCTTATTTAAAAAGCTTCCTCGGAACTTGTAGGGTTAACCTTTGCTAGAGTTTTAGTCCGGTGTCACGAGCAGAGGGGTCCTGGTGCGGGTTTGTACTTCGCGGGCTCCCGGCGCATGTGGCCGCAGCGCGCACGTCAGCAGAGGGAGATCAGCACCCTGGACAGCGGCGCCTGGTCAATAATAAAGCAGCCAGAGCTCCTTCCCTGCCCAGCCGCTGGGAGCACGGGGAGAGGCGTTTCAACCATCGGGAAACGGACGGATGTCTGGAGGAAAAGCAGCGACGTGTTTACGGGATGACAGTCTTTTATTTTTTTCCGCCTTTCTCCCTGTTCCGGAAGTAGCTGCTGCGTTGGTTCAATCTCCAAGCCGACCATTTCGAGGAGGAAAATCAGCGCCAGCAGTATCATCACCACCATCTATCTGATCCAATAATCAATGCCATTACTGCCGTGTAATTGCTGTCGGAAACGAAGACATCTTCACGCGTCTTCCCCGTCTCTCTCTAATTAGAAAAATCGCGGGGTCCCTTTATTATTCTGCCTCTCTCTGGCATTTCAGCGTTGCCTCCCGTGTTCTGGGCTTGCAATGAAATGCTGATGGACATCGAGCGAAGATGGGAAGCACGGGGCTTTCGGGTGTTTTTGTGCTGCCGTGTTTCCAGCTAGGCTGCTGAGAGAGAGGGGGGAAAGAGAGACGGAAAGAAGAAATGCAAATGCACAGGATTGTGTTTTTGATGTCGACGTGGATTGTCGGGGTGAATGGCACGGATTCTTCGTGGATCAAGCCGGGGTTTTACAAAAAGGAGATGAAATAGAGAGAAAAGGGAGAAAAAAGGGGGGACCATGATCTGACGCTTGGGATGCTACAGTGAGAGGGACAAAAAAAAAGACATTATAATCACATCCAGATCAAACTTCCATTTCATCTTCCGCACCCTAATTTTTCTTCTTTTCTATTTTTATTGGATTATGATTCTTGACAAGAGTCTCAGATGTGGCTGTGTGGATGGCATGTCGTTGTATTTTACATCCCATCGTCTATTTCCTGACTCTGTGTTGCTCTCTCCTCCACTCGTCCACTCTCTCGCGGTCTTCTGCTTCGGGTAGCAAAAAACATGTAGGCTGTTTTTTTCTTTCTTTCTTTCTTTCGTTCTTTCTTTCTTTGCCGCGAGTCTCGGTGCGTGTGGAAAACAACACCAAACAAAGCGAAACAACACCAACAATAACAAAAGGTGTATTTGAGAGCGCAGGAAAATGGACCGTGGAAATCAAAAACCGTGCAAGTTGTAATGTTTTCTGGGGTGCGGTGGAAGACGCAGATAGACGGCGTTTGCTGAGTTGTTTGAGTAATGAATATTGAAAGAGTGTGTCGGCCAGCTGAAAGGGAAAATCTTTCATCCGCATTGGCTTAGACACACATGCCATCAGTGGGGCGAGAGCCTTTATCTCCTCTCTGGATTTTCCAATTAGCAGTTGTGGCATCGTAGAACATACTACAGTAACCATGAGCATATCGGATGTATGAATAATAATAATAGTAATAATAATAACAGTATCAGAGGGAGAGGAGGGGAGACAAAAACACTTAATTTATTTATTTCGGATTCTTTATGTGGCCAAACATGTTTAAGTATCGAATCCGCATGTTTTTTAATGAA
Organism: Neolamprologus multifasciatus; assembly: GCF_963576455.1. NCBI lineage: Eukaryota > Metazoa > Chordata > Actinopteri > Cichliformes > Cichlidae > Neolamprologus > Neolamprologus multifasciatus. The sequence goes on from NC_140458.1 coordinate 5,292,288, forward strand.
CTGAAAGTCCTGGTGTTTATGCGATCCGATTCAAGACAGTCCAGCTCAGACACAGATAGACGGTCCAACACCAACACCAACACCACTATGCGAGGTCTGGGGATGGGCGGCTGCGGCTGGCCGCCTTTCGTCGACTGCCATTCCCGGGACGACGAGGAGGAGTACTACGGCAGCGACCCGCGGCCCCGGAGCCTGGCGTTTGAGGAGAAGGAGCCCAAGCTGCAAGTGGGCCTGGACGCCGTGTCCCTGGCCAGCACCGCCAGCAGCCTGCGGACCCCCCAGTGCCGGATCTGCTTCCAAGGCCCAGAGCAGGTAGCAAAAAAAAAACAGAGTGAGGTTCCTGATGCCGATGCCACGTCCTACGTGGACGGCGGGCGGGCAGGCAGCGTGTTTGTTTCACATTTCACACTGCTGTGAATGAGCCTTTGTGGGGCTGTGGAGAGCTATTTCACCATGCATGAATTGTTCCAGATCAGGAGGGGATTTAGGAAGTTGCTCCTTTTTTTCCAAGTGTAATCTGCCATTTTGATATATGTATGTATGTATATATATATATATATATATATATATATATATATATATATATATATATATATATATATATATATATATATATTACCATCCTGTCCTACATTTGTGTCTCTCCCACCCACCTTCCCCTCCAATACATCCTTTGGAAAAAGATAATCTAAGATGAGGCCAAATCTTTTTTTTTTTAAGTTTTATTTTTATAGTCTAAAAATCCCAAATTCGCCTCAAGACATTTTTACAGTCTGTGCATCCAAGCACACTGTCAGTCCTCCCAGCTTCAAATTAAAGACGACTATTGTCCTTCTTCTCCCCCCCCCCTTTTTTTTGGGGGGGGGGGATGATTGCTCAGTGATCTGGTTATCTAAATAACACTGTTTTCATAAGTAAGCTAATCAGAAAGGCAGCAGTTCCCACACATCTGAAATCCGGCCAGCATAGCAACAAAGAAAGTTAGCCAATTAGGCCTGCAGGATGACAAACAGAGTGAGAGGCACTGAATATGCATGAGTCACAATCATTTTGTAAATGTAAATCAACTGTCCCCCGTCCGCATGTGTCACAGAACACGATGATCAACTATTGATCTTGTGATGATCACAGTTCCTGGTCAGACAATGATGTCGGCTGTGATGAATTTGTCACACGTTTTCTATTATTGCTTCTATTTTTCTCCTCCTACTTTCCAGTTCTTGAGCCCAAACAAAACAATAAGTAGTGCGTAGCTTTGGTCTGTGGCCAAATGTTGGTCTCACCAGATGTGTGGAAACCTGTGCCGGCTGGATCAGCAGGTAGTCCCGAAGTCTGAGATAATTAGAAACCCTGTAAATCCTGTAGGAGCACAGATGGATATTACCATTTAGTCACTTCCCTAAGATAGGCGTATAGTGTTATTACAGCCCATGTGCTAATTTATGACATCTGCCTGAGAGTTTGTATTGTGAGAGCCACAGGACTGAGTATAAATCACTTCAGCCTTGTTTTGGATACAAGGCAATTTGATGTTACAGACAGGGATCGACCCCAGGTTGTTGTCTTGCCCACTCAAACATCTTCCTTTAATAAAAGGTTCATGTTTTGGGCTCTGGGCTCTCCGGCAAGGTGACTCATCGTGCAGCATGGCTCTGAGCTGCCTCTTTTAGCTCCAGACAAAGAGCAAGCAAACAAAGCACTGAGGGAAAACCCTGAACTACACTACTACATCAGCTCCTCATGCTCATATTTGCTTTTATTTTGCCTCCACAGCACTCAGCTTTCTACTCAAAGGGAAAGTGCCTCATACCTCCATGGGTGCAAGGCGTGTGCGTGGGGGGGGAAGCTCACGTTTGCCATTTCATTGTTATTTCATTATTCAAACAGGTCACAACAGGGGCCGGGGATCATGTCGCTGTCAGCGGGCCAATTACCTACAGACATAATCACCTTCCTCTGTGGGTTGCATTGAGCACGAATCCTTATTAACTGTCTGTCAAAGGCGTCAGCGGGCGCCGCGGTACAGTCGCTCAGCCACTGACTCCACTTAACGCAGTCTGGATTCACAAAAGTCGTCGCAAAAGGGCTTGCAGGGAATTACTGGCTTGTTGGCGTAAGAGGAGGTGGTGGAGGTGGGTGTTGGTAATCACCCCGGCCTGCCCTTTACTCTGGTAGTGCTCGGCGGCGTGTTTCCACAGGCACACTCAGTCAGGAGCTCAGGGTGGGGGGTGGGGGGTACTTCCACACTTCCACATTTTTTTTGTCTAAAGGTTGCAGCTGAGGAGGAAGACCATTTTCTTAGTCATGAAGTGACACACCAAATTAACACCTTCGTGCTCTGTGAAGTGGCCCCGAGGTACAAATGCATGACAGCTCATCCGAGCAGGAGGAGTGTGTGCTTGTGTGGGTGTATTTGTGTGTGTAGCAGGCTGCCTTTATGTTTGTTGGCCCTCTTGTTGTTATGAGGGTAAATCTAGCTAAGTATTAGTGTTAACAAATCCCATGAAAACAAAAACAATCAGCTCATCTGAATTAAAATCATTGTCTGTTTTTCTTAAATGTTTTGCACTCTAGAGCGCCGCTGTTGCTCGTTAAAATCTTAAATGTTCAAAGTTAATGACAAATGAAGTCCAAAAACACTCTCCAGACACACGTCTCATCTGACGCCTACTTTGGCAGGAGGTAATCTGGCCGCTGTTGTGGTTTGGTTACGTTTAGGCACAAAGATGACCTGGTTTTTGGAAGAGAAAGGCTGTGGTCGAGGTTAATATTATAAATAAACTACCACACATTTCCTTATTTTCCATCAGGCGTATGCGGCTGCTTATACTCAATTCAGACAGTTTGTTTCTACCTTTCACTCTCTGTGATGTGAGCAATATTGCTAATATGAACCTGAACTTGGGCAGTCAATCAGAAGAAGGCTGGCTTAAAGGAAGAGGACCTTAAAGACATCACAGCCCAGGAAACATGCTTGTGTGGGGCCCACTGTGGGTGAACTGGGTGGTTGTGCAGGCAGAGTTAAACCCACACCTACCCCACACAGGCCCAGAATGGGTGTACCCACACAGGGCCCACAGCATGGGTTTTCTGTGGCCTGCCCACTGTGGGCTACGAGGGAAGAGGCTGTACTGAGGTCCAGTATGAGATAAATAAGGATTATTCTGAACTGTGAATCATGCTAAGCTACCCTAAATGTAATGCTTATGGAGCTATAATTGAGCATTATCCACCTTAAAGTCAATGACAGATTAATGTCTTAGTTCTGGATGGATGTTCTGGGTGGATGGATGTTCTGGGTGGATGGATGGATGTTCTGGGTGGATGGATGGATGGATGTTCTGGGTGGATGGATGGATGGATGGATGGATGGATGGATGGATGTTCTGGGTGTTCTGGATGTTCTGGGTGGATGGATGGATGGATGGATGGATGGATGGATGGATGTTCTGGGTGTTCTGGATGTTCTGGGTGGATGGATGGATGGATGTTCTGGGTGGATGGATGTTCTGGATGTTCTGGGTGGATGGATGGATGTTCTGGATGTTCTGGGTGGATGGATGGATGGATGGATGGATGTTCTGGGTGGATGGATGGATGGATGGATGTTCTGGGTGGATGGATGGATGGATGGATGGATGTTCTGGGTGTTCTGGATGTTCTGGGTGGATGGATGGATGGATGGATGTTCTGGGTGTTCTGGATGTTCTGGGTGGATGGATGGATGGATGGATGTTCTGGGTGTTCTGGATGTTCTGGGTGGATGGATGGATGGATGTTCTGGATGTTCTGGGTGGATGGATGGATGGATGGATGGATGGATGTTCTGGATGTTCTGGATGTTCTGGGTGGATGGATGGATGGATGTTCTGGATGTTCTGGGTGGATGGATGGATGGATGGATGGATGTTCTGGGTGGATGGATGTTCTGGATGTTCTGGATGTTCTGGGTGGATGGATGGATGGATGGATGGATCGATTGCCACATTAATCTAAATCTAGGTTGCACTTTAAAAGAACAGTTCATGCCCCAAATTAAATGTACACATGTCCCCTCTGGCCTTCAGTGATGTTTATCCATCTCATTTATTTTGGTGTAGGTTGCCCAGTTTTGGAGATATCAGCTGTAGAGATATCTGGCTTAGCCTTTAATATAAATGTACTAAATGGCACCAGCCTTGTGATGCTCAAGGGCTAAAAACATGCATTTGAAAATCTGTGCTTCTGTGCCTCTTTTAAAAAAACATCCTAGTTAAGTGTAGTTTAGAATATGCTGTGTAAAAACAGGGAGGTGTAATATGCTAAAGCTTAAGCTTACACCTCTTTTTGGCAATAATTTGTAGTCTTGCCATTTAATTCAGTTCTTCGCTGTCATTTATTTACATTTATGGGCATTTTATTTGTTGTCGCTGCTCGTCTGAACTATTTTCTACATACCAGAGGAAGTAGACAGCTGGCTAAGGTGAGGGGGGCCGCCATTAATATTTATATCCTGTCTCGCACATGCACGACCCTCTCGTCGCAGGTAGATGGAAGATTCAGTCTGCTTGGTGGGTGTAGATCTGTAGAAACATACATAAAACCAAACAGAACGAGATTTGTGGATTTTTGTTTTTTAATACCGGGGACCTTAGAGACATTACGGCTGAGTTTTTCATTTTTATTTTGTAATTTTTTCATTTTCCATGCTTTGAGCAGCACAATGCGAGTGCCATTTAGTTCCATTATATTGAAAAAAGGCAGGTATCTAGTTCAGCAGACGGAAAATAGTAGGTTTGTGGACTGTTTTGAGTAACGGGGTCGTGCTTTCTGGAAAAAGACATTAGTGCTGCGTTTTCCCGTTTTTATTATTATTAGTTATAGTAGCATTATTAGTAATAGTAGCAGCACTTTGAGCACCACAAGCCAAGAGCCAGTAGCTTCATTACAATAAAAAAGAATAGACATCTACACCAGCATCTGCAAAACTGAGCAAGTCCCGCCAAAATAAAAGAGATGCACAAACAGCACTAACAGAGGGGAAACATTTAAATGTAAAATTTTGATGGTAAATGATCTTTTTACCCCTTTAAAATGAATTTCTCTTAAACTATTTATTTGCTGGAGGCTGTTGCGCAGCACAAACCGATTCAGCGTCTTTTTCTTTTACAGATGACAGAAAACGCAATAAAGTGCCGTTTTATTGGGCGCACATTCTCGCAACAAAATAAGAAGCTACAGCTGCTCTGGTGTCGTCATCTTAAAGTGGTTTAAGCTGTTTGAATCGTGAGATATGGCGCTTTTCATATCAGGTGTGGACAGGTTGTCAAGTTTGATCCTTTAAAAACATAAATCTGGCAAATTTTCAGTGAAGGAGTTCATGAGCCGCACTGTTGTGGTGGGTGACATGTTCCCTTATTACCATGAACACACAGTTTATTCTGAATCAGTGCCACACACACCTCCTGTCCTAAATACTCGCTAGAGCACCTCATTTGTATTAATCCACTGCTGAAATAGTCCATAAGAAACGGATTATTTCTTACTGTTGACGTAAGTTTTACGTAAAACTACAGCGCCCACGTGTTTGAAATAATACCGAGCTTTGTATTTTTAAAAAGAAACAACGTATTTTGGGATCCATTTCTAATTATTTATGTCACGGATTCAGTGCCACAGACAGGTGTTAGTGCTTTGGTTCTTTTGACTATGACAGCACATGGCAGTGCTTTAGAGTCGGCGTCTTTGTGTGCTCAAGCATAGTCTATCAATACATGTTCTGTTTATTTATTTTGGTGTGAGTTCATCCTGCTGGTCCAGATGTGACCTTTTATGTCTTGTTCGGTGTTTTTTACACTATGTGCTGCCTTCAGGTGCAGGGGGCTGACTCACAAAAGCAAAAATACCTTCAAATAGAAAGCAGGCTTTTCCAAATAACATAGGGTGTTCAGTACAAAACTATTAATGTAAAAACATATCTCATTAAACTACCTTAACAGCTTATTATTAGTGACATTATCTGTGATGACCCTGGAACCAATTATAGTGATTTTATTTGGATGTTTTTGTTTTTACATGCAGTTGTTTATTCCCCTTAAAATCAGTTATGTGTTTATTCATTATTAGACTTCTGCGCGTGACAAACATCCTTTGCAGCCTCACTTTGGTTTCTCCAAACTAAATTCACTCATCTATGTCCTCTGACCCTTGGCAATATTTGCGAACATTAAGCGAGTTTGAGTGTTGAACCTGATTTTGGGCTGAATTCAGGTGACACTTCAGGTGACTCAAACAACACCATCCTTCGATTAAAAAGTATGGTTTCTGATTCTTCAGTGTTTGAGGGGCCTCATAAAATGAGTCACTTTCTCCTTTAGGCAAAAGTTGCGATCGTTACCTGTATCGCAGTTTCTGCTAAAACATCCCTGAGGGAAAGGTCTGAAATGATAATCAGAGCTTTTAAAGGTCTTTGTTTTTAGTTTGCTCTAGTTGATCATGACATTAACTTTCTCCGTCCGGCCTCGTAGCGCAGACACACACAAAGACTCAACGACGGCTTTGACATTTTACAAATGTTTGCTTTCATATTGTTTTTCTTTTATTTAGCTCCTTGTATATTTCTGACCTTCTCTGCGTTATCTTTATAATGTCAGCAGCCAAGTTATTTTAAAGTTTATGAGTGGCATGTGGCTCATCTGCCGAACTCAATCTTTATGCAGCGGGACACTTTTATTATAAGTGGGAAGGTCAAACGAGCCAGATGGGGAAACGACAGAGTGCAGACGAACAGAAATAAAAAAAATGAAGTGTTATTTGTATAAGCGCAGCTCTCTGGTGCATAAAACCTGTAGTGATGAAACAGGTAGTACTCTGCCAAGTCTGTGAACAGATTCATGTTTCTGAGTCACCGTTTGGAAATGAAAGATTTTTATTAAGTTTACACACAAAAATGAACCTTCTTTATGGGCAGCACAAACAAAAAGAAAGAGAAAATGACTAAATACTACTTTATCAGTTTAGTGAGTGAAATATTTTAGAAAAAATATTTTTTTCCAGAGAAAAAAAAACACAAATTTTGTCATCTAGGTGCCAGAAATTCAAATTCCTCATCAATACTCGACTGTTTTTTGGTTTTTGTGCTTCCTACCAGCTCCCGTGAACAGTCGTTAACATGAAAGAGCTGAAAATGCAGAAGTATGTTGCAAGACATCAAATGTTACCACTTTGGTGTCTCATAGGGTGTTACAGCTTTGCCTCCAATTTTAAATCCAAGGATTTTATATCAACATGATCTAACTTCTTTTTTTCAGTTTGTAGGGTTTAAAGTTTGAGTTTTGATTTTGATTTTTAGGGGAAAAAAATAAATCCAGGTAAATTTCACTGTCTAAACTTTCAGGCACTGATGCCAAAGGATACCTGGGATGAGAATACATTGAAAAGACATTTCTACTGGGCCTTACTGACCAGTACTTTGTCAAAACACACTCACTGGGCCAAACCTGTTGTAGTTTGTCTGTAAGTGTAAAGCCTGAAGCCAAGAAAGATGGATTCTCACTTAGTTGTGATCTCATAATTCAAAATGTTACGAGGCTCTGTTTTGCAGGGTAGCGTCTCACTCGTAGTGTTTGTACATGTGGCTGAAATATCATCTGTCTTGTTTGGGAGTCATTGTTAACTGGTCTTTTGTGCTCTCTTGGGTCTCAGGTCATGTTTTCGACCTGTGTTAAGTGTTTGAACCTTCAGTCAAAGGCACATTTCAGCTCAAAACATTTAATTGTAATTAAATTTTTTAAATGAAAATATTAATTGATTTCAGTTTTAACTTGATACAGATACACAATCCTGTCCAAACAATGCATCAAATAAAAAAATTAAGAGATAGTTGCACTCAGTAAAATCAGTGATAGCCTACCATGAATGATCAGCTTGCTTTAGCATAGCTTAGTGACGCACTAAGCTTTGAAGTAAGAGAAAGACAAAATTCACATATAAGTCAAAACTGTACTAGTTAACACATTAAATGCCATTTGATATCTCTCACTTTGGTTTTAATAGGAGTTATTAACCCTTTAAGACCTACCATAGAACCAAGTCCGCCAGAGCTTACTTTATATTTTTACATGCTGTAGTGCCATTTTTGGGAGCATTTTAAGTTGCTATACATCAATACAACCATTACAGCCTAGATTTTAATAATATGTATGAATTAAGTGCATAGTGATTACATAAATTGCAAAAAAAGTGCAATAAACTACAAAAAAATTGAAAATCGTTTTTGTTTTTTTAACATATATTTCTAGTTAGAGAAATTTAAGAGGCTTATCCCTCAAAACTGTAAATACAAAAAAGTTGCACAAAATAGTTTCCCACCACAGGAAATTTATTTTGAGTGCCTTCATAGTTTTATTTTTGAAATACACCAATTTTGCAGGAAAAACGAAAATAAATATTATGATGCAAATTTGCAAAAAAGCAGCATATGCATCAAAATAAACTATTTCCAGCAGTGCAATATGAGTCCTAAGCATTCCAGAAACGACACAGAAAGTCATAAAGTCAAACATAACCTTTAAAAAAATCAGTATAGGCTCATTGAGGCAATGTAGTAAAAAACTACATTTCCGCGAAAATGACGTCACTTCCGGTTCCGGCCAGGTCATGGCGGACATGCGATAGTTCGAGCTGACAATCCAATGTAGAAAGTGTTATGAACAGCTGATCGGATCGGCAAAGCGTGTTTCTGGAATATTATGTTTATGTTGCTGCAAGTGCTTTTTATGCAGTTTTTGCAAAGCTATATGTGGAAGGAAACCGTGACCGAGGACAAGCTGATGGCATAAGATGTAAGTACAACTCCTCCGGTTTCATATGCAAAAAAAATTATTGCGCTAGCTCACGTGGTTGCAGAGCTACCGGGATTTAAAAATAGTTACGCAAAACAGAGTGTGCAGCTCCGACCGGTTTTAAAGGGTTAATGTTCCTTAACTAAATGTGGAACCCCACCCACCCTCTGAATGTAGTCGTATTTAATCAGGAGATAAAACTGTTGAAGGATGCTTATTATATTAATTTCCAGCTCCGTGTTAGGCTAAAGTAGCTCGTGTATGATTCACAGTTGAAAATAATCCTTGTTTATCTTATGTTGGGTCTTGGTGACTCAGTTAATCCTCTGTCTTAAACAAGCTGTTTTAGCTCCTCCCTCTTTAGGCCAGCTTTCTTTTGATTGGTTCCTTAACAGAAGATTTGAACAGCTTCTGTATAAATTTTGAATTTTGACTGCAATAAAGGCCATTTTTGCAAAAACCCTCTTTAGGATTCAATGCAAACTTTCTCCACAAGGTGGCAGCAATTTACCAGCAAGTTTCAGTATCATTGTTTTACACCAGACAGCTTTTGTCTTGTCTGAAATTCTGGTGGTTGATGGCTTCTTAGAGTAGTGGTTTATATATTTCCTTGGCAATTTAAAGATTGTTGGTTTAGATCCTGTTAAAAGGCCCTATTATACCTCGCAAACGGCACCGTATGACACTACTGACAGCAAATTGAAGCCACATCCACTGTTGCAAGCTGCCATTTGTGTTGGTCTTGCATCTCTTGATTTGTGTGACCTCAAGTGTTGTGCTGCTGTTGCCACAGCTGGATTGAAGGCATAAGTGCGTGATTGTGATGGTTTTTACTACCGTACAGAAAACTTTGTTGAAAAAAAACACTTTTCCACTTCCCAACTGGGAATATCACTTCCCACTCTGACCAGTCTTTCTGAGAAGGCCTAAAAGTAGCAACTCTGATCTTCGGGCTGTGATAATGAGCCATCTGAATGTGATGGTAATGTTGGGGTGTGTCATGTTGGACTTGCAACAGATTGGACACTCCACCATCTAGTGGTTCAAAGTGGTATTACGTTAGAGTACAGCCCAGCACTACCTCAGCTTCAGTTAATATCTCTCCATTCTTGGCCAAAACGCCACAGTTGATGTTTCTTCACATGCCGTCGATAGTTTCAGTTAATTTTGAAGGTGTTTTTTGTTGTTTACTTTTAGAACTATCTGCGCTCTGATATTCTGTCATACAGAGCCAAGAGAGCCAAGAGTAGATGAGCCCATGTCTTATATTTCGGTCCATCGATCTGACAGTAGGTGTGTTTGGTGTTTTCCGGCTTTGTTTGTGTTCACTCTGAGGTGTAGTTTGTTGTGAGGTTAAACTCAGAGTTTTTGTGAATCGGCGTCAGGCTTCAGTGGCTCCTCTCTCCTTCACCTGGCTGCCCTTGAAGCCTCACCGCTCCCCGCTGCAGTTGCAGAGTGCTAACATGGCCCTTCACCAACTGGGCCCCGGATCAAGCTGTGCCCATTCATTGATTTACTAATGATTCACAGTGATACTCCCCCCTCACCATCTCCATCTCTGCTGCCTTTCCTTCAGTCGAGGCACACGCGCTAGATGAAAACGTGCCATTGAATGCTGAGTTGCCTGACAAAATGGATGTTTGATGATGAACGGTGGTGACAGCCTGAACGCGCTCATCCTTAATGTGGTGAGCATGCCAACAGGCTTCAGGTGCTGCTGCGGTGCTGAAGAGACAGTTGGTCCATAAGCCACTCAAGCCTGCATCTTATGGACTCTATGAATATCATTAGGAGGTGAAGGGATGGGCAGAAAAGTGTCAGTTTTATTTTTGCTGACAGGAGAAGAGTGTGACTTTTGGGGGGAATTATTATTATTATTATTTTATTTTATTTCAGCCTTCCAACGGTTTGAAATAAACTGTGGCTTTGGGGGAAGTCTGCTTTCACTCACCAGGAGGCTTTATTTCAAATCCCCCTGCTGAAACACAACATTTAATTTGCATGAAAGGAAAGGAGAGTTTATTAAGGTCCCCTTTTAATTTAGAGGAAAAAGAGAAAAAGCTGAGCGCTCAGTGAATTTCTTGCTTCATAAGTAAGTTGTTTCATTACACGCTGAAATCTTGCTTTTGTGGTGAGCATAAATGAAAATGTGCACAGCAGAGAGAAAAGAAATGGTATGGTGTAACTAAGTCCATTTTTAAATCACGTATTTTTTTTATTTTACACAATGGCTACAAAAATAAACACTGGGATGAAAAGAAAAGCAACATATTGCTCCTTATGTTCAACAAACAGCGATATGCATTCTCAAAAAGGGAAAAAAGGACAAACAGAGACAAACTCAATTCAATAAATGCAACAACAAATAACGCACAGCTGAAAAGAAATAACTGTAAGGACTGACTTCTGGTTAGACAAACATCCCCTACAAAAACATTTTTTAAAGTCGCCAAACCTTTTTGATCACCTTGTTTTCCAGGAAGATGTTGCTAACGTATTTTAAGGAAATGTGTTCATGAAAAGCACTATTTATCTGTCGGGTTTTGGTTCTTTTACAAATTATATATATATATATATATATATATATATATATATATATATATATATATATATATATATATATATATATATATATATATAGTTTGAAAAACAGAGAACACAAAGGACTTACAAAATAATAATTTGGAAAAAAATCAAACAGATTCCAGATTTGAAAAAATCCAAAATAACGTGAGTTCTCTTTCAACAATTTTTTAAAAAAATATGTTGAGGTTTGGACTGCTGGTTGCGCAAAACATCCATCTATAATTCAGGTTAGGGTGGAGCCTATCCTAGCCGTCAGTGAGTAAGAGGCGGGGACTGGTCGTCTGTGTATTTGCTTGGTTGATTGGTTGGTTGGTCCTCCCACAAAACCAGGATTTGGGCATCCAGCTTATGTCCCTAAAACTTCACCTGATCTTGATTTTAACACCATGAGGTTGCCTGGCAACCACCTATCCACAGGCTAAAATGATCTGTTTTGAGCATTTATTTAGCACCTTATAAAAGAATAGTTTCGTTCCATTACAGTAACGTATATTTTATTTTCAAAAACCTTCAGTTACAGCATACATGATAAATTAAGATGCAATCAGCCAGCTAACTGCCTAGCTGCAGGCTAGAATGACCTGTTTTTTTTCCTTTATGAACCTACACCCCCTCATGCAACCATGTTAAGATCTTAATTTCACAACCAACTGCACAAACAGGCGTAACAAACTGTAGCTTGGGCGTGTACTAGTTAACGTGACAAATGCCTTTCAACAGTTCATGTGCAGGGTTAATGCTGTGTAGAGGAACATTTATATCTAAATAACACAATTTTCCATAAATCTAACAAGTACATTTTAGTGCCTAAACCTGAGGCACTGGTGCCGAAGGACGCCTGTAATGAAAACGTGTTGAAATAACAATTTTAACTGAGACCTTGTGGAGAAGTAGTTCCCCGTATGTGGCCTCAAGTGCAAAGCTTAAAGGCTAGAAAGATGTATCCTCTCAAGACTGAGATCTCATCAATGTGCCAGAACTATTTCGAAACTGTGGTAATGGCTCACTAGGGGTGTTTGATGTCAATCTAGGACATTCTTAAACTTTTCTCTCCCAAAAAGAACCTCACACCCCAGAATTTTCAGCATTTTCAGTTGATATTTTAAATTTCTGTTCGCTTAACAAGATCACATTTTTTCATTTTAGTTTCACTTAATGTTTCTACTGGTTGTTTCACATCCTGCCTACACCTGAGACCAACACACAGTTTGAGTTTTTTCAACGAAATAATCTACAGTTTCAGAAAATAACAACTTAATCTTAAGAATGACTATTAACACTCCTGAACTACAGAAGCCAATTTTGCACATTTCCAAATTCATATTTTCATTCTTGATCTCTAGTAAGGGAGCTTTGCATGATTCACTTTTTTCATTTATTTTATATTTACTATATTTAAAAAGAAGAAAATAAATGACTGTACTTTGCTCCTCTTAAACAGAAACCTCTGAAAACATGTTTATTTTCCTTTGTACTCGTGGGGTGGTGGGCATGTAAAACGCTCACAATATGCTATTTTTGTGGTGCACTTCATTTTCTGTATCTTTATCATCATGGTTCATGCATAAAATCGGGCTGTTATTGATGTATGATTCATGCACGAGGGTGATTCATCATTCATTCACTATAATAAAGATAATAACGTGCACGCTACTCTTTCCAAGTTTGCTTTTCCTATAGTAAACTGAAGTGAGAAGCACGGGCCTGGAAAACAAAGGTGCACCTATTTTAAGTCTGGGTTAGAATGGTCTCTTCTGTTCTATCAGCAGTAAAGTTTACCACTATTAAACCTGAGACAAGCAGCCTCTATATTCTCATCGCTCTTCATACCTGTGTGGAGAAAGATGTACAACAGAGGCACCTTTGTCTGTTCTTAGTAATATAATTAATGATGAAATTTGTTCATCTAAACAGATAACGACGTTTATTTTTTACATCACTGTTGACCAAACTGACAGTTAAATGTTGGGTTGTGCTGTTAAAACATGAGAAATGGTTCTGGTGGAATAATAGCAGTGAGTACATGTTTAGACCTTGAACTGGCGTCACTGTCGCTTGTGGTGGCTGGTCAGACTTCAGGCAAAGTCATCGTAAAAAAAATAAAAATAATAAATTATGTAACCTCAGCTTAAGAGGAGTGAGTTATCCTGACCTGTTTGAAAAGACAATTTATGTGAATTTAATATGTTGCACCAATGTCAAAGAATGCTGTTTAACAACCCCCTTTAGGAAAAGAACAATGATTACATGACGTGATGTGGTTAGAGACACTGGTTTTATTAATGCTCATTCGCAAACAGTTTCTTATTGATATAGTAGACTTTATGTTCTTGCTCTAAACTAGTGATTGAGCCCATGAAGTCTTCAATAAAGTGTTTATTGAGGCCACAGAGACATTAGAGAAGCCAATGTTGCCCCTTGGAATCCATTAAGAAAAATGCAGGCTTAAGGCAATTCTCTGGTTGCATCACCTTTCAGATCTTCTGTACTGTTTATGTTCTTTGGACTTTGCATTGCTAATGAGTTCCTTACATAGAAAAATCATTAATTCATCCATTTTCTGCTGCTTATACGGTTCTGAGTTGCGGGGGCAGCTGTCTGAGCAGAGATGCCCCGACTTCCCCCTCTGCAACCACCACCTCCAGCTCTTCCAGGAGGACAGTCAGGAATTCCCAAACCAGCCGAGAGATGTAATCTCTCCATCGTGTCCTGGGTCTGCCCGAGGCACAAAACACCTCGCCTGGGAGGTGCCCAAGAGGCATCCTAATCAGATGCCCAAACCATCTCAGCTGGCTCCTTTTGATGTGAAGGAGTAGCAGCTCAACAATGAGTCCCTCCCAAATGGCCGAGATCCTCACTCTGTCTCTAAGGCTTAGCCCAGACACCCTTCAGAGGAAACTCATTTCCACCACTTGCATCCACAGTCTTGTTCTTGTTGGCTTGTTTGAAGGTGGCAGACCCTCCACCGCACAGATGGTTCAGACTGGACACAATCACTCCAAATCCTTATAAAAACATCACACAACCATGTAACCTCCTCCAACTTGTGTATCGATTAGGACAAACGGTTAATTTGCGTTGAATAGATTAGTTCAGTGAAGCGTTTGTGTGTGGAGGGGGGGTTTCTAGCATGTGGCCTACGTAGCTCTGGGCTATGCACGCCTTCTTTGTTTCCTGACTGTTATTCCTAAAAGCCCACCCTGATATAGAAAGCTAAAACCGTCCTCGGCTTTCATGTGTGACATGAGTCATAAAGACACGTTTTCATTTTATACGGAGATGATTCATGCGACTCTATCAAGATTTTAATTTTCCCTTCAAACAAACCAAAAATTAGCTGATGGGATGAATAATAATCACAAACTGATGGTTTGGTGTTTTTAACTTACACATGAACAGTTTATCCAACTACACACACATAAAACCTTGTTGGCACTTTAAATGTAAATATATATAGATAGATAGATAGATAGATAGATAGATAGATAGATAGATATTCATTGAAATGTATTAATTCATTCATAAACACAAAGCTAAAACAGGTAATGTACAACTTTAGGAGAGAATGGTACATTTTTTCCTTAATTATACTGTGGACCTATTCAAATACAGTCTCTTTATGTAATTTAAATATTTATCTATTTATAAATATATAAAAACTTCAACTTGAGTTGAAATGTCACTCAGCTTTTCCGAAATCACAGCAAAGCAAGTTTGAAAAAAAGTGTTTCTTTGTTGCCATTTTCTTTGTTTGAACTTTTTAATATATTATATATTTAATATTGTTGACGACATACCAATCATCTCTTCCCGCACCACAACATATGAGTCAATGTGCGAAATCCTCCTCCGTCCAAACAATAACCACAAACATTAGAATTATTATTTTTTTAACGTCCAGACTGTTTTGCGTGGGCTCCAGCAATCTGTAGCGCTCGCTGTGTCACTGGAATATTTGAATATTTGATTGAAGGGATGAGTATTTGTTTGCTATTCGTTTTTCAGTTTCACTTCTAACGTGCACGTTTCTGAAATAAAAGATAAGAAATACTTTATACAGTGTTTGTGACATACATGTATTCTAGAGAGCACTGTTAAAATTAATGTGCTTAAATGTTTTAAGTGTAGTAAATTTACATTTATTTATAGTTTATCTGTTGTAGATAAAAACAAATATTCAAAGCATATTATCCAAACAACTCACTGTGGAGGTTTCCAACTTTGAAGTCATGAATTTATGAATTCATAAAAACTGGGCAACCCTGAGATTAAAGTAAGGAAGTTAAGAGAAAAATATTATTTATTTATTTATTTGATTGTAACTTGTGCATTTATAAGGAAAACAATTCCAAGTGGAACTCTAATGGTTGTCCTTTGTCTGTATTATATATAGTACATATATAGTTTTGATGGTGGATCCTCATATTAAACAGATCAGACTTTAGGCTGTTTTTTCTACTCTTGGCTCTCTATGATGTCAAAGAGAGTCATCACAGACATGGAAGCCCCGCCCACTTTGTGTTTAAAGCTTTTGTTTACCAGGATCAGCCAGTCAGAAGAAAGCTGGCTTAAAGGAGGAGCTAACACAGCTTGTTTTAAACAGATGGTAAATGGTAAATGGCCTGTATTTGTATAGCGCTTTACTCAGTCCCTAAGGACCCCAAAGCGCTTTACACTACATTCAGTCATCCACCCATTCACACACACATTCACACACTGGTGATGCCACAGCTGCCCTGGGGCGCACTGACAGAGGCGAGGTGAACTGAGGGCCTGCACTGAAGCCCAGTGTAAGACAAATAAGGATGACTTTGAACAGTGAATCATGCAAAGCTACACTAGTCCAGAATTTAAGTGTGGAGCCAGAAAGGAGCAGAATGTTGCAAATTAATGAGGAAAGTTGCGGTTGTTGGCAAAGGAAATCTCTTCACTTTGCAGTTTTGGATAATCTTCATTGCGCCAAAGCTGCACTGCAGTTTGTTTGGCTTTAAATGTATTTTTTTTCTTGTTTTTAACTCCTCCCCCAAGCTTCACCTCCACGTCTTTGCTCTATATAATCTCAAATAGCTTTAATAGGTACACAGCTGTGCTGAATAAGATGAGAAAACATTTTGATGTATTTATTTCTTCGTGTCCTGCAGGGCGAGCTGTTGAGCCCCTGCCGCTGTGACGGCTCTGTGCGCTGCACCCATCAGCCCTGCCTCATCCGCTGGATCAGCGAGAGAGGCTCCTGGAGCTGCGAGCTCTGCTACTTCAAGTACCAGGTCCTCGCCATCAGCACCAAGAACCCACTGCAGGTAAACACGAGGGGAGTCTGCAGCACAAACACGGTGAAGTCTGGGGGAAAAAACAAAGCCTCACACCCCTTGCTGTGATTATTACTGTTGCACAATTTGATCTAAAAACACTGATAGTGAGTCTGTCCAGATGACTCACAGTGACTGCACAAACAAACCAGCACAGCGTGGCTCTGTCCAACGTGCTTTTTGACTAAGATTCAAAGTATTGGATAAACAGCCACATAAACAAGACGATGATGGCGTGTGAATATGGAAATGATGACAAAATGCTCTCTCCTCTCTGAGGTGCTAGCTCCTAAAACACATGGGCGATGGAGGCAGGAAGATTTAATGACGTGGAAAGAGGAGCTGCTGCTGTCAGCTAACCTTTCATAATAAAATATACAAACGCTGCTGCAGCAGACCCAACACTCTTTTGCCTGAACAAATCTCTCAGCCGTCGCTGTGGTGTGAGGACTGTTTGCCATATTGTGCTGACACATTTTCCCTCTGCGTCACTGTCCGTCTGCCCTCCTTTTCAGAGGCAGCCAATCGCTCTAAAACCTATTGAAAAGATGCCATGTGTGTGTTGGTGTGTGTGTTAACTTGTCAAATGTGAGGATTTTTCTCTCTCTGGTGAGATGTAATGTAGAAGATTGGTGCAGTGTGACTAAGTATGCACAACTTGCAGGTACTCTTGCATGTCCACGCTGTGCCGCTTTATTCTGACACTCCGATGTTAGGAATGTTGCACTTTCAGCTTCACAAGACTTAATAGACTTAAACTGCTTTGTAAACAGATTACAGGGGAAATCGTGTGATAACGCTAAGGCTCTGTGTGTTTTTGTTTTGGTCCCTCTGCTCGTTCTTTTCATGTTTGTGCTTTCTTGGTTTCCCCAGTGTTTCCTTGTTTTTGTCTTCCTCTGATCTTCTTCCCTTGTCTTTATTGTTTCTGCTTCCTGTTTTGTTATGTTTTGGTAATTGCTTTTCCTCGGCTGTCTCCTGTGCATTTACTTCCTGTGTCTGTGGCTTTTCTCCTTTGTGATGGTCTGCCCTGTCTTTATTGTTTCCACTTGTGTCTTGTCGTGTGTTTGTGTGTCTGTGTGTGTGGTCCTGGTTTCCCCTCTCTTCCTGTTGAGTTGTCCTTTCTTTGTTTCTTTGCATCTCAGTTGAGTTTAGTCTTCTGGGTTCTTTCTTCTTCTTCTTCCTCTTTTATTATTTTATTTCCTTTTTGTGACCTAATACTTGGTGTCCTCCATTTAGGTCTTATATCCAGCAACCCATTTAACAGATAAGCTTTAAAGCTATAATTTCTTTTAACAGCAGTAAGTACTTCTGCAAGAGTGTTGGGACATATAATTTCAAAAAGGAGGCAAACTATTAATTTATTAAAAGTGTATAGCCACAGAAGGAATATAAACGCACCAGTTAAGACTCTAAATTAGTGTGAGGGTGATCTTTATTAAATTTATTAACCTCTGCTATCTATTGAATCTGTTAATCTTATAACCCATGAATTTAGAGTGCACACGAAGAAAAGGACCTAAACGCAGGACACAGGAGGCAAAATTTAAATAATTAAACTCTTTAATGACTTAGCAGCGGTCGCAAAAAAGGGCAAATAAGACTTGGAAAGGAAAAGCAAAGGTCGATAAAATGAGTAAAAAAGTCATAGGTGAAGACGAACACGATGAACCACAGAAACAGAAAAAAGGAGAGTTCTGGATTGTAGAAAAAGCCGAACTTGTGAAAAAATGACAGCAAACACGTGAAGTAAAGCTTAGAGGGAGTGAAGACAAAAATAAATGCTTATAAATTCATAGATGACGAACTTAAACGAGTGCTTATAGTTTTTATTCATTTATTTATTTAGTTTTACATCTAATTAAAACCTGTTGACTTAGTTTTTCCTTATTCCTGTATAAATATATATATACTGTTACTGTGGTGAATATTAGTTTTTCAGATAATGGGGTCTGTTGGCATATTTCTACAGTTCTGCTGCGAGCACACACATGACACCCATCTAATGTTCAAACCTTTTGTTTGTGAGGGGCAGCCAATCACAGGCAGGTTTGTTTAAAGGGAAAGGAAGGGAACAAATCGTATTTTGTTTCGGACAGAATGTGATTTGGGGGGATTAACAGGGATTATTTTGATCTTTGAATCATGTAAATCTATTCTATTAGAGTCAGAGATATAAATTCAGTTCAATTCACTTTTATTTATATAGCACCAAATCAAAACAAGAGTTGCCTCAAGGAACTTTATATCGTAATGTAAAGACTCTACAATAATACAAAGAAAACCCCAACAGACCTGCTTTAGCGACAGTGGGAAGGAAAAACTCTGTTTTAACAGGAAGAAACCTCCTGCAGAACCAGGCTCAGGGAGGAGCGGCCATCTAACTTCAGTTAGTCTCTGTATTGGGTTTAGCTTTGGCTAGTTTTAGTTTACTTTCTGTGTGGGTTTTAATTTAATTTTTATGTTTTCACATCATTGTTGTTCACACCTAGGTTTGACATTTAGTTAATCATATAGTTATAAAAGCCTTTATTCTGAGTGCAGGAGTATGTTTACACTGTTCCTCTGGTACTTTTGTTCCTGTAAATGACCTGATTTCCCCCCCACCACTGATTTAAAGTGTTTTCTCCTTCAGTGGCAGGCCATCTCTCTGACCGTCATTGAGAAGGTGCAGATAGCAGCCATTATTCTGGGTTCCCTGTTCCTCATCGCCAGTATTTCCTGGCTCATCTGGTCCTCCCTCAGCCCCTCAGCCAAGTGGCAACGTCAGGACCTGCTCTTCCAAATCTGCTACGGCATGTACGGCTTCATGGATATCGTCTGCATAGGTAAAACGACAAAGAGACACAAGACTGACACACAAACATAAGATGCTTTCATAAGTGAACGTTTGGGACGTGATATAGTTGTTCTGTCATGTAGCACACAGCAGGAAACAGTCAGCCTCAGATGTGTTTGCACTACTGGAAATTATTTAGGTGAAGAAGCTGCAGGAGGCTGCACGCATGACACCAAAGAAATCGGGTCATTACTCAAAAAAGTCATGCATTACACATATTCTTTACTTTTTTAAAAGCAATGCATTATTTTACTCGTTATATCAATTTTTGTTACTTCACAGCAGCTGTGTGATTGCCAGAAAAGAATAAAACACCAACATTTTAATCTGCACACATAACTGTTTGAATCCCTCTTAAAAAGGACATTGTCAAGATTAGAGCATGGGAGGACCCAAATGATGACTAAGGAAGCAAAAAGTAAAAATAAAACAAAAAAAAACTACAACACAAAGTAAGAAGGTCGATGCATGAGATAGGAAGCACAGGTGCAGGGAAAGATGGACCTGAGAGGTAAACGGATGATCGTAACTTACACAAAGAGCTGATAGTAGAACAAAACACAGATTAAGGGGCATAGAAACAAGGAAGAGGAAAGAAAGAAAACCTACAACAGGAAGTAACCAAAATAAAATGACTAACACTGATCGGTGAACCCAGAATGCAGGATGACATGGAGAAACGCAAAAGTAACATAAGAAAAACAACAAATATTACAACGACCATGACAAACATAGGAAGTCTTTCTGAGGATTTCAAACACTCGTTCATGGCTAGCTTTGTGCCAGCATCATAGACTGTGTATAAAAGATGGCAGCATCTTGCTTATGCAAGTGCTTGTAGAGGTTTGATTTGTTCTCAGCAGATTCGGGACATCTTGGTAGTCTGATCACAGCTGATCTCAGTATCGACAGATGAGCCAGGAGATGAGGACTCTGTGTGACCACAAGGGTCACAGCGAGTGGGTGTGCACTGTTAAGTTTAGTTAGGTGAGAAAAAGGGGAATTCGAGCCATAAAGAAAATTGCTACAGGCTAAATGGGCAGCGAAGCAACAAATTGAAAAGAGGGTGTCCACTGACCCCGAGACCCTCTGCGATCCAGGCCCTTCAGGGATTTAGAAAAACTCCTTCTGGACATAAAGCTGTGTGATCTGTCTAAACTATTATATAGAACATGTGAACATTAGTGTCATTTCAGTGTTCGGTGAATCTGGTTAAATTTTTTTTTAAAAAGAAGACTTTTGACATGCTCTAATTTTGCCAGCCACCTATCCCACATGTTATGTCTTTATCACAGAGATTAAATTTATTGAAATTATGGTATATTCATGATACCGATGCTCAAATAATGCTAAACAAAATTAATATTTAAGGTAGTCTTAGATTTAGATCGTGACACTTGGAGTGGATGTAACATTTATTTCGTTGTACACTGTAAAAAAAAAAAAAAAAAAGTAAAAGTATTTTACTGTGTATTTTACAGTTTTCTACTGTTTTTCTAGAATATCATTAAATTTACATAAATAAACTGTGATTTTACATTTCAAATGTAAATTAACGTAAAATCACTGTAAATGTAATAAAACATAATTTTCTCGTTTTTTAAATGTATCTGTCTGTACATATGCATATTTAGATTGTTAACATACTTTCACAAATGTATCATAATTTCACAAATATTTGTCCGTTATTTGAAAGATTGAACTGTTAAATTCAAATGTGATGTTATGGAAAAATATATAAAATGATTCTTATAAACTTTTTTTACATCACATAATTATTATTATTATTGTTATGTAGGGCGATCGTGGCTCAAGAGTTGGCAGTTCGCCTTGTAATCAGAAGGTTGCCGGTTTGAGCCCCGGCTTGGACACTTCACCTACTGGTGATGGCCGGAGGGGAATTATAAAGTGGAATTGTAAAGCGCTTTGAGGGTCCCAAAAAGCGCTATATGAATGCAACCCATTATTATTTAAACCAATTGTTAACCATATATTTCTGTACATTTAAGTATTATTATTCATATTGACCTTGTTTATAGGTAATTTCATTGTTTAATCACGTTACAATGTTCCTAATTTAATATTCAAAAGCACTTGAAATAACTGAAAGTTATTTTCTGTTATTTTCTGGTATTATTTTGGCGCCCCAGCTGCCAGAATATTACTGTTTCTTTAGGATTTGTTTTTTTTACGGTGTAGTTTTTAATCCTGTTTTTTTCCTGATCAAAGCGGCATTTAAATTCCTCTTTTAAGTTTGTCAGAAGGTTCAATAAACACTCCAGTTTCAAAAGAATTAGAATTTTATGCCAATTATTAAATGGTTCAGGCTTTACGCAGTTAAGAGAGTTTACATGTGTTTTTCAGCACTACGAATATTGTGTGGATTAACGACGACAGCTCAAAAACACTGTTAAATTGAATGAATTTAAAAAGTGTCAAATTTCAACCCATCCCTATGTACTTCAAGGGGTTGTAACTCTGAAAATATTCATAGTATGAAGGTGAAATTTTCCTTAAACATTTTATATTGTTGGTTGATTAAGATGAGGTTGAATGATCCTTATTAAGAGGGAGCATATTCAATTTGTCCAACTAAGATAAATATATAATATTAAGAGTGTAAGGTCAGATTTAGTGGCTTTCTGATGCACTCTGTCATTATAGTCCATTATTGGTAAGTTGATAAAGGTTACAAACCGGCTAATGTCCAATTCTCACACCCTACCTCCATCTGGTAAGTCCTAGAAAAGTTCAAGGTTGGGAATTGACTCCGTTTTTGGAGCCAGCCTCAGTGCAGGTGTGAAAATGTCACACAGGAGTCGTCGACTGCAGGAGCTGAAAACATGAAAAGATGTAGATCGAAGGCTTAGGCTGCATTATGCAACATCAAGACGAGCAAAGAAAAACAGGATGCACGGTGCAATGACAAAAATATTAATAAACATAAGTTGGATTATGCAAGGACAAACTAGCGCGGGGATGAAAGCTTGTATTCAGCTCACATTTCTCTGGCTTTTAAGTTCATGCACAATTACAACACTAAGCAGGCAGATGGTGCATAGGTAGGAGATAACAACTACACTAAAAGCCAAACAAATTTTTGATGATGTTGCAGACTACAAGAGACTGTTTTTGGGGGGGTTTGGAGCGACTGGCTTGATTGTTCTTGTGTAACTGCGAGCTGCCCGCCTAAGACAACAGTGAGAACAGATGGCATCAGATATCTGTACTGTGATTACTGCCAACTGTCTATTCTCAACCACAGATGAGATGGAAATATTTTACCTGTGGTGCTAATGCAGCTCCAGGCTGCCTTTCATGAAATATCTCCTGCCTCCATGCACTGTCCTTCACCTTCTGCTTTCTTCCCCACCCAGGCCTAATCATCCACGAGGGATCGTCGGTGTATCGAATCTTCAAGCGATGGCAGGCTGTCAATCAGCAGTGGAAAGTACTGAACTATGAGAAATCGAAGGACTTGGGCGACCCGGTGAGTTCGAGCAGTAAGACAGGCGCTCGAGGCTCTCGCGGTAACCCTCACGGTCTGGCCAGCAGCAGCAGCGGGCGACCGAGCAGGAGGCTAAGAACTATTCTGAACCACCACTGTGGATACACCATCTTGCACATCCTGAGCCAGCTGAGGCCCAACGACCCGCGGATCAGCGCTGCCGCCAACCGGGAGGTGGTGATGAGGGTCACCACCGTATGAGCGGCACGACAGGATGAGACTCCGTCTTTTGTGTCCCGATGTAAATGACAGGAGGGACTTGATGTTGAATACTAAAGACTAAGTAACAGGAGCCCCGTGAGGAGCTGAGTGATGCCCGGAGCATCAACAGACAGCACACACGAGGGTTTCTCCTCTTGTTTCATACAACAAAAGAAAGCCAGATGCTCCTTTTCAATAATTAAAGAACTGATGAAAATACAGGATTAAAAAGCATTAAAAGACATCAAACGTGAAACATGTGAACAGGCTTTACAAACCTGATCCAAGATGACGAGATGTTTTTTCCAGTTCAATATCAGGATGCACAGAAGCATTTTTTTTCTTTGTTTTTAATCCTCTTGGTTTGATTTGTATCTCTTCTTCTTCTTCTTCTTGTGTTTTTTTTTTTTTACTCACTTTGATTTTGTACGGATGTATGATTTTAGAGGAAATCATGTAACTCCATACATGCCAAGCATTTCCAGACAGCTATGTATCATGATCTTAAAAAAATTTCTACAAGCTAAACCGATGCTGGTAAACAGACCGAAAACTGAAACTAAACAAACATGTGGGCTCCACAGAGGTGACAACAGGACAATAAGTCATAATGAGTAAAAAAAAAAAAGAAAAATAAAAAAAAAGAAACAAAAAATTTAAAAAAAAAATAAAGAAATCAGTAAGATTTCAGTTACACTTTTAACCTTTCTGCAATAAAGATACGTATGTACATTTCACAGGGAATTTTGCATGGGTATATAATTTTATTCTTGATCACATTACATAAGCACATGACAAAATTTGCTCTATTTCGAATGGTGCTTGCCAAAATAAACACTTAAACATCCAATTTCATTGCACCAACTTTTTGTCAGCAGGACAAATGGCAGTGTGTTACAGCTCTTTCAGCTAAAATACAGTTTGTTGCTGCTGTGTGCTGATTCAAATTTGATAATAAGTTAAATCATTGGATTAAAAAAACGGGGATCGGATGATCTCTTACTTCTCAGTCTCACTCAGTCTCTTATTTACCCAACCTGTAGCGTAACGCATGGTTTGGTTGAGTGTGTCATTGTTTTTCTGGTGTGGAAATGTAGTGATGTGCTGGAAATAAAGCGGGACATCCTTCATTTAGAATTTTTTTTTAAAACTTGATTAACCCTATTTACAGGGGATCAAGTCTGTTTTATTTCTCTCTTTTTCTGTCATATATCTATATACTGTTACTATGGTGAATATTCATATTAAACATGACCAAAGTTTCAAATAATGAGGTCAGCTCATGTGCAAATAATTTCTGTGATTTAAAAGCTCACTGATCTAAACACTCATTTTCAGGATGTTTTTTCCAACTCTTGGCTCTGTATGATGTCAGAGAAAGAGAGCGTCCCTAACATGGTCATCTCAGGCCATTTAACAGGTGACCAATCAGAAGAAAGTTGGCTTAATGGAATAATTTTCAGCTTCTTCTCCTAACTTGTCCTTGCCATCAGTGAAGTAAAGGTGTGAAGGAGAATTTATCAGGGGTTAGGAAAAACCCTCTTTATCACACATTCACACTTAGAATCGACTCCTTGTTTCATGAAGGAACCAACAGTGAAAATTTCAGTTACAAAAGCTGGACATTTTAAAGGCAAAGCATCATAGAGCCCATATAATGTAATACATCTTATTTTATTTATCTTGTTTTACCTGCTTTTAGAGATGACGCAGTTTAACTCCTTCACTCCTCCTTGGTTCAGTTTAATGCGAAGCTATAAATCGAATTTTGTCTCATGCGTCACTTACCCCAGCTTCCCCAAAGTAAACACTAATTCACGAAAGGCTGCAATGCAGCAACAGATAACTAATGCAAAGTGAACCTTAAATGCATTTTGATCAATGAATGTAGATCATCATGTGGATTTGGAGAATTTATATAAATCATAGTGTTGTGGTCTCCTAACAAGTGATGAATAGACTTATGCATCACCTTTAGCTGAGCACTCACAGCTAAATTCACCGGTCTTCTGATTGGTAGCCCCACAACGAGCAAACGATCCCCAGTTTGATTCTGGGAGGAGACACAAATCCCCTGGTGGTTGTGTCATGAAGGGCATCTGGTGTAAAAATCTGCCAAATCAAACATGCGGAGCGACCCGCTGCGGTGACCTCTGGTGAATAAGGGAGCAGCCCAAAGTAGCTCGGCTATTTAAATCTGTGAGCTCCGTGCGAGGCGGCTCGTCGATAAGCAGCAGATTTTGTTCCAGCAGTGTGATTTTCAGAGTTCAACTGCGAGTTTAACAGGCTGCTGTTGACAACATTTCAGCAGATTATGGCATAAAATGAAAAACACACTTATAATAACATTTACATGATATTCGCCTCTTTGCCAGTCTTCCTGATCATCTTCATGAACGGTCAGATGGTCCGTCGCTGTGAATAACAGGATGGCATTTCCTCCTCTCTTCTCATAAAGGAAGATTAAATCTATCGTCTTTTGAGGGAGGGGAGACAGGAAGCACCGAAGCTCCTTTCTTCAGTATTTGGAGACTTCAAAAGGCTCTTATTGTGGCCCCCATGCAGATACTTCAATGCCATTTCACTTTGAAAACTTAGTATTCAAACACACCCCCAATATAGGATGAATAAGGGCTATGATTCATGCAAAGCTACCCTAAAAGACTAAAAGGATAAAAATAACATGTTGCAAACGTTGGAGTGTAGTGTACTATTGTAGTTTAAGACTGGATTGTAAAGCAGACTATTCAGCAAAAGGTGAGAAACAAACTGCATGACTAAGCAACTCCACCAGGAACATAACAGGACATGCAACAAAGGCAAAGAGGAGGGCAGGACTATCGGTGCATATAACAAGTGAACATCAACACAGACAGGAAGTGAAACCCAGAGAAAACAGGAAACAACCCTACAGAACACCAATAGAGGAAGCAGGGGAGGCAATAATGAAAAAACTCAAGACAGGAAGCAAAATGAAATGATGAGTCAGTGCAAAGAATTTCACAGCAACAACCAAGATATTTTAAAATAAGAAAAAGAAATTTAAGTCCAACAGTACGTCTCAGATTTTAAGAAATTCTGCTGTAGAAAAGGAAAGTAGTCTGTCAGACTCTTTGGGTATAAATAGTGAAAGATAAATGTGTAAAATGACAAAAAAAAGTTCTGTTAGGCGATTGTGCAGACTGTCCTGTTACTATAAAAGATATTTTTGTTAATTCACAGAATATATCCTTATTTTATTTTTTATTTTTTAGCACTTTTGTAAAAACCAAATTTCCATAGCAGTCAAAAATGTAGTGGAAAAAAAAACAGGAGCTGTTTATCTGCTACTTATGATTTATGTTGGTGCATTACAAATGGCTGCAAAAATACAGTTAAAAATCTAAACTCTATGTCCTCCTTCACATTTTCCAAAGCCGCCCAGTGGGCCAGACTGGAGCCCCCGGGCCTTATTTTTGACACCCTTGGGCTGGAAGCTATGCATACCGTCTGAGAGGGTCTGTAAAAAGGAATGTCACTGGCATGAATAATGGGACTGGCTGACTGAAAGCGGCGAGTCGTAGTTTGTATTCCTTACTTGTGATGAGTTAGAGCAATGAGAAGAAGAGCCAGAGGGCAGGCTCGGTTCCAGGAGAGATGAAGAGACGGCCACCAGAGAATATGGATTTCAGCGGAGGGTGCAGGGCTGCAAGCATGGATCTCCACGAGGCAAGGCAGGTAAGTCTTACAGGTAGGTAAACAGTTTCCTTAAACACGACACAGAACAAGAGACTGGAGTCACACGGTGAGAACAGAAGTCATCAATGAGAGCCAAATTACTGCGATAGTGACATAGAAAAACGTTAAACACGAGTCCAAACATAACCAGCCTCAGCGGCCATGGCAGCATAAATGTTCCCCTTCACATTTCAGGTAAAGACCTAAGAACTAAGACTTCTAATGTATAGAATACCAACCCATTTCACAAGCTTCAATATCCTAGCTTTTCCTACTTTTGGTCATTTAATAAGAATTAATTGAGCCTGGTGTTAAAGAAAAGCAGTTGATCTTTAATTTTGCCCTTGCCCAAGGATGACAACCCAACAGCCGTGCAGGAACCAGCAGAACAAAGGTTTAACTGAAACCTTCTGCCATGCAGCTGGTGGTGCATAAAATTAAGCCTCTGTTCTCTGTCTATGAGTCCATAATTTGTGTTAATATTTACATTCAAACATCAAAGTGATGCAGCTAATTACTTTATTTTACAACAGATATAGTCTTGTGGCAAATCAACACACAGTCTTTACACTCGGTAAGGATAAAGGCTGCTCAGTCTTCGACCGCCAGTGAAACCGACTTCCTTCAGCTTCAGATTTCCTTTTTGTAGCCATTCTGTGTCAGCTAGTCCACAGTTACAGGTGCTGTAGAGCTGCACCTGTGTGTTTAGTTCTAGCTATACATGGATGAGGCAGAATTTTACACTAACACGAGAGCCAGTTTAAAAACGGCAAAGGACCAGATCTGGCACAGTGTGAGATGAATAAGGATCTTTATTGAACTTTGAGTCATGCAAAGCTGAATTCTGTCTGGTATGATCATTTTTTCCTGATACATCACTTTTTGCTGAACTGAAACTGAGATTTTGTTTAATAACTCAGGGTTTTAAGGCTTTTATTTAGCCTCTAATTCCTTTTTGATTAGACAGATGTAAAAAAATAAAAATAAAAAAAGTCAATTTTGCAGGAATTTTTCAAATCTCGCTCACAGATTTGTTGTATTAATAACTGTGTCTGATTCACAGAGCCCAGGGTTGTTCAGCTTGGCCTCACAGCTGTTACTGACTAAATCTGACTCTATCTATATGCTTTTTTATTTTTAAAAAAATATCGTTACACTTGAAGGATAACTAAAAGTCTTTCTGTAAGAGCCAAGAAGATCACAGTTAAAGTCATAGTTGGTTAAAAAGCGTATTCCTCAAAGAGCAGGGTTCCAAGGTCCTTGAAGCTACAACTAGCTTCCTTCTGCTTTAAATTCAACAATAATAATCATCATTATATTTATGTATTATTTTCTAAGTAAGCCATTAATCTTAAATCATAACCTTGGAAAAGCTGGACATGTTATTACTTTCTATAAGACTATAAAAGAAACATTACCAGTATTGTGGAGACTGTGCTGGGAGCTCTCTGCCTGAGGTGAAAGTATTAACAGACCAAACACAGACAAAAACAGCAAAAAGTATATTTTCACGAGTATTTATGCAGCATTATCTGCACAGACGTGTCCGGTGAAGTAATGAGGGCTTCATCAGACGTTCTTTTGTGCCCTGAAATATGATGCAATACTGGGTTTTACTTAAGAGTTTACATATCCTTAAACTAAAACATCAGACCGGAGCACAACAATCCCAGCAGACGTCATCCTGAATCAGCTGACAGCCCAGCTGATTCTAAGCATCTATTTAATGAATCGCATACATACGCTGCTACTGCAGTCTGCTGCTGCACACATGCAAGCCGCTTTGCAAACCACTTCCATGAGCTCACAACACATATTTCAACACAAACACGTGACCCAGTCATAAAACAAGTTGGGAGATTTGTACCAAAGCCTCCACATGTGTGCTGACAAATGTCGTCAGCTGATCAGTAAACATCTCCTGCACAGTTATTTTAATTTTGTAAGTGAATTGACTAAAACTAAACTAGACTAAAATATCAACACTTTGTTTTATTTTTATTTATATGTTTTTTTTACATTTAATAAACTATAATAGCCTCGACAGGGGGTTATTAAATAACAATAATAAAATAAATAATAGGTTCTCTGTGCCAGCGTTGATGTTATTAGTCATTCTTTTTTCCCAGCTCTAGTCGCTCAGTTTGCCTGTTGTTAAAAAGAACGATGAATCCGGAGTTTCAGAATATAAAACCAGCAGATGAAGCTGGTGTGTGATGTTCAAACGTGGAGAGCATCGTGTAACTGAGGCGTCAGTAAAATAAAAGCTCAGCACAGTGACACATCAGTGCAGTGAGCTCTCAGCAGAGTGGCGCTTCCGGAGTGTAAATCAGTCAGCATTTGTCGCCACCTAGTGGCTGTTCTTATTGTTGTAACTCACTCCAGAGAATGGCTCAAGTCTCTCTTGGACATAAAAACAAATCACAGCTCTTGCTGCTGCTAGAGGGCGTACAGACACCTGCAGTACGGGGTGACTGCACTCTTTAAAGGTATCCTTGCAACAAGATATCTGATCAGTACAATAATTATGGCTTTGGATTAAATATGTTCATTTTACAAAGCAAACATCTCGATTTTTTATTTTTGCATGAAAGCAATCCTGTTAAATTCACATTACATGTAAATACTACAACAGCAGTATACCATAATTAAAGGGTTGATAGTATGGCATCTTTTGTATTTTTTGTTAATAATTTCAGCATTTTAAAAATTAAAATACAAAACAAACACACATCTTGTCTCCGGCTTCCAGTATCTTTGGACTCTTAGTGTTTTAGAAACCTTATTCAGACCTTTTCACCTGTCTGCCTGTCTGAGTAGTTTTATTTCTCATCTCCGCTCATATTCTTTTTTTTCACATGTTCTCTTTTTAGTTTATGTGTTTAGGATATTATAGCACGGATTTATAGTGTCACATAACCTTTTAGTGTTTAATGGGATTTGTTGTTTCCTGTTGTATAAAGCTACATAATCACAGGAACTTGTTGTCATGTGCAAGGAAAGATAATTTTAGCCCCTAAGTGTCCTCATTAAACTGCACTGTTGATGCAAGCTGCAATTAAATCGTTGTTTGGTCAACAAGACACCAATCTGCAACAGGATTAACAAGGATTTAGAAACATTCTTCTCTCCCACATCCATTTCTTTGTCTTGTCTAATTTTAAATCGAATAATTCTGCACCACAGTGGGTTTAATTAACTGTAAAGCAAACAAAAGACATGTTTTATTGTACTGTGCGATTTTAAAAATGAAACAAACTATTTAATCAGTATTCTTGTGGTTAATTTGCACTATTTAAAGTTATAACAAGAGCAAAACACACACAAGTTTGGTATATTAACCATGGCTCACAGTGTTTTTAGATTCATCGTCTCACTTGTAACAAGCCAGTACATTTAGCACATTGTTGCTCCTAATAATAACTTCATTGTTGATTGATTTGCTAGTTAAACAGCAGTGATAAGTGGCTTGTTTCGCCCACTCTGGTTTCTGGACGGTTTCCGGGTTATAAATTAAGTTTAAAATAAATAATTTATAAGCTAGTGCCGCCCAATTTAGGGACCTGACTCACACCAAGTGTCTTGACAGATGATTACAGGTTAGTATTAAATGACTAAAACCTAAATTCTTTAGAGAAATGTATCTAAAGCTACAATTTTACCTGATTAAAAGTAAAAGTAAGTTTCTCATGGACCTCTTTATGGAGGTTGTGGGAACGGCTGCATTAGGTTCCTTTAATTAATGTTTTCATGGTCTTCTGTCAGTGTCTGTATTGCTAATCCAGGCAGTATGGAAAGGTGTTGATGTGTTGTAACATTTAACATTTAACCAAATGGGGAATCAAGGAACTCATTAAAATCCCAATAATATCCATGCTCATGATAAGTGGATGTAAACCTCTGATTACAACTGTAGCATTGCTCTTATTTTTTTATTCAGGTTTTATTCAGGTTTTTAAATGCTAACGTTATACTTAAGTTGTCAGAGATTAACAAAAAAGCTGTCAGATAATACAAATATACAGCGTCCCTAAAAGAACATGAGGTGTGGCGTGAAAGTGAAATTCCTTTTTTATTCAGACATTGAGACACAAGTAAAACTTTAAATTCACATTATTTATTTCTTTATTTTGCATAATAAGCAGTTAAAGTCTGTCTATTCTAATGAAAGCTAAAATGTGCACAGAAAATTACCATATACGTACAGAGATGTGGTTATTCTTTTACAAAAACAGCTGTGTAAGTCAGGCTATAAAGATACATATATTTTTGAATACAAAAAAATAGGTTTTCGTGTAAATTTCGCAGATAAAAGGTTAATAATTGCGTTTAACGTCCAAAGTTTGAAGCGGTGAAGTGAATAATTTCACTTCCCTGTAATTTGAGAGCACTCTAGTCTGTTTATGTATCTGTCACTACCGCATGTGGACTTTACTTTGAAAATTGCAGCTCGGAACGTTTGGTGTGACTTTAATTTTGAATTGAAGCCAGCACAAAAAAGAAAAAAAGAAGAAAAAGAAGCTGACGCGTGGATTTCAGCTTCACTCCCACCCGGACGAGTGTGAAAATTAATGTTTCATTAAAATATTAACCAGGTCGTTCGCTTTATTTTGAAATCTCCTGCACAAGATCTCATTTCCTGCTGTTCAGCTCAGGTTGGTCGGGCAAACCTGGTCACGTGGTAGAAAGTGGCAACAGGACGGGATCATTTATCAAAGTTTAAGGTTATATGTGTCACTTTGTCCTCAGGGAGATTCCCCTTCCTCCTCCTCCTCCTCCTCTTTACCTGCACGATAAGTCAACACCTTCAGTCGGGGGGAGGATGTCCAACCTGCCGGATATTCCTGCTCCGCGTAAATTCCACTGGATCCAAGAAGGAAGCGAGGACACGTTGAGCGGCTTGGAGTTCAGAAGTTTAGTTCTGGTTTCGTCCGATGAGAAGATTTCAAAGTGTTAAAGACACAAAGAAGAAACATGTTTTCCTTCCTGCGCTCAGGTGAGTTTTCCTTTTGGATTGTTTCCTCGTGCAGCACAGGTGATGATGCCTGGAGATCTACACAGACACACATTACAGGATATTATAGCACAGATTTATTGTGTCACAGAGTTCATATTAACCTTGTCGTGTTTATTGGGTTTATCGTTTCCTGTTGTATAAAGTTACACTATCACAGGAAGTTGTTGTAACGAGCAGGGCAGGAAATTATACCCCCTTAACTGCCCTCATTAAATTTACAGTATTGATGCGAGCTGCAGTTAAATCAGTAAAGTAACCCGTGTGTTATATTATAAAATTCTAAATGACTCTATAATAAAAGTAATTCTCCATCTGTGGAAGTTTAATTGAATTGAAATGTGTGATGAGCGCTGTAACAGAAAATACTGATACTTATAAATGTGTGATTACAGGCTTCTTTTCTGATGTGATTTCAAATAAAATGCTTAATCATTTAAAAAGCATGCTGTTATGAATAGAAACTGTAACTATTGAGCTGAATGAGCAACAAAAACAATGTAACATTATTTTTGGGGGGGCTCCAGCTTTTATTAGAGGTACACGGTGGGTGTCTGCATCTGTTAGCCTGTAAGACTGGAAAGTGTCTGATTGAGAGAAGCTTCATTTTTCAGCATGACAGTGATCCCAAACACACAGTCAGTGCAGTAAAGTCATACCTGCACAGAAAAGTATACAGTGGAAGTCTATCAGTCATGGATTGGCCTCCCCAGAGCCTGGACCCCGACATTATAGAAGCATTATAGGGACATCTGGACAGAAGACAGAAGAAAAAATGAGCCAACATCCAAAGTAGAGCTTCGAAAGTCCTTCAAGAAGCCTGGAGAACTAACCCCGAAGACTGCTCACACCAAATATCGACTTTCAAGCTCATTAGAATTGTACAAACTCAGTTTTTATCTTATGACTGGGGATTTCTTAAAATCACCCCGCAATTCTTCAGCTGAGACACCTGAGTTAGAAAACACAAACACTGCAGTTGTCTTTACTCGCGAGGACAAGTGACAGCTACACGTAAGAGACACTCACGGACTTGTGCTCTGTCGCCGTCTGCGTTCTTTATTTATACAAGAGAAATGAATACATTTGTTCAGTGACATGAGCATGTGCGTATGTGATTGTGTGTGTTTGTGTGTGTGTGTGTGTGTGTGTGTGTGCAAGGTCAGAACTGCTTGTTCAACTTCTTACTATCGCTGTAGAAAGATTCAGATACAAATATCAGAACACGTTTCATAAAGAACAATCAGTTCTAAACAAGGAAAAGGTCATCATGCAGTATTCTATCATCAATAAACTTATATCACTAAAAGCTTATACTGACTACTCAGTACAATTTTCTGAGTGGAGGCCCGGCTACACATTTGTACATAGTTTCTCATAGTTTTCTGTGTGTGAAGGATTTGATTCTGTGTATGTACTCTGATTACATAAATCACTTTAATCCCAGTATAATTACCTGTTCGCTTCCAGGCAGAAACCCCGCTCCTGAGCAGATCCACATTACCTCGCTACCTCCCAGTATTCCCACAGACCAGGAGCCAGAGCAAGCTGAAGGACAAGGTGAGGATGTTTATCCTGTACACAGCGTTTTTTTAAGGACTCATTACATTTTTATGAAATACATGAAACCTTTCAGCCAGACTTGGCGCTACAGGAAGCCATTACAGTGTCGTGACAACAAAACACAAATCTGCTCCGTGTCGGGGGAAGTGAAACATCAGCTCCTCTTTTCCCCTAAAAGCAGAACAAACTGTTGCCTTTTATCGTATTATTAATTCATCTCTGTTCAACCAAGACTCAAACTTTGCTTTCCCTTTCCAGGCATTAACAGCTTGCCTCCAAATAGATTTCTCAACAAATTTGTGTACAAGAGAATTAATTTGAGTCCTCTGATTTTTTTTATTTTGCATCTTTTTTCAATTAAAATATGGACACCATTAAATTACTAGCTTGCAGTATTTCTGTCTCCTTTTGGAGACTCATTTCACAGCTGACCAGGGTTATGGTGATGCATCTTCCAAAGACATGCATCTTAGGTTACCTGATTCTAAATTGGACGTAGGTGTAAATGATGGTTGTCTCTTTGTGCTGTGGAAACCTCTCCTAGATATACCTTCCCTCTTCCGTATGAGATCTGGGATTCTCAAACACTCCTGAATAAGCTTAGGAAAAAGGGATGGATGCCTGTATTAGACCAGTGATTCCCATAGACTGTATATAAAGATGGACATAGCCACTGTGACAGTGGTTAGTGGTTCCTGTTATGAAGCATGGAGCTTAACATGTTTGCCGTCTGTCATATTTTGAAAAAAGGCGTAACAAGCAAGGGCGGGGTGGACCTGACTGTGACTGACAGCCCGACAGGTTTATCCTCCTTCCTGAACACATAAAGTCACCAGTAAAGTATTTACTGAGGCCTGTTTTCCCCACAAGCATGTATACAACTTAAAGGCTTTTTGCACCCTGCTGGACAAAAGAATACATGTTTAAGGCGCCTTCAGATGAGCTTTTTACCCGTTTTTGAACTTTATCTTCGATACTTTGTACACACTCAGCCCCCAGTCCTTCGCGCTGCTCCCAGATGGTGGGAATTATGAGACTGTACCAAATCAACAACCCCGACTGACAGCAGGAAGGAAATATGATCACTTTTTTCCTGTGGCACAGACCGCAACTAAACACCGGCGCAGACGACCGTCCACCTAAAGAAGAGAGGTGGACTTGGGGGATGTCAACAGCCTTAAGCTCAAGTGTGTCACCCGCCTGGAAAAGCTGGTTAAAGTTAGCACGATCCCAGGCTAAACAGACAAACTGCAAACCAAATGTGTGTTCTGAGAGACACCTGGCCTGCTCAGAGTCTCGTGAGGCCATGAAGGCAAGACGTACAGCGGTTGAGTGGGGACACTTGTCAGATGTCAGGCTAGATCTGTCAGCGCAGAGGTGTGCGCACTTTAAAGACGTGAATTAAAACAGTGCTGAATTATGCTAGATATATGCTAGACATAGTAGAGAATAAAGGTCCTTGTTTTAAAAACAAGATTTTTTGTAAGGAAAAAGTTGAAAACTTCTGTTTTCTTTACAATTGGAGAAAATTTGTTACAGTTTATAACTAAAAGTTTGTTTGCAAACTCAAGTGGAGCGTCCACAGTTGAAGTAGACTTAAATCACATATGATGGTCTATGGACCAGTTCTGGCCCTGGGGCAGTTTTTCACCCATGATCTCCATGTTAAAAGAAGAAGAAGGCCGTGAACCGAGGATATATCAGCAGACGTACGTTTTTTATTTGTTTTTGTAAAGGTGTGCCTTGAAATTTTGGCTTGCCCTTTGGTGTGCCCTGGGCAAGAACATTTTGAGAAAATTGCTGGATTGGAAGTCTTTAAAAAGTATAAAACAATAAAGAAGACGTTGCGATGTGATCAAGAGCTCCTGAGCGCTGATTGTTGGTCACCTGCTGATTGAAGGTAAAGAGAGAAAAACCTGAATCTGAGTGTTTCTTCTGCTTGACTCAGAGAAGTTCCTCAGCCGTGAAACGCTGCACTTCTCAAAGGGCATTTCCACTCATAAACATATATTGGTTGTTGCTTATTTTGGGCTGGACAGTATTGCTTAAAATGCCATCAGGATAGATTTCTAAATATCATTCAATATAAATATTTACAATGATAAATGTCAGCATGTTGTTGATTTTTTTCCTGGCAGTTTCCTGCCGAGGATTAGGCTGATGCTGGTCAACTCATGGGGATCGCTAATGTTGCACTCGCTGCTGTTATAGGATGTGAAATAGTCTCAGTCTATGCTGTTATGATGTTTGTCACATTGGAAAAAGCCCCAAAAAAACCTCTCTTGAAGTAATGACAAGTTCTTATGAATTATAAGCTCAAAATTGATCAGCTCTTTGCTGAATATTTGAGTTTTTGTTCTTCTTTTATTTATTTTAAATTAATGATAATGATTTTATAACTTTTCTCTTGGATGTTTGAGCTTCACTGTGCACAAGGATTCAGGCAGAAAACTCAGGATCTTCTGCCGAAAGCTTTTCTGAGCTCAAACAAAATTTTACTTTAAGCTGCAAAGCTGTGAGCAGGATTTATGTCATGGCTGGTCTTGGAAGGCACTCCTGGTCCAACGGGCAACTTGAACTGGGTTAATGTGTTTTAGAAGCATTAAGACACTTTAACTTTACACAATGTTCTTGATATGAAGAAGAACAAGTTCTGAATGTTGTGTTCTAACTTAAAGTGTTCGTGCTCAGCCATAATTGCAGCTCGTCTGCTCAGATAAGACTGATGCCGCTCATGTTCCTGATAGCAGAGACATTGCTGGCTCAGATTAAGAGACTAAAACAGGAGAAACCTGCTGTAAACAAAAGCCTTCACATGACCTGGAGCCCTGAAGGCTTCAAAAAACAGGAGGAGCAGGGAGGAGGCATAACCCATCACGTGTTCTGGCTGAAAAGTGAAAAGGCGGAAAGTCATTTTGCTAGAAAGTTGAAAATAGTTCTACAAAAAAAAGGCAGCAGATTAAGAAGTAAATGTCAGAACGGATTATTTTATCACAAGTTTTATCATTTTTATTGCTTAATTGATGAAAGGATGTTATTAAACAACTAGAAAGCCTAGGATGGATATCCAGCAGACGGTGACGTGTCCAACATCAGTTAAAGTTGGATTTTCAACCAAGACCAGACATTTAGAAAAGACAGTCAGTTAGCCATATTTTTTTAATATTAAAAACTTCTTTACACCATTGCGTTCTCTCTACATGTGAAGCATTGTCTCATGGAGTGTTGCATGATGAGCTTATTTTTTTAAGCCTCTAAACCTACTGTTTCCACCTGCTAAGTCAACACAGCGATGCACTGTAACTCTGACGCCTCTGAGCAAGAGATGCCCGTCCTTAAAGTTTGGAGAAGTGTGGAGGAGAATAATCGGCACTTTCCAAGCAGATTTAGACACACGTAATTTATTCTTTGTCTTTTCGTTGACCTTAAAACCTTTTAACCATAACTTGATGTTGTCTAATAAAATATTCTTCAACAAGTTTTCGCTGTTTAGGATGAGCTGTGTGGAGATCTGCACGCGGACAGTGGAAACGTAGACCTGAGCCTAAACTAAAGACTCTAATGTTGACTTTCCAGCTCGTAAAGTCATGTTTTTAAAGGATTTTAAATAAGTGTTTGCTGAGTGTGAAATTACTGTTTAAAGCAGAGTATTTTTTATTGTATCTTCAGTTATGTGTTTGGGGCCCTGTAATCTCAGCAGACACATGGTTATAGTTAATAGATGTTTGGATGGACGATAGACTTTATCTGTTTAAAGGATAGGATTTACAGAAAACGCAGAGGAAACAGAATAAAAGAAAGGAGACAAAACACACAGTTCATCTGACTGAACGTGACAGCAGTTAAACTTTGGTTTATATGAAAGTTTAAAACAAAACTGCATTCTCAACAAGCTAAAAGATAAACATGGAACTAGGGCTGTTCGATATAACGATATATATCGGATGACGATATAAAAACATCTATCGTTTCATTTTACGCTATCGTTTGTTTCGTGGTGTCGCAAAATAAACTGTTTACGGCAATATTTTTTCATCGTTCTGATGGTATTCATTTGTTAAAGTTCTCTCTTTCTCTTATAACCACACTACAGACGGACAAGTGCCTGTTTTTATGCGTTGTCGTTAGCAACAATGACGGTAACACCTTCGCGTGTCGCTTGTTTATGTTCCACATAAACCTTTCACAATAAAGCTCAA
This sequence comes from Neolamprologus multifasciatus, assembly GCF_963576455.1. Taxonomy (NCBI): domain Eukaryota; kingdom Metazoa; phylum Chordata; class Actinopteri; order Cichliformes; family Cichlidae; genus Neolamprologus; species Neolamprologus multifasciatus. The sequence goes on from NC_140458.1 coordinate 5,330,040, forward strand.
GATCCTGTTGAGACTTTTCAAAATAAACTGAATCACGTGAAAGAGCAGATTATTTACGGATGAGAAGTAAGAAAGAGCCGCCAGGTGCTAAAAAATAAACCTTAGACTCAAACGTTAGAACAGGCTTTTCCCCGCAGCACGCCGTGTAATAAATACAAAGAAAACAACTTATGTCTAAAAATGTATAGTTTCATGCATCGATTAAAGCAGCGGCCCCCAACCCCCGGGCCTTGGACCGGTACCGGTCCGTGAGTCGTTTGGTACCAGGCCGCGAGAGTTGAGGCTCAGGTGTGAAATGTCTGGTTTTCAGGGTTTTTATCGGTTTTCAGGGTTATTTTGTTATCGTTTTTATCGTTAACTCGGTTTTCCTGGGTCTTTTCACATGTGTTATGAATAAATCTTCTTTTTTTCGGTACTGGTACTAGTTTTATTTTGTTGTATTTATCCGTGACACCTTAAAGGCCGGTCCGTGAAAATATTGTCGAGCATAAACCCGTCCGTGGCGCAAAAAAGGTTGAGTTAAAACACTCGACTCCGGGTAAAGGACCCGCAGCTGGAAACACTTCACGCATGTCGAGCTGCCCGAGATTCACAGAATTTACAGAAAATGTTAAATTTTTGTGATTTATATCGTTATCGGGACGATAGAATTCTTATATCGGGATATGAGATTTTGGTCATATCGCACAGCCCTACATGGAACACATTATGTTATTATAGCTTCGCATTTTTATGTATATATCAGTTGTTTTCCTACCCGTCTGCCCGCCTAACATGCTGTTTGTGTGTTGTTGACCTGTGTAAAGTTCACTTTTCTACTTTCTTATGATGCTTTTGTCATTATGTTGGTGTTAAATTTCAGCGGATGACGTGGTTGAAGAGAAAGGGGTGATCCAGACCACATACACTCACAGAGTACACTCCACACCCTCGGTCTTCCTCCAGAATCACAATGATGAGCCTGTTTCCAGCAGTTACCTGGATGAGAAAGTCCCTGTCCCTGAGGAGGACAGCGAGGTAAATCAACCCTGGATTACATATGCAAACCTGTGTTAAATCAAGATTTGATGTTATTAGTGGTGCAACTTTTGTTTCCCCCTGCCACAGAGGTGCATAAGTCTCCGTAAGCTCTGGGCCTTCACCGGCCCGGGGTTTCTGATGAGCATAGCCTACCTGGATCCAGGTAACATCGAGTCTGACCTGCAGTCAGGTGCCAAAGCTGGCTTCAAGGTAACTGAGATCATGTGTTTTGGTTGATTAAGAGTTAGCTTATGTCAGAGAAAGTTAAACTGAGGTCATTTTTATTAGCAATTATGGTAATTATTTGATAATTAACTATTTTTCAACTATACTTCACAAATTATTTTGTACAAGCAGCAGTTTAATGTCCCCAAATATCTAAGTTATAACAACACACGACCAAGAAAGGCACCAAATTCAAAAAACGTTGATTACTTGGGTACTAAAATTAAAAAGAAATGCAGCCTTAGTTAAAAAACAAAGTTAAACATATCTAATATTTACAGTGGGAACCTTTTGTTTTAAAATATCTGCTCATTTTAATTTTTTTGCCAGCAGCAAACTTCAATAAAGTTGAGACAGGGGCTGCTTCACCTCTTCTTCACACTCTGTTAGTGTTATTGAAAGCATGAGTTTCTATCATTTTGAAATAAAAAATATCTTCCTGTTCTTGCTTGAGGTAAAATTTGATTTGCTCAACAGTTTCTGGCCTTGTTTATTGTTTAGTCTTTTACTGTCCTCCAAATGTTTTCAGTGGGTAACAGGTCTGAGTGAGTGCACTGCAAATACAGACTGATGGGTCACATGGTTTGCTTTTTTTTAAACCTGGCTATGTCACCATGGTAACCTATGCTGAACACATCAACTGGTCCAGAGCAGGTTACGTTCGGATTTCGGTTTAAAATTGTCTGGAAGTGCCACATGTTCACTAATTCTTTTCTCTAAATATCTTTTTAATGTTTAATCTGTTGAGAAGTACCTCACAAAGTTAGACCAGCGCCAACATGCATTAGATTAAAAAAGAATCACTGTGTTTGTAGGCTGTTTATCACCAAGCTGATTTAGTCAATGAAATTCACTCCACACTCATCCGATGGTTTTCTCCATCATCGCGCTTTGGGCCAAGTCAAATTTAAAGTTTCTAACTCTGCAGCTGTCGTGTTAGAAATAAACAGCAGCACTGCAGTGAAAGCTTGAGTATTCACAATATTAGTTGCAGATTTATTTGCAGCGCCAGTAGCATGTTTAACCTCTCATATTATTTATACATTTCTATCTCTTCTTCTGGTGTAGGCAGCAATGAAATAGGTAGCACTCAATGACAACATTTTGTGCAGAAGAAGACTTTAATGACGTGCCGTGTTTCCACTTTTCTGTGAGTGTGCACAGTGACACTGTCTTTGTCTTTCCAAGCTAACTCAAAGAATGACTGTCTATGTTGAACTTCCTTTCAAGAGTGTTAGCAAGCTCATTTAGCGCTCAGACTCAGATTATGGAGCATTGCTGCTGGTAAATGTGCAGAACAGACAAAGACTTTACCTAAATCATCATGTGTTGTTTGTTCTTTTGCATTTCAGCAATATTTCTTGAAAGACAAGTCCGACTTTGAAATTCACCAGTCCCATAGCACTGCTGGTCAAAGTTTAACAAAGGTGTCCTTTGCCCTTAAACAGGTGGAAACATTCCTGAACTTGGGAGTCGCATCATTTAAACTGAGTGAATGTTTACTGAGACTGGTGTAAGAGTGACCGGGCCCTAAGCCTTAATCCTGACCGTCAGTCCAGGGGTATGCAAGGCTTTTCAAGGTTTTGAGCCTCAGACAATCACAGCGACAAGGCTGCAGCGCAGTCACAGAAAAGCAGTGCTCAGAAGTCTCGTAGCGGCTCAGTAATGTGAGGATTAATTATCGTTAATTAAGACAAAGTTAATGTGTTTAACACTTTTCAACAACAATAAAATTCACATTGCTTCTCATAAAATAACAAAAAAAAGCTTTGAATAAAACTTGTAAATGCAACATAAGACTGTGTAAAAGAAATTGGTTCAAGAATTAATTGGTTTTAATAAAAGGCAGTGGCAAACAAAAAGTCTTTAGTCTTAGTTTACCAGAACACAGAGTTACTCCTGGTCTATGTGAGTTTGTTCCAGACATGTGGAGCAAAAAGCCTGAAAGCTGCTGCTTCTATGTTTAGTTTTATCTCTGAGGACAGAAAGCAGACCTGTACTAGGAGACCTGAGGGGTCAATACGCAGCAGATCAGACATGTAAAACATGCTGGCTTATAAACCGTTCTATGCTTTATAAACCAGCAGCAGCAGTCTTTTCAAACAAACATTGAACACATGTGCTGAGAAGAAGTGTTAATTGATTTAATTCAGATAAAACGATCAAAATATGTTTGTTTGACAGAAAAAAAAGAAAGAAAAACATAAACAGATTATATTCAGAGTTCTAAAATGAAATAAGAATATAGATGAAGAGTAAAGCATCATCTCCGTCATGGGGGAGGCAGAGGGAGTGCGAGACATAAGAATAAAACTGCATTTCCTTTATCGTTTTTAGGTTTTCCACCAAAGAAAGAAGTATGTCGCAACAGGGGAAGTAGAAGCAGATGGTAAAACAGGGGTACGGGACTCGTGAAAGTTCATGTCAGGTTAATGTGGCCGCAAAACAACAGTCTCTTTTCACAAAAAACGCGCTCACACTGACTGAAAAGCAGAGGCGCTTCATAAAATGCAAAGGTTCCAGTTTTTTATATGTGCAAATATGTTTCTGTCAGAGGGCCACAACTTAAGATAAGATAAAGAAGTCAAGCTGGGCTTAGACGTACTTTATTTATCCCAAAGGTTGATAACAGCAGATAAAACATTGACACAACCAGTAACAACATATAAAAATAGCTCAATAACAGACAGTAGTGCCAAAAAATAGAATTACTTTCAAGTAAAATACAGTTGACTATAATCTAAAATAAATTTATATAAGCTGCATCGCTCCAAAAATTAAGTGGGTCCTTGATCATCGGTGTAACACAAAGTCAGTTACACTTCAGGGCTATTAGTTTGTGCAGTCAGGAACATAAACCACTGAATCAGTTTATGCTTCCTAACTGAAGTTTAACCGACTTGGTGCTGAACTGTGATGATGGAGCGTTTTTTTTGAGCACCGTAAAATGGCTCAATAAAATATAATAAAAGTGTAAAATGGCTCAATAAAATATAAAACACACAATAAAACAAAAATAAAGCGGAAATGCTGAAAATAGGATACTAAAGGTAGGAGAAGGAAAGGTATGAGGTTTAGTTTTACAGATAGAGTTGGGTAAGCATAATAGTTAAAAACAGAGTCTTGGCAATAAATTAATGTCAGTGCTGTCACAAAGCCAAAACAAACGTGGTTTTATGTGTGTCTGTGTGCAGGGCGTGCAGAACTTTTCAGAGCATGTTCACACCTATAGTTCGTTTACTCTGGTCTGAATCAGTCGATGAGTTTGTAAACTTGTTGCTTTTCCTTGTGGTTTAGTTCGTTTTCACACAGAGAAAAATCCAAACGAACTCCAAGTGAACCGAAATGAGTCACGAACAAACCACATAAGAATATTCGGTCTGCTTATCGGCCAGATGTGTCTGGGGCAAGAACAACAAAAGTAAATACAGGAAGCAGGTGCTGTGTTCTGGACTATCGGGGCACACGGAGAATTTATGTTTGTTTCACAGCTAGCTGCTAGCCCGTACAGATCCTTGCACGTAGGGCTGTTCGATATAACGATATATATCGGATGACGATATAAAAAGTCTATCGTTTCATTTTACACTATCGTTTGTTTCGTGGTGTCGCAAAATAAACTGTTTACGGCAATATTTTTTCATTGTTTTGATGGTAGTAATTTCTTAAAGTTCTCTCTTTCTCTTATAACCACACTACGGACGACAAGGGCCTGTTTTTATGCGTTGTCGTTAGCAACAACGACGGTAACACTTTCGCGTGTCCGCTTGTTTATGTTCCACATAAACCTTTCACAATAAAGCTCAAGATCCTGTTGAGACTTTTCAAAATAAACTGAATCACGTGAAAGAGCAGATTATTTACGGATGAGAAGTAAAAAAAGAGCCGCCAGGTGCTAAAAAATAAACCTTAGACTCAAACATTAGAACAGGCTTTTCCCCGCAGCACGCCGTGTAATAAATACAAAGAAAACATTACAACTTATGTCTAAAAATGTATAGTTTCATGCATCGGTTAAAACACTCGACTCTGGGTAAAGGACGCGCAGCTGGAAACACTTCCCGCAAGTCGAGCTGCCCGAGATTCACAGAATTTACAGAAAATGTTACATTTTTGTGATTTATATTGTTATCGGACGATAGAATTCTTATATCGGGATATGAGATTTTGGTCATATCGCACAGCCCTACTTGCACGTCTACTTTGCTGCATCTCTGGATACAAGAGCTTGCAACATACCCATGGTAGTTGGTTCAGATCAAGGTCGCATCGTTCACAGGATACACAAACCGTTCTGAAGTTCGTGTGGAACCGTACCAAGACCCGAGGCGATCTCAGTACGGTTGTTTTGGTGTGCGATTGTTGTGTTCACATCTGCACAAACAAACCAGTTTGATTTAAACTGATGAAACACGGCAGCTGTGAAAACAGCCTTAGACAAAAGATCCACTCATTCAAACAACCTCAAACTACACGAACTCGAGCAACAACTCGCTGGGTTTCAAGCTGATCGAAGGGCAAATAACAGACAGAACGACATACAGAGATTTCATTATTTACTGGTGGTGTCTTAAACCACTTCCTGGCTTCAGTTTCTTTTCAGATCTTAGGGCAGCTTCACAATCATGTTACCTATCAGCTCATGGGCTCTGATTAACTGTTCGGCTCTCTGCCCTCGTCCTTTCAGCTGCTCTGGGTGCTGCTGGGTGCCACCATCGTCGGCCTGCTGCTGCAGAGGCTGGCGGCTCGGCTGGGCGTGGTCACCGGGATGCACCTGGCTGAAGTCTGCAACCGCCAGTACCACACTGTGAGATACGTTTGCCGTTATTGTTCTATTTTCCGTTGTTGTTGTCGTTGCTTCTGCGCTCTCTGTTCTCATCACCGTTCTAAAACACGAGCAGGATGAAGTCTGACTGAGAGGCTGTGAGCAGAAGCAGTCTTAGTTTACTGAAACTGCCTCCTTGCATTACAGGCACTGCTGTTACAGTAGCTGTAATCCTTGGATTATGCGTCTCAAAACATTAAATCAAACCAGCGTGAGCCGGTGACACTTACAAAACAGTGACAGCATGAATTATTCATGTGGATATATTTTTAAATCCAGCTTATAAGAAATATTTGCATCTGTAAAACATGAAGAGAGAAAATAACTGTTACAAATGTGCCTCTGTTTGCTCTCTTTCTGTCCTCTCAGGCTACGCTGCCCACTGTTGGAAACATTGTTTAAGCTTCAGTAGGGAAACGTATGCAGAGCTGCATGAATGAATTGACTTCTTATCTTTGAATCTGTTAACTTTTCTGAGTTTATGTAACCGGTGTGATCCTGCGTTGTGTCTGATCAAAAAAGGTAAAAGAAAGAAAGGCCTCCAAGTAAATAATTTGCCCACTCCAGCTCCTCTCCCACAGGGGAATTGTAGAAAAGGGCTGGCATTTATTTTTACATTAAACATAAAGTATGGATTTACACGTAACATATTTGACATAAGATAAAACAAAAACAACAACATGAAATCCGACATACCTGATAAAAAAGGTAAAAGAAAGAAAGACCTCCAAGTAAATAATTTGCCCGCTCCAGCTCCTACGACCAAATACAAACAGTGGGGAAGAGGGTTAGCTCAACCCACCACAACTTCCAAGCTAGCAAGAAGTATATATCCATGCTAGCATTTATGGCACCTAAAACCCATTTATGATACATACATACTACACACTTGTAACATCTAACAAAAAACAGGCTTAATAATGACAATAATTGAACTAAAATCGCAATCAGAAATATCAGGGTGGCTAAATATGAATTATATGTGTGTTTTACAGTGTTGGGAAAGAAATTATACCAACCTCTCCCACAGGGGAATTGTAGAAAAGGGGAGAGGCAAAAGGGGTACACTGTATTTATAGGGTTGCACCAAAGAAGAAGAAGAAAAGAATGAGGAGGGGCTCTAACTGATAATGAACATAACTACAGGCTTGGAGGTCCTAAAAGTCAGGTATAAAAGGAACAGTTTGGGGGTTTAGGACACATTTTGTGTAATTATAACAATGTGATTTATGACCCTGTTACATTTACAGGACTAGCGACACAGTTGAAAATGCAAATGCTTTGACTGCCGGCTTGGTTTATTAATTGATTTATCGAATAATCAAAAGCTGATAAGAAGTCCCGGAAAATTAATTTGTGCCTATAAGTCAAAGGTATATTAAGGCTGTGTCCTCAAGCAGGAATGCATGAACACCTTCTGTCATCGTAAATTCACTTTATATGTTCTTGAAAAGGTTTAAGGCGCAACCTGTCCCACATGGGACGGGAGAAGAGCGGACCGAGAAGGCTTCTGTCCTACATCAAAGTCCTTGAATTGTGGTGTGACTGTGTATGATTGTTGCACCTCCACGTCGACATGCCTTAAACCAATAATTCTCATTGTGCATTCTCAGTTCCTCACACCTCGCTCACATTTTTGCAGAGAAGAGCTCAGACATAAAAGTAGGCCTTCATTTATCCGCGTGAGCAGCGTGACGGCAATGACCAACTGAAGCAGCAGAGGGCGAAATGTCCTGACTTTTATTGTCAGGAGATTGCTGGATACTAATTCAATAAAAGTCCAGTAAATACGGCACCATTCATGCTGTTTAGTGCTTTACAGGTGACGGACAAGCTGATAAGACAGCTGAATTCCCAAACACTGTAAGAAGCAGTAGTTGTGCCACAGAGTAAAAATCTCCAACAATAAAAGGTTTCCTCACATGCCCGATGTGTCGCCAACTGAATTCTACGTCAGCTCAGACCTTTGTAAACACTGACTCTGATAGGTGCCTCGTATCATCCTGTGGGTGATGGTGGAGCTGGCGATCATCGGCTCAGACATGCAGGAGGTCATCGGCTGCGCCATCGCGTTCAACCTCCTCTCCTCTGGCAGGTGGTGTAAACAGACTAAGCATCAGTTTAACGGCCACTGGGACTCAGTCGCAGTGTGATGATTGCCGTAAAATGAGTCGATTACTTCCTTGGCGATGATCTTTTCCGTTGTTTGTGTTTATCCACAGGATCCCCTTATGGGGGGGTGTCCTCATCACCATCACTGACACGTTTGTCTTCCTCTTCTTGGACAAGTACGGTAGGTTGGATTAATCACTTTCAAACTGTACGTTGGCATGTCAGCAATAAACGAAGCACGCCGCTTATTTTCTTTCTCTGCAGGTCTGAGAAAGCTGGAAGCCTTTTTTGGTTTCCTCATTACAATCATGGGGATCACATTTGGATATGAGGTATAAACACTTACACACGATTATCTGGAAATGAGTTTGGGGGGGGGGGGGGGGGGGGTCTCTCAATCAGCAGGTCAAAAGTAAGCAAAATATTTTTAATACTACCTGGAAGTCCCTGGATCCGAAATGATGTCTGAATCTCAACCGGATATTTTTTTTAAGAATATCAAGACAATAGACCTCATTCAATAATATGTGTTCAGAAATGTTCTTGCCCCTGTGCAATCACACTCGTGACTTTAAATCTACCCTCACTTCTGATTACAAGCTCTGGGTAGTGACTGAGAGAATGAGATGGTACAAATGGTGGAAATGAGCTTTCTCCAAAGGGTGGTGGAGGCTGAGAGTAGAGCCACTGCTGCCAACATCGAAAGGAGCCAGCTGAGGTCTTCCACACGTCCTTCCAGTAGGAGGTAGGAGGGAAAGGCTCAGGACACGTGAGAGCAATTATGTCTCTCAGCTGGCTGGGAATGCCTCACTGATCCCCTGGATGAGCTGGAGGAGGTCCAGGCTTCTCTACCAAGTGGCAGAAGAGGAATTGATGGATGGACTTTCAGCTTCCATCGATTATTAAAACAAGAAAATAGAGATATTTATCAAACTGATCATGATTATGATTTTTTTGGCATAATCAGTAGTCATAGTGGGAAATATTGTTTTGGTCAAATGTCACAACATCCCTGACACCTCGACAAGATGACAGGCTCCAGGAAATACAAGAGAAAGGCAGTAATCCCGTAGACAAGACAGAGGAACGGAAAGACAGGGAAACACTGGGAATACTAGGAAAGGAAGAATGTGGGAAACTCAACAAAAGAGGAACCAAAGTTGTATAAATAAAAAAAAAAAAAAAACTGGGACCACAACACATGAGCTTCAGGTTGTTAAGACTTCACTGAAAACCACAAATGTCGCATTGAAATCTTTTGATCACCGTGTTAAGATTTTTCCTCTAAACATCACATGAATGTTTGTACCAAGCTTGACATCTGCCACCCAACACTCGCTCTGAACTCTGGTGTCTTCAGGTTCGTCCTAATTTACATCTTCTAAATGTTTTGCTTTTGAAATCACTCTTTGCTTCCTTTTCAGTATGTAACAGTGGGTCCAGACCAAGGCCAGCTGCTGAAGGGGATGTTTGTGCCGCACTGCGAGGGCTGCGGACCCGTCCAGCTGACTCAGGCCGTCGGCATCGTGGGCGCCGTCATCATGCCTCACAACATTTACCTCCACTCTGCTCTCGTCAAGGTCAGACAGTAATGAAATCCCTGCTTAATCAGCTGTGTGAAACTTGCATCATCAGTGAGTTTCTAAATCTTCTCTCTCAGTCTCGAGAAGTGGATCGGTCCAACAAAAAAGAGGTAAAAGAGGCCAACAAATACTTCTTCATCGAGTCGACCGTCGCGCTGTTTGTCTCTTTCCTCATCAATGTGTTTGTGGTGGCCGTCTTTGCCGAGGCTTTCTATCAGCGCACAAATGAAGAGGTGGTAAGTATCTCTGCAGCTGCTTTATGATCTAATAAAAGTTCAGAGTCGAGATGGAAATTCAGCAGTCTGTTTTGCTTTCCTCCCTCCCCCCGTTTTCTTTTTTCAGTTCAATGTCTGTAATCAAACAGGCAGTCCACATTTAGACCTGTTCCCTCTGAATAATGAAACTTTCAAGGTGGACATCTACAAAGGGGTAAGCTTTTATGCTTTTTAGTGAAAAACATGATAAGAAAAGTCTGTGACCATTTAAATGTATAACAAAACAAATATGTTTACAGATAAACATCTGCTATTAAAAACATACCCCTGTAGGACAGTTCAAATATTCGTAGAGTTGAAGTTCTGGCGTCAGACGAGTTTGAAATGCTGTTAGATGACCTGAAGAAAACTGATGTAATGTCTATAGCAGGAGATCACAGACAGAACTGATAATGCACAGTTGTGCATTATCAGTTCTGTCTGTGAACACAGTTGTGTGCACAGTTGTGCATATATGTCTGTTTTTTTGGATGGGAAATTGCTCAGCTTACTACCGTTAGAGGGGCACACAGCTGGCGAAATAATGTTTGAGAAGATTTAAGCTCTCTTTGAGGAAAATGGTCTGGATATGAAGCGTGTCTGTATACTTGTGACGGATGGGGCTCCATCCATGGCAGGAAAAATGAGTGGTCAGCGAAATATTTATTTTAATTTGAAAGGGAATTATCAAAATGTTTTTTTGTTGTTGTTATTATTATTATTATTATTTCAAATGTGCAAAAATAGTTTAGTTATAGCTCCCTTTTTTTTAAATGGACCTTTTGGTGTGCATTTGTGATGTCACCAGATTTACAGGAAGTAATAAGACTCAAACTACAGTGGTCCCTCGTTTATAGCGGTAGTTACGTTCTAAAAATAACCGCGAAGTGGCTAACCTGATTTTTTTTTTTTACAATTATTATAGATGTTTTAAGGCTGTAAAGCCCCTCACTACACACTTTATACACTTTTCTCCGACAGGCTCGAACATTTCCACACTTTTCTCTGGTTTAAACACTCTAAAAGTTCAAACCTTCGTAGAAAAATAAGTCCAGTATTATAGAATGAAACAAGTCACCCGCGGTTGCCTTTGATGGTGCAAAACATTTCATCGAAATTTTTGTTTGTTGGAGAAAACTTACAAACATACAGTACCTCACTTCAGAGTCACATTGGTAGCGATCGAAGATTTAGGTAAATTTGACAAGGTGAGCGCGTTCTGTACTGTACAGGAGACACGGCACAAGATTGAATGACATTAAGAATCAGAAATAATTTATTAATCCAGAAGGAAATGGTCTACAGCAGGGGTGGGCAACTCCAGGCCTCGAGGGCCGGTGTCCCTGCAGGTTTTAGATGTGTCCTTGAACCAACACAGCTGATTTAAATGGCTAAATTAGCTCCTCAACATGTCTTGAAGTTCTCCGGAGGCCTGGTAACGAACTAATCATGTGATTCAGGTGTGTTGATCCAAGGTGAGATCTAAAACCTGCAGGACACCGGCCCTCGAGGCCTGGAATTGCTCACCCCTGGTCTACAGCCAATCAGAATACAGAACACAATGTGCTGTTTTTAAAAAAAAAAAGCATGCAAAATTGCACAAAAAAGATCTGCAAAACAGCGAGACCACGAAAGGTGAACCACGTTATAGCGAAGGACCACTGTATACCAAAACTTGACCTAATTTAAAGATTTTTAAGGTCATCTCCATGTGCATCTCTGAAATGCTATTTTTCATGCTTCTTCAAACTCCCGCTGAGATCAGTGATGAACAACAGTTAAAAAAGAAGTCTGTGCAAAGATGTGAATTGATGCAAATTCAGACCAGGCGACACATTTAGAGGCAAACACGTGTCTGCAAGCTTTGATCCACACAAAATGAGAACTTTGTTTTTTCCTTCAGAGCTGGCATCAATTAAAAAAGCTGCTGGGAACGCACTTTACGATTTTGGCCCATATTGACATGATGGTGTTACACAGTTGATGCAAATCGTCCGTTTAACCGCATCTATTCGATTGACATCTGCCATCCGAATGTTGCAGCAGAAATAAAGAACACTTTTCTCTTATTGCCCAGTTTTGCTGAGCCTCTGTGTATTGGAGCCTGTTGCCTGCTCTTAGCAGACAGGATTGGCACTGGTGTGGTCTTTTGCATTCAGAGATGCTCTTCTGCATGCTTTGGTTGTAACTTCAGGTGCTTTAGCAAGGATTTTCCCCCCGAGAACAGCTGCTTCCTAGATATTTTTCTCTTTTTCAGGCTACTTTCTGTAAACACTAGAGATGGTTGTTAATTATTTATATCACAACATGTTTAGCAGCAAGTTGTCTTTACCGTTCCTGAATGTATTGGTCTGCTAACATTTAATTAACTCGTTAGAGCTTTGCCTTAATAAGCAGTTGAACTGTATCTAATGAAGTGACCGTATGTAGTGGAATTACAAGAAAAGGAGTGAACGAACTTAAGGGAAAATATTTGTGGCTTTTTTCTGAAACTGTGTGGACACGTTTGGTCTGAGCATACTTATACTTGCATATGCATGTGTGATTTCACCACAGAGCTTTAAATTGCACAAAGAGCTTTCATCAGCTTCTGTGTCAAATTGACTCAGAGCGCTTGCTGGGGATCATCACTGATCTCCAGCTACGGCCCAGAAAACAAATAGAAAAGCTCGGGGTCGTTTCTTATTTTTAAATTTAAAGGCTCACTCATGCATGTGTTGCTACAACAGATTATCTATCCAACCAATCACTCGTTTTATTTGCTGATTATCCAGCTAAGGTCGGTCCATCACATTCTATTGCCATATATTATGTCGTTTTCCACACTGTGAAATGAAATATTGCTGTAATAAATCAAAGACACCCATCAGTACAGCTCATTGGGCTACACTGTAGGGAATAAAGGATTCCTACGCTGTAATTAAAAGCAGAAGTTATCCGTGAATTCACAGAAATTGTTGTTGTTTTTTCACAATTTAAAAAAAAGTGGTGTGTTTGACGCCCCTGCTTGCGAACAGAACTCGAGGTGTTTGTAGCCTTCGTGTAGTTTATTCAGTAAAACTTAAAAGCACACAAACAGGTCAAATTTGCAGCACATAATGACAGGATTGTGTTTTATATAATATTTCTGAGATCATCTGGATTCAAGCCCTGCAGGAAACGGTGACAATGACATTAACATGCATTTATTCTTAACGCCCTCTCTGGTTTTAGTGGCAGCAAAGTGGGCCTGCGCTGGTTTTGCAGAGCGTGTTTTCTGTTTTTTATCCACTGTCATCTGTGTTTGCGTGTCTGTAACAGGGAGTGGTGCTCGGCTGTTTCTTTGGCCCAGCTGCTCTCTACATATGGGCCGTGGGGATCCTTGCAGCTGGTCAGAGCTCCACCATGACTGGAACATACTCCGGCCAGTTTGTCATGGAGGTCAGTGAGAAAGGAAGAACCAGATGTGAACAAAAACCACATGCAAAGCTCAAACAGTGGAAATGTCAGCGCTAACTCTTTCCCTTTAACGCAGATATGTCCTCCCATTCTTTCTTTACTTGAGCCCTTTATTTGGCCTGTTCACAAGCTCCTGCGTGTAATTTACTTATTTACTTATAATCGCGTACAGCTGCAGTCGGTTTGCTTCACTAAATCTTTTGTAAACAAGCCCCGTTTTCTTGTAAATGTCACCGACTGATTTGTTCTCCTTCCCTCAGGGCTTCTTAAACTTGCGCTGGTCACGTTTCGCTCGGGTGTTGCTGACCCGCACGCTTGCCATCACGCCCACCCTGCTCGTGGCCATCTTCCAGGACGTGCAGCACCTGACGGGCATGAATGACTTCCTGAACGTGCTGCAGAGCATGCAGGTCAGACAGAGGTTAAAAGCAGTTCAGCTTCATTCAACCATCCGCCAACAGCACCACTTTTCTTTTAGGCTTATTTATCTTTGTAGTGCTGTTCTTATTAAGTGCATTAAGGTCATTAACATAACTTAAATGCACAAGCAAGGGACTGGTTTTCGGGTTTTGGATCAAGTTCTAGGTTGGTAAAATCAAAACAGGCTGTACTCTTATCGTTAAATGATAAGATAAGACTGCCTAAGCGGCAATAAGAATGCCTCGTTGGAAAAAAGAAACAGCGTTGACCCAGTTGCTTCAGATGTAATCCTGCAGTATGAAAGAATTTATTGTCTGTACTGAATAAAATGCTGCCAGACGGGTCCAGTTGCTTCTGAAATATTGAATACACAGCACGAATGAGTTGCAAAGAGTTGCTTTTTTACTTAATTTGTATGTAATTAATGTTCCTGCATACTTAATATGCACTGATTCACAGTCCCCAAGGAAAGCAGGCAAACCTTAGGTCCAGGCGTCATGTGGATATTACTTTGATACATAATAACTACTTTATTTTCTTTAAAGGAACCCGTTCTGTTCTATTTCAGCTCTGTATAATTATCCCCAGAGGCTACTACAGTAGCTTTAAGCAGCTTAAGCCTCTCTCCCTTTAAGCTGACTTCCTTCTGATTGGCTGCACCACACAAACAAAAGGTTTGAGCGGTAGATGGACGAGTTTCTGTATTCCTGAGATGACCATGTTTGGGATATTTGCTCCCAGATACGTCATACTGATCCAAGACAAAAAACCTGTCTGAAACAGTTTATGCCTCTGTGGAGAATCTTTGTAGAGCCTAGGATGTAACTTATGTAAGGGCCCAGTGTCATTGCCCACATGTATGCTTCTCTAGTGTGGTGCATACGTGTTAATCACAGTGCCTGTCCCGAACGTTCAAATGCAGTGCCAGCAGAAAAAAATAAAAAGCGGAGGTTTTTTTTTTTCCTCGTGGGTTTCTGCTCTTTTTTGTGGTCACTCTTTTTTCAGGGGCAAACATATTTCAAATTCAAATTTTATTTGTCACATACACAGTCATACACAGTACGATATGCAGTGAAATGCTCACACAACTGCTCGTGACCTAAAGAAAAAAAGAAAAGGCTATGAATAAGATAGGAAATAAATATGAAAATTAAAAAGGGTAAATTTAACTAGGAAGGAATAAAATAAAATAAAATATAAAAATTTAAGTTAAAAATGAGATAACTGTACAACACAAATTAGAATGAAGGGTAAATTTAACTGGGAAAGAATAAGATAAAATATATAAAGTTGAAAATAAAATAACTGTACAACAAAATACACAATACACAGTATAGAAATATATAAGAATGTATGAAGAAATATAAATATATATATACACAATAACAGCAGCTGTACAAGTATTAAATGGAAATGAAGAATATAATGTCCAGTGTTGTGCAATCCACATTTGTAAGTGTCTTATGCAGTGTGCAGTATTTGTCCCTCTAGTGTTTGCACTTCTTTCTACAAAGAAGTGTACAGTTTCATCAATCTTCCTCTGGGAATTTTCTGGCATTTGTGAGTCCTTATATATTATATTGATGCTATGATTATTATTCCTTATACTGAGGCGGTCATCGTTATTCTCTCACTGATAAATTCAAAAACAGCAGTGAAAACGTTGCAGGTGTTAATCGCCATTATAAGTCAGGTTTACTCATCGTGGTTTGTGCTGCTCAGTGTGTGACAACAGTTAAATATAAATAATGATCATTAATCTTTATTGCTTAAAAACAGCAATATATCATCTGGACGTTTTCAGTGGGAGAAACATTTTATCACTCCCACTGAAATTGCTCCATCCAGATGGATCGGCTTTCTGGGATTTCCTTACCTGGATGAGTGAGCGTGCATTAGGGGAGATGCATGCTCAGATGAGCTAAGCAAGACAAAAATTACAGGGGACAAATGCAGCTGTACCACTGTCTGCATAGTGGGATTGGTCATGTGTAGAACTACATCTTAAAACTGATAAATGAACATAAAAGAGCTAAAAGGCATTAAGCCTCTTCAATTGAAATCACTGTGCATCACTGCAGATTCATTTATACATGAGGTTTGTTGAAGGTGTTGACTGCAGCAGCTACAAACACTGCAGCTATGCATCATTATAGTCTATCATTATAACAGCAGGTGTCCTGCAAACAGGTGTAAAGAAGCATTTTCACTCTTTCCATAACTAGGAAGGGAAAATGTTTGCTTGTGCGTACATCGTACGACATTGTGTATAAATACCTTCATCATGTCTCGTTTGATCTGTAATAACATGTCTACTAATTGCTTTGCGGGGACGTTTTCATAACGCGAGGAACAAAAACCTGAAGACTTCCTCAGGGTTTTTTCTCAGGGTGAGGTGTTAGCTAAAAACCAGAGTTACAGAGTGGTGTTGTGGATTATAAAGGCAGTGGGTATGGAGGTTTTTATGGAAAAACACGAGCTGCATTCTGGGAAATGTAGGATCAATCCTTTTTGGGGGAGTTTCATTTACTCCTCCGTTTCCCTCAACTTTACAAGCACCTTGAATCAAAGGAACACCACATCCCTTTGAAATAATAAGTTTGGACACTTATTCCTTAGAGACATCAACACTGAACACATCAAAACCGTGCCATAGTTATTGATATGGAAATATTTGTTGGCTGTCAAACAAACTCTCTCAGCTGCGTTTTGGTCAGATGGCTGCAGAGGTCAGCTCACTCCATCACTCTATTTCTTGGTCAAGCAGCTCTTACGGTGCTGCTGGAAAAACAAATTATGGCCCCACTGAGCATGAACCACATGGGATGGCGCGTCGCTGTGGGATGTTGTGGTAGCCATGCTGTTCGAGTGTTGCCTTGAATTCTCAATAAATCACCAACCGTGTCTCAAGCTTCACAGTGGGAACCACACATGCAGATAACATCCGTTCACCTTGACTGTGCCTCACAAAGACACAGAGCTCACATCTGGATTCATCCAGATGTCCAATATTTGTTCCTCCAAGTTTTTTTCTTCTTCTTGGTCTTCTGAAGTCTTGGTTTCTTTGCAGTATTTCTATCATAAAGGAATCATCAGTGCTCTGATGTGAGCTGTAGTCTGAATTATTGATTTCCAGTGCTCAAACTTCCAAACTTAACAAGAGAAAATAGATTTTTTTTAAGCATTGCTTAAAAAACGGTTTATTTGTTTTTAACCAAAAACATTTACAACCTCATGAAGCTGTTTAAGAATGTAATGATACTGTGTAAAGTTAAATAAATCCAGTTGAGCCATTTAAGACCACTAAAATCTTCAGTTTTTCTCTACATTGCACAAAATAATGAAAAACCTTTTAAATAAGTAGGGTTTAAATTTTTTTTAACAGTAATACTTAGTGTATGTAGTATTTGACATTCAGTATGATTAATACAGCTTTAGTTAGTTATTTGTTGTTAACTAACAAATAGTTGATAACTAGTAATATCTCCAGAATTTATGTAAACCTTTCACCACCAGGGGGCAGCAGTTTAGCAGGAAATGTTTTTAAGATGCCTCATTCCTCTTTGAAGTCACTCATATAAAGCCAGCTATAAAGGACACCTCCACCTCATTGTTCCTCCTGTGCATGCGAAGCGTTGTAGGAGAGTCACTCCCGTGTAAACCACACCTGCTTAAAACCACAAGTTCCTTTCCTAAAGCTAACATAACTGTCTCCTTGGAAGCGGCCTCACTGTGTGGAGTTTACTTGCTTTCTCCAGGTATTACTGCGTCCTCGCACAGTCCAAAGACATGAACGCGGTTGAGTTAATTGATATAATTCTAAATTTAGTTGTATATCTCTGTCAGCCTCTGCAGCAGAAATAAATAAATAAGAAGATCTTCATAAAATCTCAAAATACACAATTATTTAAAAAGTACATCAAGATTACATTCATTTGCAGCACCATCTTGTGATACAGACTGGTATTACATCAAAGACCAGCTCTAATTCATCTTCAGTAGATATCACTTCAACACAATACATTTGAGATGTGTTTGTTTTTTCACATGCTCCGGTGTTTGGTGTATGGTAATGTGTAGTGTAAAGCCTAAAATAACCAGGCCAAAGCCAACCAAGTAAATAACACGGTGCTATGTGAATGGACAGAGTGCAAAGACTGAGACTTAAATGCTGCCAGTTTCATTGATTAGCTCTGCCAACAAGGAGCCTGCCAGACAACACAGAGGGACAAACAAAAGAAAACATCTGCCAATGAACTCCAACGCTTTCAAGTGCCCACAAAAACAGGAAAGCAGCTAAATAAGTATCAGAATAGATTTGAACTTCCTCATTTCATTACCTGAGTTTCTACCTAAACTTTACTACAAGTACAAGCAGACACGGAGGTAGCTAAAAAGAAAAAAAAATACAAAATCACTCCAGATGTGCCAAACGACTTCCCTCTGCACCTCCCAGTGGACGAAGAGGTTAACAGTTGGTGTGATCATTTAGTGTAACACATCATCTTCTTCTTTTCTCCCAGCTGCCATTCGCCCTCATTCCCATCCTCACGTTTACCAGTTTGCCATCTCTCATGAACGAGTTTGCCAATGGACTGTAAGTAAATCAAATCAAACCTGCTTGTTTTTATTAGAACCCTGTTCTTTAAACAAAGCAAAATACAAATCATTTATTGCTGATATTAAAAATTCAAAGTGATGACACTGAAAAATTGTGGGTTTTTTTGTTTGTTTTTTAAAATAAAAGCTTCTTTTGAATTTGATACCAGCAACACCCTTAAATGGGAGCAACAAAAGACTGGAAAAAATGAGTAAAAAAACCCGTGATGCATCATCTGAGAGCAAATGCAGTTAATTAGTAACACAAGTATAAAATTACACAGAGAGTACCCCAGAGAGGAGGACTTTAGGAGCAAAAATGAGAAGGGGTTCAACACTGTGAGAGATTACAAGGGCAATTTGTTTAATAATTTGGAAATAATTTTCTTCAACATCAAATTGAAAAGAAATAGAGGAATTCATCATCTCAGAAAAATCTCTGTATATAAGGGAAAAGTTTAAAAGAGCTGCGATGCTGCAGTTAAAATCTCTGCATGGGCTCAGGAACACTTGGGAAACCCTCAGTGGTGCATCCACAAATATGAAGTTAAATATCCACCATGCAGGCAAAAAGACAGATCTAAACGCCATCAAGAAACGCCTGTGTCAAAGTTGGTATCTGTGCATGGAAAATTTGCATATCTTTAAAAGCACCATTAGTGCTTAATGATGTGCGTGGGTTTTGGAGCAACATAAGCTGCCCTGCAGACTTTAGCAAGTCTTTGCCAAACCATGTTCTGCACAGTTCCAGACATGCCAAGCACGAGGACATAACAAATATGACAAAGGAAGTGCTGAGCAGCTGAAATTTTATACCATAAAATATTTTGCTTTCAAATATAAAGCAGAAAGTCTCCTTAGTTTCCAAACTGAGATGAAACAAGAGTAAAACCTTACCATTGTCCCGACTTTTTTTTTCCTCCCCCCAACTGGGGCATCGGTTTTTCAAAAATCCATAACATCTATTATTTTCATCAGCTCATATGTTGTTTATGTGCCTTTTTAGTGTTAACACATCATCTGAACTTTTATTGGAGCGGGCCTGCCTTTAAACTTCACCCGTTCTTATCTTTCTGCAGGGTATTTAAGATAGGAGGCGGAGTGGTGATCTTGATCGTGTGCGCCATCAACATGTACTTCGTCGTAGTCTACGTGAGCATGCTGGGCAGCGTGTGGCTGTACGTGCTGTCGGCTTTCCTGTCCATAGCATACCTGGTGTTTGTGGGATACTTGGTAGGTAACAGCAGGTTGTATGGGAGCTGTTCTTGGCAGGGTTTAACTTTGTTTTACTGAGTGAACATTAACTTCTTGGGCATTTAATAGTCAAAGTCAAATTCTCTGAAGATTTCACAAATCTTCAGAGAATTATCTCTGAGCTCCCAACTTAGCCTAAAATTATTAAAAAGGAATTCCAGCTTCAGGGTGATTTTGGAGCAACTCTGAACAAAAAAGGGGCCAAAACTTTTACGTCAGTGAGGAGGTGTGGCTGTGGGTTTAATGGACCTTTTACTTTTTACATGCCAGAGCCCATCGATGACACGCATATAAAGGCACAATGCAATTTCTGCAGTTAAGCATTGTTATTACACTGGCATGTTTAAATTGGTTAACTAATCAGCCAATCAAAATGTTGATCATGAGCGAGATACATGAGAATTGCTCTTTGGGTCCATCTTTCACTTTTTTCCATCAGCAACTGTACAAAATATATTCAATTCAATTCAATTCAATTTTATTTATATAGCGCCAAATCACAACAAAAGTCGCCTCAAGGCGCTTCATAGATACAGAGAAAAACCCAACAATCATATGACCCCCTATGAGCAAGCACTTTGGCGACAGTGGGAAGGAAAAACTCCCTTTTAACAGGAAAAGAAACACTCAAAGGCAGCTACGATAACCTTTAATTAGTATTGTCCTCTTGTATAAATGAACACTATAAATCAATCACCACATCTTAACCCTGTAACACTGTGTCGTATTTTTAATTTTTGTGTCAATAAATTGCACAAAAATGCCAAATATTGTCACATTTGTTATGGGACCTCTTGCATACACGGCGGGGATAGCAGCACAGAACAGAGCAAGATCAGTGACAACAGATTTGAGGTTGTTTAAGTCAGGAAAGTCAAATCGAAGAATTGGAGTGGAGGTGTGTTGTAAAGTGATGTGCAGATACAGGCCAGAGCTACAGCATGACCAGGTGGATGCAAGGATTTCAGCTGACGAGATTTGGAGTTTGGGGCGGAAATGCCACAAATTTACCGCTCTAGCCTCATGGGCATCAGTGTTCGCTGTTTTTTAACACAAAAAATGATTTTAAGATGTCAGTTTGCTAAATAATATCTACTATATCATCCTAAGCTTTTTAGACCATTAAAAAGTGATTGTCTGACTAAGTTGTCGGTGTATATCGCTCTTGTATGTTTGGGTAATTTTGCTCCTTTTGCAATCCATTCTCTAATTTAAAGTTATGCAGCTACTTTGAGAAGTATTCAGGTCCCTTCACTTTATTAACACTTCTTTTGTTTCAAGTTTTAAAGCCTATAATAAACAAAATTAAAATATTTTATTTTTTTAAATGTTAGAAAGTCTCCGCTCCACTGAGCAGTACATAAACAGCACTGATTAGCCAGAAGCAGCTGCAGCTTTAAATCTTTTTGCGAGAGTGTCTGCAGGATTTGGACACCTGGATTTGGGCAGTTTTCTTTCCAGCAGATCCTCTTGAACTTTTCAAGGCTGGATGGGAAAGCATCTCTGGACTGCCGTCTTCATCTCCGCAGATGTTCTGTGAGGTTTAAATCTGGTCTTTGGCTAGTCCACTCAAGGACAGTCTTAGACATGTCCTGAAGGCTCTCCGGCGGGTCTGAATGCTTTCTCAAGTGATGCATAACTTGAACAAATTCATTCTGTAAACCTTTTTTTTTTTGGCCTGTGTGTGTGTGTGTTTATGTGCTGCAGGTGTGGTTATGTCTGATCGCTCTGGGGGTGTCCTGGCTCGATCCGAGCACCAGGAGAGGGAACGACACGACCATCCTGATCCAGCGGCAGCCCGAGTTTGACTCATGACATTCGCGTCAAAGGTGCATCTGTGGACAACCTGACTGACTGTGTTTAGCTTCAGATGAAGTCTTATTTAGTCCCAAGTTATTTATACGAGACGTTTGTTGACTTTCAGATGAACTTTGACGTTTGTTGGTGCTGTACAGATTTTTTTTTTTTAGTAATGAAGAAACAAATTTATTTGTCACTGTAACTTTATTAAAAGGTAACATACTGATTGTGAAAAGCTTAGGTGAATTTTAAAGATTGACAGGTTTACAGACGTCCGATGTTTATAATCATTTTTTGAAGGACTTAATATGACAGAAAACATGTCAGGACTTATTTTAAGAAACCACACAGACTGAATCCCTGTGAAGAAGATTTACAAATGATACCCAGGCTTTTAAAATCAGTGGTTTCATGTTCAGGAGGGAGTTTTAAAGTTTTAAAGACAAATTCATGTCTTCAAAAATGCCTTTCAACAACAAGGCAGTGACGTGCTGGATTTCAGCAGACATATTTTATTTTTTCAGCTCACTATCACACATTTGCTCAAGAAGCTTCAGAATCTCAGCAGCATACAGAATCTTCTGACATGCAGCAGAGATAAGGAGAAACTTCCCCAAAGGCAGGAAGTCGCTAAAAAAAAAAGAGGTCAGGAAGAGCCGCTGAGGAAGGATCCAGGATGTTATGCACAGAAAAGCAACAGTGCAGACTCCCAATGTGAACAACTGCGATGACAAAATTAGACCTTAAACGTCTGAAGAAACTGAATGTATCGGAGAGGTGTTAAGACGTGATGAAAAAAAGAAATATAAAAATAAATGAAGTAACAAAATCAGCTAAAATTGCATTAATATAATTAAACAGGAGAATAACGTGTAAGTTATTAATAAACAGACTCAATTTTTGTTCTTAAACGGCGCTAGAAGTGTGCAAAAACAAAGTTTCTTGAAGTTCATTTACAAACGCTAAAGACTGCTTTAGTCCAAGAAATACAGTAAACAAACATTTTTTGGTTTGGTTACATTTTTTGTATTTTGAGCTAATTGAATTCAAACTGCAGTTTCTCTTTCGGCCACAGGGAGGTGTTGCAGGCTTCAGGAGAGACTTCTCATTTACAGTAAACGTCTCACTACCACAGCTTACAGCATAACACATTAAAGGACATGCAGGCTTACATCATGCCCATGTGCAGTCACCAAAAGCAGCGTTACTGTGTGAGACAAAATGAATGCTGAGCGCTGAGACTGGCTGCTGCTGCACATGCCTGTGGTGGTATGTCAGAAGAGTTGCAACTTATTGTGCAACTGCGAGCCAAACACTGCTTGTTTCACTGTTTGAATTCCAGTGCTGAAGTGCTTCGGCTTTGCGAGCTGAGCTGAGGCGGATGAACAGGTTTTTCTTTGCATTGTGGCGGGGAACTTTTTTCCCCCCCCTCTCTCTCTCTCTCTCGCTCCCTGTCATGGAGGCAGACTTATGTAAGAGGGGAGAGTCTTCCCACCGCCCCTCTCTGTTTTTGTTTTTCTCAATGAGCCAATGTCTCCCTGCCTAGGCCTCACAGCCTGTCCAGTAGGCCCCTTTCCTGGAAACATAGCCTAGCAGAGGCCACTCAGGGGCAGGCCTGTGAGGTGGGGGGGGGGCTCTTCCAGCAAATCACATGATTTGACCCTACAGTCATAGCTCTACATGAGGCTCAGATGCTGCAAGCACATTTCAGCAGCCAGTTTGTCATCAGCATGATTGGATGCGGCTTTAATGCATGGCAGAGTGCATGAGGCTGTAAGTAGACTCCGTGCATCCCCAGGTGTGACATTTTTGAAGTAGAAACACAACATCTAAAGGACAGTGTGTGTGTGTGTGTGTGGCCTTAATGCCAAAATAAACTTGATGAACAGTTTTGCAGAGATTAAAAAATATATTTTAGTATTTGATTATGCTCACCATGATATGTAAAAATGTAATATTGATAGAGTCAATAATGCACATGTGATAATAATTGTTTCTTTGTGTGCCATTTCCACAGCCATGGTTACAGACTCTCCTTTTGAAGTCTTTGCACTTATTTTAAGTTGAAGTTATTTGCCATAGTTATTAACATTGTAGCTATTTTTCTGTATGTATATATTGCAATAATATTGATTCAGTCTGACAATAATTGTTAATTACAATCTATTATTGTGACAGCCCTACTTGATGGAAATTCAGTGATGTGTTTCATCCGATCTAAAGCTGATGTATCGAGCTTCTTTATTGTGTGTCTGTCTTTTGTTAGAGCAGTGGTTGTCATTCTCAAAGTGGGGTCTGGGTTCGTAGCCATGAAGCAGTCTTTGCCTTCCCAGTAGATACATCTCTGGTGTTAAACCAAAATCATTAAGTTCTAACGCTGAAAACCGACATGTAAAAAAGATCAAACTTACACAAAACTTCACAGTTTCATCAATTTATCTCGACTAGTTAATTGACCTTCATTATATAATAAAGAACACAAAGATGTGAACATTTACACCATCCAAACAAATATCTTGTGCCCTTTACT
Source organism: Neolamprologus multifasciatus (assembly GCF_963576455.1). Classification (NCBI taxonomy): domain Eukaryota; kingdom Metazoa; phylum Chordata; class Actinopteri; order Cichliformes; family Cichlidae; genus Neolamprologus; species Neolamprologus multifasciatus. Next base: position 5,354,100 of record NC_140458.1, read on the forward strand.
CCCACTCATTTCAAATATGAGCCAGCAGAAGCTCTGATATGTTGTGACACATTATGCCACGTGTCTGATGTAGAAAGGCTAAAAATAATTCCCACGTAGTAATTTAAATACTAGGAGGATTAAAAGGGGGTTCTGGGAAATGTTTCCAAGAACCCCCTGGTCCCAGGCGCCCCAAAAGGTTGAGAACCAGTGTGTTAGAGGTTAAAAAGTCACTGATTGATTTTTTTTGTTTTTGAACAAATCTTTTGAATACCCTCGTTATGGTAGAAAGCGCCGTCGTGTTTTTATCACTGTGGCTCACCAGAACTCGCTGTTTTAATGAGTTTCAATTATTAAAATCATTAACTGTGTTATTGAATTGTAAACAAAAAGCTCCACACTGGGGGGGATGCAAATGATTATGCAATAAACACTAACATGGCTTCACATGTTGACTTTAAAAACTTTGTTTTGCGATTTAACTTTGATGCACGGGTGCAGTTATTGCTTAAGCGGTTGCGCTTTGGTCCCGTTAGAGCACTGGAAGATGGGTGGAGGGTTACGCCTGCAGCACCCCCTGGACCCTTAGCCCTTTTAACAGCTGCTGACCCCGCTGCTCTTTTGCTGTCTTGGAGAGGAATACCAGAAGATGAGGGCAGCAGAACGCAGGCACTGATAATGAATTTCAAGTTGATTTAGTAAACAGTGGCATCAGCTTTAAACCGCATGACATTTTCCAGCTGTGCGGCCCGTACTTGTTTTGTATATATTTTTACACCGAGCTGTCAGTGCTGCCTTAAAATGTCCCACACCAGGAATGCAAACAGCGGGGCCATTCTTGTTTATGTCTTGCATTGTGGCCGCTGTGGGCACTGGCTGAGCTCGCAGTATAATGGGCCCACATGTGTTTGGAATGGACCGTCTCAGCTGTGTAGTTATTCCTTTTATTAACAAGCTGCTTCTCCGTTTCTTCCTACAGGTTTACGGTCTGTGCCGCCTTCAGTGCGCTTTACATGTGTGTTTCGTGCGGTTAAATATAGCAGATATGTGCTGTTGCTTAATTTCACACCATATTTGCTTACTGTATGCTGCAGGGGAGAGGATCACTTTGATTTACTCAGAGGTCTTTGAGCTTTCAGAGGATGAGGAGGAGGCACTCTGCAGAACCTCCACGCTGTAAATATAAATATCTGGGGACCCGATGGTTGACCACATTGCCTAACATCATGTCAAACCCACTTCTGTTTATTTGAGCAAGGTCAAACAAATGTGTTTTAGTTCCAGCTGCTCAGAAAATCGCTATACTCGGTGTAGTGAAAATGATTATATAACACACAGGATTTGTCTGCAGTTCAATGCAACTTATTCAAATGAAAAACAACTACAACCACAACTGTTTGTGATTTTTTTTTTCCCTCTCCCTCCCGGATGAATAAGTGGATGTAAAGACAGATAGCTTTATTAAATGCCACGCTGCACGACTCTATTCCTATATGATGCAACCATCCTGCAATGTTTATGAGCAGCAGCCTCATGCTAAAGTACAGTAACTGCAGCACAGTCTGGGTGCGTTATTGCGCAAATGTTCAGTGATTGCCATAACACAGTGGCTCCCAGGGCTGGAGCCGCACCCCCCCCCCCCCGCCCCCCCTCACTCCACCCCTCCACCCAAGCAGTTCTAGGCAAAAAAACAAGTTTCATTTTAGTAGGAAGTGAAATGAAAGAGAAAAATGAAAGGAGCTTGGGTCATTGGTTTCACTCTGCCCTCTCTTACCTCGGCACATGAAGCTCTCCCATGTACTCCCGCATGGGGTTATATCTCTACCAGCAAAGCCTTTCACGTCTCCATGAAGGAAAAGGTGAAAAGCTCTTCCTGTCACATGAATTAAACATGATTATTTCAACTTTTAAAGGAATCTTGTACAATTGTAAAATACTTTGTTTTTGAAAAGAGACAATTGAATCTTCTTACAGCCAGGGTTCTTTAAAAAGTCTTATCTGCTCACGTTTTACTACTGCTACAAACACAGATTCCCTGTGTATTTGTTTAGTGTTTATCACTTTTATGTCCTTCAGTGAGCCCGGTGCTGAGCTCTTCCTACTCTTTTTCTTCTAATCAGAGGTTATGACATTGGAAAAAACAGGAATTTAGGGAGGTAAAGTAAAAGTTAAGCCAGAGGAAAATGGAAATTAGAGGCAGAAATCCAAGTATTAAAAACACTAAAAATAATGATAAAGCAGTATTTGCGGAGGTGCTGGTGGGTGTGTTTATTATTCTGGGCTATAATTTTAAAAAAGGTAGCTGGTCATCTGGTTTAGAATAATCATTATCTTTTCAAATTCATGGTAAGAGACTGATGAGAAGCCTGGAAGTTAAGTTAGCTCATGCTCGTTTCTCAGGCAGCAACCTATCTTTTGGCAGCAGATTGAAGGTTGTGCACCAGTCCCTGACTCTGCAGATGCCAGCACTCTTAAACCCTTTGATGTCACCCATCATTGTACCCTCTACAAGAAGCCTTCAAATAGAAAAATACTTTTTTTTTTCTCCCCCATTTACAAAGTCATTCTTGTATATATTATCACTTTTAAGGTTTTAAAGTTTAGGTTAGAGTGCACAGCAATGCATTACCTCTATCTCTCTTGTGACTGTTATTATTATGCGGTCTTGGGTGAGACAAGTATGTCATTGTGTGTTTAAGCTCATGTTCTGTGATGTTTTATAAAAATGAATGCTCCTGCTTTTCCTTTTGTGTCACCTTGTTCTTGATTTTTTTTATTATAATTATTTTATATCTTACATATATGTGTGTTTGAATGTAGAAATACATTTCTGCATATATTCACAGCCTTATCTTGACAGACTGCTAGTATCAGAACTGTGCAAAGCCACTTTTAAACACTGATATGTTTTTTATTATATATATACATAACCTTTATTCGGCATTTCTGTAATGTACATTTTATCCCTGTGTCCTTTTCTTGGTTGTATTTCTATCCCTGAGAGATGCCAAACAACATTAGCATAGTTACACTATAGATGATTTATATTTTATGTAATTTACATTGATTTCCCCCTGACTAAATAAAGGTTTCTATAATTACTTGGACATGATCACAATTTCAGCCACCTCTGATTTAGTTTTAATTAGAAAAATGCACGTGAACAAACAACAAAATAAATAAATAGCGTCCCTAGTGTTTAGTTTAATAATGAGTGTATTTTTTTATTCCTCGTACACTCGCATGTTTCTTGATTAAGTTGTGTTCATCAGCATTCGTTTATTTATTTGTTAATAATTCACAAACAACGTGATCTCATTTGTTGTACGAGCAGCGCTGGAATGTGTTCGCTGCGGCGCGTGCTGGCCGGGGAGGAATGCCTTGACCACGCCTCCCCTCCTCCCTGGCGTCCAATCAGGGCGCGGGGACCGTTTCAAGGCGCCCGCGGAGTCCCAACCGTAGAAAAACAAAACCTGGGATAACAACAAAACTCTCGTTTTACACCCAACTACGAACCAGAATTCGTCTTTCCGCGCTAGATTGTCCGTACGCGATCGATCCTCGCTGTTTTCCGTCGCTCCTAGTGGCCTCTCGGGCGATGTTGTTTATCTGTAGTAACGGGGGGCTTGAAACCGCCCTCCCTTGCCCCATTTCCTCGGTTGTTTTCCTTCTCTCGCCTGGATTCTCCATGTTGTTGCTGCAAAAGTGAGGACTCTCAAAAGAGAGGGGGGCTTCTCTGCGATATTACCAGCAATACAATCGGCACATCCGAGAAGACGGGCCGCACGGAGTCTCAAATAGCGTCCGAAGAACATATCCAAGTGCCTTGCCCCCTCCCCAGGCGGACCCTCCGAGGGAAGAAGAAGAAGAAGAGGCGGCGGACGGGAGAATAATAAAGAAAGCCAGGAACAAGATAAATCCTACTCACATCGAGGATCGTAACTGAGGCGGATGACAAGTTAACTCGGCGAATAATAACGTCAGCTTGTCAATAAAACCCAATGAGGGATGCCCATCAGTACTCGGGGACAGGATTTGAGGATTTTGAGGGCTCCGTGATTGTCAGATGGAAAGTTCTGTTATCACCCAAGTGCAAAAAGAAGACGTCCAAGTGTCACCGAAAACAGGTGAGATTGGGTGTTGTTTACATCCCAAATATTCCCAGTACTCTCTTTTATGTGTACTGTTTTCTTATGATTAGTGCGGTAAGAAATCGCGTAGTGCGCCCATTTATTTGACAGTTGCGCGCTGCGGACGCGCGGTAAGAGAGGCGTATTACCCTTTTTTGACATCCACCACCGAGCAGAGCTCTGTAATCTTTACATCTTATCGCTGGAAAACACAAAGAGACCGTGCCGAAAGCTACCTTTATGTGTTTATTCTGTTTTGCCACAAACCTGTTGTTTTCCTCCACCAATCGGCTGCTGTTGAATTTGGAAATAAAACCGTGAATGTGAATAAATCCCTGTGTTTGTTTTTGTATCGGGGGCCAGATCACCGTGTAGTTCAATCTCTGTCACTATAGCTGAATTAATGCATCGGACGTAGGCTCAGGTACAAGTTCACAGTCTCCATTACGCACCGAGCTTAGTAGCTATTGTTGATCCAGTTATTGCCTCTCTTTTTCTTTGGCAGTGTGTGTGCTCTTGTTGTGCAAACCCATCTTTCTGCTCTATTTTTTTACCCCCCAAGTTGTTCTCGGTGTCGTTGCCATGCCCAGCTTTTCCAAAATAAAAAACGAGCTGCTGTATTTATATATATCGGGTTCCAGCTCGTTTGGCAACATCCCATATCCTTCTACTACTACCACCAACACCAGGTCGAGAGAACACGGGGAGCCCTGCCTGACTGTCACCACAGGCAGCACTTACAGCTCGGTGTTTTTCAGTCTTCACAAACTACTCTTCGTGTTTTTGTTAATTGACCATGGTGGTCACATATCCGTGCGCCGTCTGTGGCTTCGCGAAATAACGCTGCGCTGCTCTTTTTATTTATTTATTTATTTATTTTTAATTTTATCGTTTCATTTGACAAAACAGCCCGAGTGGGATTTGTATTACACCATGCTGTATATTACAGGCCAAGAGGTCTTTAAGGGCTGCTGATTATACAGCAGGATGGTATAGAAATACCCGGTGCCGCGGTATTGACAGCGGAATGCACAAACACACCCCTCTGCACACGCCCGTTGTAGCGCCGTTTCAAAGATTTCGTTGTTTGCACACTTTGCTTGCGCTTGAAAGAGGCTTTGCTCGTTGATTCAGCCTCTTGGTTGTAGTTATTACAGGTCCGTGGTGCTCCAGGTCATGTGTTGGTTTTACAAAATAATTCTTCAGCATTATTCTTCTTATTATTAATGTCATTTTGCATTGCGTGTTTTGTGAGATTAAGGGATGTTTTGGATTTTGGATCCGTGTGTGCGCGCCATTCATAAAGCTCTAAAAGATTAATCTCCTTCTTCTCATCTCTCCATCATTTTACATGCAGAGGAGATCTAATGTATGCTGTTATGTCACACATGGCCAATAATGTCTTCCTGTGGAAATCAATAGGCTGATTTGCATGGCAAGATGCACATTCGTGGGCTATAAATAATGGAGGTTGTAGTTTTTCCCAGTGAAAATGCTGTGTGCAGAATTACCAAATCAAGATCCAGTGTCCTTTGTCTCCTAAACACGGAGTTGTGTAACATGCTTGATGTTGTCTGCATTATGTCTTCAGAGTGTAGAAGTAATAAATGCATAAATCTCTGAGTATGCAGTTGTTTGTCACTCTTTTCCACACTTCCTCTTTCTAGCAGGGACTAGAGAGTGTTTATGAACTATTTTGATGGGTAAAAATTCTGCAAGTCCTCACATGAAATGCACTAGAGGGGAATCACAGGGATGTTTTTCCTCCCTTTTCTTACACTGGCGGTGGCACAAGTCTTTTTTGAGGCTGGGACGCTGGTGGTCACAGTGGCTGATCAAAGACCTGCACAGAGCACTGAGGTGTGACTGCCTGTCCGGCTCGCTGGCTGCCTGACTGCCCGACCAGCTGCCTGTCTGGCTGTTCTGGCTCGCTTCAGGCAGCCCCGAAAGGTCCCCGAGTTTAAAATGGTTGGAATGTTTTCTGTCTGTCGAAAGGTACTGCTGAAAAGTGTGGGTTTTCCCGCCCTCTGTGATTATATAACATGTACCAGCCATTTCCAGCAGCAGCAGCAACAGCAGCAGCAGCAGAGGCATTAAAAACAGATTTCATGTGGAGGCTGTGCCATCCCTGTGACAGATGGATGGTACCTTCAGGAATTAGAGAAACTCAATCTGTGTGTCACAAGCAGCTCCTGCGTAATTATCTTTTATGGATAAAGAGGAAAAAACAAACAAGAAAACATTTCAATGTGTTTGCATCAAGATTTCATTTCGGTATAAGAAAAAAGATTAGATAACATGTATCTGACCCAAGTTGTGGGCTGTAATTCAGGCCTCCACTTACCATGTTTCCCATGTTGACGACACAGTTTCAGTGTCCGACATGAAAATTTTACTAGCCCAACCCCAAAAACGCAAAATTAGTTATTGTTAGTTTTTAATCTAAATTTGCAAAATAATTAATAAATAAAACTTTAAAATAAATGTTTTGTTAGCAAAGGGCACTCCCCTCTTTAAACACACTCACAGGGATGCTTTTTGTCATCTTTTAAGTTTACAAGAAATCTTTGCAAACGAACAGGTAGCCTTCGTTTTATCTTCCTCTGGGTGTAGTTGTGCCATCGCTGCGTAAAACACATCAAGTTAAAACGATCTTTGTGGACATTTTAATGTAAAAGCACCAACTGGAAGAAAAAAGTCCTCCTAGTGAGGGTTCATTTTAGACACTTTGTTTCACAGGTGAACTCAATTTGTGGAAATGCAGTAGCCGGCCAATCAGCTTGCTCCACATACCTTTTTATTGGTCCACAAACACTGGGAGCACTGGTTCTGTTGAGTGCTGCTGTTTCCTCATGAAGCGTGTTTGTGTCTCTGCTCCCGGCAGGCCAGGTGAGCCGGTCTGCCCTGAAACAGCCGCGGAGTTGCAACATCTTCAAAGCGCTTTTCTGTTGCCTCCAAGCTCAGGATGGCCCCAAATCACCAGCACTGCCGCCGCCGCCACCGCCGCCATCACCCTCCCAGCAGGGATTGCTGGAGTCACAGGAAAATGGGATGGTTGTCAAGGTAACAGTATTCGCATTTCAGAGAGATTTCCGCACAGCTGAAATCAATTTGAAGACCTCAGCTTCAGCCCCTGCCTTTATTTTTGTTTATTTAAGATCTTACTTCCTTGTTGCACCCACACACACACACACACACACACACTGCTTGCCACAAAAGAGGTGTGTGAATAGTTTAGCCATCTGTACGGATAAACTTAACACGCTGTTGTAAAACTGCACTTATTGTTGTCGTCTTTTTACAACTAAAACCACCGCTGCACCTGCTCTAAACGTCTTGAAAGCTAACCGCAACTGTCTGTGGATATGGAATCACTTTGATGTTCTCGCTTTATTCCCCCCCACCCCCCGAAGGAAGATAAGAAATGAGAGAGTGACTATCAGTCCTTTAGGCAGGCATGAGGAGGCAGAGAATCGGTGTATTGTGTTCCTCATAATTGCTGAGGTGGAGGGAAAAAAATAAAGCTCAGAGCGCTTGCTGGCCACGCTGGTGAGCGCTGTCAGCTTGATTAGGGCTTCACCACCATGTTAGGCGTATTTTAATGAGATGCCATGTTTGTTCATGTTGAGGAGTGTCCTCCAGCATCAGGAGCAAACAGGAAGCAGCATCTGTAGGACCCTGGTTATTGTCTGGCAGGCTCCTACTGATATGAAACCAAATTAAACATTTGGCACCGCTAGCTTTGTTTCATTTGGTTTCTTGTGTTTAGTTGAACAAAATTGCGCTAGCAGTCACCCACCACCCCCAACCCCTCCCCAGCATAGTCTTTCCTCGATCTTAGTTTGCCGTCCGTAATAGATAAGCCATTTCTGTTATGTAATAAATTAATAATTAATTTCACTTTGCCTCTTCTCATAAAGAGGCTGGAATGAAACAAAACTAACGGAGTGTGGGGGGGCACTGGCTATCTGAAAATGAGTTTGAATCAAGGTTCTCGTTTTCCCCTGCAGGTGAATTCCTGTTGAGTTTGACAAGATGCATTGGAGAAATACTGCAAAAAAGACACACATGCTAATCATAAAGCTATACCACACAGAGGCTGTTACAGTAAATCCTTAAACTTCCACACATGCATGCCTTAACAAAAACCAGTCTAATTTCCCAGAAGTAAAAATCCAGACCAAGCTTTCAGGTTTTCCATATAACTCAATGCCCTGTTGGCTACTTTGTGTTTCTCTAGTGTAATGATGAATATGACGGTCTACATGCATTTCTTTAGCTCTCTGAACCAAACCTGCTGCCTGAGTTGACGGCCCAGGACCACGGGAAGCTATGCGTGGTCATAGACCTGGATGAGACCCTGGTGCACAGCTCATTCAAGGTACCGCTAACATCGCTCCAACATTATTTCGGCATGTTTACCCACGTCAGTTGGTGATTTGATGTTCCAGCTTTTCCTTCCTGCAGAAATGACAGTTGTATTTGGGTAACACTGATTAAACGACCGCCTGTTTATTGGGCGTGTTTCTGCTGCGATTCTTTGTTTCTCTTAGAAAAGTCGTCGCATGTGTTTGAGGAACATCAAAGCGAGTCATATTCTATTTGTGTAGGCTATGTGCTGTGATTTATGGCAGCGATGAAGAGCCTGGTTCTTGCTGTTCAGCTGTTATGTAATGCCATGTGAATGTACACAGCGTGGCTCATGTGAATGAGCATGCCAACCATCTCCCTCTGTGTTCTCCCTCCAGCCTATTAGTAATGCAGACTTCATCGTGCCTGTGGAGATAGAGGGGACCACACACCAGGTAAACTACTCTGTATGAGTGCCTTTCCTGTAAGGGGAGGGGGGGGGGGGTGTATATGTATGTTGATGTGTTTGCAGTGGTTGCTGAGCTGAAAAGGGATGGGTCAGTTAGGTTTTTTGAAGATGGTTAAACAGAGCCCTCTAGTGGCCAGATTTTGAACAAGACTGCACAAGTCAAAGTGGATGCATCAGCAGGAAAATGAGTCATTTCAGCCAAAATGTCATCAATAATTGATACAGTGCCTCTGCAAGGACGATTTTGAAATAAATGTACAAGTATAGCATTGTGTTGAACTTTGGGGCACAAGGTCTTAAAGTTGGACGTGTGGAAATATAATTAACTAAGAAATGTGATTTGAGCGACCCCACGTGATGGTAAGGAATCCTGTGGGCCTCTGCCTGGTTCAAGTAATCCAGGATAGGCTGGTTAACACTGCACGGCCTATTCTTGATTACTTGTTTCAGGAACTGGCCATTAGCAGCTGACGACTGGAAATGAATCGTGCAGATGAACAAAAAACATGGAAATCTCTATTAAACCTTCACACTTTACACACTAGTTGATCTTGCAACTGCACTGATAATGGACATGGCACAAAATCTTTCAGAAGTGAGAGATGCACTTTCTTTTTTGTTTTATTTAAATTGTTTGTGTACTTTTATTTCCACTTGAACACTTACAAGATCCCAAAGTAAGCCGCCAGTTTAAGAAGTTGGTGCTGCACTAATCTTAACAATTCTGTAGTGTCTGGAAGACTAATAACTACCTTCTCTTTAAAGTGTTCTCCATGTATTGGATATCTTTAGGATTGGCATATTTCTCCTGAATCTTGTGCCAAGTCTGCATCTGTTTCAGCTTCCTGTCTTGATAGTGTATTGTTTAAGGTGACAGCTTCCTTATCCTGTTTCCCAGTTTTAAAAACTTGTGTGAAATCAAGCTGAGGCATAATTATTTTTATAAGACTTAACATATTCTAAGCTCTACTTTAAAAAAAAAAAAAAAGCCTTCTCCTAGACCTCTGGAGCACTAAATTTTTTTTATATATACTTTAAGCTTCATTGGCAATATTTGGTTGCTGTTGTTGGTGTGACTGAATTAAAATCGCACACTCATTTGGTTGAATGACAGTCGTGTGTTGAGCTGTTCACCAACCGCTTGCTTCCCTTTCAGGTGTATGTGCTGAAGAGGCCGTATGTGGACGAGTTCCTGCAGAGAATGGGCGAATTGTTTGAATGTGTGCTGTTTACAGCCAGTCTTGCTAAGGTACTTCACATCAGATACTGACAGTTTCCTGAAATTAGATGCCGGAATAAAACATGAAGATCTTTGTTTAGCTGATGTCTGATCTATCAGATGTGCTTTCTCTCACCTTTTTAGTTCCCTCTCTTACTCTAACGTGCCGATAGACACCTTAGTGAACACCCACACCCTCCATGCTTAAAGGAATAGATGGGTGTCAGTTTATACACAACTCATCTTAAAGTCTTAGTGCCAGCTGTGTCCCAGTTTAATATTCTGTAGCAGCTTAGCACAGCCTTGTACCTCCCTGCTCTTCCCTCACCTGCTACCCAATCCTCCCACCAGTACGCAGACCCGGTGACGGACCTGCTGGACCAGGGAGGAGTATTCCGGACCCGGTTGTTTCGGGAATCTTGTGTATTCCACCAGGGCTGCTATGTCAAGGATTTAAGCCGCCTAGGCAGAGACCTCCACAAAACCCTCATCCTGGACAACTCTCCTGCCTCCTACATCTTCCACCCAAATAATGCTGTGAGTTTGGACCAGTCTCTGCAAATCTGGTGCACACTGCCTTTCATAAAGGACTTAGTTGGTTGTATGTGTCAAATTAAGCTGACTGAGGGTCTGAGAACGCGAACCACAGAAGTGAATTTGACGTATTTGATAAATCAAGCCAGGAACATAACCAAATTATGAATATGTCTGTACTAGGAAAAGGTTTTCCTGATCAGTATGATGTAAAACCGCCAAACTAAACACTTGTCTTTAGATAGTTCTCTTTTTCCTGAAACAAAAGGTAAAAATTACTTTAGTTATCATAGGTTGACTTGGCTTTGTGTTTACTTGGTGCACGCTTAGCTAGGCTAGATGCTCCTTATATAATCGAGTGTTTCTTTGCCCCAGATTCCGGTGGTGTCGTGGTTTGACGACGTGGATGATGCTGAGCTGCTAAACCTTCTTCCTGTGTTTGAAGATCTCAGCCAAGCTGATAACGTTTACACCCGGCTGGACCAGCTTCGTGGACATTAGCTTTCAGACCTGCTCGACTCCAACGGGAGCGCCAGCGCTAAAGTTGACTAAAATAGCCACGTGTATTCAGAACATAGACCTAAGTTTCCAGACTGTTCTCTTTGCTTGCGCACAAAATCCTTCTGTTTAGAAAACTGCATTGGTATGAGGTCAAGGAAATTCTAAGCCTGGGGAAAGAGTGTTGGCTCAATTGAAAGTGTGTGTCACAAAGTGAGGCCTTTCCTCTGATCCACAGTGCTGACAATAATCACAAATCACTACTTTTAAGCACCACGACAGAGCTGCAAACAACAACCAAAGCACTCCCATCACAATCACTCCAGTTGGTATGAATTTTAAAGGGGGTTCTTTTGCCAAAGCAGAAGCCTGCCTGTCCTGACTTGACTTTTGGACGTTGTTTTTGTTAATTGTGCCTTGTATGGAACAACAAAAACACCTTTTTTATTAAAAACGATTTTATACCTTTCATTTTAATAGGCTGTTTTATAAGGAAATCTATTTTTAAACGGTCAGCACGGTTCCTCTATGCAACCCAGTTCTGTGATCACATGGACAGTACCTCTTGCGTCGCCAGTCAAGCAGACATTACTGTAGCCTTATTTAACTATAAATGGCTGTCAAAACAAGTGTTTTTAGTCATTTGTATCATGAAAGTGGTTTCTACATAACATGCAATATAAATCCTAAGTGGTCAAATTGACATTTGATACTATTGGTTATAAAGTTGGATAAATGGGGTGAAATCTCGTTTTTGGTCCTTTCAAAAACACACTGGAATTTTTTTATTGTTTTTCATAGGACACGTTTATTTCTAAATGCCGCCGTTTTAAGTCGTAGTTTAATATTTCATTTGTTACTATATCCTATTGCTCAATGGCAAACAACTTGCACTTCTTTTATATTGACAGTGCTGTAAGTAAAAGCTGTGCCTTTTGAAATTAGGACAGAGAATGGTGTTTTGCCTGAACAGAGATTTGTAGGCATACACACTGATGTGTCATGCTGAGCGTGAGAAAACACTGTCAGGAGCAAGTGTAATGCCAGGGGCTGCGGTACTTGCAGTGCAACACTTGAAAATATCAAATTTGATATATTTGGGTTTCTTTTTTTTTTTTTAAACGTGTCTTTTTCTATATTTATTGGCCAAAAACTTGTGTCCAGTACTTCATAATGCTCAACCTTGTGTATTGTAATCCGTTTGCCTGTTTTGAGGCTGGCCTTGTGTTTAACTGTTTTATCTGTGCCTAAATCATGCACGTTTTGCTGTCAGAATTAACTATACAAAACCTTACAATTAAATCTGCGATCGGATGTAAACCGGAGATTCAATCATTCAAGCAAACATACATTTGAAATTAAGTACCACAGAGATTTTGAAAGGTTGCGTTTTTTTGGGGGGGTTGAATGGTTTTTTTCTATGATGTTTTATGTCTGCATGTCAACTAGTGAAACATGACAATGAGAATATTGAAACCAGTTGTGATGACCAAAAGTATTTGTTTAAAGTCACAATTTGTCTTTGTATGAGAATAAATCCAGAACTTAATTTTTCTCTACCTGGTCTGACCAAAACTCTAAAAGACCGGGTGCTACCAATTTTTATTTTCAAATAAGTTTTATTTTCAAATAAAAATTGGTTCTATTTTACTACCTTTGCGTATGTGTGTTTTATGCCATGTTACAAAGAAAATCACCGTAGTGTATTAAATATCTTTAAATACTCGATGTAGATGTAGTTTTTACATCTAATGAAAGAAAAATTACATGTTTGTACAGTATATACTTTTATGTCCAACTTTACTAAGGTGCTGTTTTTAGGGAAACATTTGGGAACCAAATTACTCTTTTTGTCTTTTTTTAACTTCATTTCAGAGCAGAGAATAATTTGTTTACTCGGTTAGAGTTCTAAAAAACTACCATCGTACAATTCGTACTTAAAAAGAAATAACATAATAAAGATGATAGTTTTTTTGGACTATTTAATTTATGATTTTTCTTAAATGGATAAAGCGAAAGAAAGAATTTAAAGCTTAATTGGGAACTAATTTACACGTCGAAACATTTTATTGACCAAAAATTTTATTTAGTGGAAGCTACTTCAAGTATTAAATTTAATAAATATTTAAGATGTAACAATAAAGAAACACATTTTTTGCACATTTTTCTTTTCTTTCGCAGAGCTTAACAATGAAGTAACTTATACGGTACAAAGTGCTATATTTTTGTCATTATAAACTATTATTTCATAGGCTACTTTTGGTATAATGACTAAAACATAAGTGAAAATATTTCACGTTGCATGCAGTTTCGTCATGACTGATATCTCGGTCATATCTTCGAACTTATATTTACACTCTTATATCCTGCTTTTTATTTCGGTTTGATTAGAAACCGTTGAGACGGTTAAGTGGTTTCTTTACAGCGTTTATTTTGTGATCAAACAAACGTTGTTTTTACAGCACTAAAGACGCTTTTCTGATGATATCAGTTACATTTTGTGTCGGCCATTTTAGGTGCACCGGTGACATTCTTCGATGACACACCAGGCAGTGCAGCATAATATAAATGTTATTCGAAAGTGAAGAGAAAATAACTTGTAACGTTTAATGTTTTTGAAAAAAAGAATTCATAATTACAAACAGCTAGTTGGCTCATTAAATCGCATTAGATAGCCGGTGATATGTCGTACTTTCGACCTCGCTGCGCGTGACTGGACTACAATCTTCTGGGCGTTTCCATGGTGACATCAGCAGGCTGCCGTGAGCTGACACGTACGGTTTTGTTTTAGAAAAAAACTTAACTGTAAAGCAGAGAAAAGGAAACAGCTCGTAACAGAGAGGTAAGTAATATGCAGGTACAAATGCAACCGTTTTGTGCTTATACCGGTTTGTCGTGTTAACTGGGGCTGAAAATAACCGAAGAAAGAAGGAGACGTCGAACTGTGTCGTTAGCTCGCCAGGCTTCTTGTTATTTGACGGGTATTGGCTAGCAGCGTTAGCTATTAATACATTTCCAGGCGTCTGCTTTTTGGCTGTCTGGTGCTCAGCTATCGTGTCGAATGGCTTATTCTCGTATTTATGTAAGAATAAGTAGTTCAAGCAGTCACCATGCTTACCGAATCGGAGGCATGGCGACTACTAACCAGGTTGTTAGCATGTTTGTGTGCTAGTTATGGCACAAAGCTTGACATTTAAAGCTAACCTGTTGTGTAACTTCATCAAAGTAGACTACGCACTTCTAATCTTCTGTGTGAATTTCCTTAATAATGAAAGTAAGAATCACGTTATTTTCATAGCTTAGACTCCCAGTTGCTAAATTAAAGGTTTAGATTTGCTGGAAAATAAAGAGTATGGGGTTCGTAGAAAGGCCCTTGTCATTGTTCTAATGTTACTATTCATGTTAGGGCGATTTCGTTATCACTATATGTATGAAATTTTAGTGTGAGACGCTTGTATAGCTGTTGAAATTGCTGCAATGTAAAGGTACATACCTCACACTGAGTTGCTCAGTCACTTTCATTGAAACTTTGAGTTGTTTCTCTACAACTTTAGACACCGACAACAGCTTCACGATACACAGCTCTTTTCAAAAAGCAAATTACTTTTGTGAAACTGAAATAATTATGCTTTTGCACCAGTGCATTACATGCAAGCAACCAGATATTAAGTTTTAAAATCAATAAGTTGGCAATACTTAAAAATGCTAATTTGTTGGTTTAAAAAGTTAGGGTAAGCTTAATTTAAGAATGTTGTGCTGTGCTCTCTTATACTGATTGTGCATTGCTAAAGAGAGAGAAAACACATGAACTTAAGGGTATGAGAATGTTAACATAAAGCAATATTCTGAGGTACGTTTAAAGGATCTTCACGAAACCTTAGTTTAGCAAATTAAACTTATAACTACTAGAAGAAAATATAAATATGGATATCTGAAGTATTTTTTAAAGAAAAGTAAGAGAAATTGTACACAACATATATCTCTCACTTTGTTTTGAGACTGATCAGGTTTTTGTCATGTGTCCTATACACTGCACAGTTTGATAGATTTAACATTTTTAAATTTAATTTTACTTGATAGGCATGATGCACTTTAACACAGTTCCTACACAGAGCATGAAACTGATGTGCTGCAGTTTAGCTATCTCAGCTTTTTTAGCATATCTGTGCTCCATACACCACAGATACAGTTAGACTGATTGCACCATTCATGTAGGTTACTGCAAAATAACATTTACAGTAGCTTGTAAATGCAGTAGGATTATATCAAGTGAAACTTGGGAAATGCATGAAATAAGGAAAGGATGGATAAAATGCATTAAAATCTGAGACTAAAATGTACTTTATCCAATAAATGATCATAATTATGAATAAAAAATGTAACACAGTATCACAACTGAAATAATAATGGATAAATTAACCCATGTGAGTCACATTATTTAGAAATATTAAAATTATGTAGTCATTTAAACAAGAGTGCACAATTGTTGGCATTCTTGTGCTTTTATGGTGTAGTAGTAGTTTTGTGTATGAAGGCCCAAGAAGATTGCATTCAAGTTTTTAATTAAAAGAAGAACAAAGTGTGGTATTCTGCGCATAAAAATACCTTTAAAACTGATCTCAGTACATGCATTCTTAATCTCCTCAAAAACAAAAGTGCACCTACACAATTGAGCTAAATCTCCCAATCCTTACAGGTTTTGGAATAACACATTGCATGCTGTGTTGCCTTGTTGTAGGCAGCGAGATAAGTGCTGGGGTGCTGTGTCTGAGTGTGAAGAAGTAAGTTGTGTTATAAAATTAGAAACTTGAGTGTAAAGAGGAGAAGGGTTTGGCACACTTGGTGAATATTTTGGCTGCAAGTGTTAGTGGCATCAGTAATCACCGTTACTGTTTAAACATTCAGAGAAAACTGCAAAGATATACCCAGTTTCTTTCCACTAATCATTAACAAATGGTTGCACTTGTACTACCTGCTCCAGGCTTACAGTCATCATGATAGAGGAGTTTTTACTCTTACTGTTTTAAGTGGAGCAGAGGTTTAATTTACGTTCATATCTGTTAAGAGAAGACAGCGTTTCATCAGAAGTCTCATCAGATCTCAGTCCCCGATTTCACCATGAACGTGTTTGACCGCAGCATCAACATTGATGCCCTCTTCAAGTTCTCCCAAATGTACGTAAACAATTTATGTGGTAATGAAACGGTCGTCATGGTCTGCTTTTTAACTTGCCTTTTCATCACTCATGCCTCGTTCATGTATTATCCCTCTTCCTGCAGATCTCATTCCACCCAGGTGCACTTGAAGAATGTGTACTCAAGCTTGGCAGTTTGTATGTTTGTGGCCGCTGCCGGCTCCTATGTCCATGTCGTCACACGCCTCTTTCAGGTAAGCATAACGAGATGCAGCTTGGCCTAGCTGTACATGTACCTGTAGATGGTCTCCTACAGGAAAGTATGTTTTATCCTCCTATGGTAATATGATTAACATAAATTTTACCTATCTAGGATCTGAAACTATCAATCTCATATATTTAGTATATCACTATGCAATATCTGTTACATGTCAGATTAATTCAATTCAATTCAATTCAATTTTATTTATATAGCGCCAAATCACAACAAATGTCGCCTCAAGGCGCTTCATAGATACAGAGAACAGCCCAACAATCATATGACCCCCTATGAGCAAGCACTTTGGCGACAGTGGGAAGGAAAAACTCCCTTTTAACAGGAAGAAACCTCCGGCAGAACCAGGCTCAGGGAGGGGCGGCCATCTGCTGCGACCGGTTGGGGTGAGAGAAGGAAGACAGGATAAAGACATGCTGTGGAAGAGAGACAGAGATTAATAACAGATACGATTCAATACAGAGAGGTCTGTTAATACATAGTGAGTGAGAAAGGTGACTGGAAAGGAAAAACTCAATGCATCATGGGAATCCCCCGGCAGCCTACATCTATTGCAGCATAACTAAGGGAGGATTCAGGGTCACCTGGTCCAGCCCTAACTATATGCTTTAGCAAAAAGGAAGGTTTTAAGCCTAATCTTAAAAGTAGAGATAGTGTCTGTCTCCTGAATCCAAACTGGAAGCTGGTTCCACAGAAGAGGGGCCTGAAAACTGAAGGCTCTCCCTCCCATTCTACTTTTAAATACTCTAGGAACAACAAGTAGGCCTGCAGAGCGAGAGCGAAGTGCTCTAATAGGGTGATATGGTACTACAAGGTCATTAAGATAAGATGGGGCCTGATTATTTAAGACCTTGTATGTGAGGAGCAGGATTTTGAATTCAATTCTGGATTTAACAGGAAGCCAAGGAAGGGAAGCCAAAACAGGAGAAATATGCTCTCTCTTTCTAGTCCCTGTCAGTACTCTTGCTGCAGCATTTTGGATTAACTGAAGGCTTTTCAGTGAGTTTTTTGGACATCCTGATAATAATGAATTGCAGTAGTCTAGCCTGGAAGTAATAAAGGCATGAACTAGTTTTTCAGCGTCACTCTGAGACAGGATATTTCTAATTTTAGAGATGTTGTGCAAATGGAAGAACGCAGTCTTACATATTTGTTTAATATGTGCGTTGAAGGACATATCCTGGTCAAAAATGACTCCAAGGTTCCTCACAGTGTTACTGGAGGCCAAGGTAATGCCATCCAGAGTAAGAATCTGGTTAGATACCATATTTCTAAGCTTTTCAGCGCCGAGTACAATAACCTCAGTTTTATCTGAGTTAAGAAGCAGAAAGTTAGTGGCCATCCAAGTCTTTATGTCTTTAAGACAGAGATTAATAAAAAATATATTTGGTTACAGCTAAATAGAAGGGTACTCTTTATGTAAAACAAAGGGGAAAAAAGTAGTCCTAGTTTACAGTACTGACAGCACTTTTATTTTCTAAATATTTTTTTTTTATAAATGTTGCCTTATAAAGGTCTGCAGCACTTCATTATATGGATGCTGATCTCCACAGTGACCCTAAATCAAACACAGTCACACAGCTAAGGTGGGAAGTCAGTCCAACAAAGACCAGCTAAACTTTCATTACTAATATTTATTCATTTCATGTGTTTATTATTATTATTATTGATGACAAGCTCACAATTTGTTGCACAAATTTCTCTGGGGATGTTCTGCTGTTCTTCGGGCACATTTTAAGCTCTCTTTTTTGTTGTTTTTTTGTTCTCGGTTTCTCTTTAAAACACCCCAAAGGTGTTTGCTACTGGATTTGAGTGAGGTAACATGCGTCCATTCTGCTACAGTCTACTTCCTCTGTTAGTTGTCTGCAGCCAGGCAGGCAAGTTGTCACCCAGTATTTTTGGTATTCCTAACAGGCATACCTGTAACCATCCATAAATTCAGACTTTTCCAATACTCCTCAGGCTTGTTTTTATATTCATTGCATTTTTTAAATTCTTGGATGTCATCTAAAGCAGCGGTCACCAACCTTTTTTGCGCCATGGACCAGTTTATGTCCAACAACATTTTCACGGACCAGCCTTTAAGGTGTTGTGGATAAATACAGCAAAATAAAACCAGTATTGTTATAAAAAGATGGGTTGGGGACCACTGATCTAAAGAGAATAACATTATGCAGGCACTTTCATGCTCTGTCATAGAAAGTTTTTTTTTCCCTCTGATAATCCTCCTGCCAAGCCTGAAGCACAAGGGTCAGATTGCGCAAGCACTCGGTCAGTGACATTGTGGTAGTAGGAAAGACATCAGAGCTCGATTAGTGGCCTATTCTGTACTTGTGATTACTGCTTCAGCTATGTTCTGACTGATTTCTAGTTGTTAACAGAACTTCATGTGTCCCCTTTTCCTCTTTTATGAAGAGCTTGCAATCAAGTTTCAATTCCTCAAAGTTCTTTCACATGTGGAGCTGTGATGCAGACAGCCCATGTGTCCAAACCTAGAAAGTTCTGGAACAACCTATTTCATAATCATATTTATTCATTAAGGCTGATTGAGCCCATGATTTTCAGTCAGTTGTGTTTCAGTAATCAACAATTTTCTAACTTGTGTGAAGTAATCACAGGTGTAGCCTATTTTGAAGCCTGTATTTCCGGTGTAGTGTGTCTCTCCCTTCACCCTGGATAATGGAGTGGTGTTGGATGACTTTGCGTGATGAGTCTTTCCTTCATCAAAAACAAGCGGCTCATGATAGGTACTGATGTGGGCGTAACAGAAAGCTACAAATATTTATGTTCTGGAATCTAACTGGTTTAAATGCAGTGAAGATGTTTCAATAGTCCATCAGAGAGGAAATTCAGTTCCCTCAACTGAGTTAGTAACTCTTTTTATAGAACTATAAAAGAAGTATTTGGAAGTATATAAATCTGTATTTTAGTTTTTGCATCACTGCTTGGTTCACAAACCTAAATCTGTCAAAACAATCATCAGTCAGTAAAAAAGAAAAGTAGATGTGGCAGTCTCATGAAAATGAGTAAGATCTCAGGTACGACTCAGGGCAGGTTTGTCATTTATAACAGGCACGTCTTCAGAAGGTCTCATACCCAATAGGAATGTCTCAACCATCCACGCTCACACAGGAAGCGGCTTCAAGCAGCCACAGGCAAAATAACCACTGACAATGCAAAGTAGCCAGGTCCCAGGTGAGGTGAGGAATTGAAGCCACTGCTATTAAGAGCACAGGATTGCAGTGATCCCCATTTCCATTCCCTTATTTTGTGAATTCGTGTTGCAAAACAAATTTCCACAAGGAAAGTAAATGTGACCAAAAGGCCTGCGTTTGCATTGTTTTTGGCAGACCTGAGGGAAAGTTATGGAAATTCAGCCTGCTCAGATACTATGGAGCCCAAAAAGCCAGCTGATTGGGTGGTTTGAGCAGGAAAGAGGAAGCACAGTTCAACACAAAGAGGACGTTTGGGGGGGAAAAACATCAGACATAATGTAAATACAGTGGGGCAAAAAAGTATTTAGTCAGCCACCGATTGTGCAAGTTCCCCCACTTAAAATGATGACAGAGGTCAGTAATTTGCACCAGAGGTACACTTCAACTGTGAGAGACAGAATGTGAAAAAAAAATCCATGAATTCACATGGTAGGATTTGTAAAGAATTTATTCGTAAATCAGGGTGGAAAATAAGTATTTGGTCAATAACAAAAATACAACTCAATACTTTGTAACATAACCTTTGTTGGCAATAACAGAGGTCAAACGTTTACTATAGGTCTTTACCAGGTTTGCACACACAGTAGCTGGTATTTTGGCCCATTCCTCCATGCAGATCTTCTCAAGAGCAGTGATGTTTTGGGGCTGTCGCCGAGCAACACGGACTTTCAACTCCCGCCACAGATTTTCTATGGGGTTGAGGTCTGGAGACTGGCTAGGCCACTCCAGGACTTTCAAATGCTTCTTACGGAGCCACTCCTTTGTTGCCCGGGCGGTGTGTTTTGGATCATTGTCATGTTGGAAGACCCAGCCTCGTTTCATCTTCAAAGTTCTCACTGATGGAAGGAGGTTTTGGCTCAAAATCTCACGATACTTGGCCCCATTCATTCTGTCCTTAACACGGAACAGTCGTCCTGTCCCCTTGGCAGAAAAACAGCCCCATAGCATGATGTTTCCACCCCCATGCTTCACAGTAGGTATGGTGTTCTTGGGATGCAACTCAGTATTCTTCTTCCTCCAAACACGACGAGTTGAGTTTATACCAAAAAGTTCTACTTTGGTTTCATCTGACCACATGACATTCTCCCAATCCTCTGCTGTATCATCCATGTGCTCTCTGGCAAACTTCAGACGGGCCTGGACATGCACTGGCTTCAGCAGCGGAACACGTCTGGCACTGCGGGATTTGATTCCCTGCCGTTGTAGTGTGTTACTGATGGTGACCTTTGTTACTTTGGTCCCAGCTCTCTGCAGGTCATTCACCAGGTCCCCCCGTGTGGTTCTGGGATCTTTGCTCACCGTTCTCATGATCATTTTGACCCCACGGGATGAGATCTTGCGTGGAGCCCCAGATCGAGGGAGATTATCAGTGGTCTTGTATGTCTTCCATTTTCTGATGATTGCTCCCACAGTTGATTTTTTCACACCAAGCTGCTTGCCTATTGTAGATTCACTCTTCCCAGTCTGGTGCAGGGCTACAATTCTTTTCCTGGTGTCCTTCGAAAGCTCTTTGGTCTTGGCCATGGCGGAGTTTGGAGTCTGACTGGTTGAGGCTGTGGACAGGTGTCTTTTATACAGATGATGAGGTCAAACAGGTGCCATTCATACAGGTAACGAGTGGGGGACAGAAAAGCTTCTTACAGAAGACGTTACAGGTCTGTGAGAGCCAGGGATTTTCCTTGTTTGAGGTGACCAAATACTTATTTTCCACCCTGATTTACGAATAAGTTCTTTACAAATCCTACCATGTGAATTCATGGATTTTTTTTTTCACATTCTGTCTCTCACAGTTGAAGTGTACCTCTGGTGCAAATTACTGACCTCTGTCATCATTTTAAGTGGGGGAACTTGCACAATCGGTGGCTGACTAAATACTTTTTTGCCCCACTGTAAGTGGGCCAATTTAAAAAGACAAACAGTGGCTGCAGTGGGCAGTTGTCATTGTTTAAACACTTGGTTTCACTTCGCGAAAAAGTTCTTTCGCTATTATGTCTTCTGTCCACAGCATGACCAAGAATAGCCCACATTACTGGTTGTTCCACATATTTTTACGCCCTCCAAGTCACAGTACACAACTACAATATGTACAATATGTACAACTAACATACCAGACATGTTAAGCATGACATCTTTCGGTTTTGTTTTTAATGTTTGAAAAGTTTTACTTTCGATTGTGTTTGTCATGGGGAAGATTTTATAGCTTCAGAATGAATAAAACAGGACAAACAGATCACATTTTCTCAATAGGTAGACAAGGCTTCTCAAAGTGACAAATACTAAGACTAAAGAAATTTCCTTTATATTTATGTTTTATTAAGTCAGTAAGAACATAATAGTCTTTGCTTGTTTGTTTTTTATCAGGTTTTTATTCCAGTTCAGTTACCTAAAATACTTCTTAAAGCTTGATTTAACTATAATAACCTTGATCCTGACCTTATTCTCACAGTAGCAGATTATGGTTGTTTACACCATCATGTGCTGCTGTAGATGATGGTGTAAACAACAGGTGGTATTTACTGTCTAACAGATCTTTTTCTCCCCAGTTTAAATACTGTGAGAAACCTTGGTTGTATTTGTTTTTTTGTGTTTTTTGTTGTTGTGGGTTTTTTTTTTTCCTCTTTGTGAAGTATAGAAGGTCATCAATGGTCATTTACAGTGAGCATTATCACCACTAAGCCATTCAGCACATACTTTGAAGCTTAGTCACCTCTATCCCATGTTTGATGTGATAACAACAACAGCTTTTAGAAGAAAAGGGGGGGGAAGTCTCACCATTCATCAGCCATCTTAGATTAAGTCTGGACAGGGCTTTTAAGCCACTATTTAAGTTGGGACAGCCAATTCTAATTTCAGTTATTACTGGCAGTCACAAGTCAAATCCAATTTAGAGAGGTAAGTGTCCCTGTAGTTATTTGGTAGCAAGACTTAGACGTAAAGACGTAGGTGACAAATTGGAAGGAGCACAGACATTTAAAACCACTGGCAGTAACCGTGAAAGAAAATCATGTACACATGAAGAGACACCATAGAGCAAATGGCCATAACAGAAGCATTTATTGCACATCACAACTCTGCAGGTGCATTTCAGATAATGCTCGTACAATGGGTCAAAGTACATGTCTGTAATTTGAATCTGAATTTTTATATAAGTAGTTTATTAACACCTTGTAGCTTTTTTTTAAATAATGTGAGTATTGTCTTGGCCACAGTACTGGTGCCTGTGTTTACCCTGTACCTCTATTTTTTTAGGGTGGTGTGCTGTCTGTGCTTGGATCCCTGGGGTTGATGTTCTGGCTTGCCATGACCCCCCACAACCCTGAGACAGAGAAGAAGAGACTGGCTATCCTCGCAGGATTTGCCTTCCTCACAGGTAAGTTCACAATGTGTTACTGTTTGTGTGATCAGAGGTGAATGGTCTGTAATCATGCAAAAGCCTAACACAGTGTTTACTCACCAGGTGTTGGCCTTGGACCCACACTGGACTTTGTCATCTCTGTCAATCCGAGGTAAGTGACAGATTAAACTTTAATGTCTGCTAACAGCTCAGTGAGTGAAAGTTAGTCACATCAATCTGAACCTCTTTATGCAGCTCTAAGCAAACCAAAGAGTCAATAAAGAACATATTATTTATTTGTCCTGGTATTCTTCTCCTCAGTATCATTGTGACTGCCTTCATGGGAACCTCTGTGATTTTCATCTGCTTCACTCTCAGCGCCCTCTACGCCAAACGCAGGACCTACCTGTTCCTTGGAGGTAATTGTGCTATCTGCCACCCATAACTAAGACAGTTTACATCAGTTTTTGTCCATAAGAAAGATTAAAATTATTTTAAACTCAGGGTTCATGCTGTAGTTTGTGGATTTAAAAAAAGTCCCCTCTGTATGTTTCATTTAGTCACAAATTAATTCACAAGTTTAAGTATTCGAGTTAAAAACAGCCCAGTGAAAGATTTTTGTTTTTTAATATTCACAAATATACTTGAGAAATAATAAAAAAGCAAAACCAAAGCACAAAAAATACAACTATCATTTTAGGTGGTTTTATTAAATTTTTTTATATTTAGTCATCTGATATTAGAAGTGTAAACACATACTAGATGATATAAAATCCACAAACTCTATACCTGGTAGCTACTGAATGAGTTCAGACAGAAACTGTGCTTATATATTCCTGGCATACCTTCTTCTCATTACTGCTAAATATCCTCTGAAAATTGTATTTATTTATCTATTTATTTATTTTTAAATCAGCCAATTAAATACAATGAAACTTCTCAAATGATATTCGCTGCCCTGATCTGGAAAAACCTTTGTACAAGATCTCCAGTTTACTCTCCCCCCCATCCTGCACCCCCCTAAGAACACCATTTGCATTATTTTAAAATACACCAAATTGTTAAAGTGACAAAACTGACGGACTGAGCAGTCGGGGAAATAAAAGCAATCAACACAGCCTAAATCTATTACAGTTTTAGGCTATGTCTACACTAGCCCAGATAAATTTGAAAATGTTGTATACGTCTGAAAACGCTCCGCGTCCACACTATTGTTTTCATTCGTTTTCACAGAGTTGTTCATCCACATTGAAACGGCCAAAAATGCTTACGTTAGAGTACTGTGCAAGTACTGCCCTATTTCTGTCTGCCGTTTATTTACTTTCCGGCTCTTTGAAACATTGCAAAATGTTAAGGAAAAGCACAGAGTTTTTTTAAATGAACTAACAATGAGGTGTTGTTGCTGCGAGTAACACAAAGGTGCAAAGTTGCAAAAGCGAGTGAGAATAAAGAATTTGAAGAAAAGCTATGTGGAGCATGTACAAACTGATATTAATCTTTAATGTGGCTGTCACAATTGAGAGCAAACAAAACAACTGCTGTGTAATGCCCTCCGCTATCTTAGTTTAATTGGTCACATGACTGCATCACATGACTAAAATGTGATCATCGTTTTCGAAAAGGCTCCGGGTTTGCTGTCAACACTGCGACGCG
The DNA here is from genome assembly GCF_963576455.1 of Neolamprologus multifasciatus. Classification (NCBI taxonomy): domain Eukaryota; kingdom Metazoa; phylum Chordata; class Actinopteri; order Cichliformes; family Cichlidae; genus Neolamprologus; species Neolamprologus multifasciatus. The sequence goes on from NC_140458.1 coordinate 5,378,889, forward strand.
AAAACGGCGTTTTCAAATGTATCCGCTTTAGAGAGCGTTTTCAAAACGCTCCGTTTTCCTTGACCCAAAACACCGTCTCAGTGTGGACGGGAGGCCAAAACGGAGAGAAAAAGATGCGTTTTCAAGCTAAAACATATTAGTGTGAACATGGCTTTAATCTCAGTTCAGTTTTGGCTTCCAGTGATTGTGAAAAGCAAATCTTCAGGAAAAAACTGAAAGCAGTGAACTTTCCCTAAGAGCACAAATTCACTCACTCGTCAGTGCAGCTGAAACCAAAGTGAGTAAAAGTGCAATAAGAACGTCTGTCTGGAGCTGATAAAAGTTACAGGTTCACTTACAGAAATCTTGTAGGTGTGTTTGTCTCTAGATTTCTCACCTGGGACACTTCCAGCTTTCCATCCTTTTCAAACTGTTGGAGCGTTTACCTCTATAATCCAGAAATCTCTGAGCTCCTGTACATCTGTATTGTTAGCAGTAAAAACTAACATGATTGTACAACAGTGACAACAGTGAGCATAAGCTAGGTTTTAGACAGGCTTTACACCCAAAACACCCTAATCTGGGCTTAAAACTCTACCAGATGAGACAGTCGCCCCCTCGCCTGTTTTTTGTTTTTGTTCAATTTGCTTTTTCTTTTAAATTATATCTGAAGCTCAACAGAATCCTAAAAGGGTCCGTTTAAGTTCAGGACCTGTGTGATGTTTAAGTTACTTAATCATATTAAATAACCACATAAATAAATTAATAATAAATACAATTTTTCATTTTTCAAAATTTTCTTATATATTCATAAACCCCTGACATTAGAGGTGAGAAAAAATTGGCAGCATTATCCAGGAAAATTGATACCCAGCTAACCACTTTGTCTCCTCAGGCACACTCATGTCTGGCCTTTCCCTCCTATTCCTGATGTCTCTGATGAACATGTTCTTTGGATCTATGATTCTGTTTAAGGTAAGTGAACCAAACAGGGCCATCCACCCTCTGCTAGAAGTTTGATCAGCTGTAAGTGAAAATGTGCCGTTTAACATCGTCATCTTCTCTGACAGGCACACATGTACCTGGGGCTGCTCATCATGTGCGGCTTTGTCCTGTTTGACACTCAGCTCATCATCGAGAAAGCAGAAAACGGGGACAAGGACTACGTCTGGTGAGGAAATGTGCTCACTGCTAGCAAAGTTCCCATCAGCCCTTTATCTGCTGGCCTACATTTCCCTATAACCAAATGCTGTGCAAATGCATCATCCCACAGTGAGCCATACAACTGAGCATCAGTTCTCAAGTAATTTGATGCACCATATTGTATTATCAGACTGAGCTGGCAGCTCGTTCTACTTGATGATGTTCTTCAGTCGGTCTGACTTTATCTCGACTGACTGATTTCTGTAGCAGAGAGGGAGATTCTCAGTTTGTAGACAACAGTATATTTGACGATGACCCTGAGGCCACGACCAGTTCTGATAAAAGACAGCATAACACTTATTTGGGTAACTGGTGTGTTGAACAGTCTGTTATATTTAGTGACAAGAGTTGTGCCTGTGGCGGCTGATTAACTGTGACCACAGCCCTCTCTGAGAGGGTGGAGTTTGTTTTTTGGCTGTGCTGACGGAGCTGTTTTGAAGAAATGTCTTCAGGAGTTTAAGCTGGACTGTTGGATTGGTGATGGATCAGATGTGCAATGTGAGGAGCTGAGCCGGAAGGCAAAGCTTTGGCTTTATTGATCCATCTTGGTAAATCACCTGGCTCACATTTAGACCAGTTCGACTCATTGCAAAGACTTTGGGTGTAATCACGCTGCCGAAAATGCTGCTTTGTGTTCACTTTGCATCCACTTTCCAAAAGATTGATGGAGTTTCCTCAGCTTGATAATGGCGATAATGTCCCCCCCAGCTGTTTTCCTGCAGTTCATCAGAGAGATTTCTTTTCCAACCAAGAAACCGCCGTATCATGTTATGAGGCCACAATCGATCTACTCGGTGCTGAAGATTGATTGATCGGTCTGGGCCTAGAAAAGCTGCATACTGTATGAAAACGCTCAATATGTTTTTAACAGTTCAAAAACCACCCTGAGTTTAATCTGTTTTTATTTTTCAGGCACTGTGTGGACTTGTTTCTTGATTTCATCACCATCTTCAGGAAACTGATGGTCATCCTTGCCATGAACGATAAGGTACTGATATTATATGACTGCAAAATACTGTCTTTGAACATTTCCAGGAATGTCTAGTGATGGCTTGTTGTAATAACAAAAGTTGTTTGTGTACATTTTAACAGTTAAAAATACGTAAGGGAGTTTCCCTGACGGTCTAGTCTATTACTCTAAAGCGATAAAGAACTACAAAAGCACTTTAGTTGTTTTGGCTCAGTCCCAAATATACCATCTTGCTGCTGTACAAAGTCATTAGAGCAACAAATGTGTAGTCTTCACTGATGTAAATGGTCTCCATCTTGACTAAAATCATCACTGCTCAGCTGGTTTCACAAACTTATTTATAAGACCATTTTTGTGAGCTGTTACTACAGAACTTAAACATAAACTGACTTCAGGCTGAAATCCAGTGAAGTATAAAAAGGCTTATTGTTTTTTTGGCCTTTTCATGCTTAACAGTAACAGAAATATAAAATATGTTTCATATTTATTTAAAAAAATGCTGATGTTCTAAAAGCCAGTTCACTAAAGTCACACAAAGAGCACATTTTCTTATTTTCCTCATGAATTTGAGCTATGCAAATATTTGTGGTTTCATTTGCTGAGGTTTTGAGATATCTGAGAAAGCACCACAGTACAATGACAGGAAATTTTATTAGTGGTCCACAAAAACAGTGAAAACTGAAACTTAGCATTGTGGATTTTCACAAACAGGGTCACAGAGATCTAAACATTTGTAGTGTTAACGTTTTAATATCAGGAAAAGTTTGTTTTAAAGCTTTTTTGTTAGTATTCTTAATTTTAACTTCAGACAGAAGGTACTTGGTACTTTTAATTTTAGTTAACTACACCTTGGACAGTTTTCATTTCGCTTTATACTCCAGACACCTGTCTAATAAACTCGCACGCACTCATAAAGAAAATCATGTAATGAAGAAATAAATGCCATACTTGTAGCTGTAACTGTAATTTAAAACTGGGGCGTCTGATTGTATCTGAGTGATGACGATACTCGGAGACAGGTAACTGAAAATGTTCTGCATCTTCCGTGTGATCAGCGCAGCTCGATATCCTGAGGCTGAAGTGAGACTCTGTTTCATATTACATAACTACAGCACTCACAACAACAGCTCGACCAAACTAACTGTCCCTGTTTGTGTTTTTGTTTTCAGGACAAGAAGAAGGAGAAGAAGTAAAGAGTCTTTGAGTAGCAGGAAAATAAAAACAATCAGAAAAGGCACAATTTGCAACGCACTTGGTGCTTTTCACTTTCTGTCTTCATTTTGAAATTTAACTCCTATGTGGTCTTACATTGTTGAAAATTCTTTGATTTATCATATACTTTTTTTCTAAACTTACAACAAGGGTTGAATGTAAGTTTATGGTATGGTATGCTCGTCCCATCCTGGCTGTGAATGAATACTTTAACGCTGCAGTGATAACGCTTGGCCTGTAGAGGGGAGCGTTGCCCTATGATGGCTCCCAGAAGCTGAGCGGCACCTAATGAGAATTTTTTCATATTTACTTGTTCTTTAGTGCCATAAATTAACATAATAGGCTCCTTTTTATAGTGGGTCATGTGAGCTTCTGAAACTGATAATTGTAATATTTTATGTAATTTCATTATTTATAGTTTTCCTTGGATCTCTTAAGTGAAATGTTGCCACATATGGTCCCATTGTTTTTGACAGCAGCTCCTCCTTTTCAGAAATTTTCCTCTGATTTGTTTTGCTCCCACGTTTTTTGGTTTTGGGTAAGAGTGAAGAGTGCTAACACTGATTAAAACCCCAGAAGCCTGTCAGACTTGTTATGATCTACACTGAACTCATTCAGAGGGACTTTCAGCCACTTGCTGGTTTGGATTTTGGATTTTGGCCTCATTGAGGAGGAAGAATTGCTGCCATCTGTCCTTTTCTCTTTCATTTTGTTCCTTCAACTTGGATTGACGGGCGAATGATTCAGACCGCTCCCCTTGTAAATCTGTTGTCTAGACAATAGTTTGCCAGATGATGATGTTAACCTGAAAATTTGGCATCTGTATAATTCCTTTTTTTCCTCTTTTTGCCTTTTTCTTTTCTTTTCAAAGTGTATACTGTGAAAATTTTATTTTGTTGATGTAAAACTGAAACTAATAATTTGATACATTTGCTCAAATAAATGTGTTGAACGTACTAAGACAAAGTGATCGTGTCTTTATTACAGGCCTCTGTGGTTGTACTCTAATCTATATAATCTGTACCTGATGTGTTATAGATGTGGGGGCATCTGTGGCTCAGGAGGTAGAGCAGGCCGTCTACTCAGATCCCTGTTTCAAAATATTCTTGGGCAAAATACTGAACCTCGAGTTAGCCCTGATGCATCCACCAGAGTGTGTGTGTGTGTGTTTATGGGAATGCTGGGGAAAGCACTGAAGCATAGAAAACAGCAGTTTAGCTTTTAGAAAATGTAAGATTTGGCTTTGAAAATTGTTATTCCAAAGCTTTGAATCCCCCCCTCCCAAAAGGACTTTTCTACTCAGATAAAACACTTTATACATCCTACCTCGTTCTATCTACTATCCACACTCTGGTGGGCACACCAGAGGGGAACTTGGGGTTAGTTTTTTGTTCAAGGGTGTTTGGCACACAGACTGGAATCAAACCACCAACCTTCCAATCAGTAGGTGACCTGCTCTGCCATCTGCACTACAGCCAATCTGTGAAGCAGAAAGGTTTTGGTGCCCTGAATCTCTCAGTAATAGCACAAGAAACAGCTTTTTGTCACTCATAATAAAACTGTAGCTTTTGTATCTTACATGATGTGGTACTGATTATTTATTAATATGTTTTTTTATCGTGTTATGCATTTGCAAATGTGCATATGAGAATAATGATAATGGAGGGCTCGCTTACAGCAGAACAAATGTAGTGACAGGTGCACATAAGCTGAACCTCACAGTTTCCTGCACAGTCTGGATATTTTAAAATTGATTTAACATGATTTATGAATTTTAGAGGTTGTTGTTTTTTTGTTTGTTTTTAAAGGGATCCTCTTGATGTACCTCAAATTCTTCAACTAAATAAAAAGTGTCAACTCCCCAGAGGTTTTATTACAATAACAATTCTCTCTTTTTAAACGCTCAGTAGTTTTGAAGCTCAAATGTTTTTATAATTAATGCTTCAAATATTCAAATATATGTCATTTTTCAAATAAAAAATTCTAATTCAAATTTTTTATTTGCATAAAATATTCAGAAATAAATCATTGCCTTGATGGGAGCTATAACATTTGTCCTCAAGCCTATAAGATGGTAGAGAGATGTTAGGCCCTTTATTCCCAGTAGGATTATATCTCACCCTAAGGGGACAGTTTAATTTAAAGAATGTAATTTACATATTTTTCCTCTGCCTTGTAGTGCTGTTTAGCTGTTTATCCATGTAGATTGCTTTGGTGTGACTTACCCAGTTTTGGAGATGTCTGCCTTTTCTTGAGTATAATTTAAATCAATAGTGTTTTCCTTTTGGGGTTCAGAGTGTTAAAAATACATTTGAAAGTCAGCAAAAATGTCCAAAATGATTACCCACTTACTGAAAGAAATCTACAAACATTGTTGTGACTCATGTCATGGAAGAATTTTAGTGTTAGCTGTATGGCTCACCAACATGGGAGGATGTACACAATAGAAAAGATTCATGGAAGAAACCCGTCACTTTATCCGTGGGACATAAACATAGTCAAAACATGCTTGTGACAGTCTTGGTCAGTGTTGCAGTTACTTCATGAATGTAATCCCTGTGAGCAAAAGGGTCAGGCTTCAGGTCGCTGCAAACACTCTGCTGAGACAGTTTTTTGTACTTTTGGCTCTGTATGATGTCAGTGAGAGTGGGAATTCCTAGTAAGACCATCTGAGGCCCAGAAAGCCCACCGACCTGCTGTCAAATACGTCTTCATTGGTCTGATTTTGAAGCCTTAAAACGAATGTTCTCGCCATTACAGTCTTTGTGTTTGGAAACTGGATGCGGTGAATAAGAGGTTGATGTGACTAACTCATAGGTGAACAATTTGTCAATCACAAGTCGTTGATTCAGTTCATTGTCCTGTTGTATGACTGCATTTGGGCCACGGTTTATTTGTCAGACAGAGCAGAGCACGGCTGACTCGATGACACAAGGTGCTGTATCCCAATTCAGGGTCTGCAGCCTTAAAGTACGCAGCCTCAACGATCCTCAAGGGCCGTGTACTCAAAGACCGCTAAGGCCGGAAGTGCGAGACTTGTGAAATGGGACGGTCTAGCCTCCGTTGCGCTGCCCAGGTTGCCTAGCAACCATGATACTAACAGCTGGAAACGTTTCATACAGCTTTGTTTGACAGAAATGAAGGAGAAAATCTTTTGTTCATTTGTTTGTTTCTACATGAGCTTTGATCATTCTCTGATTAAGGTCAGCTATTGAACGGTGTATATTTTAAAGTAAAGGCTTTAAAACCAAGTTTGTTTTCATTTTTTTCGTTATTAAACATTTGCACATAAATAAGTGACATAATATTCAGTACATACTTAAAGTTTACTCTTCAAGCGCCCTTCATCCACCGTTTTTTTTTGGCAAAATTATCCACACCCACCGCCACGCTATGCATTCTGGGATATGTTGGGCCACGAAGTCTACACCGCCACGTCGTTAAAATTCAGGGAAATTAAGGACGCATTTGAGGGCCGCATTTCGAGCAGCCTTCGAATTGGGACAGCCATCGTCGCGGTGACGTAATTGGCCTTAAAATGCGGCCTTTAAGGCTGCAGACCCTGAATTGGGATACAGCCAAGGTGCTGTCCTGTGTCTGCAAAACAGGCCAAAATCATCACCCTCCTGCCACTGTGCAACAGTTAGTATGAGCTGTTTGTGCTACTGTGCTGTGTATGACTCTGTGCATCATTGCCAAACATCTCCACTCCAAAGTACTGTGATTTACTCAAATGCAGCTTTTCAAAGCTAAAGCGTGCTGCCATGCTCTCTTTTTTTCCCGCTGACGGGGCTTTCCCCTAGCGATCCTTCCAAACAAGCCGTACTTGTTCAGTCTTTTTCTAATTGGCTTGTCATAAACTTTAAAATGAACACGTTAATTGTGGCCTGTAGAGTCTGAGAAGCAGCTCTTCAGTTTTTTGCAGTTTTGTCTAAATATGGCACTTGGAGAGCGTTTGCTGTGACGTCCACTTCTGGCACGATTGTGGCAACATGTCAACACAAACCTGAATGCTACAGATGAGAAAAACTGCTAGAACTTCTGCTTTCATAGAAGCGCTCACACTCACTGATGATCAGTGAATTTGATTAGCAGAACCTGGCTGGTTACCCTCTATAGAAACAGTAAGGGGGTAATTAGTTTTTCACAGGACTCCATCAAGTTCTATAAAACCTCTTTTTCACAACTGTGCAAATAACACTGCAGATGCACTTTCAATCCAAGTCTGTGAGCTACTACAACCTCATATAATTACTAAAAAAGACTCAGACAAAACTAAATCAAAACATTTTAATTAGAAAGTTGAAAAACGGCAGTAGGTACATAGGACCTCTATTTTTGCTAGGGAACAAACGGCAATAGAGATGATGCAACACAAAATATGAAGATAACCTACTAAGCGAGGAAACTGCAGTTTTCACAGAAAGATTACAAAAAAAAGATGACTGCAAATGATGAACATTTAAAATAAATAAATAATAGAAATACATATTCATTGAATAGTGTAGCCATTTCTCTTATCTATGTTATTATTGCTGGTATATATTACCTTTAAATGTATTATGATTTCAAAACAAACATACTCTGACAACCTTCCTTGGCCGCAAAACAATATCAACATGATCAATAAAATCGTTTATACATTTAAAATCGTGATGCATGAGTTTAGCAATTAAGAGTCACAGACATGAACATTCTTTTTTTTTTTAAAGGCGCTCCATGTTTTTTGTGGGGTTTTTTTCTATTTTTTTTTTTTTTAATACATTATGCGGTGAAATTATGCCAAGAATAGAATGGATGTATTGATACAGTACAGTACGCCATCTGTTGAACCCCTCGCCAATTTTTTCTGACGTACGGGACGAAGCTCCGTCTACGATGAGAGAAACGAAAGAGAGGTCACCGAACGACAACTGGGAGTGACAACTTTTTGTGCTGCTCATTAGCTTGGCCATGCGTTTTGTTGTCCTGTACACATGATTTAAAGAGAAGTGTCCACAGTCGAGTCTGATCGTGAAAAAGTGAACAACCTATACGATTTGGGTGGCTTTTGGCTTCACGTTTATTGGAAATCCTGAGGAGATCAATCCATCTTTCCAGTTACAACAGCTGATGAGACGTCACCAGTTTTTTTCTTCGCGGATGTCGATGGGGAGCAGTCTTCTTTTCCTCAGCAGCATCTCAGCGCAGCCATCGACCAGGAGACGCGTCCTCCCCATCGTCCTCCTCCTCCTCCCTCTCCTCCTCCCGTCCTTGGCTGCTTCATCCTTGGCTGCCGCAGGATGACAGACTGTCGTACAGAGAATCGCTCAGAGACTCTGGAGTCTCCAGGACCTGAGGGCGACTTGGGGATAGGGCTTCCTCTGGCCGCTCCCTGAGCAGCTCCAGCCCGGCCTCCCGGCTCATCTCGGGGACGCTGGGTGTGCGCGTCTTCCCCCGGCGGCTCATGCCCGATTGGGCGGGGACGGGCAGGCTGCCTGGATCAACCACCCGGCTGGAGGAGGGGCCGCTGGCCTTCGTGCTCTGAAAGGAAGCAGAAGGGTGGGAAACATTTAAGGTCATGTGCTGTCGTCTTATGTAACGCCTTCAGGTGACACCAAAAAAGTGGGTTACAGGATTCATCCAACTGTAAATTTTTAATATTCAGCTGATGAATAATTTGTAAAGGGAGAATGTGGCTCTGTGTTTTTTTACATTATGTAAGATGTAAGTGCAGATTTAAAAATGTATCCCTTCTTTTACTGCCTGCAAAGGATTTCAGCCTGTAAGTGACCCAGTTAAGTCTTTTTCTCATGCTCTTGCTAAGCACTTTTCATTAAGTACAGAATAATATTCTCATTAAACACTCATTAACGAAAGCATAATAACCTTCAAAGCTTTCTTCCTAAGGACTAGTCTCTAGTCTCTGCATTCTTATTCTTCAGTTTCTTAGTCAAAGCTGGGATTGGTAGTTTGAGTTTCACTGCAGATGAAAAATTGATCTTCTTTGAGTTGTCTTGATCAGCGGAGGATAAGAGCTCGTGTCCACAGGAAGTGTTTTTTGCACAATTTTCTATAAAAAGCTCAGCGTCAGTGACACATGGAGTCCTCAGCTTTTATCTTTCCCCAGTTTACGCCGTCAGTGAAATCGTTTTGGAACGGTGCTACACTTGTTAACGTCACTTGTCTTTCACCTGCTGATCGAAATCAAGGCAGGCTGGGACTTGAAACACCGTCAACTAAGGCTGTCACTAAATTCAGGTTGTCATGTTACAAATATGCACTTGACAATACGGTAAAGAATCCAGTGGCAGGACAGTGACAGTTAGACTGCTGTTTATAGCAGGTATTTTCACAGCAACAGCATTTCTATAAAATGCAAACAGAAATCAGATTCCCACAACGCCCTGCCCCAAAAAACAACCCTCAGTATATTAGACTGTTAGTCAAACAGGCGCAGTTAAACAATCATTACTTTGCTGAGTTGTTGTCTCCTCTTGCTGCTCCTCACCTTTTGTGTGCGTTCCAAACATTTGGGTAAACAGTAGCTCCTCTGTGGAAATGTGCTACTGAGCCCTGCACCTTGACTCACAGGAGCCTATTCAGGTTTGTGGATGGTCTGATTGAGTCACTGCAGTTTAGTGCAGTCATGTAGGCTTAGAGACCAGTTATTAGGGGGGGAATGTGTGTGGTGAGTAGTTGGGGAGAATAGCAACTATGGTAGCAGAATCAACTCATTGTCAACCTTGTCAGGTCAGTTACCTCTGAGAAACTTCTGGTCTCTAGGAAAAAAATACTATTCCCCCACTGGTTGACAAGGGGTTACTGGCTGTCATGTATTGTGTCAAAAACCTCTTTATGATTGCTTTTGTTGCTAGCAGATTCCCACAGTCATTGTAGTGTTTATAGTGTTTATAGAAGATGCCAACTTGTCTGCAAACACTTCTAATTTCTCACTAAGTGGTTGTGAGACTGAGTGACACAAACCAGAAACTCAGTCCAAGCAAAAGCGGCGTCTTTGGTTTAATCGGTAAGGTGCAGCTTTTAATTTGAAGGCGAACAGTCTCCCTTTCTTGTTTGTGTTGCAGTGATTAGTTAGATATGGTTTGCAGACAAGTCGATGTCTTTCATGAGGATGGGTAACCGCAGCAATCTGCTAGCAACCAAAGCAATCACAAGGTTTTTGTGCAACACTTCTTTGTGACATTTTTCCCTAGAAAGGGGATCGCCTGTGATTGGGGCCTTGTCCGGGATGATAGTAAAGTAATAAAGTTACCGTAATTGTCGGGCTATAAGCCGCTACTTTTTGCACAAGCTTTGAACCCTGCGGCTTTTAGTCAGGTGCGGCTTTTCTATGGATTGTCCATGATTTTTGTCATATCGTAAGAGGATTTGTTTTGTTTGTTCCGCTGTTGTACGGCACTACGTTGCCTGGCGGAAGGGCATGTGATCAGACACACAGTATCGGGGTTCAAGAGTGGTATGTTGGTCACATGTCCATCCGCCAGGCAACATAGTGCCATACAAGTAACGCGAAAAACAAACTTCAAAGTAGCGCTAAGTGTTCAGCGGGAGGCGTGGATAATGAGCGGTGATAAACTTGCGAAAAGCAAGTTATGCCCAACTCCACCAGTGGAATCTGACAGCGTGGAAAAGTGTGAAAACATCCATGATCACCAACGGATTTCGAAGGGCTGGACTGCTGCATGATGGAGACGCCGCCACGGCCCTTCTGAGGGTGTTCGACTCTGACACTGACAACGAGGATTTGTTTGGTTTTGAAAGTGACAACGAAGGAGAGAAGCGGAGAGTGGATGACGAAGCCATCCTGAGCCTGTTCGTTTCCGACACTGGAGAAGAGGACTTTGGTGATTTTAGTGCGCAGGAAGAAGAGAAAGATGGTGGTGAATGACTGACTTTTCTTCTTGTTAAAGCCGTGTCACTGCACCTGAGCCTAAAAGGTAGGCCGAATCTATTTTTCTGGTGTGCTGTAGGTTATTGTTATGTACTACATTTGTTACTCGTTTAAGAAGCATCAGTACATGTTTCGTACTTGTAATTACTGGTACTTGTACATATACCTAAAAAGTTATGCAAATATGTACCCGTAACTTGTTTTCAAAATATTAATAAAAGGGGTGTGTCTCCAAACAGCCATCTCTTTCCTAACAATTCCCTTTGTGCATATTCTCTTACATATGATAAGTCAACATTGAAACACCTGCGGCTTTTAGTCAGGTGCAGCTAATGTATGTACAAAACAGGATTTTCCCCTGATTTTAGCTTGTGCGGCTAATATTCAGGTGCGCTTTGTAGTCCGGGAAATACGGTATATGGATAAAATAAAGCTCATAATGATGTTTACTGACAGGAAATAAAAGAACAAAAAACTGCTAATGATATATCACATTATTACTGATAATGTGAATTTTCTTTGCTACAATAATTATAAATTGAAAATAGTGAAATTTATTAAATTAATTTCCAAAGCACTTCCAGGCCCAAAAGTGGTCGTTACTGACGAGCCAGTTATTTATGATCTACGAACGAAAGCATTTTCTTTATGTGTTGCTTGAATTGAATGTTGCTTCTAACCCTGCAGAGGTGTTCCAAACACCGGAACTGATAAAACTGGCAAAAGATTGAAATTTCTTCACCACAGTAAAACCAGGAAACTATTTCAAACTCCTGACACGTGCACAGCTGCTCTCAAGCACTGCAAGTAGAAGCGAGAAAAAAGTTGATTAATTTGATGGCAGAAGAGATTTCTGCGTCGCAAACCAACCAACAGTCTAACCTCTTGATTGAAGTGCCGTGCCTAACCTTTCCCGTAAAGTGAAACGTCGTTGTGTTTTCTCCTTTGTTGTTGTCTATGCCCCTCAGGGCCACCGTAGTTCTGTAACCTAGCAACAACATGTGCTCTGAAAATGAGGTCATGGATGCTTCCACTGCAAAAAATAAATAAAAAAAATGTTGCTGTGGACTCAGAACCAGAGTCTTGTGCAGATGTGATGTGCGCACCAGAACAGAAAAATTAGCTCATCGGTCAGGAGTTTGTCTGACTCAAGAAGGGCTTTTTGTTGGTTTCTGTGGATGCTGTTAAACATACAGTAAAGGCGGTGATTCCCCATGACCTTAGCTCTCAGAAATCTTTGCATTCTTCTGTTATTTCTCACCATTAGTTATTGAAATACATCCATTATGCCTGAGTACATCAGCAGCTCTTTCTGTGCCACAAAAGAGTCCTCACAACTTCGTTTGAAGATGATAAAAGGTGCATTTGAATAACAGTAAAACCACAGTATGCCTACCCCTCTGAATGGTGATCCAAAGGATACCGCCTCCTCCTCTTCCTCCTCCACTGCCAGGTACACCTCCGCAGGTCCTGCTGGAGTCTTCAGGTTGGGGAAAGTCCAAGTCTTGGAGCGAGGCGAAAACATGTTCCCTCCATGTGCCTCTTTGTCTGCAGATGGAACAAATAAAGATGAGTTTGTGTTTCTTGTGCCGAGGATTTTCTCCCGTGGGTTATTACTGAAGTGGATTTAAGAGCACAAGTACATGTCGAAATTCCCAACATGAGGAAGGTTAAAACTGTTTAAGTGTTAGGCTAAAATGGTTACTACAAAAGGGAATAAATGTGTTTTGTAACCATGCTACTGGAGCTTCATGGCTTTGCAGAGAAAAGGTTTGACCCAAAGTGAACCAGCTAAACATTTAAGAGGGATGTTGGTGGTTTCTGGAGGATAAAAGTTGTTCTATTCTTTAATACTGTTTCCTTTATAATTCTATATTTCTTAGTGTCCTCTTTATGCTTTTATTTACACTCATACCATCCTAAAACACATGAATGTAGGGCTGGGAATCGGCGTAACAGATCCCATTTAAGTAACACTGTCCAACAACCTGACCTCTTCCATCTGTTATTGTTATGTCTAAGTGGGGCGGAGTGTTGACACCTTCGCGGATGACGCCGGCTGAGCCTCTTCCCTCCAACACGGACCCGTACTGAATGGTGGGAATCAGCTGCTTGTGTGGAGCGTAGCAGTCCTCCTGTGATGTCAGCTCTCTGTCCAGGGTGCGAGCTCGCCGTCCGGCTCTCCCTGGGGAGCCGCCGCCGGAGTGGTGCTCGGCTCCGCCCTTTGTCTTAGACAGGCCCCGTGCAGCTACACCGCTACTGCAGTCGGGCAGAGGGAACGTACCGATGCCGCTGTCCAGGGTGTAGGTGGAAGCACCGGAGCCTGCGGAGGAAAAACACGGGGGAGGGAGATTCAGCAAATCTGAATTAATGAACTGCTTGCGTAATTTGAGAATTTAGAAGAAAAAAAAAGAAAAAACGTCACAAAGCAAATGTGTAAATTGGTGGCGTCCTCATTTATTTGATCTTTGACTGCAGCCTCAGAATGAGCTCCCCTCAGGGGTGTGCCCTGTTTGTTCACCTTTGATATGCTAACAAAGGTGTGAGGCAGTTTATTTCCCCTCAGTGTTTCAGTCACGCCCTCATGGAGCATCGCTGATTCTCAGTGACTGAACGTGTGATCATTTATGCAAATAATACCGCAAAAATACTGACAGTCCATAAGGAAAAGTGTGTAATTATTATCTACAAAAAACATGCTTAAATTATAAAAAATAAAAGTACTCAGTGAAAAGTACAGATATTAAATGATTGTGGATTAATACATTATCTACTGTGGTTTAGAGAGACACCTATTTCACAGAGGTACTAAAGTTGATCGTAAAATGATATGTCTAATCGCCATATTTCTTCAATGCAATCATCAGCTGCCCTATCCTGTCCTCAGAGAAGGAGAAAGCAACAAACACAGTCCATTTACTGTGAATGTGAAGCCTAGATGACACGAAAAGATAAACAAAATTAATTGACCGTCGAAAAGTGCTAGTTCAAATTCTTTTATTTTGAAAGTCTCTGGACGTGCAGGAGACTACTGTGTAAGTCTTCAATATCCTTCAGCTGGTGTAGAGGATCCACATTCACCTCTAATGGGACAATATTTATAATATTTAAAATGTGTAATATCTAATATTATATAAGCTCTAATACTATTGCATAACATCGAAATGTGTTCAGCAAAGTTTGGTAAAATGTTCTGAGGAAAGATAGGATCACAGTAGCGGTGTTTATTTCCATATTCCATATCATAAAAGCAACATTTTAATATTGCATCCTGTTGGTGTGAAGCTAAGCTAGGCCACTGCACACAAACAAAGTAAATAGCAACTTTATATTAAAAGTGCAATATTTTCTCTCTAAAATGTATCAGGGTCGATATATGAAAGATTAAGTAGCAGAAATACTCAAAATAGTTTCATTTTTCATCTGAACGTACACATAGTTTATATTGTTATCACTTTTCTTTCTTTTTTGCATTTAATTTACCTACTTCCCTTCCTCTCTGTGAATTTCTTATTAACCTCACTTCCCTGTGACTTCCACCGAAGTCTATTTTGATCCTCCACAAAGGCCGCAAACCTTTTTAGACTCCCGGCAGACGTATCTTACCTGCAAAGTGTTGAGAGTGAACTGAATCTGCGAGGTTTTCATCTGATGTGATCTTGCCGATTCTTTCTGATCCCTGCATGAAAGAACAACGGAGATGCAGAAAGAGCCGTGACTGTGCGGAAATCTTCAAATCTCAATGCAGGAGACAAGTCTAACAAATTAGATGCCAGGTTTAGACTTGAAAGTCGGTTCAGTGTAAACAGACTCGACTCGATGAAAGAGAGCTCTGTTTTTAATGTCCTCCCTCAGGTTTCTTTTAAACTCTCTTAGTCTCTGAACTGCAGATTAATAAGTAAAGAAATACCTTCTCCATGTCGTCGTGACTGGTGGTGTGACTGATGATGTCGCTCTGCTGGGTGAACACCGGCTTCGACGTCTTACAGTCGAACGACAGCCGTCGCTGGGGCACGCTGATCATCTCCTTTCCGTCCACTCTACATTTAGAGTCAGAAATGGCTTTATTGGCCAAGTGTTTGCACACATACAAGGACGTGGGCTCTAGCTGTACATGGTTTACACAGCTTGGATTTGGTTTTTTTAAACTGCACACAGGCTGATTAAAAAAAAAAATAATGAAGACGTCTTTGATTCCTTTATTTAGACATTGAAGACGTTTTACATAAAAAGCAGCATTCATGTGATATTTGGTGTAGGAGAGGAAGAGCTGTCACTGCTGGGAAACGCTGGGAAAGATTCATGATATATCTCAGTGGAAAGTTTCCTGTTTTCTTCCTGCATTAATTATGGATTTTAAAACGTATTTAATTAATGACCGTCATCAGCATGCAGGAGGACGCTTGCACTGTCTGCACCGTGAATTTCATCATTTATTAGGCAGAAGACTGGGCTACCTTTCATTCATTATTCAAGATATGTGGTATTAATGAAAGTTAATAAATAAAAGGGACAAGAGGAGCTTTTTTTTGAAAGACTAACATTAAATAAAATCTCCCAGCACTCAGTGCAAGTTGTCGTATTTCTTTTTTTTTAAAGGATGTTTACAGTGATCTTAATCCCTGGATATATATACATATGCAAAAAGCTGCTCCAGGCTGGTGCTTGCGATAAGTATCCAAATGCTACTTGGCTTCTACAGAAAATAATTCTTGAGTTGAGACCAACATCTATAATTGATTTTGCATGTACTAAAAGCGGCTTACATCTCTGCCAGGAAGAAAGAAGAAGTGTACTTTCTTAAAATATTACATCTCTGATGTCCTTTCTTGAGTCCTCACCTGTTTAGCAGCTGTTGCATGAAGTTGTCAGAGCGCGCTCCCCTGTACATGACCGCCAGCTGTCCCTGAGCTTGATCCATCACCACCTCACACGAGTGACCCCTGCCTGATCTCTCCACATAGGCCCGCTCCTCCTCCAGGGCTCTCCTCAGCCCCTCGGCCTTCTCCATCAGAGTCGAGATGTTCAGACCTTCCACGCCTTCTTTACACCTGGAGGCCATTTTCACAGAGTCCCTGCCGACCGAGGGGATGTTTATCTTCCACTCCTTCTTCTCCTCCTTTGCTTTAGTGCCGTCGGTCTTGCGGCTCAGCGCGGGGAGCTTGCTCTTCTTCAGGCCGAACCAGCTCGCGATGCCGTTGGAGGCCTTCTGCTTGACCTCTCCGCCCTGCCCTCCTCTGTCCTGCTCCTGAAGTTTCAGCACGTTCTCCTCGATGCCCTTCATCACCTTCTGCTCGATGGCGGATTGCAGGGTGGGGACCGGCAGCGACGGCTTCTCCACCTCAGATGCCGGAGGTCTCGGAGGAGGAGGCGGGAGGCTGTCTCCGTACATTGGATTCTTTTTCCCTTTCCCGCTGATCTTGGTCCTCTCCTCTGACTTGGACGAGTAACGCGGGGCCTCTGCGGACTTGCCCCCTCTGTGGACGGACGGGCCTTGGCAAGGTTTGGACGGTGACTTCGGAGGGATTTTGTTGGGGCTGTTGCTACTGTGAGGAGCGATGCTGGCTTTAACGTTGTAGGCCAGATTCAGGGAGCCAGGACACTTGATGTTGTTGCGTAGCACCTGGGGAGCATCTGTGTTGGGTGACGGCAGGCCCATTTTACTCTTCGGTCCCTCTGGCTTGGTCACACAGAGTTCTTGTTTAACCAGTGTGGGACCAGAAGATTTTACTGGCTGCTCATAGAGCTGAGATGACCCCGGATACTTCAAACCACCACTGCTACCTTTAGGCTTACCATCCGAAGAGTCTGTGAACTTCGAATGTCTTTGTTCCTCTTTGTGGATCTCTGCCGTCTTGCCTCTTTCTTCTCCGTAGGTGCCTTCGTTCGCCGCATCGGTGGGCCTGAGGCCGCCTTGTAAATCCTCCGAGCTCCTCAGCTTGCCGAGCGCAGCCAGCCTGTCTTTGAAAGCGTGGTGACTCGAGTCGGCCTGAGGTCTCGCCGCCCCAACCGTAGGCCTCTTGGGAATGGACGAGGAGTCACTCCTCCTGGTTGGAGGTGCAGGCGGACCCTGAGTGACCTCAGAGCTCGCTATGTTCACCTCCCTTGTGTGCCCTTCCTGCTTCTCTCTGGTTTGTGAGTAGTTAGTTTTGCTCTGAGCTTTGCTGAGGGCGGAGGAGTTGGGTAGGCTGTGATGATTAACCCACACAGGGCTGTCTGAATCCTCTTCATCATCTGATGTAGACTCCGATGTCGATGAGGACGACTGCTTTCGCTGAGGCGCGGGATTCAGGACGCTTTCTGGTAGCGATTTAACAAGCTTCCTCTCACCGGCGTTTGCCTTCGTTTGAGATGGAAGAGTGGTTCTTTTCTCCTGACCCTGGGTTGGTTCCTCCTCTTTAGAGCCGATGGACATGTCACAGACATTTTCATAATGAGGGACCCTCTGAGAAACTTTGGGTGAGGAGGAGGGAGCGCCGATCTTTGAGCCCACAGTGGGTTTAGGTGCAGACAGGCTGCTATAGCTTATTTCCTTAGCGGGTGGGGAGCAGGTGTCTTCGGGCTGTGGAGGGGAAGTTGGTGCCGAGTGTGTGGCGGGGTACGACTCGGACCGGGCGGGTGGAGGAGGGGGCTGCCTGCACCTCTCAGTGGTGGTCGCTCTGCGTGTGGGAACGGGCGAGTGGTAAACCTCGTAGTTATTGGTGCGGCAGGGGATCCTGGAGTTGCGAGTGAGCTGAGGGCTCAGGCGGACAGAAGAGGTGGGAGCCTGCGACTTCTCCCCCATCGAGGGAATCTTTAAGAACTTGAGCAGTTTGGATGGGGAGTTGATGGCAGCGGCTTTAACGTCGCTGAGACAGGAGGGACTGGGGCTGACGGACGCACTGGCTCTTACACAGGAAGCCTCCGGATCTGTGCCGTCTTTCTCAGGGACGGCTGAGGGTTCGTCACCAAATGAGAGCGCCAAACCGTTAGGAACGCCATCGCTTGTATCCAAGTCACAGTGGGCCTCCTGTGCAGAAGTAGGCAGGTGGGAGGTGGCACAGAAACCAGTGAGCTCTTCAGAGGCACTAGCGTTTAGCTCCGAGTTATCCTGCTCTCCTTCCAGATTCGGACTGGCTGCTTCTGCGATGGATGAGTGGGCGGCGGCGCCCGCTGGTTGCTGGTTGGCTTCATTCTTGGTGCTCTGTTTAGACTCTCCCGCTCTGGTCTTACTGTGACATTCACTCATAGCAGCTGCAGGAACTATATGGCTCTGGGTGGCTTTTGAAGGACTACAGACATGGTTGCATGGCTTTGGAGGGCTCTCTGGGCTCCTCTTGCAGTGTAAACAGCAGGTGTTCCCTCCCTCACACTTCACTGCTCCGTCACCATTCACATGCTGGTGTGTGTCTGTGTCCGAGCAGGAGCAGTGGCAGTGTGTGTGGTGGGATTTGCACTGCAGCGGGAGGGGGTCCGCGGAAGCCAAAACAGCCTCTGTGGACATGAGCACCTGGCTGTAGTCGCAGAAAGACAAGCTCGTCGTGGATGGGTGGAACTTGAGGGGGTCCGTCTCCTCCATCTTGCGCAGGACTTCCAGGATGTGTGCTTTCTTCTTGAAGAAGGGAGACAGGGCCTCCATGTTGGCGGCGGGGCCACGAGGGCCCGGCGAGGCATGTTGTGTGCGGTAGCCATTTCCCTGTGGACAGACACAGATTAGCATCAGTATACAGTTCACGGAGAGAGCCAAACAGCTTAATTCATCGGGACCTTTGAGTGCATGCGTACAGGAAAGAGTGCGAGGGAGATTAGAAGTGGAGTCTTTTTTTAAAGCACAATAGTTGAAAGCAAAGCAAATGTCAGAGCGGTTCAAACGTCACACGCAGATGGGGATTTTTGTCTGATTCAGAGGCTCTTATGGTTTGTAACAGTCACCTTGGCTTGTGCTTCAGTCTGTGCCGGCTCCACCTGTTTGGCCGAGTCATTGTGCAGCTGTGCATTGTAGTCTGGGAGCGGTCCCGCCTGAACCTGTAACAGGAGATTCATGAGGCAATTATGATGAGACTGTATACGCTACAGGCTATAATATACACAGACGGCTGAGAGCTACATTGTCCTGGCATCGGCAGAAACTATTTAGAGTACAGGTGGAAAGAGCGAGCTCCGTACAGGCTCACTGGCGTTGGAAAAAAACCCTGAAAAATCAGCAGCTTTAGCGCTGCACTAACACACAGGTTCTTAAAATATACTGAGACATTATTGGATAACTTGCATTAAAAAAACCCAATAAAATATAATCAATTATTAAATTCTGTTATTAAGCAGTTAAAGTAGTTCAAATGAGCGCCGCTGTGACAGTTTGCAGACAAACTGCAAACTGACTGAGTGTCATCCTGCCTGTTAAGGCTGGTAGAGAAAAGAAATCAAAGTAAAGATATAATTTAAGAACCACGCTGAGGAAAGAAGGAAGTGCAGGCAAAGACAAGACGTGTTAGAACGACGAGTGAAAAATTCGAACTTTATTTATTATGGATTAGCAATGTGAGAAGCACTGAGAGGGTGGCAAGTGGGGGATAAATATGGCACAAAGGCAAAGACGTGTGCCGTTTCTTGACGATAATGGAGCTAAAAAGCACTCGGCGAGTGGTGTTCAGACCACTAAAAATATACTCCGCAGCAGTCTTTCCAGAAATAATGACCCGGGCTTATAAAAAACTAAACTAAACAATACAAAACTCACTGTGTCTAGTTTGCTAAAGGAATTATTTTCCTTCTATCAAAATAACATCTGCCAACTTTATCGCTGAAGGAAGCGCATTGCTGCTCATCCACCAGCAACAGTGCAACAGGATGTAGGTATCGAGTGCATTTCCCTCAGCTGAGCTGTAATATTAGCTACATGGGTGCTTGTTTTGGTTGGAAAATGGAAACAATAGAAAGAAAAAAGTGTTCACAACAAGGTCTTTTTGATAAATCAGATCATCATAACAAAAAGCGTGCATGCTTTTTAACCTCCTAGGACCTGCCGTCCACATATGTGGACATCACATTTTGGGTTATTTAGACCAGAATACTCAATTTTGCTCTACAAGGGCCTGATATCCACTTACGAGGACATTATACTGCTACTGTTTAAATGAATATCCTCATATGTGGCTCTCATCTTTCTTAGAAAAAAAATAGGTTAAAAAAATCTGGTAATTCTTTGTTTTTACATTCATCAGGTCCCAATCAGCCCAAATATCAAAGAGAAATTAACGATGCATGCTGTGGAAGAGTTCGGGTCTTAGGATAAATAAATATATTTTTTGTGCCATTTAGTTCCATTATATTCAGAAGAAAGTAAACATTAAATCTCCACAACTGGCAAACTAATAAAAACGTACTGGATAAAATCCAGTCCAGCTGATAGCCACTTGGGTCCTAGATTCAGGTGTTTGCTTTGTGATTTTACTTCACACACTGTCAATAGTGACACGAACACAGAACCATAACCTTTTCTATGGTTACACGAGGGACATTTGCTTCACTGCAATCTTCTTTTAAGGTGGACCTTTAATGTTTTCCAGGTCTATACTATTATTATTGGACTCTTACACTTCAAGATAATCTTCATTTATCTCATACTGAGCCTTTGGTGCACCTGCTCTCTGAAACGAGCCATTTTATCTCCTCTCCCTTTAAGCCAACATTCTCAAACACAAGTTTGAACAATAGGTGGATGTTTAGCCAGAGCCCTGTGCCCGAGATGACCATGTCAGGGATAGTATTTTTTCACCGACATCATACAGAAAAGAGGAGAAAATGTCTGAAACAGGGAATTACTTGTTGGAATTACTTGTAGATACAATGACCTCATAATTTTCATGTATAAACAGTATATATGAAATGTATACATGACAGAAAATTAGGAACAGTGATGCATTTTAATACTGTGTGTCGTGACAAACACGTAACACAGGAATTATGTATATAGAAACACAATGGAGGGTTTCTGTTACAGTCTTTGGTAAAAAATGTCTTTTGTTTTCCAACTGATGCAACAATCTGTGCCACCTAGAAATCCTGCGGCTGTAAAGGTGACTTTAGAGATGGTCCGGCACAAAGACTCAGTCCTCTATTTTATGTTTACCAGCAGCTCCAAACACAGCAGGTTGTGAGTATAGGAGTGGCTGAAG
The DNA here is from genome assembly GCF_963576455.1 of Neolamprologus multifasciatus. NCBI lineage: Eukaryota > Metazoa > Chordata > Actinopteri > Cichliformes > Cichlidae > Neolamprologus > Neolamprologus multifasciatus. The sequence continues at coordinate 5,400,301 of NC_140458.1, forward strand.
AAAAAAAAAGATTTTCTTTAGTGTTCTGCAAGTTCTGCACTGGGAATCTGACGCTTTCATACTGGTGGACTGCAGAGATGGCTCTGCACACAGACTCGTGCCTCTAGCTCATTTAATTTGCAATATGCACACCAGCAGAAACAGAACCATCAGTGCACTCACAGCCTGCCGGCTAAGCTTTGTGCAGCCTGCAGCAGAAATAAAGTGCAGCTACAGAGATCTCATGAACTCGGTTATTTCTAGTTACGTGTTCGGTATTTTGTTTGTCTAAATAGAGAAGAAACTGAGTTTGTTACCTGGTAGTGAGCGGTGGGGTGGTTGGGTAGTTTCTGCTGAAAAAGCTCACACAGCGCTCGGTTCTGTCTCTCCAGGTCAAACACCAACATTTTCAGCTTGATGCACTCCTCCCTCAGATCCTGTTCACAGACACAGAGCAGTGAGACTGAGTCTATAATCCAAGATAAATCAAACCTAAATATAGATATTTAACTTTAAGTTACCTTTTGATTCAGCAGAGCTTGGACTACATGGTTGGCAACCTGATAGCGTGAGAAAGCATTTACATGAGTTTACGTTTCGTGAGTGACTTTGCAGATTTTATAACTTTCATCGTGGACTCACCTCATCCAAGCATCTCTCGTAAGCTTCTCTCTGACTCTCATTGGCCAGCACGAGAGCTGAATTCTCTGCCTGCGAAGCAAATGATGAATAAATCATGTAAACATGAAAAAAACATTCAAAGGTCCCAGTTTATGCTTAGTCCCCAGCAGACACCAAAACTACCACTGCAGTCCAGTGCAGTAATTTCCCACATATAACATTACAATGCAAAAAAACAGCTGTAACATAAAACACAATTTAGATGTTTTCATTATCATCCAACCAGAAAAACCTGTTAGAAGCAAAGCCTTTAGGAGCCATTTGACATTTGGTGTAATGAGCTTATTACCAAGACTCAAACAGAAGAGGCCCGAGGAAGTTACTGATTCCAGTCAAGAAACAGTATGCAAGATTAGGCACAGTAAAATGTCAATTGGCTGTTTTCACACCGTTTTTTGTGGCTTAAAGTCCCAATGAAAAGCAAATATATATCTTCAAGTTTTAAACGTGTGTCTCTGCGTCCATTCTGCTAATAATGCTCCAGAAACCGAAATATTAGAATTAAATCATTTTGGTCAAACATAGTTCGATTCTTTTATTTGAGAGAAAACAGGAAGTCTGGGTAAAGCCACTGGTTCGTCTGCACTAACACAGGTGCTTTTGCCACATATTACCTTCCCACCGAGCCGATTACATCTCAACAATTTATTTTAAAATCCACCCACGTGGACACATGTAAATATGTCACATCGATAAACGTATCAAGGCAAGCTTCCTTCAAGCAGCCTGCTAATCCCCAACAAAAAGGTTTTGTTAGCTTTAAGGAGAGCTAGGTGGTGAGTAGCTTCCGCAATTCCAGTCAAAGCTAACCAGCTGCTACCTGTAGAGGTATACTGGAGTGTGTGATGTGCTCATCTATCAGCAAGAAAGTGAATAACTGTAACTTTGTCCTAAACTTAAATCAATATCAATAAATCATTGCAGTCTTTGTGAGCAGTTTCTTTCCTTTGATATCACCACATTTAGATTTATTTTTACATTTTAAATTTAAATTTGAAGCCTTCACAAAGTCAACATTCAACATCTGGGTTTATGTGGCCAGAGCTGTGCACCCTAAACGACCGCTTGAATTGTCTCTTATGGCCCAGATTGTGTGGTCTAAAATGGTAAATGGTAAATGGACTGGTTCTTATATAGCGCTTTTCTACTCATCTGAGCACTCAAAGCGCTTTACACAACTTGTGCATTCACCCATTCAGACCCATTCACACAAGCACATCTTTCTAAGTGCTTTTATAGCTAACATTCACACACATTCATACTCCGATGGATGCATCGGAGAGCAATTTGGGGTTAATATCTTGCCCAAGGATATTTGGCATGCAGACTGGGGAAGCCAGGAATCGAACCACCAACCTTCCAATCAGTAGATGACCTGCTCTACCACCTGAGCTACAGCCACCCCCTGTACCTTCGCACCCCCTAATACCAACATCTAGGGCTGCACGATTAATCGTTAGAAAATCGCGATCTCAAGTCATACTTATGTGCAATCTCATTTCCAAATGACAACGATTAAAAAAAGAAAAGAAAAAAGACGACGACGATTGTACCACATTTTGATCTGGGACGTAATCTGCCTTATACTTTATACAACACTTCCCTATACCCGTCGAACTTCCGCAGGCACAAAGAAATTATGGAGGCTATCACTTATCACCTGAACAAAGATATGGCTCCATCAACACTGTGCAAAACGAGGGATTTAGGAAAACGATCAACACCCTAGACAAACGCTACACAGTGCCGTCCCGCAACTATTTTTCTATTGTTGCACTACCTGCTCTATACACGCAGTGTCGAGCAACGGTGGAGACGGAATTTCAAGCAGTACAACATTTTGCGGCAACGACAAAACGTGAGACATTTATTGTTTTTATGTTTATTTATTGTTTTTATGTTCAGTCTCAACTGTTACGAAGTTGATGAGCAGTTAATAAGTGCAATAAATATTTATACTGGAAAAGAAAATCGTGAGAGAATCGTGATCTCAATTCTAAGCAAAAAAATCGTGATTCTCATTTTATGCAAAATCGTGCAGCCCTACCAACATCAATGACAATTTATTGCCTGCAGTTGCTTTTGTATGTAAGAAGTCTCCACAGAACTAACGGGAAACAGCAGACAAACGTGTGTCGCTGCCACTGGTGGAGGTGGTTTGAGTTGTCAATGATCCAAAAGACGAAGGCGAGTCTTTCGCTCCCTCACCTCCAGCTCTCTCAGTCGGTCCATGAGCTCGCTGCTGTTGTCCTCCAGGTAAGACTCCACGTCTCCCTCCTCGCCTTCCTCGTCCGAACCGAAATCCTCGTCGCACATTCTCTGTTCTGTCTCATCAGACATTGTTTTCATCTGCAAGAAATGAAGGTTGTTACCATATTACGATTAATCTGAAAGCATGAGACCAAAAACGTCGGTCGCTCGGTGGGGCGTCTACACACGGTTCATCTTATTTGTGGAGAAATCACACAGTGTAGACCAAAATAAGTCATAATGAGGCACCAGCAAGATTGAGCCCATCCTTCTGTGCTTTCAGAAATGGAAATGTTAAAGTTTGCAGCTCTGAGCTGTCAAAAAATACAGAGAAAAATAAATAAAATGACAAACTGACAGTTGTGATGTTAACTGGCAACCTCTCAGGTGATGATGTGGAGTAATTTGAAAGCAATGAAACAGAGAGTGTTCGATTTACATATATTTTTTTTAAACTAAGAGTCGTGAAGTAACTGAAGCACTTCTTTCGACTAACAATCCAAACACAGACCAACTCAACAACTTCTGCCCAGCAATAAATACTAAAAATAACCCTTATTGTCCGATTTGTTGTATGTATGGTGAATAAAAAGGAAACAAAAAAAGAAACCATGAAATTGTCACGTCTGACACACTGCTGTTAATCAATCAGTCATTTCCTGTTGTCTCAGTTCCTGCTGCCTGCGTCTTATTTGTGCCGTTGCTGTAAACTCCACCCGTCTGGCTCTCCAAGCAAACCAAAACAAACACCGGGGATACCAGTAAACTGCACCGAGGCCTGTTTCACATCAGAGCCTGTTTTCATCTCCAGGAGTGACGTTAACGTTATTACCACCATTAAACTCTGTCTGTACTCTGACAGCAGCAGCGTCTCGTTTCACCACCACTTCAGAGTGAAGCCCTCTACACTCCACGCGTGAGCAGCCTGTTACTGCCTCCGCATCGCAGTACCTACTACATATCGAGGATCGCTCCACAAATACATTAATCCACGGATCCTGCGTTGTTTCAGACACTCTGGACAGAGATAAGCCTTTGTGTCCATATTGCACCGCTTCAGTAAATCCACAGATCGACGTGCAGCCCCACGCTGAGCAAACCGGCTGCCCGAGTCTGCGAGCATGGCACACTGCGGGGCATATGGCTGAGCACCAGTCCATCAGGCACGGCTCCAGGTGTGTCTCAGAGTACAGAGAGAGAGAGACACAGGAAGTAGGTGTGACAAAGTGGACCCACATCTTAAAGAGTCATTAGAGCGGATGAAACAAGGCTGATTCTGTGGCTGGAGGCCAATCAGGACCTGGCACACTTTCCTGTCTTCCTGACACGGACAGGTGACACACAAACAAACCGCCGTGTGCACTTAACGCATGCAGAGAGGCTCTAATATTCAGGGCACAGTGTCCAACCTCAGTTCTGTTTCCTGAAACATATTTTGAGCCTGAAAACCTGAAGTTGGCATGTAAGGTCGTATTATTTGAAATCTTTCTTTATTATTCAACCAAAACAGTTCAGGTAATATTCACTGCGCTGTCAAGTGCAGTCCGTCTGCACTCGAAAAGCTATCCACACCACTACATCCTCACTGTTATACAGGGAGACGCCTTTGCTCTCTACCATGAGCCCTATATACACCTTCCTGCAGCCATAAATACTCACCAGAGAAACAAATCTGGATTAATCCAAGGCTGAAAATAGTCCCAAAGAAACACACGATTTACTCCCGATGACTATGGTTAGGTAAAAGCTATGTCCTTCCTTTATTAGTGTTTTTAACACAAAGTTACACCTGGCCTGATTCTTCCTTTTAAATCAGTTTTCAACATATATACACTATATATACTAACTTATTGGAAGTTACATTTCTACTTTTTAATGCACGGGTACAATAAACAGTCTGTTCTTTTCCAATTATTCTAACTATTCTTGACTATTTAAACATCTTTCAGCATCCTGCTCTGTTTGCACACTACAACCTGGGTTTGCCACTTATCTGTACTTTAATTTTAATAACTGTGCAGTACTCTGTTTTGGTAACTATTGTCCATGATGTAAATATGTCAAAACTGTGTGTGTCTGTTCTATGTCCTGTGTCCTGTTCTGTTTGTATATGTGTTTTTTTTCTGCTGTTACAACCAAATTTCCCCTTGTGGGACAATTAAAGGATTATTCTATTATATTCTGTTCTTGTTTTGGTTGCTAAATGCAGCAGAGTATCACCAACTAGCTGATAAAGTGACAACTGCCATTTTTTGAAAAAAACAAAACAAAACATCTGTTAAATCTAAACTGCAACGTCGAGGGCTGAAAAATGAAGCCAGTGCAAGAGTGCAAATGCAGTTCCTCTCATGGCCACTTGACTGCACCTCAGACTTGAGTCCCAGTCCTCAGACTTCCACCGTAGCCTCCATCCTCTATCCAGACCTCTGCAGACTAACACGGCAGTGGCCACAATGAGACTAGGATTCACCATCTATGGCCTGCTGAGGTAATACAACGATAATGATTAGCCTAAGCTAATGATGAAAGTATTGCAAAGCTTATAAATTTTAAGGATTAACAACTAGTGTTGGTGGCAACAGTCCCAGAAAAGCCATCATAGAAGCAAACGGAACATTTTCTTCTGCTGCTATCGAAACCCGAGTTGATGCTCATTATAAAGTAGCCACAGGAAATGCGAGGTGCTCGTCAGCAGTGAGCTTACAGCCATCAGTGAATCAGTCTGAGATTTTTGCATTAGTAACAGTGAGAGAAGGAGCCACGGTGAGCCGTTAGATGAAGAGCTCCAGGCGACTGCTGCACGCCTCCAGCTTCGCAGCACTGCGCCCTCCTGTTGACAGACTCTTCCCGAGCGCAGCATCGTCAAAAAGTGTCGGAAAGAGAAAAATTATTACCAAACTTCTTTATTAAAGTGAAAATAATTTAACTTTAGACAACTGCAGCATGAAACTGGGTTTGCTGTTCCCACCAAGTTCCTTGTTTGTGACGAGTAAAAAAAAAAAGGACGTGGATGGGGTGTAACTTTTTAGTTTTTAAACTTTCAATATTCTATAAAATGTGTGTTTGTCACTACAATATTAACAAGAGAAAAATGGGGGACTTTTATTTTGGAAGAAAATGTTATAAAGCTCCAGTTGGTTGCTGTAAAGCTGGATTGGTTATCAGTGACAAACAGTGCTCTGGTTTGCAGCAGAGGAACTCATGCAACATGAAGGAAACAGCAAAGGGTCAGCAGTTTAGAGAAATTTAAGCTGATATATCAACAACTTCTATTTGTATAAAAGTTTTTCATTTAACCACAAACTGAGGTCGAGTGAGCTAATGTAGCTGAAAGGATACAAAAACGACCGTTTGCCTCTCTCTCACTTCTTCTTTCATTATATTTAGTTTGACACTTGTCGGGAAGCTTTTACTACACTTACACTAACACGTCGTTATGTTGTCAACTCGGTTATTTTTATTATTGCACTTCACTCGTCTCTTCAGCTTCACGTCACACACACAGTGTTTGTGAGGAGCAGCAAAAGGAGGTGCACTCAGATGGAGAGCCGGTAAACAGCAGCAGCATGCAATAATGACCTACACTGAGCTTAAAGGAGACTAGTCTGAAGAATTTAAAGTGATTAACATGAACCTCTAAATACCATCCATCCGGCCCACAAGCAGAGAAGCCCAGTAACTTCCTCCAGTTCCTGTAGCCTCCGCCCTCCGCCCAGTAGGACACGCCTGCAACACCTCACCCAGGAGGTGCCCAGGAGATGCTTGAACCACCTCAGATTGCTGGTTTCTATATGAAGGAGTAGTGGCTCTACTCTGAGTCCCTAACAAATGACTTAACTCCTCACCTCATCTCTAAGGATGAAGCCCACCGACCTTCAGAGAAAGCTAAAATTCGCCGTTTGTATCAGCGATTTGTTTTGGTCATCTCTCGGAATTCAAGGCCATAGATGAGGTTAGAGAGGTAGACTGACAGCTTTACTTTCACACACACCTCTCTGGACAAGCACACTGGTATAGCCATCTTCTCTTCCTCCCTAACTCATGAAAAAGATACTTAAACTCCTCCATGTGGTGCAGCAAAGCATCCCTGACCCGGAGTAGCCACTCCATCCTTTCCTAGCTGAGAACAATGGCCTCGGACTTGAAGGTGGTCGTGGGAAAAAGCTGTAACGCTGCATTATAAAATAAACGATGAGAAGCCGAAGTCATTTAAAAACAAACAAACAAACACGCTGAGAATCTGTGAGCTGTTTCACAAACGTGTCATCACGTTACTGACGGATTAGAGCCGTATATTAAGACATTGCAGAGATGTTTGTGGACACCAACTCCAATGTCAAGTGCCAAAAAATGCACCGTTTTAATGTCACATTATTGGCCCAAGTATTGAAGTACAACAAGCCAAGATGGCGCGATATGGCAGCCTCGCTTCTGTCAGTCTGCCCCAGGGCAGCTGTGGCTACAACTGTAGCTGCCTCCACCAGTGTGTGAGTACGAGAGTGAATGAATAGTGGAATTGTAAAGCGCTTTGAGGGCCCGAAAAGCGCTATATAAATGCAATCCATTATTATTATTATTATTATTGTTAAGCCTTAAATATGAACTCAACAAATGCACAGAGAATTAAAAGCACTGATTGGAAATGTTCAGTAGCTTCTAATAGTTGAAAAACATAAAAAATAAAAACTCAACAGAGACCCACCAGGCCTCGTGTAACAGGAGCTGTTTGCAAAGCGTTTACGGGAAGATTATCGAACATCGCTGGGCTGTGAACGCCGACTGACAAACCCGAGCAGCACCATCCAAAGTGTAGGCTGCTTATTGAGCCGCGATCGACTCCCCGCGGCCGAATCTACACGTATAATGGAGGGATGATCAATGAACCCCATCTAAGAACGGAAGCAGATATTAGTATCGTTCCTGCATCCAAGGTCAAACGGATGGCTGAGTGGTTATAAATACCAGATCTTCTCTTCACTAATGCACATCAAAGCTCCGGGCAGCAGGATGGAGAAGCATGCACACATCCCTCTGTGTGTGTGTTTGCGAACATTCACATGGAAATTACAGCGTGCACCAAAAGACAACAAAAGTGATTCTAAATATAACACGAAAATGTGGTTTTGCCTCGGCTGCTGTGGTTTTTCTTTAGAAGTGCACAGATAACGTCACAAGCCTCTCTGGAAAAAAATGAAAAAAAGCCACCAGCGAAGAAGCATCTGTTAGAACGAGTTACGCTCATTTTTTTTTAATTACAAATTTACGGTATTCAGCTTCTTGGGACATAAAACAGCAAATCTTCACATCGACAAGCAGCCAGGCTGAAGCTCGATGACCGAATAATTGATCAATAATCAATTTTTCTTTCCTCAGCAAATATATTGTGTGTCTATTGACTAATCCGCTATAGACTGTACAGAGAGATTATTTACCATAAAGCTAAACACAGAAGCAGCTTTTCCCTAACTGCTGTGCAAAAGTCTCGACCCACCTTCCATTTCATCACATTTTCCTAAGATAATGGGAAACAGGTGCAGCGACTTATTGAAATATGTGCAAACATACATGGAACTATAGTGTTTAAGGTTTGTACAGTTCTAACAAGCCTAAAAGTCAATATTCAACACAGTCAGACCTATTTTAGGCAGTTTTCTTGTACTTTAAATTAGGGCTGCCATGATTAGTCGACTAGTCACGATTAGTCGACTATCAAAATCGTCGATGACTGATTTAATAGTCCACGTGTCGTTTGAAGCTTTGTAAGATCATAAAAGACGCAGGAATAAGTAGCAGGATTTAAGAGTGTAATAACGGACTGAAACAGAAGATGGCAGCACTGCATGTACAAGGATGCCAGCTACCGTTAAACCCTGAAGAAGAAGAAGCAACTCTGTCCCAGAATTCATAGCTCAGCCCAGCTCAGTTGTCAATAATGGCGGCGACTAGTTAGTTTTAATATTACTCTTATTATTCTTTCTGGGTCACAAAATAAACGTTTAACGTATTTTCAGGCGAGAATGTAGCTGTGTAAACCTCAAATATCTGCTCAGTTTATCAAGACACCACATACTTTCAAAAGCGCTCCGACGTTTTCGGAGACGTCTGTTACCCACTAGCTCGATAGCTAGCCGGGGGCAAGGCTAACTAGAGCCCATGAGAACACCGGACTCCCGCAAATCGTTTTCAAACACACCGCCGTCTTTTGCTACTCAAATTAAATATGTATAAGTCACTTAGATAACTTCAAAATGTTATTATTTGGCTTTTTTTTTTGTATTTTATTTGTTCCTGAGTAAATCGGTTTGGCTGAGATTAAAGTTATAGTTTTTACACAGCTGAATAAACATCAAGAAGACAGCTGATTATCAGAAGTGTGAGATGCTCGAGAATTTACTCCGGTGTCCTGTTATATTTTAGATAGCAAGGAGTTTATTAAACTTCACCGAAACAATCTGCAAATTTCATTTAAATTTAATAAACTATCATCTTGTCTTTATTTTTAGTTAGCACATACCTTAAACACTTAAAGCTGTAAGCTAATGATAGTTATATAAGAGCAGATGCTGCTGGTGCAATAAGCTGTAGGTTTTACATCCAATGGATGATGATCTGATTAGTCGACTAATCGCAGAAATAATCGGTGACTAGTCGACTATCAAAATAATCGTTTGTGGCAGCCCTACTTTAAATAGTCTTCGGAAATAGTTTCCAGGCTTTTTAAAAAGACATTCAAAGCTTTTCTTTGCTTTTATGCCTGCTTTTGGTCAGTGCTCTGTCAGGATGATCCCACATTGCTTCAGTAATATTGAGGTCCGGGCTCTGGGGAGGCCAATCCACGACTGACAGTCATCCACTGTCTGCTCTTCTATCCAGGTTATTGCCAATAAGACACTTTTTAAAATGTTATTGCATGGTGTCTGAGGGAGCTTTTACTTTTCACTATTCACAAATTAGAAAAACAACAACAAGTAGAAGAACGGTGTTGAGGATTTAGACAGAATCTCTAACACCTCTAAGCTGGCATGCATCCCCACGGCTGTAGACGCTGTTGTAGCTCTGTAACTGTAACCTGGATCCACTGTTACAATGGTAGATTCTCATATTCGACATGAAGAAACTTGAATTCTGCTCTAACGCTAATGCTGGTTCAAAATACACGATATCAGCCCACCTAATCTGGACCACATAGGGCGTTTATCATCTCATCTTGCACACTGTGTCACAATGGACAAAAAAAATGATGCTGCAACTGATACGCCTCATAAAGTGTGACAAAACAAAAACACCACAAAGTCTTTCTACAACAGCTCACTCACTGTCGTGACACTGAGCGCTTTTTCTGTGTACGACTGCAAACATCACAAAAGCAGAAGGCGGCTGGTGTAGATGATGTAGTTTGATGCAGCTACGAAACTAAATTGACCACTGATGTCAGAAGCAAACTTTAACTCTTTTTCCCCATAAAGACGAAATTTGACGACCTTTATATTCAATACACGTGATGACCTTCAGAATAAGTTCTGGGATTTTCCAGTTTAGCCCCAGTAAACTGTACAGGCAGAGATAACCCTCTCTAATAATCGCAGTCATTTTGTTCTGGAAGCAGACCTCAAATCTGACAGACTATTCAGCTCAGAAAAGAGAAACAACTTTTTACCCCTGGCAGCATCCAAGGTGGAAAAGTTAAACTATCAGCCATCATTTAATGACAATTTGGCTTCTATTTTTTAATTTCTGCACTTTTAATCAATGACTAGCAGATAAACAAAATCCCAGCATTTTGGCTAATGTGTTCACGTCATTTTAAAAAAAGTATTCTTACTAACCGACCTCTTTTAATGCAGTTTCTGAACACACTCAGAAATATCTGGACTACAAAGCGGGATCATATTTCTCCCACATTAGCTTCCCTTCCTTGGCTCCCTGTTAAGAATTGAATTTAAAATCCTTCTTCTCACATACAAAGTCCTGAAGGATCAAACCTCCATCACATCTTAAAAACCTTTTAGTATCATGTTATCCCAGCAGAGTGCTTCGCTCACAGACTGCAGGCTTACTTGCGGTTCTTAGAGTTTCTAAAAGTAGAATGGGAGGCAGAGCCTCCAGCTTTCAGGCTCCTCTCCCGTGGAGCCAGTTTGGGAGACAGAAACACTCTCTGCTTTAAAGATCAGATTTAAAACTTCCCTTTTTGATAAAACTTATAGTTAGACCAGGATCAGAAGCATTTCTTAGTTATGCTGCTATAGGATAAAGCTGCTGGGGGGTTTCCCATGATGCCCATTTTCTCTCCACTCCCCTTTCTTTTCACTATTAATGTCTTACACCATCACTCCATGATGCTAACTGTTGGCTACTTGTTTGTGTTTTCTCCCTCTCTCTCTATGGTCTATATTTTTCTTCCTTCTTGCCAAGCACAAGTTTTCTTTCTCATATTGTAGGCATTTACTGCACAATTTTAAGGGGGTTTCACCACGACTACACAAAAACTACTAAAGCTAAAAGGTGGGCAAAGGAAGAATTCGTTACATTTTGAACCAGATCTGCAGCACTGACCTTGGCAGATGATCCACTCACCGACTGCTTTTCTGCTTCATTCATCTGCAGATAAATTGTTTCATCTGCAAAGTGTCTCAAATCTGAATATTTCAGCTGTAGCTGCCTCGTTTTGTCCAGCTAACAATCCAGAACCCAAAGAAATGCAGTTAATGAAAAGGAAAAGCATCAAAAGCTTCGCTGCTATTCATTTTCGGTCTCTGTGTTGATTTATATCTAAAGTAAGCCACATACTCATTGCCCTGTTGTTGGTACTACAGAGATAAACTTGCTGTAACATCTTTGGGAGACACGGAGAGGGGGAGGTGAACTAACAGACAGGGAGTGAGGGAAGGAGGGAGTGAGGGAGGAAGGCTACTTCTGGCTGCTTTCTGAACTGCGGTATTGTCACGATGGGGGTGGTATAAGAGGCTGTGACTGGCCTGAAAGTGCACACAGAGGCTCATTGACAGGGCGGAGGAGAGGAGGCTCGGTGGGTCCCGGCGGGGCTGCAGCAGTGCCAGCAAGCTCCTTCCACAGACTCACAGCCGCTGGTGCTGTCAGAGAGAAACCACGAGGGGAATGCAAACGGAGTCGACGCTGCCGCTCTGCTCAGCTCGTCCACCTACTACTGAGCGAGGCAATATTCTGAGCACATTTTTATTCATCACTGAGAGCAATTGACGATAAAAACAAATGTCCTTGCAACGGCATATTCTGATAGGATAGTGATGCGACAAGGTCGATGTGGGATGTTCATTTATTCACATCTGAATAGCCTGATCGCTGAATTTATTCTCAGGTGCAAGAAAAAGACTTAAAGGGATATTCCACTGATTTAACCATCACAGTGGGGAAACTACAAAATAATGGAGTTATATCAGCTTCAAGTTGAGCTTTTAATTTAGCCATTAGCCCTGTAACGTGGGGATCATACTCTGCTGCGGACAGCGTGGATGAGAAGTCAAGCCTGCTGTAGTCGACTGCAGTGCAGCATTTCTGTGGATGACTCTGTGGAGTCACACGTGTCAGCGCAGAGCCTCAGTCCTACCCTTCACCAAGATCCGAGCATACTTGTGCACGCAGAAAGTCTACAACATTTTTATGGTCTAATTATTCTTGCATCCCTTCACAGGCTTCCAGTGAAATTCACAATCAACTTTTAAATTCTGTTACCAACATATAAAGCTCTACACGGACAGGCCTTTACCAGAACAGCCGGCCTCGCCAGTCCTCTGATGTGTGCATGTCGGGATGAATGCCTGACTGTATGGTCGATTGTGCCTAGATTTTCAGAAGCGCTTTGTAACTCTGTGTTCTGAAAAGTGCTACACAAAAAAAGTTACTATTATTATTTTCTGCAATAAAAATGTGCTTCTTTGCTTTTTTAAAATTGCCACGTCCTGGTAATCAGGCGATAAACTTAAATTAATAATTAAACTACCTGATGCTAAACAGTTTACAAAAAAGAAATCTTTCGCCAAAACACAGAATTACAGTTATGATTGGTTCTCAGCATCCTTCAGCTGGAGGTGCGCTATTTGACAAGAGGGGGCCTCCACACGTTCACTCAGTGTGTGTATCTTAATGGAGGATCCACCACATTAAAGGCTTTTAAATGAAGTCGACTTATGTGGAAAAGAGTTAAAAGTCCCCCCAAAACCAAGTCTGCACCAGTGTGAACTCATAACGCATCCCACCCACTATCCAAACCTTCTGTTTACCAGGGCCAGCCAATCAAAAGGACGGGCTCTAAGAGATAATGAACCGAGAGGCTACACCAGTATAACATAAATAAGGAACTGCACTGGGAATCCCAACAAGCTTATCAGGCATCAGAAACAGATACAGTTTGAAATAATCGGTCAAAGTATCAGGAGGTTAACCGATAACAAAAATAACTGTTAGGAGAAGGATGTGATGAGTTGCAGTGAATGTAATATTCACTCGTTCCTTTATGCATGAGCAGTAACAAACATCACAGTCACTGTGCGCAATATTTGCATTGAGTGGGCAATAAAATCCATTCCTGTGGAACCAGTTTGGACTCGTGGGACAGAAACTCTCTCTTCGACTCTCACGTTCAGCTTCAAACTTTCGTTTTGGTAAAGCCCACGAACGGGACTGGATCAGGTGACCCAGAACAAATCCTTAGTTACCCTGCGACATGCTCAGGCTGCTGCAGGACTTCCACGATGCAGAGAAGCTTTCCATGCATCTGTTATTTCCGATTTTATAATCTTTGCATCTTCATGCTCCTTGCACCTTTCAGCTCTGGAGCTGTATGTTTCTGATCTACTCCAACCGATAAGACTAGTGCAATTCATCATGGCCTCCAACCATGCATGTCACTGTATCCTACATGATAACTGGGCAAATATGTCCAATACCAATAATATCACAATAACCCTATAAAGTCTGTTAAAATCATCCATAAATTAAATTCAGACTCAGAGGAAATGTTAATAAGTTCTCGCAGATGTGGCAGCCTTTTATCATTTACTTTAACTCATTGAAAACACTTACAACAGACTAAACTTTTGTACCACAGGGTTCCCTTTTGTTATAGTTTTGGGAGGGAGTTGATTTTTTAAATTTTTTTGTTGTTGTTGTTGTTTTCTGTGTGTGGGTTGTTGTTTTTTTGTTTTTCTTCATTTTTTCTTCTTTCTTTTTTCTGTTTTATTGTTATCATCCGAATTTTAATGGCCTAATTTGTTTTGATACATGTCTTTATATCGGTTGGTACTTGCTGTATTGGGCCTGATATGTCAAATTACATGTGCAAAACTTTATAAATAAAGAGGGGGGAAAAAAATCATCCATAAATTTATTTTTGTTTATTTTTAAAATAGTACTGGCAACTTTAACTTGTATGAAGACACATTCCTGCAGAAACTCCAAATCACAGGGCACCGTAACACCATCTCAGAGGAACCGACGTTAGCCCGAACGCTGGGTGAGCAGAGGAGCAGCAGGAAGAGGAGACAACAAAATCGTAATTAAATTAAGAATAAAATCTCCAACAGTCTCCAGAGCGTCACTCAACAACATAACAGCAGCCTGACTGCACCTGCATGAGTGACTCGGTCTAACTGAGCTGAAGTGTTGTGGGAAAGTGAGTCTCTCCAACTGCAAGATAGGATCCAGCCAAAAGAGAAGAGAGCCAATACAAACCACAAAACGTGGCCTAAACTGTGCTGCTGCTGCTGCTGCACGAATTCAAACCACAATTATCATCGATACCTTTATATACTTCTGTACTTCCAACCAGATTATCAAGATAATCAAGTTAAAACAATCATCTGTCATTTTGCTCTTTTTCTTCTTTTTATCTGAAGTCAGGTCACAGTGGCAGCAGCTAAACTGGGTATTCCACACATGCTTTCTCCTAGCTACACTTTCCAGTTTCTCCTGTGGGATCCCGAGTTTCTCCCAGGCCAGATGAGGCACATAATCTCTCCAGTGGGTTCTGGATCTACTCTGAAGTCTCCACCTAGTATGGCATACCTGAAAAACCTCCAGGTAGACATCCTTTGGACAGGAAGGAACAGTGACTCTACTCAGAGCTCCACCTAGGTGTCTGAGCCCAGGCACCCTGCAGGGGAAACCCATTTGACCTCGTTCTTTTGGTCAGCGCACAGCTCACAGGGCCGGCTGAGGCAGATTTGCCTTAACGTGAACCAAGACGACTGAAAGAGACTTTGGTCATCAAGAAAATTAAACCCTGCTGGGAAACGTTTTAGCGTCGAGAAGTCTGGAGAGGAAGTTCAACAAATGCACAAAGTTGCAAAAGCTGAGGTAGTATGATGAGGATTTTTTTTTAAAAGGAGCAGCCCCAGCTGAGACCAAAGGTTGTCTTCACTGGCTCTGTCTGAGGTTTCTTCCCGTTAACAGGTTTTCTCCCCGTTGCCACCGACAGCTGCCTCGGTGTCATTCTACACTACTTTAAGGTTTTGGCCTTGCTGTGTAAATTCCTAAAATAAACTCGGGCAAAAAAAGTCTTGGTTGTTTTTTTATGTCTATAGAAATAAGGAAGCAAACAAGAGGACGCGAGCAAGGATGCACGCATAGAGAAGGGAGGAAAAAAAAAAGAGCAAACAGATAAGATGAAGGTCAAAGTGAGCACAAAGTGTTTTGTTTTTGTAAATGCACCCTTCTGGAAAACACAGCCACTCAATCAGACATCGCTAAGTGTAAACAAAGGGCAGCGAGGCGCCGCGTTCGCAGCTAAAAGCTCCAATCAGTGAAGAAAACAGGCAGGATCATGTGTTAGCCTCTGAGCCAAGCGGGCATGTGGTGCTTTTGTTCCTCCTAAAATGACTCAAGCGGATACCTGCGTATGAAAAATGTGAGCTGCGGGGACACTGCTGCACATTCATCAGCAAACAAATAAAGTGCAACTTGACACCAGAGGAATACTAACATGTCTTCTGCTGGAAATAAATAGCTGTGGTGTCCTTTAAACAAATCAGCCAGCAGCGACTGCTGCAAAGGACGGATTAACTTTTCACGGGTGTAAAGCATTGACACAGAAACTACCAACAAGCCTGATGACTAACAAGCAGGGAGACGGAGGAAATGAAACAGAGAAGTAGCACCGAAACCGAGTCACAGATACATTTTTTTAAAGCTCGGACAATAAAAGAACTGAAGCAAAGGACAGAAAGGAAAGTTAATGTGCAGATACATTCATGATCGCCTGTTTTTTAATTGAAGATGCAGAACTTTCTTTGTGTTTGATCCTTCTTAAATGTGAGCATGTGCTATAAAATCTATTACGGTTATATAATTAATATTTACATATAGAGTATACACATATATGTTTGAGACTTAGTGATTAGTAACATTTTCATATCAATAGTGTGTGAAATTTTGGTTAAACACCGCAAAAAACCTCATTTCCTCACTTATCTGGTTAATGAGGCACACGGATGGTTACAGCTCCTTAAACGTGAGGATGTGGTGCTATTCTCCTTATATTAGATTTACAGTTACTATATGTGGAACAGTTTGTGGTTTGGTTTTGAGATTTTGTGCACGAAACACCAAAACAATAAATCATTAACTCAACAGGTAGCAAATTAATACCGAGCAGAAGATTTTCAGCTCAGTTTAGATTGGCTTTCATTGCATGATATCTAAATAAGCAGAATTAATGCCAGCTGAGTTTTCATTTAAATTTGTTATATGACTAATTTGCATCTTTAGTCCGATACTTCCTGCCACGTTGCTAGCCGATTTAAATACGCGCTCCGACGCCATCGTAGGATTGGACACGTGCCAAGGAGTTGGAGGTAAAACATTAACAGTGAGTCACATTCCCCCCCCCCCCTTTTTTTTTCTTTCACAGTAACATCTTCACAATAATGTGCCGTGTGTCTGAGAAAATTGCTAAACTAGCACAGTCTAATCTGAGTAGTCTAACACAGGGTTAACCCAGCTGTGTACTCTGGGATTTTGAGTGAGTATGAGATTTAAATGTAATGATACACATCAAAGGGTCTGATTAATAGTGAGGAAGTAAAACAGATGCTTTCTTGTGTGAAGGAAACTGTAATCAACTAAACTGTGGGTGTCACGCTGCGAGTGTGCATTCAAAAGTGCCTTTATTTGACATTGTATAACTAAAAGGATAACTGGCGACATTTAAGACGACAGCCGGGCTATTTTCTGCAAATATGAATGAGCGTGTGCCTTTAATATGTGACATTTTATAAGCTCAACAATGAATCGATTTGTACACAAAATAGTAAATAATAATTATTAGCCTTTAGGAAAAGAAAATCATAACATTATGAATCATGTACTCACCTGCGGGGTCAGCTCTTGTAATGATCCTTGAAGAGGAGTCAGTCTCCCGTCAGGCACCTCTGTCTCCCAACAACAAAACCACGGAGCTGAGGGCGAGAAAACCGGGACATGTTTTAAAACACGACAGCACCGAGGCTGAAAATCTCCTCGGCACAATGCATGAGCGGACTCCCAGGAGGACACGGAGAAGGATATCTGAATCTTGGATTAGATTGCGGTATTTTATGGATAACATCAAGTGTCTGTATTTCTCTCATTTCATAATTTGATACACATTTGTGAAGATATGAAAAGAAAGGTGCAGTTTTAACCCCCCATCAAACAATGGGGAAGAATCCTGGATTCAGATCGAGCCTTTTTTGGAATAATCCTGCTAACAAAGACAAACCAACCAATCACAGAGGCTCCTCGGTGGAGGTAATAAACCCCCGGCCTCATCTTTCCCCCTCCCATCCTCCTCCTCCTCTCTGCATCTTAAATCATAAGAAGAAACCGCAAAATCTGCCCGTGTGTAACCAGATCTCAAAAAGTTTGATAGCCGGAGTTTAAGATGGGGTTTGAGGCCAATGTCACCTCTGCAATGGGCCTCGACTCCACAAGCGAACAGGAAACCGAGAGGAGAGGAAGATGGTCCATTTGCCCTCGGGAGACACCGGCACTCGGCAGACGCCAGCCATGCAAAGACCACAAGCCCCCGCTCCTCTATCTCGCCCTCTTTCCTCAATCTCGTCTTTCCTTTCATCTCTGAGTCATTGTAAAGTGTAATGAAAGAAAGATGGATGAATAATTCAGTAGACAGCATTTAAGAACTCCCCTTTTATGTCTTTCTGAGAATGCAGGACAGTGCCACACAAAGATTTCCTTTAAAGTTTCAGCCTAATGTGGGATTCCCCCATTAATCGAGCTCCCCGTTAATTATGCTCGCTTTCTACAAAGGTTTACAGCGTAAGTGGGGCGCCGCGTCTGCAGCAGGGTCTCCTCAGCCAGCGTTTTTTTTTTGTCTCGTCAACACAGATATGTTTGGGCGCCGAACTGCAGTATTAACTCTTCATTTCCAAACGTGCTCTATAAGGTAACGGGGCCTGATCCTGTTAGATCTTGTCAAACTGAAATGGGATTAGAGGTGTTGAGCATCTGCCCACTCAATCTGGAGCAAGAGCAGATCCGCCGTTCTGGCCTCGGTATGCCAGGTGCTGAGAAACGGAGACCACAAAGTGGCCAGCAGATCGAGAAAAAGCCCAAAACAAGACTCTTACTTTCAAATCCTTTTTTTTTTTTGAAGATGGGATGATAAAAAATTTGAAATATTCAAGGAGGCAAATTTAGGTTTTCAAAGTGGTTTGGTGGGATGCTGGGGATGAGGAGATTCATGGAATGAGGGCAGGGATAGGGGGAGAAAATTCAAAAGGCGACTCAGCCAAAGCAGAGCGAAGAAATGCACAAAAGCTTCTTAAATCATGTCAGTCTCACTCTTGGGGATCGGCAAGGCCATCCGAGGATACGTCAAACACCACCCTTTCCATCTGCCAATCTGTAAAGGCAAAGACTGAAGTTCTCGCTGTGTACGCAAAGTGTGTAGGCGGGATATGTAAACAATGTGACAAAAACCTCAATCCTCACACGCTGGAATTAAGCGAGACTCGGGAATGGCTGAATCTCTCCCAAAAAATGTAGGCCAGAGTCGGTTTTTTTCCTCATTTTCTGCAGACGCACAGTGGTCGGTATCATTAATACAGACGCAGATAAATATCAAAGTGGAATAGAGATGTGTGCGAGACAGAATCAGGCTGGCGGGTTCCCTCGGCACTGCTTCCTGTCTGATGTTTGGCTACATGAACCGAGACGAATCGCACACAAGCAATATTTGGGATGAGGAGCGAGAGGAGGTGGGGGAAGGGATGGATGAGGAGGAGGAGGAGGAGAAGGAAGAGGAGGAGGGGAGCTCCCTTCCCAAAAGAGGTCTGAGAGATTGGAAGTGAGCCATGCAGGTCTGAGAGCAATCACACAAAACGCAGGGATCCTTCTTAAATCTGTGCCAGCCAACCTCCACACCCATGGAGGAAGCACATCAAGGGTCCCTTCATCCTCCTGATATCACACATTCAGGCAGCATTCAAGGCAGCACACCATCCACCACCTCCACCCACCCTCGTGCACGTTTGGCAGATTTATGGCACTTTGTTAGCGGGAACCAAAACAGGATTTGGAGCTGG
This sequence comes from Neolamprologus multifasciatus, assembly GCF_963576455.1. Taxonomy (NCBI): domain Eukaryota; kingdom Metazoa; phylum Chordata; class Actinopteri; order Cichliformes; family Cichlidae; genus Neolamprologus; species Neolamprologus multifasciatus. The sequence goes on from NC_140458.1 coordinate 5,419,767, forward strand.
TTCAGCCAAACATTTAAATAAAAAGGACACAGAGTGTTAACAGTGCTCAGCCTGCTGCTGTCATAAAATGTAAGCTAACCCACGGATATTAATGCTAACCTAAACAACTCACACGCACATATGCACACGGGGAAATCAGCCCTCCTTTAGCAGTCATCTCGTGCCTATTCGCGTCAAGTCAACGCCACAAAACACGAGTCCCCTCGCTGTCATTTCAGGGAGAAAAATCTGCTTCACTTGGACACAGAAACAACATCCCAACAGGCAGACAGAGCGCCGGGCGCTGAAGACCGTGTCAGCTGTAAAAACTGCATCACCAATACAAATTTACCCCCTCCTCCCAACGTACACATTTTGGGTCATCTCACCTTTCTCCTTCTGCCTTTTCTGTCATCCAGTCATCTGAGAGCTCCTCACGCCAGAATGAAACGTAAGGCACGAGAAGCAAAGAGGGTAAAAAAGACATGAAAGGAGGCCACAACCTTACATTTCTGCTTTCCGGCCGCCGTGGAGATTACGTCCCCCCCCTCCCGCACCACCGCCTGTTAAAAGTGCCGTCACTTTGCGAGCGTGGCGAGGAAGCCGGTTTCCTCTATGCTACAGCTAGAAAAGGCCTGTCCTTGGGCATGAGCATTGTGTATGTGTCTGTGCTGTCTGCAGAGGCTGCCATGCCTCCCATTGTTCCAGGGCGAGTGAGGCAGGCTTCCTACCCCAACAGACCCTGCCTACTACAACAGCTGTGGACCAGCCCCCACCTCCCAGTTGCTCTCCTTCTCCCCTCCTCCTCCACCTCCTACAACTCCTGCCTGTGCTGCTGCTAAACATTAACCCCACAGCTGCCGGCTTGGGTCATAAAGAGGAGGAGAAGGGGGAGTTGTTTTCACAGGAGACCCTACCTTGTACGGACAAAGGGATGTAACAGGGAGAGGATATCCGACATCCCGGCCGAACTGACAGCAGCTCTGCACAGAGCCATTAAGTGCCCTAGAAAGAAAACAGGCTCTGCACTAAGAGGATTGTCCTTCTCTTTCACATTGGCAGTACGTGTTGGACAGAGTCCTGTGCGACGGCACAGAGGGAAAGACTGGAAATCAGAAGGAATCAGGAGGCTCCAGCTTATGATTACTTTCATTAGAAATTATAGTCTCAATTATTCTCTGCTGTGGCTTAGAGAAAATGGGGCAAACACAGCAATCCAGAGTTAACAGAGCCCAAATTATGTGCCGAGATGAGGTGACGGGAGGTTTTTTTGTTTCTACATATTGTATCTAAAAGATGGACTTCTGCTATTCGAATGCAGCTCGTTTCTGGACTTCAAATTTTCAAGCAGCAAGAAATGACTGCAGTTAGTTGAAAGGAAGTGTATGTTACCAGTTAATCCTATCAAGCTTGTTTAAACATACAGGTGCAACAATCAGACACATCTGCAAAGACACCAATACGCAACTAGGATTTCACTCACAGGAAGTGAAGCACAAACTACTTGGATACAGAAAAAGATACGAACACAGTGGAGAGGTCCAATTCATGGAGGTGAGACCTAGCAGGCAGCGGGTTCAGTTCAATTTGATTTATTTAGCACCAAATCAACAAACCATGTGGCACAAGGCTGTCGCCCCAGGTTTGATTCTGTCCTCGGTCATTTGCTGCACGTCTTCCTCCTCTTCTCTCGCCCACCTTTCCTGTCTACTCTCAAACTGTCCTTTCATAATAAAGTCTAAAAAGCACAAAAAATATATCTGTGAAAAAATAATAATGATAAAAGAGGGGCAAACGATCCACAAATGGCAAAACTGCTTTTTAAAACTGTGAATTTGGATATCTTAACATGGTGAGTCTATAGGGATCGACCGGCCATTAGAGCCAACCAAGTGTCTGTTAGAGGAACTGCAGCTCCTCTAACAGACAGTGTTGCTTTGACATTTCAGTCTCTGAGACATTTTTTGAAGTATGGGAGGAAACCTGAGCATCAGCAGGAAGAAAATGCACTACATTCAGGTGTTAGAACACACTCTGTCTCATCAATATTTCCTCATTTGACAGCTCTAATCTGCCCCACTCAGCTGACTTATAAACACACACACACACACTCTATCTGTGTATCTGTTTCCATGCTTGCTTGTTTGTTGTTCATCAGTCCTGGAAGTTGCCACTTGTGACCAACCCAAAGAAAAAAGATTGCACTGATGTTGGTGTAGCCACAAATAAAATGGACTTTAGTAGCCGATGTTTATGTGTTGTGTAACATCCGTTTTGTGTTGGCTCGGAGACACTGGGGTGAACCCATGATTTAATAACGGCATCCAGAATTTCACAATCTGTGGATCCCCAAAAAGGAGAGAAAAATGGGGCCCGCTAGCATTACAGCTCAGCTGATGTGGATGGCATGACTGTTTGCATCCGGTCACACTGTCACAAGCCTCTCGTATGGGTGGATGAACACATCCTTTTTCTTTTTTGAGAAACTGGGATTTTTGGGGCGAGACACTTTGCTGAGTACTTCAAATAAAGTTGTGTTAGCACCTCAAAGTAAGAAAGTACAGTTACGTTATGTTACGTGAAGATATTTGTTACACTTGGACACGAGGGGACCGTAGCAGATGCATGGATGCGGATATATAATCGGGTTTAATGACTAGCCTGGATGATTTACTGCTCCAAGTTCAGCCTGACCCTAGCTCAAAACCAGTCATTGTGGTTGTTTCTTTATCTTCTGTTGATAGCTTTAGTTAACTTCTAGAAGGTTCTAATCTTTTTTCCTTCTTTTTTTAAACACAGAAAGAATTAAAGTTCCCTGAAAAAGTCTCTCTTTTCTCCAACCCACCATGTAAGAGTCAAATTAAAAATTAAACAAGTAAACATTTCATAAGTGAGTCTTTTTTTTGAAAGCCTCTGATAATTACTTATTAATAAAATATGCTGCTTTATTTTCTCACAGTCCCAAACCCAAATGGGTGACACATTTCAGAAGTATGGGTGAGAAAATGTTTGGGGGCTTTTTTTGGTTTTAAATAACTGAAACAGTTATTAGTTCCAGATTAATCGCTTCAATCGATTAATGAGTTAACAGTCTGGCTGTTGTGCAGCAATTTTTGTGACACGGCTTCCACAATCAGCGTCTTGTGTGAACCGGTCAACGCCGCGGCAGGTTTCTCGGCACAGCGTCTCGGTGTGGTTTCTCTCCCAGGTTTTCACCCGGCGTGACTCAGCTGCTGTCCTTATTAACAAGGCCACATCATCCTCACATACCAGACACAATAAACCAAGTCTGATGACAAAATGACTGGGAGCCACGGCAACAGCGAGAGGAAGAAAACACGGGTTTCATGAGCAGAATGTGGGAGGATAATATAATAAAGCAATAATGGATGGCAACACATCCCTGCAGCATCCCTGCCTCCGTAAACAACTCTTTAAATCGCAGATATGTAGGTTCTGATTTAAAGTAATAATATGACCCTAATTAACCAGACAAAAAAAAAGACACCTAACCCAAATTGACCTTGCCCCACACCAGACATCCTATAGTGGAAATCAAATGCCCCGGGGCACTTACAATTGTATTCAGATCTCAACAAAACACCCGAGCCCGTTTGGCAAGTATAGAGCTGCCCCAGATTCAGTTCCTGGGAAATGAGTCGGTTTGTTTTTCCAAGATTAATGCTGACACTCATGAATCCCATATGGCAAAATCACGGGAACCCCCAAAGACTAAAATGCTGCTTTATCAACTCAAATGAGCCGTTTGTCTGCGGAAAATTGCACAGGTCATCATCGAGAATCAACCACAACAAAGAAAAAAAACACACGACAGACGCCGAGCCTCACATCAAAAATCAGCCAGATCAAAAGAGCTTGTGTCCACTGAGGATTTATCCTCTCATTGCTGACACATATGGCCGTCCTGCCCAGTCTGTACTCACCACCAAGCCTCTAATCTGTGTCCGCCTAGTGGCTGAAAACTTTAAAGAAGCCGTCTTGATCATCCCACCACCACGTGAGCAATTAAACCCTTTCTGCTAAACTCCCAGGGTCCTTGAAGGGCATTACATTCATTCACAATTCACATTACACTGCGGTACAGACAAAAATAGCATTTCTGTTTACTTTCAGCTCCTCTGGAGAGACTAAACTCTTAGCACTAAAAAAAATGCACTTAGGGTACAAACGCTACCTCACTAATGGTTAAAAAGCTGTAAACCAGCACCAAAATGACAGTCACAAACCAAAAGCCACCACTCTCTTAACCAATAAAAACTGTTTGATGTGTGTATTCTTCATGTGTGGCCTTCAATCCAGCACTCAGTCATCAAAACCTTAAAAACCCATGCTATAATCATTGAAGAGCTGCAATAAAAACATGTAATCTGTATTTATTTTGATCAATTCTTAACTTTTTAACTGTAGTTTTGAAAGCAACAACCAGAATATCTTTATATTGTTGTTTGGAGAAAGCAAGACGTTTGAAGAAGACCTTGTATGTTTTTGTAGCATTTAAAAATTACATTAATCTACTAAATAATCAGAAGAGCAAAGAAGTAAACGGCTTGTGGTGTCACTTTGTGATTGCCTAATGTCCTTCAAAAGGATGAGATAAGAGCCATCTGAGTCCATCTAATCAAGCTGGGTTGTTCCTCTTTGTGTTAAAGGGACAGTTCACCCCAAAATCTCTTTTTGCTTTGCCAAACTACACCCGCCAATCACAGCACTTTGCAGAAGGAAGCGTTCATCCTGTGATGAGACTGCGAGTCACAGCATGACAGGATGTAAGCTCGCTGCACGCTTCTTTTTGTTGGCGGATGTAGACAGAAAAAAATAGTCCCTACATGTTACTGCTCATGAGGTTTGTGGATGTTGTGAGTAAGTGGATCATAATTTTGATAAAGAGATATTGATGCTGAGCAGTATTTAGTTGCACTATGTTAAAACGACTAAACTAGGCGATGCACGCAGTACAGATCAATAAACAGCAGTAGAGCTGGCAGGAAAAAAAACGTCTGAATTTTATTTTCGGGTGAGCTGTCTCTTTAAAAACTTTTACTGATGCTCGGTGAGGAATCTGCTATTTTTAAATCTTCCATTATTTTCAAATTTACATTTAAAGAGCTTAGAAGAAGTGCTACAAGTAGGAAAAAGTAAAAGTATGGGAAACATTTTTAAACTTGGCTGTGGTGGAAAACTTGGTGAAGTAAAGCAAATAGTGACAATGTGCAATAGAAAGAAACCTGTTAAATGAATCATGAAAAACCAAAGGAGAGAAGTGCAGCTCTGTGCGGAACATCACGATACTCAAAGCTTCATCAAATTCAGATGATTTTTCTCATTTTGTCGTCATAAAAGGTGATTAATTACACCATATCTTTTCTTCTCCTTTCAAACTGCATCCAGTGGGAGAATTAGCAAAACAATTCCTCCAATGTGCCTCTAATAGTAGGGAATCCTACAGCCCGTTTTTATAAGACTTGTGAGCAGAGATGGGCAGTGTAATCTGATTACTTTCAAGTAACGAGTAAATTAAGGGATTACTATTGCAAAAACGGTAATTAGATTACCGTTACTTTCCCGTAAAAACGCTGCGTTACTGCGTTACTACAACCGTGATTTTTTGCAAGACCGTCTCATGACAGTGACGTATGCGAGTGCGACATTCATGACAACAGCTGTGTGCAGATCAACAATGGATAATATATCGAGTGCGAGAGAGTATGAGCGTGCAGTGTTTAAAGCGTGGAAGTACTGACCTTACTTTGAGTTTGATTCCATAAAAAGTGACAAAAACATTAGCTTCTGTTGTGCGTGGGAAGAAAACTTCTTTTTACAGCGAAAAAACCCTAAACTTCCAAGCAAACACCGAGTGCGCTATGACATAATGGGAAATTCACAGAGAAACTCGCGGATTCTTCCACTGACCGCTGCAGCACACCTGCACCAGGGTAAACCTCCGCCTGCTTTACAGGTGAAAATAGAGCAAAAGTGCCGCTAGTCTTTGACTTTATTTATTTTCTGCCGTGTTTTACTTGCATCTATTTGAAAGAGTGAGTGTAAACACAAAAAATATTTTATTTTATGTGCTGGAATGTGCAGAAAATAGGTTTAAATGTTAAACAAATTCACAGTCAGAGAATGTTGCATATAATTTAATTTTTGCTTGATGCATAAAGTTAAAAGATTAAAACTAATAAAACAAGTTTTAAAAAGAGACTTTTTCATTTGATTAATTTTGTATGATGGGTTATGCAGAAAAAGTAGAATTGGGCTGAAAGATCTATCGCTTTATCACCTATTCAGGTTGTAAATCGTGTTTTTAAGAAGTAACTAAGTAATTAAGTAATTAATTACTTTTGAAAATAAGTAATCAGTAAAGTAACAGGATTACTTTTTGGGAAGTAATCAGTAATTAGTTACTGATTACTTTTTTCAAGTAACTTGACCAACACTGCTTGTGAGACAACCGGATAAAAATTGGAAAAAGAAAAATCATGGACACACAAAGGGAGACTTAACTTTAAAAGGCTCTAACCCAATGCTCTGCTTTGTTGCCTCAGCAGGTGGAGAACTTGCGTGGTGTTGCGGTTAGCCAGAAGTGTGGACCTAAAGCTTGAAGATCATTTAAAGAGCAGAACAGTCCTGTCACCAGAGGAGTTTGAGTATGTCCAGCCACAGGAAGAGAAACAGCAGCCCCACCAGTGAATAAGCTGGTATACTTGACAGGAAGAACTGCATCTAGATGGCTAGAAACGACTGGACTTTCAAAATAAAAGCAAGGCATAAACTGATAAATGTGCAGGTAAATTTGGCACATGCCCACCACCCTGGAGCCACTTAAGCCTTAAGATATTTTTAATGTGTAGAGATGCTTTTCGTCACCAGCTGTGAGAGTGCTGCAGTCATGCTACCTGTGGAGGTCTGACAGAGCTGTGTTAGCACTTTCATATCGAGCTCAGAGGGAAGTCAGGTGCCCTCTTTGATATCTCCGGTGGAGGAAAAAGGTGCGTGATAGGAAATCACAGTCAAATTTTTCCAAACATGCACTTACGACTACTTGATGCTTCATGTTGCCGACTGAACGACCGTTTTTGCAAATGTTTGAGAAGGCAACTTTAAATGAAGGCAACACAGAGACACCTCAACAGGCACTCAAATATAACCGAACATAAGATATACAGATGTTTTTTTAAACATACTAATGTTAGTAATCCCTGCACATTCGTTCAGATTACAGCAAGAAGATTCTTGAACGATTCAGATGGTTCCCCTTTCACACTAGGGGTTTCAGGGTTTCAGTATCAGCAATGTTTTATTAATATACTTGATAAAAATAACACAGGTCTATGGTTAACTGCCACATGCAGCTCACACAGTACATAATGCGTCTTTGTGGCACTTGAGCACAAAAAAAAAAAACCTAAGCTTGTCAACCCGCAGCGCTGCGCATCAGCAGTTAACATGTCACTTGAAAAAGCTGAATGAAGGGCTGTCAGGGGTTTGTCATAACGCTGCTGTGTCAGGCATTAACACACACACACACAGACATCTGTATGGGATGAATGGGACATTGAGGGAGTAGCTTCTAAGAGGGTCAAAGACTGAGAGCGCCGACATGACCTGAATGAGGGCTGGTCACATGTTACCCCGAAGCTAACACAAGGGAATGAGGATAACTCACAACATAAAAGGCCTATTGTAACCCCCCTCCGCCATGCACTCTACCCCTCGAGTGAGGATCTTCAGCAGCGGCTCAGAGAAACTCAATGGTACCAAAAACCATGAGCCAAAGGGTGATAGAAATGCATCTTAATGGAAGGAAACTCAAGGGGAAGAACATCTCCTGGAGGCATCCTGGCAACGGTCATGTGGCCGACTTCAAATTCAATGCAAACAACACACGAGACATGACCTGTGACAGTGTCACGGTGCCGTCTGACAGCTCTGTCTCAAACACGCCGTTCGCACACTTGCAGCTCTTCATGTGCTGATTACATAAGATGACATAGAAACCCCCCCAAAACAAAGAACAGCAGCAAACAAACCATCCAGACAGGAAGTGAAACAAACGGTCGACTAATCAATGATCCACAGAAACATTTAGGGCATCAGCTAATGATTATTGCTTTAATTACTTAATCTGACAGTTGCTCTCTACACGTTCATAGTTTGAGCTTAAAACTGTTGAAATGTCATCAAATGTTTCGTTTTCTCCAGGATAGACTGAGAGAATTCATTGCAAGAACAAGGAAGAGCAGCTGATGAGATCATTTCTATTTGCTCACAAATTACATTTTTGTGCCACCAACACAGTTAATCATTATATTTGAATATTAACCACACTATTTTCCAGCATAAAGACTCTTTTGAGCGATAACTGAACAAAAGTTGTCTGTTTAAAGGAAACTTTTCTTTTCAAAGCAGAAACATGAAACACTTCCTCATTTTAAGTTGTCACTTGAGAGGATTTGCTGCATGTTTCTAAAACGCAAATATTTTGGACTGTTGGTGGGGAGAAACAAGTGATTTAAACCTTCTTTTCCATAACACCAGAATGTGTCTTTAAAGTTTAATCAGAACAAATAATTTTTTCATGCTTTTATATCCTCGGTTTCAGCCCAGTTACAGCCTGAGCTTTTATGTCGGTGCTGATGACGCCCCTCTCAGAACAGTGCAGTCCCTTTCCTTTGGGTCCCCAGGCCACAAATGACACTAACAACCTCTGGTGACTTATCATAACTCTTTGAGTTTGGCTGAGCTCTCTAATAACTGTCAGTTGCTAACAAAAAACTTACACATTGAAACCAGAATCTGAGCCAGAAGACAGAGATACTTATGCAGAAGTATCTACAGTGAGATCTGGTGACCGACGAGGCCATTTTGAGTATAATGAACTCATTCTGCCTTCAAATCAGTTTGTGATGATCCTGCTGGAAGCAGCCATCAGGAGATGGGCACGCTGTGGTGAGAACGGGAATATTCAGGTAGGCTGTGGCACGTAAATAAAGCTCAGTTTGTACTAAGGACGGGATGGATCCGTATTTTCATGCTGTTTCTTACGGTGGCCCTGAGAGGCCAAACGGACTGCAACTTAAGAAAACACCAGCGATAAGAGAAATGCTGCAAAAGCACACAAATAATAATGGATTGCATTTATATAGCGCTTTTCGAGACCCTCAAAGTGCTTTACAATGCCACTATTAATTCACTCTCACATTCGCACACTGGTGGAGGCAGCTACAGTTGTAGCCACAGCTGCCCTGGGGCAGACTGACAGAAGCGAGGCTGCCATATCGCGCCATCGGCCCCTCTGGCCATCACCAGTAGGCGGTAGGTGAAGTGTCTTGCCCAAGGACACAACGAGCATTTTACAACTGCATGAATGTACTATTGCTGTGTGATTTATTACTATTACTGAAGGTCCGCGGCTCCGAACCGTAGTAAAGGGACCTCTGACTAATACGGTGGGTTCTGTGTCGGGCTCATAGCTGAAAACTAGCTTTACTTTGTTGTCTGGGTCACTTTGCTAGCGAGAGACAGAGAGAGGCGTTGAAAGGCTGCTCCAACGGAACTTATTGTTTCGGAGGAAAACACGAACAGAGCGTACAGTCGAGTTTTAATAGCTTACTTACAACTGGGCTCATCTGGCACTCTTCTTGGCTGCAGTGGTTATTATTATATTTACATGCTTCCAGCTCCTGTTTTTGCTCGATGACAACTCCTACTTTTCGACTCTCCTTTTTCTCCCACCTGGCGCTCACAGACACATAACGGGTATGGCAGTCCATTCTCCCTGCAGCACGGACTACACTGCCCATGATGCTACATTCTTTAGAGCTATACCTGTAGCATTCTGCCTATTAGCTTAGCACAACAACAACAAAAAGGCCTCTCTCACCCAGGAAACACGCAGAGAGGGCGCGGCACCCTGTAACCATGGCAACCGCAACGCTGCCACCTAGAACAACAGAACGTAGCTGTCAAACAAAACCCAAACAGGCCTGACCCGCGACAATATGAAACAGGGAAGTACCGCCGTGTAATCCATTTATTTCAACAAAGTAACTGTATTCTAAATACCACCTTTTTAAACGGTAACTGTAACGGAATACAGTTACTCATATTTTGTATTTTAAATACGTAACGGTGGTACATGTATTCCGTTACTCCCCAACATTGTTCATATAATACTGATGACGGATTTTTAGGCTAATAGTTAGGCTAACACACTTACTTCTCATCTTTTCTTTCCTCACAGAACCGATAGATCCTTCACTTCTTTTAAGTGTCTCCCAGCGCAATTCTTAGCATATTTTGATTCCTGGAACTGGTCTCAACTGGCACAAGGGAAGGGAACCCGTCGGGTTATTGTCTCCCCAGAAACACTTCCCTTGTGCTTTTGGAAATCTGTTTTTTCCTATTTCCGTTGTCGTTTTTCCTATTTTCCTTGTGTTTTGTGTGCTTTTGCAGCGTTTTTCTTATTGCCGGTGTTTTCTTAAGTTGCAATCCGTTTGGCCTCTCAGGGCCACCGTAGTTTCTGCCAAATTCTGACCCAAAGATCAAAATGTTGCAGCAGGAACAAGAGACTCATTAGATCAGGAAACATCTTCTAATGGTGTGCGTTGTAAACCGTGCCCTCAGTTTCCTGTTCTTAGCTGATAAGAGTGGCCTCATGTGAGATCCTCTGCTGCTGTAGTCCATCTGCTTCAAGGTTCGACATATTGTTCCTTCATAGATGCTCTTCTGCGTACTGTGGTTGTAACAAGTGGTTTTACGGATTAACTGTTGCCTTCCTATCAGCTCCAAGCAGTCTGACCATTATCCTCTAACCTCTGACATCAACGTGGCATTTTTTTCAAGGAAAATCAGCTGGTTCTGAAATATTCAGACCGACAACTATGGCACACTCAAAGTCACTGAAATCACTTTGATGCCCAGTTTGAACTCCAGCGGGTCGTCTCGACCACATCAACATGCCTAAACGTACTAAATGCTGCCATGTGATTTAAAGACTGTGTTAACAAGCAGGTGAACGAGTCTGTCTGAGCCACAACAAGCTCATTTAATGAGTGGATAATACTTATTTAATCAAGAGCCTCATTAAATTGTACAGACCACAATTTACTTGTGTACTCTTTGAAAACAACCAAAAATGCTCATTTATTTTAATAATAATTACAAACTTAGCCCTTTTTCAAGCACAGTGTTACAGTGTTTCATAGTTTGGGTATTTAAACGTTTAAACTGTGCGGCTTTCCAAATGTACAGCTGTAGCTCAAAAGTAGGGGGTGGGAATTCTTCACATGGGAAGCGTGTCTTTCCTACCAGTAACGGAAGGTTTGGTGTACTTTATCGTAGTCGAGATCTTTGAGAGTAAGCAGTGCCTACTGTTGTGACATCACAATGTTATTGAATTCCTGACTGCTGAAATATGAGGCGTGCATTTGTTCCATTGAATGAGTGTTTAAAAAGTTTCACTGTGCCTATAAAGCCACCAGATCTTTTTGATAATAAAAAAAATCCACGGAAATCGCCCTTCCTATAAAATCAAACCTTTAAATATTTTACCTGTTTAAAGTTTAAAGAAAAAGTGGTTGAGACTGTTTTCCATTTTGCCATTTACTAGTCCAAAGACAGCTAGATAAAAACATTGTTGCTGAAAAAGCAAAGATGGCATAATTTGTTGGTTCTAACTTTTTTGTTAAGATGACATTTGATTGTGTAACTGATACCACGGTTCCTGCGGAGAGACTTTTTTTCTTTTACTCAGATTTCTCAGATTTTAAACCAACTGTTTGTTTTTGGACTGTTGGTTAAAAGAAGCGGTTTCAAGACATCGCCGTGGGCTCTGCTAAATCGTGATTTTCCTTCATGTTCTATTAGATTCATTGAGAAAACATCTGGCACATTTTTTTAGCAGATGGTCCATCGCTGCCATTTGTGGTTGGGCAAAAAGAAGCAACTGTCTGAATAAGAGCTGTAAATCAGAGCCGTGGGGCACAAACGCCCATTGAGAGGCAGACAGTTTAATGTAATGTGCGCAGCCCCAAGTGAGGATGGAGTGCTAATCCACCGACATGAAATGTGACACCGGGATGTGCGGGGTCTACAGCTGGGGCTATAAAAAAAACCTTAGTGTTAATTTGCATGAAGCTTCGGCTTAGTCGGACCTCATTGGGAAGTCAGGAGTTGTAACCGGCGAGCCATCATCACCGGCTGGCTCTGGGCTGCCTGGCTGATGGTGCTTAACTGTTCAGCAGAAATGGCTTACAGACAGCACAGAGTCAGCGGCATCAATCAGTCAGCAACTCTTTATGGAAACAGCTTCAGTAATTTTAAGATCAAACAAAGTAAAATAATCTCTATTTAAGCTTCTCATACGCAAAAATGTGATGCTTTTGTTGGTTAACTAAAAATCGTGCTTTTGAGACGAAATCTAGAAAGCAAGCTGTAAAAGACGCATTTTCTACATGTAATAAAAGAGAGAAATAATTATGCGTATTTAAGGGGTGCATTACAACCCATATGGAAAAGATATATATAAATCTTATAAAGTTTGTATCTGTCTTGTGTGAAACTTGTATGAAAAGCATACAAGAGTGAAAACAGATAAAAGATCCCTTGAAAAATTATATAATGAAACTTGTATGTTTTGGATACTTACTAAAACAATATATGAAAGTAATGAGAAAGTGGCCACTTTCATGAGTAAATCATATAAGTTTTTACTATTTCTTTTCCATATGGGAACAAGCTGCTGCCAATCAGTGAAACGGGGCGACAGGCCCTAGACCAGACTATCTTTGCATAATTCAAACTTTAAAATAATCCCCGTTCATCTTAAACTGGGCCTTGTTAGAGCTACTCGCTTCATCTTCTGCCTGAAACAAGGCGTTTCAGCTCCTCTCGCTTTAGGACAACTTTTTTCTGATTGGCTGCCCCTTATTGGAAACTTTCACCATGTTTAATATCTTCATCCAACACTGAAACAATATAGGAGGTGAGACTGCTCCTACACAATGTAAAAACTGGAAAAAAATTGGCTGCTCCGTTGACATTTGGAAGGAGTGTCAGGGAAATCCTTTTTTCTCAGTGCATCGAGCTCCATTAGCACTGGGCACAGGACCACCCACAGTGTGTCAAATGGTAAGCCTGGAAATCGATTTTAACATTTGGGAAGTGGATGAAGGTGCAGGTAGCCAAATATGATGTGATGGTGGTCCCGGTATAACTTTCAGGTCTACAGTGAAATCGTAGAGCTTACAGCGTAGCGCTGGGTTTGTACTCAGCTGCAGACACCACAGGGGAGTTCTTCGTTCCAGTTATAGATATTTGAAATCCGACTAAGGGTGCTTTAAGCGTGCATTGTAGTTTTGTGTGTCTGCAGAATTGTCTGAGTGGTTATAAAACATAAAAAAAAATCTGATCCATCTGATGATGAAATGCACATCATCCAGACCCAGGCAGGTTCGTGGACACGGAAACGATAGCACACATTTAAGCGTTCAGAAGTTCCAGGGAGCAAACTAAAAATAGCATCAAGTCAGGAAGCTGCCTTAACATGTCTAACAACAGGACTGTAAACATGAGATTATCCAAATTTTAATCAGAGAAGGTTTGTCGCATTTATTTTTTGATCACTCCTCATATACAAGACAGAAAATAAAGAATAGGACACAAGAATCTCCTAAATGTTCCTTAAATATGCCTCCACCAAGGCAATGTGCAGGTTTATTTGCATTTTAATATACATAATCTTTAAGAAACATAATTGTAGCTACAATTATTTTTACTTATGCAAATTCATTCTCTTTCTCTTGATGAAAACCCTTCTTTTTAAAGTAGTGCTGTCAGCGTTAATCTAATTAAAACGACGTTAACGTCGCAACCGCATTAACGCGGCAGATCTCCGTTAGCACGTTAACGCGGATCGCCCCGTGCGTGGGGCTGCAACACGTGAGCGCGCTTAGCTTGTTAACGCGTTAGCGCCGTGCAGACCGATGCATGGGGCGACAGCATTACTTTAAAAATCTGAAACATTGTAACATCTGCCTTTGCAAGAACAGCTCTTTGTAGCATTATTATCACTTTGACCTTCAGATCAATCTATTGACAAAACTAAGCAGACAAAAGCCTTTTTTTATCAGTATTAAAAGCCAGTCAGTAGTAATGTGTTTCGGCTTCTCCTCACTTTTAATGACATCACTGATTACCTTTGCATTTTTAAGTTGTTCTTTAAGCAACTGTAATTGTAACAATCTGCTTTTTTTTAAGCTTTTAAAGCCCAAATCATGATTATATAACCATGAGAATAATCAATTAAAAGAAAATGTTCTGGTGCAGCCTCGTTTCCCTGTGTAAACTTTAAAGCAGCTTATTCTCATTCCAGACGGTGACCTTAATAAATCGCTCACATGTGAAAAGATTCAAAGTATGCTCCGCAGTCCATTTCTATCATAAAAACCCGGTAATGAAAACCATTTGTCGTGGCCCCCGTAAAGGCAGGTTTCGTACCGCTGTAAATACTCCGCAGAGAGGTGCCGTCCTCTGCCAACCAGACGACGAGCTCTGCAGCCAGAGGAACGGCTGCACTTCGTCCACCGCCGCACCACATTTCCATGTGTGTCAGCAAAAGCCTTTACTACAGGTCTTCGGTGACTCATTTTCACATCAAACTGCTGAACCCTGACATGCCTGGAAAAAATGTGAAGCTAGAACAAGACATGCTGCCGACGCCAGACGAGCCGATCCAGGACAAAGGCTGCTACAGCGTCCAGTTTAGAGAGCTGCAACGAGGCCACTCGGAAACAGGTGAAACCAGCTCTGGCACAAAGATTAGCGACTTATCCAGCTAAATTTGGGATTAAGTCAGGATTTAGCAAGTCACCTATGTGTGCCATTCCACCACAGGAGCTTTTATGTAAAAGCTTAGAGAAATATCCACGTCCACAGTCAGCCGGCTTTTTGTATTGGCATCCATAAGGCTAAAAACAGGTAACTCCTCTTACTGAGTCAAAGACCAAATTTACACCAAGGTAAAAGTTGTTTCCCCTCAGTTTTTAACCTCTGTTTTCTTCTACTTTCCTAAAAAGCAGCCAAACCTTTCGGATTTTCCAGCAAACAAACCACAGATCTAAATGTTTTACCCCCAAAATCTTTGGGAACTTTTAGCACTCTGGTGTTTTAGTAACTTGGATAATCTTTATACTGATTTTGCCATTTTTAGATTAGATTTGCTTTTTCATTGTATATGTTTTAAAAGGAACTCTGTACTGTCATTACATATGTATTACATGTGAAAAAGGAAAATGCTGAATGGTGCTCAGAACAGATTCTCACCACAATTTCTGGATATAATCTGTGAAAACAAGACATTTCCACAGATTGGTGGAAGCCTGACCAATGACTGAGGAATTCCCATCGCATTATTCTAAATACTGAATATCTTTTACCTCTTTCTATTGACAAATACAACACTTAGGTCAGAGCCACTGAATTAGTCTTAAGGCAGGCTCCTGACCGTGTTAAAAATGCACATAAAAACTCTATAAAATGCAGTAATCATGTTTTATCAGCTATTTACAACATATTAGTCTGTTCCAGTTGTTTGGGTTCATCTTACATATTTCACGTCGCTCTAAGTAAGGTCTTCCTGCTGCAGTATCTATATATCCTCATGGGGATCATCATTTCATCCCCTACCATATTAAATTCTCTATCTGATGCTGCAGTTGGGGATTAGCTTGGAATTAACTACTCTGCCTCATTTCAAACAGAGATAGCAGTCATCCAGACGTTTAGCTCGGTGAAGGCTGATAACCCAAAGAAGATCCAGAGTGCGAAAAAACAAACAAACAGCAACACCAGAGAAAAGATGGAGCGCAACACGGACATTTTCTGCAAATTTGGCCACATCTGCTTGCCAGCCGCAGCAGCTCAAACTCAACCAGGATTCAGCCTTAGTAATCATTGTCATCGTCATCATCATCCACATCCTTTTCCCAAGTTCTGGCCAAGAAGAAGACCTATTTATGGTACAGACTATATGGAGGGTTACATATGGAGGGAGAGCTTTGTTTGAGCTTCAAAGGGGGGGAAAGTGCTCTATATCTCTCTGACAAACAGTCTCGATGGGAAGATGTTTTTAAAGCTGTACGACTGGAGCTGATGGGCGAGGTTTTTGAAACAGGAAGCTTATGAGATTCTGAAAACACTGAAGCTGCAGAAGCGGCTCGCCAAGCACCTTGTGGGAGGCAAGTGGAGGGAAGGGGGGGAGAGGGATTGAAGGAGTAAGGTGGGGGTGCATAAATCTCCTCAATAGCTTATTTTAAGACAAATGAAAATAAACTGCAGCAGTGCACAAAGACACACTGTTCAAGGCAGGCTGAATTAAAAAGAAAATCTCCCTCTGTCGCTATTCTTTAGCCGCAGAGTCATCACGGGTCACGACTCCAAGTGTAAATCTGCGAGAGGAATCTTCCAAGATTGTTCCTCCGTCCAAAACTAAACAAAATGTGGCCATTTAATCCTCTTGTTTTTTTGGCAAGGCAGGACGTGGCGGGGACCCGGTTAGCTCGCGAATTGATTAAAACTTCATTCCAAGCCATATTTTCTCTGGCCGGACGCATGAATCGAATGTTTGTTACAGCTGCGGCGGCTAAAGTGGTGTTTTGCCAGCTTCGATGTTTGCACGACCGCAGATTCCTCTGTAGGGTGGCCTCTGCATTTGGTGGGAGCTCTATTAGCATTCCTCGAGCACGTTCAATCATGCATATTTTAGAGGCCACATTTGACACAGCAGGCTCCGGTGCAGTTTGCGCGAAGATGGAGAACACGAGGTCAGGGCCTCAGGCTGGCTGCTTGTGACCCGTTTGGCTGATATTCTCTGTGATGTGCACACAAATGATCGGAATAAGCTTCGTGTTGAGGTGGCGGGGGTTCAGGGGGAGTAAACAAAGGGCTTTGGGGGAAACAATGCAGGTGGTGATAACTCCTTTGATGTGAGTGTTTGCGCTGTGAGCGTGGAAACAGTTGGGATGATGATGCCTCGCAGAGCTCCCCGTCAGTCCCGCCTCCTGCTGTGAGCTCCGTCTTACTGCGCCGACTCTGTAGGCAGCTGATGAATATTTGCTATGCTAATGCAGGAGTGCCTTTGGTGTATAACCATGGTAACTACACTACCTGCATGCATCAGACAGTGGGGTGATAAATGGCTGAACTGATAGCTGATAAGGAGCAAGGCCCAGCCTATCTTCAAAGCACGAAGAGGAGGTGGGGGGGATACGGAGGAGATAGGACGACTGCGGGAGGCTCTGACCTGTCTGCAAACCCCTACCAGACTTCAAATCGATTAAATTATTGTCCCGTTGCTCTTTCCTCCCACTTAAAGATGTGAACAACCACCTAATAAACTGATATTTCACAGCCTGACTGACCTTGAATGTCTGAAAGGTCTGTTGAACCACATGTTATCGACCAACGTCATGTCAGCTCTGAGGCCGAAAGGATTCGTTCGTTAACGCTCAAGCAACCGAGATATTTTAGTGACTTTTAGAAAAAAAGAAATCACAGTATGGTCACTTATGACAATTTAATGGCTGCACTGCTGTTCATCATGTTATTCCATTTCCACTACCCGTGGCAGATATTCAGAATTATAGTTATTAATGGTTTGAAATCTTTTTTTAATGCAAAATCTTCATCATTTGAGTTGTTTTCATTATCAGTTTGGTCATTAAGTATCTGCCTCGAGGCTTCTGAGGCAGTAAATCTCGCTGCTCTAGTTCTGTTAGCTGTAAAACATGATAGTGCAGTGATCCACACATGTTTCTGTGTCACACCTTCTTGCATCTGTTTCTCAGATTTATAAGACACATATGATCTATTAATGCAATTTGCTCCAATCTCTTCCACAACCTAAGTCTAACTTTTCAGGCTTCTTTAACATAACCTCATTTTTATTTACGTTGTTTTACGATCAGTGTTTCATATGTAACAGTTGTGCGCTCTCTCGCAGTATAAGACCGTCACTATGCACCTGGGATGCTTTTACTTTAACCGTGTTGTTTATTTATTGCGGGCTGTTTTGTTTTCACGCTTCATCCCACTGCTGTAACGCAACATTGATCTCACAAGCGAGAATAAAGAGTCTATTAGAAAAGTAGAATAAAATGCACACCTCAATCTGTAAGGATGCAGAATCTCACACACACACACCTTCATACACCAAGTGACTTTTTGCACAATATTCAGTCTTTCGCACATTTCTATTGCACTGTTGTGTCTTTGTTTTGCTTTTGTTGCAATTTCTGCACATTGCACTTTATGTAGTCCCGTGTTGATTGTCTGTTATTAGCATAGATCTCGGAGGAACGTTGTCTCGTTTCACTGTGTTCTGCACCACTGCACATGGTTGGAATAACAATAAAGCCACTCGACTTGATTGGCAGAAACTGCATTTTTCTGCCCCCTTGATCAATAAAAATATTTTATATACTTAATTAAATGGGATCCCAACTAGAAATAGTATTTTAAAGAATGACTTCATTAGGATTCTGGTGATTTTTCAGCAGTTGGCTCTAAATATAGTCACACTAGCATGTATAAATGCACAGCTGGGGTCACTCAGTCACTTGACGGTTTGTACTGCAGATTAGCCAATCAGGAACTGTGTTGCTGTATCCTGTATCAGACACAGGAAATCTTTTATACCTCGTGCAATAATTTTGTACAACACGACACATCTGTCGAGCAGAGGATCCGCTGTAAACTCAGCCCGGCTCTGTTTAGCACACGTTGTGTCTGACATTGAGCTCCAGTTGTTTTTTTAACATTTACATGAATCCATTTTTAGTTCCATTTTCTCTCGTTTCAACTCTACTTTATAGATTAACAGCGATCGCCAAATTCAGAAAGTCCTGACAAACGACGATCAAAACATTTTCTGCGACCCAACAAACTTTAATACCATCTCGTATCATCGCACAAGCCGAAGCTTTCCGATGACTCATTCACTGACTTAGCTGATATTTCTTCTCCATTAACAGCTTTACTTCCTCTACCCGATGGCCTCTCACTACATTTGTAAGACTCTGGATCACAAATAAGTCAGAAAATGAAGAATTATGTCGAACTGCTCTCTGTCTTTCAAAAAGAGCTTATTTTTATTTGTTTATTGTAAACTACTCCTAAGCTGACCTGCACTTCCTCCTTGCCTCACCAGGCGAGATCCTATTATAGTTTTTCGTGTTATTAGTTATGTTTACAGTATAATATAGTATTTTTAACAAAATGTAAACAAAAACAAACAGTCTGGTTCGAGTGTCCCACATTTCTTTGTTTTTGGTTAACTCGCGTTTGGTGGTGTCACTTTTAACCTTGAAAATTGGAAGGAACATTTTTCCTCAACTTTTTTCTCCAACATTTTAAACACCAGAAAAAAAACTTTACCTTCTCAGGATCCAGCACTGTCATTTTGTCAGTAGCTGAGGCGACCAGGAGGAGACATCTGAGGCAGACCCAGGTCACCCCGGGGACTTAATTCTCCATCTCAGCTAGTTTGGGAATGTCTCTGTATCCACTGGGGGGCTACAGGGGGTGGCTGGGAAAGGGAGGTCTCGGCTGCTGCGACCCAGATAAGGCACAAAAGCAAATAAATGGATGGGGGCCTTTTGGGGTGAGTGCCTTGATACCAAGATATATCGGTCCTCTTTTAAACAGCATCAAAGTTTGCATTCTGTGGTCAAAGGCTGGATGGGTGGTGGTGGTGGTGGAGTCAATTTGTTAGCCTGCAGATGACAGTTTTTATCCCAGCAGGGACTTTGTTGCGGTTTGTTTTCACTCACTTCCTGCTTTTACTTTCACTCACAGATTGTGTTTTGGGTTCAAATACACACTTTCACAACGTTAATGTTACATATAGGAATGAGTCATGTCCAGTGATTTTAAATGTAATGCCAAGCGGTCCTTTACAAGCTATGTGCTGAGTAGGAAGTGACATCTGATGCTTGTTTGTGCAGGGTTAGCGTGAAGGCAGTCTGTGGGCAGTCAGGGACTGCCCGTCTACCTGCAGACAGCAGCTATTGTTACATTGGGACAGAGACACAAATATGCGGTACCACCGGTCTGTGGGCTACAAGCTGGTTGTGTCACATGTTGGTCTGTCAGGCAGCCGTGGAGAAGAGCAAAGTTATCAGATACAAAGATCTGAAGTGAAACAGGGTGTTAAAAACTATTTAGTGTCGGCAGACGCTGTCTGTTCTTTTCACGCTTAATGTTTTTGTCACACTTGTCCCATTCCTGGTGAACGCGGCTGTCACACCCTTCTCTGTTTTGGTCCACTCGTCAACCGGTCGGCATTCGAGGGCCGTATACTTAATCCATGTCCAGCGACATGCCATTGGAATTTTGGAGGACTGCATGGAAACTCATTTGCGGTGGGTGAAAATCTCTCTCAGTTTGCTGTCCAAACGGAAACGAGTACGCAGACGGATACATTTGCGATAAATTACGCTTAAGCCGTGCTATAACCCCGAACACCAAAGGACACCGTGTGTGTGCATCTGCAATACT
This sequence comes from Neolamprologus multifasciatus, assembly GCF_963576455.1. Classification (NCBI taxonomy): domain Eukaryota; kingdom Metazoa; phylum Chordata; class Actinopteri; order Cichliformes; family Cichlidae; genus Neolamprologus; species Neolamprologus multifasciatus. The sequence continues at coordinate 5,440,323 of NC_140458.1, forward strand.
CCAGTAGTTTTGACAAAACAGCAGCATTTAAAAAGGTCATATAATTAATCATTCTTGGTGGCTTTACTGCTTGTGCTGAACTTTGAAATCATGAGTAATATTTCTCTTTAGAAATGATCCTTTAATCTCTTGACTACTTTTTGAATTATGAATTGGTAACAGTTTCCCTGGTCTGCTGTGTTTTTATTGGGATTTTTAACCGTAGCTCAGTTGCCACAAGGCACTGGCCTGCCATCAGAAACACACTGGCTTGTAGCGACCGGCCCAAAGAACACTTTAGAGGACAACCTGCTGCCACCAGAGCCACAAACTCCTTCAAGAGGACGTCTTCAAATGTTTGTCTGACAAATACTTAATTTAGCCCAACAAGCACCAACTCTTCACACCGCTGAAACCACTTAAAGCTCCAGACACAGTTACCATTTGTCAAACCAGAAAGTTCAGTTCCCTCCAAAAATCACAGCGCCCAGCCTCAAATGATAAACTTTGTTCTTCAAACTAAATCTGTAGTTTTCTGGTTTCTGTTCCTCGTTTTTTTTACAGTATGAAATCTTTTGATGAATCATATTTGAGCAGGTTTTAGTTGCGAGACAGTAAAAAGTCCATGTGGCGAGCAAAGGAGGGTCTGAATGTGACAAAAGTGCAGCTTTGAAACAATCTAATGTCTGGCAGGCTTCTGTAATTTATCTGCTTCAGTAAACAACGACTAGAGGATGGAAAGCCTAAAAAATACGTCAGTCACAGTTCGATCAACCTTAACTGCAGCTTCAGCTAAAACCTTTGGCACTCTTTTGGATTCAGAAAAGCATCAGGCAGTGGCCCAAATCAGAGACAAATGGGTGCCAACATGGTGGTTGCCTCCATCTTTTATATGCTCTTACCCCCAGAGGCTAAGCTGACGGGTTGCCAGATTATCAAAGTAGCTGCTGATGAATTTTCTGCAATAATTAACATTTTATTTGTCGCTTACAGTTTGCAGTAAAATAAATAAATAAATCCACATCTGACTCCCTTTCTTGTTGCTTTACTCATTTATCAAAATTGTTGCAGATTAATTTTCTGTCCATAAACGAACAGTTTGGGTCGCCTAATCGTTTCATCTCAGCTCAATCCCAGCGGATTGCAACCGCTAATAAAGTTTTTAATAACTGAAACCAGTTACTAGAACCAGCAGCCAAATTAAACACTTACTCCATGCCACGTTTCCCCCTCTGCAATAAAGCCTGAACAGCGTATGTGGCGTCTGCGCGAAGCCGGCTGCAACAAGCTGTGGCACACAAAGGCGTGCAGAACATCTGCGGACAATTAGAGGCGAACAGAGCGGGCGAGCACTTATACTGCCCATTACACTTGAATATGTCACTGGCTTGGCTTCTCATGATGTAATGCGGCTATCTCAAAGTTGCATCGGGATGGAGCGCTCGCAAAACTTCAATCGAGCTCAAACACAGGCACACAAACCGTAAATGCGATCTTGCGAGCGCAGAGTGGAACCACATTTCTCCGCACAGCAGCCCCATAATACCCTCGTGCTCTGAGGTCATTTTATCAGGAAGAACTGCTCGGTGCGCTGCATGTCCCTCGCCAAATATCGTTCCAAATGTGACACATTCAGGCCTTCTTGTTCTGAAATCCTCCCAGCCTCGTGTTTAAATTCTTCCAGTTACGTGACTCAAACAAACACATGCCAGTAATTCCAGCCAGTTAGCAAAGGTAGACTTCACATTTACAGCTCTGCACGCCTCGCTGCTGTGGTGTGATATAAATCCATCTTCCACACAAACAGAGAGGTGGTTTGCTCACTGTTGTGCAGATGTTTGCCCAAACATCTGCTGAAGTTTCTCTGAGCTCACTTTAAATCTGTACTTAAGATCCTGTGATCCTGCAAATAGGCCTTTTTGGCATCGGCAGGCAATTATGGTGCAATCTTCCGATTAAAGCAGCAAGAATAGACTTTGCTTGAAAGCAGGAGGCATGATGTATCCTGCAGTTACATTTTTATGATAAATATGTGTATATTTATTGATTTTTAAAGATTTACTTACTATAATGAGACTTATGTTTAGCACCTAAGCTAAACAAATGGAAAATCCATACTGGGAGTTCTCTAATGGTGCTTCAGATGACACAGTGATGACCTGAAACTACAGAAATCTAATACTGTGTCGTAGGGATGGTCGTGGTTTTTCAAATATTTGACTATTTATTAAATAGCAATAATAACAAAAAGCAAACAAGTGGTTACTGACTGTTGCTTTCTGTTGTAATTAGCAGCATCTATAAGTAGTTAATGGGCTTGTACAGTCAGTGGGCAGTAATGGACCTCGATGTCAAACCATTAAACGTTTGAAGGTGCAGAGAGATTAGATGCTACTCTACAAATCTGTGAAGTCAAAGACGACCGCTGTCAGAAAGTTCTGAAAAACAAACATAAATGTGATCCGGTGTAAACTTCACCAGGTAAAACCTGCAAACAAACATCATTCCCGTAGTCAAACCTACAAAAAACGCTCCTTAAACATCCAGATGTTCATGCTGTTCTCACGTGCAGTCGAGGTCCAATCAGAACGCCAACTTCAACCATGAAATGTTGATCTGATTATTCCAGTGAATGAATAAAACGCATGCAACAACATCTAACTGACAACTAATAGTGTTAATAAATGTTGGTGAACTCTTTTCCACAAACAGCATTACCAAAGCTTTTATTTTGGAAATATTTTTCAAACAAGACTAGATGTCAATCACGGATATTCTGATATCCTCTTGTTGGTGTTGTTCCCAGATCATCATGAAAATGTTGTTTCAGGTTCAACATTGCAAGTGACCAATCACATTGTTGTGACGTTATTCTTTTGCGCACCAACCCATTCGTGCATTTATGAAATTCCAATGTTGCAAGGACAATATCAATTCTGCTTAGCGTTTATTAAAGGGTTAGGGTTTGGGTCCGTTGATCGGCGGACAAAGGCGGTTTCTCACAGCTTAAGTACAGAAGTCGCAAAAGTATGACATCACAACATTCTGATTAGTCACTTGCAATGTTGATCCTGGAACAACCTTTAGTATGATGATCTGGGAGCAACACCAACACGAGGATATCAGATTGTGCGTCAATCACAACTATGTGCTTTCATATGAGAGGGACTCTACTGAAATGTACCGAATATGAAAAAACGGCTTTTCTTGTAATGCCCTCGGTCCATTGAGGGACCGGGGACCTCTGGGAGTCTCTGGTGCCTGGCATGGCGGCGCTGGCAGATGACTCTTTGCATCGTGGTTTGAGCTTGTCTCATCCTGCAGATACTTCATTTGATTGTTATCTAGAGAATTTGGAGGCTTCGGGTTCTTTGTTGTGTTCCTCGAGGCTTTTCTGTTGGTCTTGGCAAGCTTCTGCAGGTGTGGTTGGTTTGCCAAAGCTTACAGTACATGGCTAGTAGACGTTGATAGATTGTACATGAAAGATTGATGTTTTAAATCTGCATTCCTCGTGATGACCTGCAGGGGGCCACTGTTCTGCTTGCAAAAACATGTCTATGAGAAAATGAGCCCTTCTGCTGCCTTCTATGGCCTCAGTAAACACTTTCCTGATGGATTTCATGAAGTCTGCTCCCAATTAGAGTCAGAAAGGACTCGAATGTGATGTTATATGTTATGACATGATAATACTTATAAGCACGCGGAGTCCCACTCCACCCTTTGCTTGTCACTTTCGATACGGTGACAGTCAAAATGCTCAAGTCAAGCTTTCAAGATGGAGCTTCACTAAGCGATGGTTGACGTCACCGTGGCAACATACAGTTTATGCACAAGTCAAAGTAACCTTTCAATTAATGAAAGATTTCCCAGCACCGCACCGCAGATGTTCTAAAGTTCACAAAGAGCTCTTTGAAATACATCTTTAAAGTATCAAAAGGTTTAACTGAGTGACCTCAAATCCTTGTCTCAAACAATTTTTCTGGGAACTAATCAGTCACTGTGTTTAAAATATGATGTAATGGTTTCTAGGTCCTTTGTGCCATGCGGTCAGAGCGGATTTCTTACATGATATATGGTGTTTGTCTGCAACTGCCAAAAACAACAAACTACATCATTACAAAAGCAGACAATCTGGACGAGGAACCGAGCGTACGTCATTTCTTCTCAAAGCAAAAATCAGGTAAAAGCAGCCTGCAAACACTAAAAGATTCATCGAGCGTTTCATTGCAGATCTTCAGTGAAACTTTAATATTTTACAGCCTGAATTCCAGCCATCTCCGCAAGCCTATAATTCAGCACGGTTCAAACAATGCTTGCGTCCTCATTTCTTCTGACCTAAAGCTTGGTCCTTCTTCAGAAAACGATGAGACAAAGGAAACAGCATGAGCGTATATCTGGCCTCGAACCAACAGGCACAGATCATTAAAACTGATGTTTTTCCTCCAACAACGAGGACTCTTTAATAGCTGCGCAGCAATTTCTAAGATGTTTTAACTCTCGTGTAATCGCACAACGGCCCTACAACTTGTTAAGATTGCTGGCACATGTTTTATAACCTATAAAATTCCCCACAAGGTGAAAACAAACAAGAAACAATCCACCCCATTCAGAAAATGTGGAAGGTATCACAGTTAGTAAAACGCAGCTTTGTTAACATGAACCAGCAGATGGTGATAAGCTGTTGTTGTGCTGGGTGACATGGATGCATGCAGTCTGTTGCTTTCACTGGCGAGTTGAACTATCAGAACTTAAACAGGAGAAAAACAATATGAAAACAGATTTTAATAGCCAGCAGAGAAAAGATCCAAAATTCTCCAGTTTGTACTTTACTTTGTCTTTTGTGATTGAAAAAAATTCAACAACATCACATCAGGCTTCCCAAAAATAAATCAAGAAATCACTGCATGTCTGTTTGGTTTCCACGCATCTCAATAGTAAAGACTTTTCTGGTCTTAGTCGCTAGATTCTAGTCTTAAAGAACAACATGATGTTCATATTATAAATTATGGTTCCCATTATAGCCAAAAAGAGCACTAAAAGTAGCCCCAATGTATGCATCACGTCTAGTTCCATAAAGCTGAAACGGTGACAGCCAAAAACTCGAAGCTTCACCGATACATCCGATAAAGTCCAGGTGTCCCACTGGGGAATCATCCACTGATTTCATATTAGCTGCATTCACATATCTGCCAACTACTGATAAAATACCAGAATTTCACTCACCTAAATCGAATCACAAACTTATTGGATGTTTTGCATCACAGTGAGCTCCAATGTATGCGAGCACAAACCTAGCAGACACCAGTCATCTCCAAGGAGCCACGCCCCAGACTCCAGTATCCATACAGGTAAGTTATAAAACAGTTCAGCCCATGGTGTTGCTACGGAGTGCGAAAAACTGTCCATAGAGACCAACTTTATTTCTTCTATAAGGTTTTAACATGAGAGCATTTTTGAGAGGAAGCTTCAAATTGTGATTTCAGGAAGTGCAGTCATTGGCACTCCACAAGTTGCCGTTAGAGTGGCAACAACCTTGTGAAGAGGGAGGAAGTTGTACTGACCAGCTGGTTGTACAGAGGCCACCTGGAAGCTTTGTAGACGACATTTCGACAGATTGAGACACTTGTGATTTTTGCTGCTTTGCTTTGCACAGTTAATTGATGTACTATCACTAAAAGACTGCATGCAACTGAAACTTGTCCCCATTCTATTCAAAAAATGAGCTTTATTTAAGATGGCGACTGAATGCGAGGGGCCGCTGACCCGGTGCCCATCTTTGGAGCAACCATTTCAAAGGCAGCAAGATCGTGCCGCGGTCTCTAACCACTGTTATCCCTACTGTAACTGTAGTATAGATTACACGGAAGCTATGTCCAGCTTTAACATATAGTCTGAGTAGGATAGCTACTGTTGCCAGTTATACGTCATTTTCTAATATTTTCTAAATAAAACTGTTGTAATGAAAATAAACCCTGCACTGGTTTAATGCCATGTTGATGAAAATCAGTTTGTTGACAGTTGGATTATGAAAGCCAACAAGGGCAATGATATTTTCCAGATGACTAGATTATTTTTCTTTTTAAAAGTTGTAAACAGACAAAGAAACAAAGACAAAAAACATCACCGTTCTTGTTATCTATAGACTAACAATAGCCTAACCAAAATTATCAAAAGTTTTCACCAAATCTGCAAAATCAAATGCAGATTCATGAAGGTTCGACTTCTGCGAATGTCATGTTTAATTCAGAAAGCAGCAGGCAAACATCAAACGTCAGAAGATCTGATGAAAATATGGCATTTCTGTTTGTTTCATGTGTTAATTAGAGAAAGGTTATCCACCCCTGTGTGACTTTTCATATCTTCAGTTTATGACCAGAATGGTTGCATTTTCATTTTATCAGCACAACTACCAACTATTGCAATGTTTAACCTGTTTTAAATGCACTTATTCCGAAAATTATCACTTTTAATTCCTCAAAACATTTTCAGACTTCTCCTAAACAAGCAGATCTGCGAGGATTAGTTGACTGATTACAATCACTGAAATGTGGGGATTGTCTTTTTCCCCTGGTGTAAAAGAAATGATTTAATTATTTTTAATTAGACACAGCGAGTCCTGAACTTTGGCTAAGTGTTTAAAAATGATAAAATGACCTGTGGAACACGAAAATATCTCCCTATTAAAGACTGACTGCTTGGCATTGCGCATCCTGTTGTTAAGCGGGACTCAAACTCATCATATTCATACATGCACACATATCAATTCAGACTGGAGGTCAGCGCAGACAAGCTGAAGTTAAATTCCTCTAGTCTGCACGGTGAAAGTCATATTTTTAGAGGAACTGGAGCTCAATTAGGCTGGTAAAATAATCAAACCAACAGCTCTCCTTCTTAAAAATGATCTGAACTTCACATGATATAAAAAAGGGTGGCTCATCCCTCCTCGCATCCATGCTGCAGACACATTAATTCATTCACGAACATCACTGTGAGGCTGATTTATTCTTGATTTAAACCCTCTGGTTTGTGCAGCGTCAGCCTCCACTCACAGCCTGAATCTCTGACAAAGCCCACACTAATGAAGCGCAGCTTATTCCCATCATAAACTGCCTTTTCTCTGCATCGCTGCGAGATGACAAATGAAAAACGAGCCGCACTTACAGGACTCGGATGACAGTTCCTTTTCCATGTTCCCTTTTCAGGTTTTCGAGGCTCAAACGGCGACAGGATGTATTTCAGCTCTCGCGTAACGCAGCTGAACCAAATCAGATCTGAGCTTGGGAAAGCCTCCAGGTTTATCCTTCTTTTTTGGCCCCTTTTCTTGGGGACAGGCCCTTCAAACCCAAACCCTGCGCCGAAATGGGTCCCCTCCGCCACGGGTAAGCGCGCTGTTACGCCCTTGCGTTTCTCCCACAAACGAAGAAAACGCAGGAAAAACGCCGCAGCGTTTAAGGCTGAAGCAGCCCGCAGCAGCAAAGCAACATTTTCAGCTGTGAATCGGCGCAACCTTTACATTCCCGGTGATGTTAAAACAATGAAGCGCATGCAAACGGATCAGTGTCGGTATTCCTGCGAACCCATCGGCAAGCCGAGCATTTCAGCACATGAAACGGCGTTTTTACCGTTTTTTAAAAACTCACCTCATTTGGATGGAAACTGCCGCTGTGTTGCCATGTCCGGTAAAGATAAAAAATATATTTTTTCTTCTTTTCTTTAAAATCTCTACCTTGGGCTCATTTTTGCGGCGGTGTCCTGCTCCCCCAGCAGCGGCCGCTCTCCTCCTCTTGCTCGCCGTTTAAGTGTTTGGGTTGGAGGAAAAGTGATGTCATTGTATGAAATTTCATTACCCGCCCCACTTTTTTTCCCTTCTCTCGGAGGCTGTCCCACGTTGCCAAACATAACTTCGCTATATACTTAAAAAAATCTTCCCCGTATGTGTGGTTTGCCGTGCCTTAAAATACTCCTGCAGGCACCACCGATATGGACACGACCAAGAAATCCATCAGAAAATAATTTGTGTTTGAAAGAGTGACATTTTTAAAGTTAACACACAAACAGCTGAAAACCTGATACAGCACTCAGGCTTCAAGGCAATTTAACCCAAACAACTAGAAATAATACAACCGCATGACAAAAAGCGGTAGGGTGAGTGTATGGAGCGAAAACTGGACTAGAGGCCTCAAACAGCTATTTCTCTGAAGGTGACCTCAGGCTTAAGTGCAAATCTGGACTCGTCTATGTGGAACTGAAACATGCTCGAACGCTTTACAATACAGCCTGCGTTTACTGGTGTTTGAATGGAGGTGCAGAGGAACAGAACAGCTGGAGAATAAACAAACATGGGTGTGAAATGACTTCAGCTCCAAATTTTCCTCATGTGCACTTGACAAACATGCACTAAACTGCACCAAATCTTTAGTACTCACAGAGGGAGTAAATTACAGAATCCTTCCAATGGTTCCTGTTATCCAAAGCCAGATGAAGGTTTCTTAACAATGTGTGAAAGCACAAACTACATCTGTTAAAGGTTTGTTGTTGATCATAAGCATAAAACAACTTTTATAACCATATATTGTCTTTATTCAAGGTTCCCTTTTCTCCCGCAGTAACAGCTGAAGCTATTAACTGCTTTTCTGCAGGAATCAACTTTAAATCTAAGCAGTGAAGCATTTGCAGATCAGCACACATGTCCTGTACTTTTTATTTATTTGAAACTACAACCAATGAAAATGTGGGAGATAAATGTGGGAGATGAAAAGGTTTGCTGTCCCGCATAAAATGAGACGACTGGTCGCTCAAACAAACTGAAACACAAAACCACCTTAGCAGACAATAAAAATTACATCAAGTATTTCCGTAAATACTGGCTACAAGGGCATATGCAACAACAGAATGTGTTAAAGTGTAATAATGGGAGAAAGTTTGCAGTTGCTTTAAAGTTTTATGGAAATGTGTTTTCTGCTGCAGTGGTGGAAAACATGCCGATCAGAAACAAAGTTACCTAAAACCCCATTTCTTTCCTCATCTTTATTTCAAACCAGGCAGTAGGAGCAGAAAAAGTGAGGCACATTACAATGATGTTTATAACTGAAACTGCACAGTGTAACATTTTACCCGAAACTTCAGTTTTCTCCCTGCATTCCTTTAACATGTCCAGCTGACATTTCTGATCCAAACGCTTCCCTCTCAGCTGACCTTTCCCTGCACCTTCACGACTCACCTGAAACGGCCTCACACTGGGCGACGTCTCATCTCAGGCTGGAGTTTCTTTAGTATGAAACCAGGAGTCTAGTTCCCCACATGAAGTACAATATGCTGAAAGGTTATTATGGAATTTCTGCCCATTGATTCCAAAAACATGTCGCCTACTCCAGCTTTCAGCCTCAGTAGGAGCCTCTGAGTACTTTAGTACCTAATGTGGGCTGTATTATAAACGAGTAGCAGTGACAGTTCTTTGAAATGCTGGTTCATCTGGGAGCGTCGGCTGCAGCAGAGTCGAGGTCTTGGGGCGAATTGTCAGTCGTGTCTTCCTCACCTCCGACTGCCTCTGACACCACCTGAGTGGAAGAACAAAGATAAAGCACATTTACTGCTGGTTCAGATCATCTGTTTGTGTAAAGGGCCGGCAGCACGGTACAAAAGCTTCTTTTAAAAGGGTTCAGTGATTCTCTTAACCCCACTGAACATCTCACTTCATATTTTCTTTACACCACAGCTTTCAAAGTTTTGATGACAGAGTGCAAAATCTAGAGTGACAGACTGAGGGGCAGAGAAGAAATACAACATCAAATTCCCTGGCAGCACAGGACAGCCTGCAGAGAGGCTGTTACATTCCTAACCTGATGCATATGGAAATATTATAAATGCTGCTCTTATTTACAAACATGTCTATGACAGACTGAGTAGGCAGTCTGACACGAGGTAAGGTCTGTAATTTTGTGTTAAGTGTTAGAAAAAAGGTTTTAGTTAAGAGGATTTAATTTAGTCCAGCTGAAAGTGCATTTGTGTTGATGGAAAATGCACAAATCTCATTGCCTCCACCGTATGCAGATAAGTTGAGCTTAGGCTTGTAGTGACTGCACAAAGGCCTTTTTTGTAGCAGGAGAAACCCAGCTGCAGGTAAAGCCTGTAATGAGTCTGTTCCAAGGACTGTAATTGTTTTGCCTCTATTTAGTTTATTCTTTAGTGAGAGCAGCTATGATTCTTGAATACATTTGCTCTCAGGAAATGTTAGAGGGTACTACTGAAACTGGAAAAATTTGCTATTGATGTTGTCCTGGGCGGCTGCATCTTAGTATGTAAAGTAAATGTTATGGTCTGTGGGCCACTTTGTGAACCACAGCTTCACAGACTGAATTTGACCAGCAGAGGTCTAAAGGTCTTTGCAGACCAACATGTACATGTTGTAGCAGTCTATAGCCACTTGGGGGCAGTCACAAATACGCCTGTTTATTGCATGTTTGTTTATATGAAGTTTATTTTTTGTGGTGAATGCCCCCCCCCCCCCCTTTTTCTTAACTGAGGCAAGATTTTATGGATATATTTTAATTTTTTTAAGACTCATGAATTTCTCTCTCTCTCTTTTGAAGAGAATACAGCTATGACACAACACATGCCATAGAATACACCTGTAATCATGATTATTTGTTATTTGTATCCTTTGTATTTGTTCAAAGGTGTTCATAAATTAAGTCAAATCATGTCAATTAATAAAAATCTTAGCACAAAAACAGTGTTTTTCTTCAACACTGTTCACTCATATGAAGACGATGGACATAAAACAGGTTAATTTCATAAAGGAGACTGCATCCTCGATAAAAGCTCCTAAAGGTACGTCTGAGATAGAGAACAAATAAATAAATAAATTCATTAATAAACTAAAATCAACCCTAACCTTTGAGTTTCATTCTTTTTTCCTGTGATCAACCTGAAAATGTTTTCAACACAGTACAGTTTGAATTGAGTGCATCAATGTTACCTGCCACAATAAGATATTCACGACGACAAAACCCCTGATTGAGAGTTAACCTGGTTGTTCATGATGGCGTCCACATCTCTCTCTGAGAGTTCCTGCCCTGAGGTGTCAAGGTCCTGGTCTGGGTCCTCGCCAGTCAGGATGTCCATCGGGGCCTCAGCTATGGCTCTGATGGTTTGGTCCTCCAGGGCCAGGGCTGTGTCAAACTGCAGAGGGGACGGAGGACCCTGCATGCCGTCCCCTTCCACATCCAGGTCCTGCAAAACAGAGATGCCCAAAATTGCTATTGGAGGCAATTTTTGATGGTATATTTATAGAAATCCCTCCGTGTGCATTTGTTTTTGCTTGCTTTCATAGCCATTTGTTTCATCTGACTCAACCTGAGACCAATATTAATGGATCTGTTAACAGAAGGATAACATAGAAGCTTATATGTCCCTTTATATGCAGACAAACAGTGCCTATGTTGGTAATAACCCACAAACGGCCCATTCAAAGTGAGGAAAAACCTGAGTGGGCAAACCGTACCAGCATTTAAGATGCTGCTTTACTGAATCATTGTAACCTGCTGCACATGTAACAGTCTGTCCACTTGCAACCTCTGCCCCACTTGAGCCAGACTCCCTCTCCTTTAAAGGGTTAAAATCCAGAATACATAATTAAATATAATTAATATTTGAAATGTATATTTCAGACTGAAGTAGTTTTATAATAGTCATTAAAGTGGAAGAAATATTCCTATGTAATAGTTTTACAGTATTTTTTTTGGAGGGTGAAGTTTTTTTGTCATTAGGGTAAAATGTGTTAGGATTTTTAAGGATCTTCCAAGGGGGTTAAAACTCATAAAATGTTTCCTACCATAAAGCAACTTACTTCTCAGCTTTTTTATTATTTTTTTTTTAAATTATTAAACAGATATTGTCCCATTGAAAATTTGTGGGCTCGCACAGTGACACAGTGGTTAGCATTCTGTCCTGAGATAAATTCCAATATCAGACCAGGGAGGTGTCTGTGTGGAGTTTGCATGTTCTCCCCGTGTTTGCGTGTGTTCCCTTTGGATTCCTCCCACAGCCCAAAGACGTGCAGTTAGTGGGGTGATTCTTAATTGCCCATAGATGCAGACAACCATTTGGTTTTGTGGTAGCCCTGCGACAGACTGGTAACCTGTCCAGGATGTACCCTGCCTCTTGCCAAAATTTTAATTTTTTAGAGTGATCACACTTGTCAATTTGCAGGTCATCAGTGACACTGTCACACAATTACATCAGTTTACGCTTGGCATTATGGTGTTACCAAACCCTGCAACATTCCCCTGAAAGATCAGTCAGCACTCAGAGAAGAGCACAGGTGTCATCACACACAGATGATAAAGAAAACATAACTGGGTAACTTCAGTTGTAAAAATAACTTGCTCAAGTAAAAGCCTTTCGTCTGCTGCAATTTGTAACTTTCTGTAGCTTTTGTTGTTTGTACTTTTCTGCTCAGTAATGCATTTAAAATAAGTGTGAAGACCAGCAACCTCATTAAACCGAAACATACTCTACTCCAGGACACAGAGCAAAAAAACAAAACAAACAAACAAACAAAAAAAAACAGGCCATGCTCAGACATACTACAGCAGCATGACTCGGCACACTATCCCCTGCTGTGGTGGAAACTTTACAACAGCTTGTGGAAAAACACATTCAGACTGATACTCAGCTTTCACAAGAGGAATTATGTGGAACGTGATATGTGTATTAAAGAGAAGAGGTTGGTAGGTGACTGTCATTTCTACGTACATCGCTGAACTCAAGAGGGAGGTTTTCTGTGGGCTGAAGCTCTGCCGCACTCAGGTACATGTCTTTGCTCATAGGGGTGAACTCCTCCTGTGGTGGAGCCTCCTGCTCGGGCTGGTACATGGGCGGAGGCAGGGTGAGGTGAAGCGGGCAGCGGGGGTCGTCTGACTGACCCATGTGCACAGTACGATCACATGGAACATCTTTTAACCCCGGACACATTTTAAAAAGGACCTGGTTGCTGTCCTGGTAAATATCTGAGCATGTGGCTGTCAAGGAAAATTTGATGATCAAACAGAGAAAAAAAAAAGATAAGAAAAGAGAGAGAATACCAAAAAACGAATTAAAGGGTAAGAGTTGCAGAGAATTAATGGCAAGCTGCACTGATGCTTTTCTGGAGGCCCTCTGTTGTCCAACACTTTCACCGATTTCTAATTGGCTTTCAAATGTCACCCATCAGCATCCAGCACCTACAGTCGGCCCATTTTCATTCTCTAACACCATTTCATTGTAAGTATATGACAGTGAGACAACTGCCTTCAAAAATCACAGTTTGTATTCATCTGGATTTCTCAAATATTGTTCCCGATTAAAAAACAAAAAAACAAACAAAAAAGAAATATCTTAGAAATATTTAGAAAGCTTGATAAACCTCCTTGTTGCATTAAAGTGATGCCTTTATGGTTTTGTAGAGCATGTTAATGATAAAATTCTCATGTCTGGGTTCAGCTTAATCAAACTAAACTGGCTATTGGAAGAACAAAATTCTTAATATTCAATAAAGGAAATATGTTATTCTCACACTGCGAGAACTACAATGCAAGACTGAAAAACATGAAACGTTACGCTTGTCAAAGTAGGTTAAGAAAGATTTTGTTCCTTCCAACTGAATTGATTAGCTCCTTTGTTTTCTGAGAAACAAATCAACAGACCACAGGAAGGTGTTTATCTAGGCTCCCGTTGAAACGAACAGCTACTACAAGCTGCTGGTCTTGATTGGGGCCAAGGGGAGGAGGGCCGAAATGAGAAACATAACTGAAGAGTGTAGAAATCCGCAGAGAGCAGATCAGTCTACATCTGGCTCATTCATTGAGCAGAACAGAGCTTTAAAACACACTCCATTCAAACTTAGTCAAAGCTAACACCTGTTAGCTAACAGCTTACCTTTGTCTCATCAAACCTTTCCTGGTGCATTATGAGGAGCCGAATGAGATCAGCCTAGTGTTAATGTCCAGCACAGAAGCAATACGAGCGGAAATTAAGCAAAGAGAGTCTCATTTCATGACACGTCTTCAAACACAGCTCCTCTTTTCACTGTGGAGCATCTCTGCACTCAACTCTTTATCTCTGGTAACCATTCTTGAATGAAGCCACAAAGCCGCTCCCAGCTGTTAAGAGAATATTACACTAGCTAGCATCACCCAATATGCCCTTTGGCATTAAATTTTGTATCTGAGTAGTTACTAGTATAACAACAACAACAATAGCAATAGCTTATTTCAATCATATAAAATTGTGTTTTACAATGTTTACCCTGTTAAATTTGGCTGTGCATCATTTAACATGATCTTATATCAATGTACATTGGTCATTTGATTAATTGTGAGTGGGAAATGTGTACAGTTGGTACAGTCCCCCTCTCAATACACTATATATTTTACATTTAAACCCACCGATTGGCAATAGAGGACAGTCTGTTCACCGCTGTTAAGCTGGTTTTGAAAAATTCATATCATACGTGATGCTATGATGAGTATTCCACCCATCATCTTTCATTCAGAGATTATTTAGTCACACTATTAAACCCATCAGAGGATACGTGAGACACAGTGTCGGGCCATAGGCAGGCAGGGATTGGTACATCGGGTTCCCTCCATGAAGGAGATGCATTTTTCACTCACTGTTCTTGTGTGTGGCTACAACAGAAATAACAAACAAACATTAGATAATGAAGTAAAACGTAATCATAAACAGTTTACGTTTTTTTAATTATCCCTCTATGACACAACTGTCAGAGAATATAAGTAAAGAAAATGTACAGATTTCTTTAAACTCAGTATCAATTCAAGTTAGCACCTGAGGGCCTCCTTCTGTCACAGCCTGCCTCCTTTCCCTCAGCTGCCGGTGCAGCAGGGCCTCCACCCCGTACCGGCGGCGGTATCGACGCAGAGCTTTAAGCTTCTTCAGGTTCTCCCTCTCCTTCATGGAAAGACCTTCAGGCCCTGTCAGGAGGCTGGTACCTGTAATCAACATTAAAAGGTTTGTGTCACTCAGAATTAAGAGGAGTGAGCAGTAAAAGCATAAATTTGTCCTATGATTACCTATAGCTTCATGCTCCATTTTGCGGTTGTGCAGGTATCTGCGCTTCTTCTCTTTCAGCAGGTGCTGCAGGCGTTTGAACTGATCAATATAGAGGGACTGGAGTCTGATAAGTTTTTCTCGAGTGATTAGCGCCACTTCTTCTGCAGTGTACACTCCTGCGTGTCTGCCAACACATAGCATTGAAAATCTAATGTCCATTGAGTTTCAAAACATTAAACTACTCAGTGTCTAACAATTTAAGACTAAGATAAGTAATTCTTAAATCAACATACAACATTATGTTGTGCCACTGGATGAGCTCAGGTATTAAGTCAGAGGTATTAAGTTATTAAGTCAGAGTCATCACTAACAGCTTGTCAATAAACACGATTCGAGCCTTTGTAGGTTTGCATATTAACTACTTTTTTTTTTAATTTTTAGCAAAAAGAAGAATGTAAAAAGCAAATCAAACTCTGTTCAGAATTTATGTTATATCAAAGATAACCAACTAATTTAATCATTATTTATATAGGGTTGGCAAATATTTGGCCGGGGGGGCAGAACTTGCCCCTTACTAGGTGTGTGAAAATTGTAGAAAATTCAAAATTTTCAACAGACAACACTTCGAACCCACAAGACATTTATTCATTTCAATTCGACAAGGATGACTTATAATTCAAAAACAAAGCATGAAATTGATGTGCTGCACAATAATTGCCAGTTACCAACCCTTGTCCATAGTTGTGCTTTGAAGTAAACAAAAATGAGCTCGACGCCCCAGTTTAAAAGATACCAATTCAAGGCTTTCGATCATTACAAAATGGGATATATATCTATGCTGTGTATGCTTTACTTCACTTCATATTGCCTGAAGTGAAATCTTAAACTCGTGCTTTACTTCGAGCTGCCACAACCTGTTCTTAAGCAATACCAGAAGCCTAGGGAACATCTTTAAAATAAAAGGCTACAAAGCACTCCATATTTTCTGAAAGTGATTACACTTTTAACTCTGTAGCTCACATTCCAGTGAAACTGCTTTTTAATTCAGATAAGAGCTAAGGCTACGTCTACACTAAATTGAAAAACGTGTTTTTGTCTAAAAATGCTGCGCGTCCACACCACCGTTTTCATCCACACTGAAAACGCTACGTTCATATACTGCGCTTGCGTGAAAAAGACCGTATTTTCACGACCATAAGACGCACCGTACTAAAAGGCGCAGTCTCAGTTATGTGTGCCATTACTGTATTTAACACACACATAGGGCGCGGGTTTTATATACAATCTACGCCCACACTTTCCCCTTTAACGTTCTCATGGTGTCCTCTACTACGTCCGCCTTTCAACAACAACAGACACAAGCATACAAGTGTGCGTATTTAAAAATAGAGCGGGAGCAAAACTGAGTTTGGTATTCACATTATTTTGCCGGTAATCGTCATCAATCAAACCCATTGAAGTCCTCATCCTCTGTTTCTGAATTGAACTAAATCTCCATCAAACATGCCAGGTTCACTTTCTTCACTGTCAGTCACTTTCCGTGCCGTGCGGCTCCTCGGAAATGATGCCGGCTTTTGCGAAAGCTCGAACAACAGTGTCAGCAGACATGTTAGCCCAAGCATCTACAATCCATTCGCAAACTGTGGCGTAACTCGCCCGGCGCTGCCTTCCACTCTTAGTGAAACTGTGGTCTCCATCGGTCATCCATCACTCCCACGCCGCTCGCAGCCTTACTTTGAACGGCCGGTTCACACCGATGTCCAGCGGTTGGAGTTCCTTTGTCAGGCCTCCCGGAATAACAGCAAGCTCACAGTTCATTTGCTTTACTTGTTTTTTCACATCGGCTGTGAGATGGGCATGCATAGAGTCACAGATCAACAGCGATGGTGATGCGTGGAAAAAACTCCTTACATACACCTCCCTCAGCCACTCTTTCATCATTTCCTCATCCATCCAGCCCTTTTCATTTACCTTAATGATGACTCCTGCTGGAAACTTCTCTTTAGGCAAAGTCTTTCTCTTAAAAATCACCATAGGCAGCAGTTTCTGTCCATTAGCATGGCAGCCAAGCACAACAGTAAAAGAAGACCTTTCGTACCCCGTTGTGCGTATCGCTACCATGCTGGTCCCCTTCTTCTCCACAGTGTGACTCACGGGGATTTCGAAAGTGAGCGGCACCTCGTCCATGTTAGTGATGTGGCTGGGCTGGATGTGTTTGCTGCAGTAGGAGCGGAAGATGGCCAGCTTTTCAATATAATCCGCTGGAAGTTGCTGCGCTACCGTAGTCCTGGTCCGGATGGAAAAATGGCACCATTTCATGAAACGAAAGCACCAAGACGGACCTCCTTGGAAATGTTCAATTTTTATTTTTTCTGCTAGCGTTACTGTTTTTAGTCGAATGGTGACCGTCGAAACGCTTCTCCCACTCGTTCTTTGCTCGATGATCCACTGCTCGAGTCTTTCCTCCAACTTGGGCCACCTCGCCTAATGTCCGCAGAAACTCAGCTGCGTCTTCTTGACCTGTCGGAGCTCGTTTTCCAGCTTCCTCCACTTGCGAACCATTGATTCATTAATCTTAAATTCTTTCGCGGCTGCTCGATTTCCATGTTCCTCCGCGTAGCTGATGCCCTTCAGTTTAAACTGTGCTTCAGAAGCATGTCTCTTTGCCATTTTCAGGGTTGTTAAAACAACGATGTTCTGCATAACGCACATACCCGTTCTTTTATATACAATCAACACCCACACTCCCCCCTTTAGCGTTCTCATGGTGTTCTCTACTACGCCCCCCTTACAACAACACACACACAGGGCGTACTGCACTATAGGGCGCGCCGCACATTTTGAAGAAAATTAAGACTTTAATGCGCCTTATAGTCGTGAAAATACGGTAAGACAATTGAACTGCATCACTTCCGTCTGCCATTTATTTATTTTCCGGCTCTTTGAAAAGTTGCAGCAAAATGTTGAGGAAAGGTGTCGAGTTTTATCTGGAGCATGTACAGACTTACAGACTGATGTTAATCTTTAATAGGGCTGTCAAAATTGAAAGCTAACAAAACAACTGCTGCACAATGTCATCTGCCATCTTAGTTGAACTGGTCACATTGTTTTCAAAATCCTCCTTTTTCGCTGTTCACACACCGAGGCACATGCGGCGTTTTCAAATTTACCCACTTTGGAGAGTGTTTTCAAACCAAAAACGCCGTCTCAGTGTGAACTGAAGGCCAAAACGGAGAGAAAAGATGCATTTTCAAGCAAAAACGTATAAGTGTGGACATGGCCTAAGCCTTCTATCTTTAACTACAGATTCTTATTCAAACTACACAATGTGGGTTGAGAAGAAAATCTTAAGAGCTTACTTCAGAGGATCCTCGTGATCACTATCGATGCTGTCAGCCTCGCTGTCCGGATCTCCTCTCCACGTCTGGTCCAATACCAACGGCCCCTGCTCTTCCTCACTCAGACTGTCCTCATCTAGCAAGAGGGAGGAATTAGTGGTATTTTTATCTGACAGTTTAAGTAATGTTTAACATCACCCACACAAACGTGTGCATTTAAGAGTCCTCTGACACTCTTAACATCATTGATGCTAGTTATTTCTCTTGCTACAATTTAAATACGACTTGTCTGGTAATAGGCACTGCTAAAAATGATACATTTTCATAGATAAATTTCATTACTTTTTCTTGACATTTAGCTATGACGGGAATTAAACGACAAGGAAAAAACATCTAATAAAACAAAATAACTCTTTCACTGTGACCACTACAGACAGATGTTTGCAAAAAGATGGATGTCTTTAGTTTGAACTTTGTGTACTCGTACAACAGGAAATGAATCAGTATTTTACAACATTTAAAGAACAACTAATTAGGGCTGGGCCATATCATACCGTTTGCGGTAATACCGGTATAATGTCGGGCAATGATAAGAAAATGAAAAATCGCGATAGAACATGGGTAAAACGTGCATGCGCAGTGCCTTTGTTTTCATACGCATATGGAGGAAAAAGCGTGCCGGCGACTTGTAAAGTATTTTGTCTAGTGTCAATTATATCGTCAGTTATATCGTTATTGCAAATTTTCAAATGTATATCGTGATAAATATTTTGGTCATGTCGCCCTGCTCTACAACTAATGAATGAAAGCTATAAACTTTTTAATCTTTTCACAAGTGTACCAAATAACCCAACCAATAAAACTAATAAAACAACAAACAGTCTGTACAACTACATCAGCTTAACCCACATGCACCCAAATTACTATTTCCAAGTCAAAAAGTAGCCATTACCTAGAATGCGGCTGGCTTCAGAGCGTCCTCCATCAACGCTGTGTGACTCTGCTCGGCTGTACCCACTAAGTTGAGACAGCAGGGCCTCCGGTGACGGACCAGAAGACGCCTTTCTCATTTGAGCTCGAAGAGCCATGGCATTCCTGCGAGCGTGCTCCGCACAGAAGGTCACTCTACAGAACAGACATTCAAATTGAAATTAGGAGGCTGCGTGGTACTGATGAGTTTATTTACATTCCCCCTTCTCTTGGGATTAAGTTCCCATTAATGAGATTCACAGCAGATAATGATGAGATTTAATTTGTTTTTAACGATTGTTAATGGCTGATTTAGACCTTCCACCCACCCGTCTTTCCTCTCTGCCTTTGGTGCGGCATTGGGACACCGCTTCCCGTTCTTGGCAGAGACGTAGCTGCACTGTTTGTAAGGCGCATTCTTGTCCTCCAAGATGTGTTTGATGCAGAATTCCAAGCCTTCAAGTCGTGGCTGAGAGCAGGGCCGCTGGGTGAAGGAGCAGGCCTGTGGCTCCTGAGGTCGGGGTGTCTGGGTCACCCGGTTCCGACTTGAGGGCAAAACATGAATCCGTATCCTGTTCATTTCAAGCCTGTATGTAAATGTAATAACAAAAAAAAATATTTTTTTCCTGTTCACACCAAATGTTTGTATGGCTGCATGCATGAATAACAGCAAGAATTCCTATAAAAACATTTGCTTGAATGTTGGAATAATGTTGGCTTCTTTAATGTATTTTTATTCAAACTACTATTTTTGGTGACCAACAGGCTGGTATTTCAGAAACTGCTGATCTAGAGATCAAAGATGGGTCACACAGATCCAACTCTAGGGTTTATATAGAACAGTATGAAAGAGAAAACGTCTAGTGAGCAGCAACATGTCAATAGAAAGAAATTAGAAGAGGACGGCTAGACTGCACTGAGCCGATAGGAAGGCAACAGAAACTCAGATAACCACTTGTTTAATCAAGGTATGCAGAAGACCACAGCATGTCAAATCTTAAACCAGATGGGTTATAGTAGCAGAAGACTGGACGATGATACTCCTGTAAGCTAAAGCAAGCAGGAAGGGATTGGAAAAGCAATGTCTGGTCAATTTAATATATACTGAAAGGCCAGGATCTGATGTAAACAACATGAAGCTCCATCCTATGTTGTATGACAAGTTCAGGCTGGTGGTGCCGGTGTAATGGTCGTTCTACCCACACTTTGTTAAAACCCCACAGCATACCCGATTCTGACAATGTTCAACCCTTTATGACCAGAACACTCATCTTCTGATGGCGGCTTCCAGCAGGATAACATACCGTGTCAGAAAGGTTTAAAATGGTTTTCTGAATTACACTGTACTTAAATGGGCAGGATAGATACTCGTGGTTTTTCGCCTTTTGATTCCAAATAACCAAAATAGAAAAAAAAAAAGTATATTGAAAATATGCACATAAGGGGTCATAGACCAAATCACTATAAGTACTTAAATCTAAATAAAGCTGTATAAAAATAATGTTATTGATTTACTGACGGGCGACGTCAGATGGTCGTTATTAACGTCAGTAAAAGCTTAAAAATGTTACGCATACAACCTAAAGGCAATTGTAATAAGTAATAAAGAGTAACAAAGGTCGCATTAATGTAACAGAGAACGGCATTTCCTTTTAATTCAGATATAAATCGAGGAGACAAACTCTGCGTTAATGGATAAACTCTAACCGGGCGCCACACCGAGCTTCAGCCCGCCTCTCCTTACTGCGTCACTTTAACAGTTAAGACGGCAGTCGCCATCTTTGATCAATTGCTGCTAACGGCAGCTAAATGCTAATTTTCTCATTTTGCAGCGAAGATAGCAAGTCGGTGCCACAAAATTGCCGCATTCCTCCATAACGCCAACGTGATTGTATGCCAGAATATGAACATATCGCTAATTTCTATTTGCGGCCCCCTACCTTTGTCTCGGACATCCGAGCTAGCGTGAGCTCCCGAAGAACACTGTTACGTCGATTTTCCTGCATTCCCTGTTAACTGCCACAGCCGCCGCTTACAATAAGTAACCCCACCCACCCAGAGATCCGATTAGCCAGAGCGCCGGAGTGAGGTAGCCCATTGGCCAATCCAGTTGCCATTCAAAGTGGCAGCCACCCAATGTATTTACACATTTTATCATAGACCAGGGCCTCGAACTCTTTAGCCTCGAACTCTTTAGAACACAACTTGATCTTTTAAAAATAGAAGAAAATAAAAGTATATTTTGAAACATTCAAATGTAAAACTTTGACACACCATGCATTTACAAAATTATGATATATCAAGTAGAGTAAGTGCAATTCCATCAGTTGCTCTACAATGCCTGTATTAACCCTCAAACATAATTTTTTTGCAAAATATAATGGGTAAAACTGTATCTTCTTTCAGGGCAGATCAAGCTCCTAGACCACATTTGACACCCCTGGCATAGATTAACATTAACATTATTTGTAGAGTTTAATGTTCACCTATAAAATGCATTGTTACTGATGAGCCAAAAAGCAGCACTTTCTTAAAATATTTTATTGACTTTGAGAATAAAGCAACCACATTATATCAAAAAAAGAACAGTGTTCACATATTTTAAACGGGAAAAAAAAAATCTCAAAACTTTTTCTTTTTCAGACCTGAGTGTCACTGAAAACACCAAGACATGAAAACACATGAAATTTATTGTAGCTATATGATTTTTGCATTGTTAGGTTGCATGAGTGTCGTCCGTTTTTTCTTACATATGGGTTTTAATATGAAATGTGTCCTTTTTGTGGCTTGTTCACAACAAAATGGTAATACTTAAAATGGAAGCTTTGCCCAGATTAAACAAAATGTTTCAAAAACAGTGGCAATTTCACACCAGAAAATCTATTAGTCTAACCATTATACACGTAACACTTTGTCAATTGCATTGTAGGCAAACCTACCGAGATAAATATTCAGTGCATTTACTGTTTCCCTGTTACAACCAAGAATAATAAAACCTCTGCTGCATGAGCAAGAAGCTTCTCTTTTCAAGCACATTTTCAAATATATGAAGGGGGTAAAATATACAGCTGGACGGCTGATTTGCTGTGCTACATTACTGTAAAATAAGAGCACGAATCCTAAACAATTAAGTTTTATGAATAGGCAATAACCTGCTTATCTTGCCAACAAAATCTGGGTATTGGCCTTCATGCTCAAGAAGTGGAGGTATATAAATAACCTGCTGGTCACATATGATTCTGTACAACCACAGAAAACATGCAAACATGTTTTTATGATGAATGATGGCATGTGGGCAGATAATAAAACAAACCAAAGTTAAATATCCACCAATTTAGTTTAGAGGAATGCACTCGAAAGACAAGTTTAACATGATTAAATCAGACCAGAGTGAAGTGACAGCTACACTAGGGTTTACACTTTTAAAACATCCCCACAATTAGATAAAAACAGATGAGCTATTAACTTTTATACTGTGTTAAAACTCTGTATACTGTGCTTATTCGGGTCTAGCAAATCTGGGAAAAAGTTTTTCCTGACATAATTTCTTGTCTTCTGAAAATTATACATTTCCATATATGATGCTTATTTCTTTGTCTTTGCATTTACCTGTGATCACCCCAAAAAATGAACTCCTGAGGAAAAACAATAAGGAAAGAGAAATAGTCTAGATAGATGCTCTTTTTGTTGGCATTTCCTTCATTGTGACCAAAGCGCACAGATGTTTCAACCGTTTGTGAACAGATGAATGTTCTTGCTATGAACTTAGTGTATCCATTCAAGAACCAAATATGAATATTTTACAACCATTTAAAACAATGACTGCAAGACTTAAAAACTTAAAGTGAAAAGTACAAGCTTTTCCTAATTTACATCCTTTTTTTTTTGCAAATTTGCAAATATAAAGGTTCCAATGTTTGTTTTAAACATTTTTTTTTACATTTTTTCCTCAAATCACCAAATAGCACAGCAAATATAACATATACATAAGGGATGAAGCCATTTTTATGGCTCACAGAAAAAAAAAAAAAGGGAAAAATGAAATAAAGTAAAAAATATATCAAAAAGATGGCTTTGGAGACATGCACTCTAACTAGGCTGTACAGTCTTAAAGAAATGACCATCTGTTCCAAAAGAACAGAGGTTTAATCCTAAAAAAAGGTAGAAAAAGGGGACCTTTTTTCTTTTTTAAAATCATTTGATCAATAAATAACACCCTATAAAAACATTATAAAAAGAATCAGTAAGAAGACCAACCAGGTATGTCATGGAAACTTTTCCAAACACATTGACATCCTCTAATTCCCGTCTTCTTGTCACATATCATTTGAATTTTTCAAAAAGAAAAAACAAAACACTATCTACACTTTCCCATGATTCTTTTTGTCTCACATTTTGCAAGTCCCATTATTGCCCCATGAGTACGCCATAAAATCCTTTGTTACCCCCAGTACATTTCTCTGCTGTCACACTGAAGACTATAAAATGTTGGGTGGCTGGAAAATATCATACAACACTTTATGTAACAAGATGATCAGGATGTCAAGTAAAATGTACATAATGTGGTTTCCTGATTAGAAACTTATTTGGGCAAAGGCGGCAGTGGGGGAGGCGGCTCCGTGGGCAGGGGAGGGGGCCTAGGGTTGTTTCCTCTGGAGCTGCTCGAGTACCGATAATCACCATACTGAGATCTGTAGTCAAACATAGACTGCTGGGACGGCTGCACACCCTGTGCACTCAGCAGTGAGTTTAGCATCTCAAAAGTGTCCTGGTACTCGTTGGACTGGGCTCCGCCAGCTGAACTGTGACCATTAGTGTCAGTTTTGTCGCTTTTGGAATGCGAATAGCTTCCTTGGTGGTGGGGGAGTCCCAGAGATGGAAGAATGTCAGAACCGTGCCCCAAAATTTGTCCGGAGGAGGAAGACAGGGGAGGTAACTGGTAGGGATTCCTAGACTTGCTCACTTTGGAGGGTGGGTGAGATCCTGCTGAAGGATCCTGGGAGTGTGTCCTCTTGCGTGAGGCAGACGAGGATGAAGACGAGGATGAGGAGCTTGTTCTAGAGGAGTCACTTGGTACTTTTTTGCTGCTTCCCAGCGTGCCGCTGGAACTAGATGAATGTTTGTGTGAAGAAGAAAGCGAGGCACTACTGGAAGAGGAATGGTGGTGGTGAGAGTGATGATAATGGTGGTGGTGGTTAGAACGCTCCCTGTGTTTGTCCCTGCTTTTGCCATCCTCTCCTGAAGTCCCCCTCTGCTTGTCAGGCACTCGGATTTTGACTTTGATGTCTGGATCCTGGCCTCGACCACTGCTGCTGTGTCCACTGCTTCCTCCTGATCCTCCAGCAACTGGGAAGCGCATTTTTAGAGAGTCATGCCTCTCCTTCTCCAAGGGGATTTTAAGAATAATGGGTGATGGGTTGGACATGTCAGAGGAAGCGCTGGGTGGATGATGGTGATGCTGCTGCTTCTCCTTCCTCTGTTGCTGGCCAATGAGGGCCTGAGCTGCATTGGCATAATCTCTTTTTACGCTGGCCTCCATGTTCTCCAACTTTCTTTTTTGGGCAGCCAGGACGTCAGCATTCTTGGCACGGTACTCACTCAGCGACACCTTAGCTGGGGCGTGGACCTCATGGTTAGGCTGCTGCTGTGGTTGCTGTGACTGCTGCTCAGATCCACCTTGACCTTTACCACTCCAAGTCTGAGCACTGCCAGAAGCATTCGTGTCCTTGTCGCCCACTGATGAGGAAGAGGAGGCAGAAGGTGGAGCAGAGAGGCTCATCAGGCCTGCCACAGTACTCTCTGATGAAGCCATGGAAATCATGCTGATCATGGTGTCCCTCTGGTCACCCTCCTCCTGGACTTTTGGCTTGGCTTTTGGTGTCTGTCCGCCAGCCTAGAAGAAGAAAAAAGTAAGTCAATGTCCACATTGAATCAGGAAATTTTAATAACAAAAAGAAGCAGCTAAATTTGTGTTGTACCTTCCAGTTGCGAATTCGCTTCAGTCGGCTGGGTGTTTTCTCCAGGATTTGCAGGAACTCGTGTGTAAGTTCTGGAAGAGGAAAAAAAAAAAAAGAAGAAGAAAAAAAAAAAAAAAGAGTCAAATCAGCCCTTTTATTATCTAAACATTTTTTTCTTAAAGAGCATTTATTGCACATACCGTCCAGCAGCTCGAGGGTAACTGTAGGGTCAACATACTCCCACCAGTGTTTGCCATCTGTAGACACGGGGATCTCCCAGTTGGACCATTTGCAGGCGAGGTGGATGCACACACAGGCTACAACAGGCGGACTATACTGCAGGCAGAACGTTGTCAAGTGCAGGCTATATGGCATGATACGTCCAAGAAAAAAAGCAAACAGGGAAAGAGAAAACAGAAAATCAGTGTATTGAGCTTTAACAAACCACACACAAACTTTGGTGAATACCTAGCATTCACATAAGAAAGACACAACCCTGTGCGTGTGTGTGTGTGTGCGTGCATGTGTGAGAGAGAACTATGGGTGAACTCTGAGCATACCTGTTGGTGGCCATAAAGTATGATGTTTGGGCCAAATCCTTGCTTGCTGGAACAACAGCAGAACAAAGAGAGAAAAAATTTATAGACACAGCAAAAACTTGAAGATAAAATTGAGCAAAACCATAAAAATGATGCTCACCCCTGACAAGCTGAGTGCATTTGACAACATGTGTATGAGGATGATCGATGGTGATTTCAAAAGCTGTAATAGAAAGAGAAGAAAATGTAGGTAGACATTAATAAAAGAAATGCAAAATCAATTTATACTTATAATCCATATGGAATACAAATCCACTTCCCACTGGCAAAGATAACATTAACAAAGCCGCTGAAAACCAGAAAATTTGCATTGTGTTAAAAATCAAGTGGTGGGGAGTCAGAGTTGAGTGGAGTGTCACTTTTCATGGGAAAACATCCTGGACAACATGAAAATGTCAACACCTGAATATGAAAAAAAAATAAAAATTAATGGCATGTAAGAAGGGGAAAAAAGTTGTTTTGAGGCTCCCTCTTTAAATGTCTTAAAAACACACAGGTGAAAAAGGTAAAATGTCAAAAGTTAGGGCTGATAAAAATGAAAAAGCTGAAAAAGGAAATGTAAAAGTGGGTGATTCAGTTTTGAAGCATAAATATCACTTCCAGTGCTGCTTACTGCAAACTGTGAATTGAAGTAAAACATGTTAACTATTCTTGTTCTCTGGGGGGGGAATTCAAGGGACCCAGTTCTTCCTTCCAAACTTACCCAAGGTCTGGAGAATTATGCTCTCAAGAATGACCAGGTCTTGGGCTTGTTGCAGGTAGGCCTGAGGTTGAGAGGACAGGCACGTTACTCACTGGGAGGCCGCCAATTGTTGAAAAACAAGAGCAACTGTACACGTTATGTGGCCGAGAATTTCTGACCATTTGTCTGAAAGGCTTTCTGGCATACATGTTTGTTGAAGAAGCCTCAGATATAAGTGATGAAAAGTGAAAGCTACATAGCAAGTACAGATGCTCGAGTTTTACAACTGCTAGACATCACATTGCCTGCATGACTCAAAACCTACACAGGCTAAGGTGTATTTTGCCTTTTACTCTCTCAACCCATGTAATCAAGCAGCCTTAACAGCTCAGAACAAATACGTGACAGAGTAAATGTTCTCAGATTACATGCAAGAAGATTGCCATTTGCCTTATTGTAAGAATTTTTTTTTCTGCTTCAAAAAAAACCTCCCTCGGACAATTGCAGTACAATACTTACATCACTGCGAATATCTGGTGAAGGCTCCTGAGGATTGAGGCAGGCATGGGCCACCTTGATGACATGCTCCAGCTTTCGAGGCTGCTCCTCTACCTTTGCTGCCAGGAACAGAGCAGCGGGTGCGATGACCTGGAAAGGGGCAGTGGAGATTTAAAAAAATGATTCACATTAAGAAGCAAGAGAAAGCATTAAGAAGCAAGAAAAGCATTACTTACATTTCTGTGAAATCTGGTGAAGGACTGGATCATGTAGAAGCGATGCATGTACACAATGGCTGTATTAATTGTAAGTTGAGAGCTGATACATGGCAGTTAAGGAAAAAAGGTAAACAGTGGGAGCAAATTACATAACATCTGTAATGACTGCATACTTTGAAAATGGGCTGGAATCGTCGGTATACGTGTGAAATAAAATAATTATAAAATAGTTATAAGGATAACTATAGGTCTAATATTGCTAATTAGGTGTAAAAGTTAATGTTGATAAGCCTGTTATCGTAGCAGCCACGGAATAACAAAGTTAAACAACACTTTAGCCACAGGCTAGCTGGGATAAAACTCTTGATAACACACAAAGCGATGTTTTCTAAAACTAACACATCTAAAACACTTTCTGAAACATTCTACAATACTATATGTCTAAAGGTGGCCCACTGTCCTTCTAATTTGCGTTTATTCGTTGATATTTACCAGTGGTGAAGCTAACGCTAACATGCTAACGTCCTGGAGGCCGCCGACTACACAGGCCTCTGCGGCCCAAGGGTTAGCCCACTACGCCGCTATCGCGTAACGCTTGTAAGCTCACGTACACCTTGTAAAACCAAATTCCACAGCGTTAAACAGACGTGCAAGACAAAAACAAACGTGAAACCGTCGAACAAAAGACAACAACAAACTAACAAACACCAGCCACACTCCTTCCCCGAGCCGGCTCGGGAGAGAAGCTAAAGTTAGAGAGCTAACAAGAGCTCACGACAAAAGGATACACATTGAGCCGCTGTCCCATGTCCTGGAGCAGGTTCGCCGCCTGTTGTCTGTATGAGAGCTCCTTGTCGGGATCAAGTCCAGCTCGCCGAGATGGGCTGTTGTCGATCTGCTGCCGGGTGAAGTACCATTTGTTGTTACTGCTTGCGGGGAGAGAGCG
The DNA here is from genome assembly GCF_963576455.1 of Neolamprologus multifasciatus. NCBI lineage: Eukaryota > Metazoa > Chordata > Actinopteri > Cichliformes > Cichlidae > Neolamprologus > Neolamprologus multifasciatus. Next base: position 5,468,563 of record NC_140458.1, read on the forward strand.
AAACGAAGCCGCCATCACTGAGAAGGACGAGAGTTTAAAATTTCTGCGCGTCACAGGAACACACGTCACGCCGGGCGGCGACGTCAGCGCGCCTCGAGCGACGGTACAGCAGAGGTCTCCAAAGCGCAGAGGGATCTCAAAACTTAACTTAAAGTCTCATACGATCTCTCTTGTTATTACGCTGTAATAGCAAAAAAGCGAAATCTCCGGTAAGCTAGCTACAGCCTCTGTGCTCCATACACCGCACAGCCCCAGAGGTGATTCTCCTTGTCCTGCATCAGTACACGCCCACTTTTCTTCCTAGGTACTGACTAAAAGTGCACATACCTTTACTCATGGTACTACCTTACCACAAGCCCCTTCCCAAACCCCGCCCCCTAGCTGTAAACGTCAAGTAGGAATGGAATCTAATAACAATGTGAAACACAGTCTAAATCAAAAAATTAAAAGTGCTGCATTAATAAACTTGCTATTATCACTGATTTCACAAAACCAGTGCATTAGGCACCTAGGCCCACCCCCATGGGTGAGAAGTTTAACTCCACCATCTGGCACATAAGAGGAGAAGACAAGTTGCAACAAATAGCTGAAGTAGGAAGTTTAATATTAAAGTTCTCAGTAAGAATCTTCAACTGAAACTTTAAAGTCAGAGATCCCCCACCAACCCCAACCCCAAGATTGGCAGTGTACATAAAGAGTAGTAAAACTGTAAAAGCTTTAATCTATACAGTACAGCATTGACTAGGCTCTATCCTTCAGTGTGTTGCAACTATATTATCTATGCCTCGCTAAGCAGTAAAAGAAATCAGGTTAATCCTTGGTTTTCAGTAAAATGCCCAACTCTGGAGTGATGTTACTCCCAGTTTTGACATTTGACTTCCAAGCCATATGGGACACAGCAAGTCCTTTACTGCTTTTGAACTTGCTTAACATACAAGACCAGTGCATTGGTGGGCTTGATGTCTCGATTCATGGTTGGTCATCCAAGCATGCATCAAGGAAATGCCAAAAAAGTTGATTCTGAAAATACATCCTGATGAACAGAATGAACTTACTGAGATTTCCCTACCTGCATAATTGAGCATACATTAAGACAATTTAACTAACTCTGGCAAGGACCCCCTAAAGCTCCCACTCAAATTGATCCCCAAGTTTGGAAACATCTGTCCTGACCAGAGTGTGCTATACTGGCAAAGTTCTCTATTATCAAACTTATAATTGTAATTGAACTCAAATCTACAGACACACCATCCCAGTTTCTCCTGGAAAACTCCACACAGCACATCATTTCACCACAGTAAGGAGAATTTTAAGGCCAATACTGCAGGACGTGTGGCAACAAAATCCTTAAGGCCCAGTCAAGCAGGCCTGGAGAACAATAAAACACCCTCTGCCAATTACCAGTTGTTAGGGATAAATGTGCATTCCCCAGCACGTACTACTGAAATTTAGTTGGAGGCCACAAGGAGGGGAGTGCATTGGGGGGGGGGGGGGGTCATAAACCAGTCTCTAGGCTTGTGTGTCTGGGGTTTTACTTGCTTTTGAAAACACGCTAACGCTAAAGTTCCCTTCCATTTTCCCTCATATGCCTGTTTGGTCAGCCTCTAACATCACAGTCTTAGTCTATCTGTCCATAACCAAATAGTGCTATGTTAGAAAGTTCTACGCTAACGCTAAACTCGTCCCGACAGCCATGCTGTCCCAGATTTTTCTTTTCTGGGATTTTCCCTTCAGCACTAAAGACTTCTGCAGTACAAAAATCTGTGTATATGAGATGATGCTGTAGGAGGAATAACAATCTAGTTAATCACCTGACTTGATTAACACTTGACGTGATCATCTTGATTAATATGATTAACTACCCTTTAATGGATGAGTGAAACTTCTCCTGAATAGGTGCTCAAAAGCTAAACGATATCATATCAGTCCTCCTCAATTTAATCAAAGTTTGCCCAACACAGCACACACACACATAAAACATATTAATGATTGTACATTAACATAAAACTGTTGTCGGAACCATACTGAATTTCACCAGAGAAGATTCAGTAAGCTACATCAGTGTCTACTTTTTAATATCATAGCCAAGTGACACTTCACTATCCTTACTAATTGATGTTATCTTGTTGTATCTCTGTTGTGGTCAGTGCTATCTTCTATGCTGTTGCATGCTGGGGCAGCAGGTTGAGGGTCACAGATGCCAACAGACTAAATAAACGGATCCACAAGGCCAGTAATGTTGTGGGGATGGAGCTGGACTCCGTTAGGGTGGTGTCTGAGAGGCAGATGTTGTCCAAGATAAAGACAATCTTGGATAACACCTCCCACCCACTCCATGACATGACATGCTGGCTAGTCACAGGAGCACGTTCAGTGAGAGACTGAGATTACCAAAAAGCACCACTGACCGACACAGGAAATCATTCCTGCCTGTGGCCATCTCCCTGTACAACTCCTCCATCTAACACACTGTGAACCCTGCAATAGTTACACCCTTTTTACACGCGCTCTTTTCTACTCTGGAATATTCTTGTCAATTTTCTTGATATTTATTTATAATCACCTTTGTTAATCCTTGATATTTAGAACTGAGTGATCTGTATATATTAGTGCTATTTCTTAAATGTGTAAAATATGTAACATAATGTATTGGTTTGAGTTTAGTCTGTTACTGTTACAGATTAGTAATTAAAGTCTCTCAGTTTATGTATTTCACTCATTTATTACCCATCACTATAACAGTGATATAAAGGTTAGACCAGTAATAGAGAAAAAGTGACCATTTATAGTAGTAGCTATTTATATTCTACTTATATTTATACTATATAGCTTCTGGAGGCTGATTATTGATCACTGGTGTCAAAGTCAATTATTATAAATTTCAATAAAACAATAAAACAACTAACTTAACCCCTTTCTTACACCCCTTGTGCAGTTGATGTTTGTTAAATCATTGCAAACAGACAAATATCTCAAAAAAAATATCAAAGAAGTGTTCAATAAACTGTGGGAGTCACTATTGAGTACCATTTTAAAGTGGGACTGCCTTTTCTAACACAAAAATTAGAAATCGTGTGTGTGTGTGTGTGTGTGTGTGAGTACATATCTTTTAAGGGATCACATAACAATTTTATTGCACACCAATATTTTGAGCACATGGATACAAAAAAGGTTTTTATAAAAAATCCCAAATTGAACCATTAAATGATGTAGATCAGGTTCCATTACAGTGTTTTCAGTCAGTGGTGAAAGATAAAATCGCTCCGTTATTTTATTTAAAATTAAATCTGGTAATTTGGCCAATATTCTCAAGGTTTTCCCCTTATTATAAAAGGTGAAAAGGTCAATTTCAACACGTCAAAAACAAACCCCATATTTCCTGTTGAGAGGTCATCTGCAGCGTACCACTTTATTTTCTTTCTTTTTATTTTTTGCACCCACTTCTCTGCTAATATCCAGGCAGGGAATGCTGGGACCTCTTAATCCTTTTCATTTTTCTTTCATTTAGCTAGTAGGAGCTTTCACAGTGAAACAGATGTGCTTGGTGACAGACTTAAAAGCCATGCAGGTGTCAAATAATTGACACGTTGTATTGTCACAGAGTACTAATGGTGAGAGCCCACTTCTGATTGTATTGTATTTGGGTGGTTGAGGCTGTCTCTGTCCCGCAGCAGTTTTTGCTCCATATCAATACAGAGTTGTTCAGACTGATCACCCTCATTGTGTCATGAAACTTCAAGCGGGAGCGGCCTCTTTCTGTAGGTGTGAGGGGGTGGGGGTGGGGGTGGGGGGTTTCAGTTGGTTAGGGCACATTAGCAGGAGTGATGAGGTGATCATCAGGAAGTTTAAAATACAGATAACTCTTTTTAACAGTGAGCACTAATTTACACAACAAAACTTATCAGTGAACCGCAGATATTGACCTGTTATTTTAAAAGTACATGCTACGAAAGTGTTAACGTTGACCTTGTTCATACTTTTTCTTCTCCTTTTGGTTTGTCGTCTTTAAACAGTTTGAAATGCAGCAGTAAAGCTTCTTGCTGGTTTTAGGGTCGAATCATAGTTCACAGTTCTCTGCAGTGGCTTTCTGTATGTTTCATAATTGATTTTCAGATTTTTCCGATCACTTTTAAAACTTTTGATTTGTTTGCAAATTACAGCAGAAACATTGCCCAAATGAGCCTTCATGTTGTTGAAAATTGTTTATTTCCTTCAAATGTCTGTAAAAATATATTTTTGTTTTTTTATTGTGACTTATTGGGTTTCACTCATCTGGGTATTGATTTTTCGTCATTCCTGTTACAACCGCTTTAGTGCTTTTGTTTTTCAGACAGTGTTTGTGTTGTTATTTGAGGTTTTACAGTACAGCTAAAAACTCTAGAATGTGTTACTGCAGCAACATTTGATCAAAATGGGACAGAAATATTATTTCGTCATACTGCATCAATTGTAAGCTAGATGTTTTAAACCATTTTTCCTATCATAACATTGTTTGATATTATGGGAAGAAAGAAAATAAAGGGTAAAAATGACCCAAACTTCACTGAAACCAAACTTTTAATGAGTAAAGAATTGATCCTTTGATAATTAAACCTCTCTGGAGCTGTTTTACATTAAAACGACCTCAGAATGACTGTTTCATTTGTAAGATATCTACATAGTCTGTTTTTAGACTGTAATATGACTAATCACTTAATGTTAGGTGAAAAAAATATTCCCTGTAAAGCAGCAGCAGAATGTGCTTGATATAGGAAAGCATACAAAATGTTAAAACAAGAAAAACTCAAGAGACAAACTCAAACTGCTCCTGTAATTCTTACTTGAAAGGTTGTGGTAAATTATTATTACTTGCATTTTATAGTGCAACCAAAACTCACAAATGTTTTACTTTAGCAAAATTGAAATTAAATACTGTATATCGCCCGTGCATTTAGCACTCAGACAAGGACTGTCGGCTGCGTTCTACGATGTGTCAGGCACCCCCTTTGGTGAAGCTATCTGACTCCAATCCCTGTGCTTCATCAGTGCCCACCAGGGGGTAATTACACTCGCAAAGCTCTTTGTCATTTGAATTAATGCTCCAGATACACATTTGCCTTGTTCTGTTATCTCTGTGAAATATGTAGATAAACCTTACAATCATACAACTTCTAACTGGGGTCTCTAACTGGCCTGACTCTGGGTCAAAAATAACATTTCTTAATATTCACACACTTGGAGAGAAATATGAACACACAACTCCAGCTATATTTAAAGATAATAAACAACTGAGGAAAATACAAACTATACTTCAACAGAATGTGTTCTTTAGTACTAAAATGGTCCACACTGATGATCAAACTCCAGTAACAACAGTGATGAGACAAGGACGCAGGTATCAAAAAATTGAAAACAATTTATTTTAAATCACAAAACGTTATAAAATGGACAGATAACTGAAGCAGTGTATCAGTGATGCCCCCGCCCCCCTCCCAAAAAACAATCAGACTATCTGATCAATCAAAAGTACAGTTAAACACACAGTGAGAACAAATTACAGTCAGTAATCTTCCTTTTCCTATTACTGCAAACTACTAGATGTTTCAATCGGTTATCACTTCCTTAACAGGTTTCATCATAACTGGAACAGTCTACAAAAACATGTTTATATAAAAAGCCTCAATTTTTTTCTTTCACTAATGGAAAACTTTACGCAACGGCTTCAGAACAAAACATTTCAACCTCATCGATGGTTTCATGTGTAAAATGATTTTATTGATTTCACTGAGCAGTTTGTCTTAAGATTATATGACGAGTAATTAACCATCTTTTACTGTAAAGTAGCTGCTTGTTGCTGTATTTGCTTGATATACATTAGAAAAATGGACTGTAATGCAGTTGAAACGATGAGCAAAAATCTTAAAACTGAGAAACTTCTGCGTTGTTTGCAAGCTCCTGTTTGCACCCCTTCAATTCTGCCATTACAAAAAAATCCAAATATGTGCTTTTCAACTACTTTAAATGATACAGCTGCCCCATTTATAATTCTTATTTGCATTTAATTGTACTTTTGATTTTAGCCTATTCCGGTTCTCATCCTCAGGAATCTCTGATGTACAGTCACAAAAAACCCTTAAAAAAAAACAACAACAAAAAACCAAAAAAACCCTACTTCGCACTTTATTTACACTTTTCCAAATCTTTCCGCACGTTTCATCTTCTTTGCCTGCAGAGACAAAAAGAAAGAAAAGATTAATCAGCCTCTTTATTTCATTCACTGTGGTTAAATTACATGGCATTGTGATGAAATATGAATCACACAAAACCAAAATCGTACCTCGACGTCGTCTCCACCAACTGAGCCCGCGCTTGTTAGGACTCCAAACCGCTCCTTCCTCTTCTTAAGCTTCTCATCCTCCTCAATCTGAAAAAGTCAGTATAATATTAATGCTTTAGCTATAAATTATTTTGTAATATATAGTATTACTTAACATTAGCACAGATTCTCAAGGAAAAGTAAACAAAAACTAAATAAAAGGGCAAACAATAAAGACAAGAAAAAAAGAAAAAAAGAATCAGAACAACATTTAACCTCCTAAGACTCGAACTCTTTTTAATTTCTCTTTGCTATTTGGGCTGATTTGGACCAGATGACAAAGAATTATCTGATTTTTTTTTTTTTTTACCCGATTTTTGTTTCTGAGAAAAATGAGATCCACATAAGAGGACATTTGTTTTAAATTTTGATAGAACAGTGGCAGCATAATGTTCTCGTAAGTGGATATCAGGGCCTTGTAGAGCAAAATTTAGTAATTTGGTCTAGACAACCCAAAATGTGATGCCCACATGTGGACGTCAGGTCCTATGAGGTTAAAGAGGGTTAATAAATAAAGAAAAAACAAGTACTATTAGGGCTGTTCGATATAATGACATATATTTTATGACGATATGAAAACGTCTATCATTTCATATCACGCTATTGTTTGTTTTGTGGTGTCACAAATATAATGACGACAATTTTTCTTCCAATTTTAAACAGATCATCTGCAAAATAAATACATAGAGTAAACTTTTTTTATTTTGATTTATTGATTAATTTTAATTTCAGGCTTTTCAATGTCCAGCATGAACCCTGATTCATTAGTTTATACACCACACACAAAAAAAAACCACTAGAGCTCACCTTTTGAGAAATAGATGAGACGTTCATGCCAAATCTTTCTGCCCTCTTCTTCAGCTGATCGACGTTCACCTTTAACAGAGACAAACATGATGATTCAGCGTCCTTTTTGAGTCAGATGGAGCAATAAAGAAATAAATGATCAGAATTTTTTTTTTTACTTTGACACTTACCGCAGCTTTACTGTTTACAACGACACCTGTTTGAAAGACAGAAAGTAGAAAACTGTGAGAAAAACCATAATAAACACTGAAATACTTGTAATAACACTACTACTAATACTAATACTACTAATACTGTTGTTAAGGGGTTGGATGTGGCTGATTACAACTGATTAAATCTATGTTTAGCAATTTTAGTTTATCACTATCAACTTTTATTGGCTGAACATGAAATCTCACTTTAAATGAAAACTACTGCAGTAACAATTTCCCAGAAAAAAAAGTATTTTCCATTTATCTTTAAATTAGTTACATACAGAAATACATTTAAAAAGGTTGTATTGTTCACCATATCTGTACTCATCGCTCTCCACAGGCTACATATGAGTATGAAATGATCAAAAAGTTCTAGGTAACATCTCACATTTACCTGATTGGCTGATCTCCAGTTGAACATCATCTTCTCAAACACGTCCACATGGCTTTCAGCACAACTGTTATTTTTAGATTGCACCATGGAAGTTCCTTTCTGACCAATTTAACTGCTCTGTGATTTAATCTGTCTTGCTCTGCATATTACTTGATATTTTTCACTTTTCATGCTGCTTCTGCACTGTGAGTCCTTCAACTACTCCAGTGCGTAGAGCAGGGCCACAAATCAACTGGTCAGAATGAGACCTCCATAGAACGATTTCAAAATAAGCTACTGAAAGCTATTTGGAGGTGTGAGAGAAGCTGACATGAAGGTGATGATCTGCTCATTTAAATCAAGCAGATACACAAAAAACCCCACAATGTTACAGAAAATATTTTTCATATGATATGTTAATGTATTTTACATGAGCTATCACTAACACTTTGTATTTAATTAAAGGTGAAACAGACTCATTGCCCCATCTTGTGGTTTAAACTGGTACAACTGTTTTAAATTTAGTTGATAGTTTTGATGAATTCTGGGAAATTTTAAATTCTTCTTGACGGAATTAATTTATAACAAATAACATTAATTATAAAATTCTTTTTTTTTTTTTAAATAAAAAATAGATTTTTTTCTAGCAGTAGTATAAGTTAGTGCTATCATGGTATTATTATTATTGCACTACAATAATACAAAGGCGTATATAAAGGTTTACAAAGGCTTATGTTTCTTCTCTATAGTACAATTAGAAAATAAAACATTTTGTAACGTCATCATATAAAATAAATAAATTATGAATAAAATACAAAGATTCAATTTAAAAAAACAAACATATTTTGACACATGCCTACGAAGTCAGTCCTTAGCTTCGATACATTTCTTATAAAAAAAAACATTTGTTTAGTAAAGAGTGACAACAGACCTGGAGAGGGACTTGAAGTAGCAGGTAAGCCAAACCTAGAACATGGGAGAACACATGTTTCAGTTTTAACACAGATTTACTGAAACATAAATCTGCTTCATGAACTACATGGGTGCTACTCGAGAAGTCATGACCATCATTTCTGTCATGTATGATGATGTTTGATTCATCTAAGTGATTGCTAACTCAGGGAGGAGTCACATAAACTATGCTATTTTTAAGTTATCACATTTTATTGATACAAAAAATGTCAATAAAATAAATATATTATAAAATGATAAACAAATTGAAATAACTCAAAAAGACAAAACATCAAAAAACTACAATTTAAAAGAGCCTATGAGGAAAAATAAGATCACATAAAAAATGCTCCAGATTTCATTGAAGTACTGAAATAAAATAAAGTCACATTGGAAAGATACAATAAAGAGATAAAGATTTGATTCATCGTGTTCTCGGACAAAAAGCCAAATGCAGCGAGCACAGTTATTCTACTGTTATTTTGAAAGAAGAAATAATTGAGGCCTCACCTTGCTGCACGTATAGCCTTCTTGCTTTCAGATGACGCCGGCAGGTTGAAACGTTCGGCTCTCTTCTGAAGTCTCTGCTCAACAAATTAGATAAAAAACTGACATTACTGCTGTACATGAAGTAAAGTCTAAATTCTAAACTTTGTATACTTCCTATTGAAATATCTCTTACATTTACACCTATACATTTGATGTATTACCCTTGCTCGTAAATCTATACGTTTTATTCATATACTCCTATAAATAGACCACTGAACTTTACTATGAGCTAAAATTCCCCTCTGACTCACATTTAACCTGACACATTTAAGTCATTAGTGGATACAAACAGGTTGTACACACCTCGCTGGCAGATAATGGAGGAGTTATTTTCACCACCTTCTTCTCGGCAGGCCTGAAAGTAAAAAAGTAAAATTTCAAACGTCAAAAAGATGATGCGAATCATAAATTTTAGTTTCTGCTGGCTGCCTAGAAGGACAAACATCGCTGGTGCATATGCTTCATAAATCTGAGAGTAACAAATACTTATTATTTGCTTAGTAAGAACATTTCTACACAGATAGTACTGAATGAGACCCAAATGTCACATTGTCCACAGCCAATAAGTGCTGAAGGAACAAAAAAAAGAAGTAAATTTAACGAAGATAAACTTACTGCTCAGGCTCGATCGTCTCAGAATCCTTGTCGTCTTTTACGTCGTTGGAACTCTCAACCTTAGTGAAGTCCTGAGATAAATAAATACATTTAAAAAAATTACTTCTCCACAATACAGTCTGAGAGGGGGATTTAAGGAGAGCATATTGTGGGAAACAATGTAAAAAATTACCACTGCATCCTCTGCAAGCACATCATCTACGTCCACATCTTCCTCTGTTGTTCAGAAAACAGGAGAAATAAAGAAAGAAAAAAGAACGAACATATATAAATATACAGAATATTTAAAAACAAAACAAAACATGGAAAACACTTAAAATGCATCCGCATCATCTGTAGAAACAATTTATGTCACACCCATCACATGCACGTGTAACCACCTACAGGGGTGTTCGATCTGTGGGTCCAGCACCCGAATACAGGAAGTGTGAATCGGCTCTTTGTTTAACTACCCCTAAACTGAACATATGAATATTACTCAGCAGGCAATGCAGAGTTCAAATGGAGCTGATGGATGAACTATACTCAGATTTTTACTGTTTCACAAAGTGCTAAAAAGGGAATTTAGATGTTAATTGGAGGATATTTTTTAAAGCAATATAGCAGGAGCAAAGCAAAAGCAGAATCTAATAATACGAATCACAAAATAACAATCAATCACCTCAATTATACTTATCTAATTAACACACTCTGAGCTAATGTTGATTTTGTTCTAATCTTTGAAAGGGGAGAGATTGGAGAGGAGATCGGGAACATGCAGGCCTGAAGATGCACTTCTCCCTCCCGTAAAGGTAGAATGTTCAGTAGAAAACAATCGAAGTCCAAATCTTCTTGAATTTATAATGTAATACGGCAAAAATGAGCAGAGAAAAAAAAACCATGAAACCAATTTGTAGGTTCAAAGTGTTCGTGTGATGGTGGCTCCTATGGCATTACTTGCTGCACTTTCTAACTGTGGACCCTAAGCACCGAATTTTAAGATGTGTTCTGCTCATTGCAAGAACTAGAGGAAAAACCACGCTGAATGTTCCTAGGTGCCTTCTTTTATACTCTTTTGGCTGTTTGCCTCCCCCTCTCTCTCTCCTCCTATCTGGACACCGAATCGCTGTCATTTATATATAATAACCTGATATCCAGACATACCCTATCGTCTTCTCCATCTTCGACCTTTCAACCATTTTTAACTAAGAAAAAGTTACCTCACTTAAATCACTTCATTACATTTGATTCTTTTCCATGTTATACTTAAAATAATTTGTTAATAATTACACCATATATGAGCCTTCAGTCAAGTATGAATACAAGTCACTTTGTTTCATTTATTCATGTAATTCCACTTCAATAAGATTTGTCTTTAGCACTTTCTCACATGAGCATTTATTTTAACATAATCCCTTTTTGATTCAAACACAGAAAAATGTTTTTTTTAACGCAATACAACTTTTTTTTTTTACTAAATCATACATTTGAAAAGTCAGACATTCTTTTGTGGTGAGCGTCGCTCACCGTATACTCTGTTTATTATTAAACAATTAATGAATGAACTATCAGCAAAATCAGGTATGATAATTATGGTTCTGTGTTTAACTATTACAACACTTTACACCATTTCTTTTATTCAAAATCATTATACATGCATTATTCATGTATAATGTTGGGTTGCCAACAAGAATAAAGATGATCTAGCAAATATGGACAAGCTCTGTTTTAGCTAGCTAATTTCAGATATAAATGACTCTTCTCTCACGTCTCACATTGGTGGATTTTAAGCCCTTTATTTAGGCAGGTAAATGAAATGTTTTGTGCAAGCGTGCGAGTTAAATGAGTGACAGTATGAAAGGTAATGTTCCTCACCGTGTTCCTCCAGATAAGCCTGAAGTCGGGCGATGAGCTCCCCTTTGTTTCCCTTGGTCTCCAAACCTCGGGCATCGCATTCCTGCCTCAGTTCAGCAAGCTACAAATAAAAAACCAGAGTTCATTTACTTAAACCTGACCTTTTTGGTCATTAATCCATCTAACACAGACCATTTACTATTTATGTACAGAGACCACTATTACTTCTGTTATGTGGATGTGACAAATTTGCAGGTCAAAGAATATGTGAGGGTCAGCAAAAGATACATTTCATCATCAGTTGGTAAGCATCAGTCTTAGTGCAGACGTTTGTGTACCTGTCATTTTTTTGTGAGAAACTAGCCTACAGTGCAGCTACTACGAACGTGCCTGGCTGCAGCATTTTAGGACACTTGTGGATGTAAAGTCAGAGACCGAGTAAACTGAGCTGCACTTTTAAAAGCTAATGTTGGGCTAGCCTCGGGCAAATTAACTTGCTGTTAACGTTCTTACAGAAGGACAGAGACAGTAGGTGACTTTGTGTATATATATATGACAGTATTTGTTATTTCACATTCATTTAATATTTAATGTTTTTTCTCTCTCCTTAACCGATGTATTCTAACGTTAGCCCGCCGTTAGCTCTTTGAACACATGCCGGATGTTCGCCTTCTCAGCCGGACGTCATTTTGTTCTTCAAAACGGTTAATTAACGTAACCCCGACCTCCGGTCCTGCATCTAACTCCGGTTAAAAGCTATCTCTATCTTTAAAAACCGACCAAATGCGGGTTATAAAGTGCATATTTTAGGGAAATACCAACCTTAAGCTTCTGCAGCTCTATCACTTCGGCCATCTTTCTTTGTTGATGTGTTTACTTCCTCCAATCAAACCGGAGTTGCTCTCCTTCTCAGCTCCTCCACTCTCATTCGGTTTGTTACAGCGCCGCCTACCGCTGCGGCTGACACCCTGCAGGCGTGTGCACGTACAGAGCCCACGGTGTGATGATTGTGCTATTGCAGGGTCTTATACCTTACGGTATAAATTGCCTTGAGGCAGCTATTGCTGTGATTTAGCACTATATACATACAACTGAATTAAACTTAATTGAAAACTAACTAAATACAACTCATTAGTGATACCTTTTTAGTAGCAGGTTAGACCCACCTTTGCCCTCAAATCCGCCCCCAATCTTCAAACCTATTTTAATGCAAAGCTAACTGAACCTTGTGCTATATTAATGTAATATTAAAATAATTTTAGTAGATAGGAACACTAACATCCAAAGCAGGAGATTTCAGTCTAAATTGTAATCCTAATGAAGGTAACTCAGCTTGAACTGGTTAAGTAGAACATCAGCAGAGACAAAATATGAAAATAAAAACACCTCTATTTTCTGTTGCCTACACTGAAGAGAATGACTTTGCCTCTAAAGAGGAAAAAGTGTAGGCAAGGGGTTGAAGCGGATTCAGCAGGTGGAAGAACCCTAAAAATCAGTTGACTCATTGTGGGCTAACCCTAACCCACTACTGAGAGTTCCACTAGATTTTCATAGTGTACAGGCTGTGATCAGCTGACCTCCTGCTTTTTGTGGATTTACACAACTGAATTCAACAAGATGTCAGCAGTTCTCCTGGCTGACTTCCATCCCCTACACTGACAGACTGACAGTACACTGTTTATGCTGTCTTTATATTAGACAGTATAAAGTTTTGAAATTTGAAAACGTAAGGAAAACGTAAGGAGTAAAAGTAAAAAGCTGCCAGAAACATAATCTAGTCTAGCAAAGCACAGATGCCTTAACATTCTCCTTACAGTAACAAGGTATTTGTACTTTGTTACTTCGACATCTGACTGGGGCTCTTTCAACTGTAAATCAGCAGAGGCACCAGATTCTTATTATTACAACATCTTATGAAAAGTGTTGATTTTCTGTCAGTTTCTTGGTCTTCGTGGCTGATTTTTTTGCCCAACTGGCTTTCGGGAAAGATGCAAAAAGATGAAGGTGGATACTGAGACGGTTCATATTCTTGTTGCTAGGCAATAAGGCACCGAACATAACTCATCTGGCACCTTGTTGCAAATACACGCAAGAGACAGTCCTCAAATCAAAAATGTGTTTAAGAAAGTCTGTCTGTGTTTAACTGTTCCAACCTGCATCTTGTTGCTTTTTAAAAATTTTAAAGTAATTTATTTTAAAAACCATGTTTGATTTATACATTTCTTTTCTTTATACCCTAAATGTTTTTTTCTTTAATAAAGCAACAAATGCTGTTTTCGGTGTGTTACGTGACAAGTAGGTGGAATAAAAGAGTAAATTTACACATGAAGACAAACTGAAGCCTTGTTTGGGTTATGATTTCTGCTTGGACCAGACCTCCAAACTGAGCAGTGAAGACATGAAATACAAAAAAATCTTCCCACCTTCTGTAACACACAGATTTTGGTCTGACCAACCACCTCAGCCATGGGCTAAAGATGACAACCAATACAATTCTAAGAGATAATATATTAGTAAAATGATCAAAAAAATGAAAGCATAAAACAGTCCAGTGTCGCAGTTGCAAAATGGATAAAACACACAATCCAAGGCCAGAGTCAGCGATGCTTCAAGTCAGTTGCATTTTACATGTCAACGACTTTAACAGGGATCAGCAGTTGTCCACAGAGACACCACCCAGTAAGTAGAAGGCTAGTAATCACTCCAGCCTCAGCAACCCAACTCTGCCTTCAGGCTGCGGCTTATAGTAGGTCCCGGCCTGCACAGAGTCGTCTTAGATCTGGCCATATGACACACCTGCACAGAGAGACAAAATATCAAAGCAGCATTTGTAGTGTGGGCTATTCGTCGACTAGAGTATCAGTGCAGTCAAATACACCTGCCTTCAATTAATCCAATCCAATCCCATCACAGCCACGGGCTCACAGCAAATGTGACACACAAAACCACTCCCAAACCAGTGCAACTTCCCACAGCAGATATGGAGATGAATTAAAGGCAACATTAGTCCACTGTAGTGCACCTTCTTTCTCTGCCGACTTGAGACAGGCTTAAACTGACTCTGTGACAGAAGATCTTCATGTTGGAGTGGCAAAGCCTCCTAACCAGGTCACATCAAGGAGAAAAGGTCAGTTTTAGAGTTTACACTGAATTTTGACACCAGGAAGTAAAATAAAAGCTTCAAAGCCAAAGCAACAAGTGAAGGTTCATTTTCTTGCAGTTAAATAAGAGGATTGGTCCAGTCTTATATTCATCTGTGATTTTTGCAGATAGCAACAACATCCCACCATCAATCCCATTTTATGTAACTTGTAGAAACACAATTAAGGGTCCAGTCAAGGTTTTGTTTTGCAGGAGGTTATTTGTTGGTTTTTCACCCTCATTTACAGTGTTCAAGAGGGGGTTTACATCTTGAATGAAATGTGTGTATAACAAAAATCTGGTGTACATTAAGTAATATCAAAAAATGACAGAACTCTGAAGCAAAATTATTATTTTTTCTTCACATCAGTTGGTTTGGATTAGTGGGTTTGGAATCACAGCTTTAAATTTTTTTAAAATTTTAATTAATGTGGTTATTACCCCTTAGTAACATTTTAGCAGCTGCTCAATGAAATCTTTTTAATCTACGACTAATCTACTTTGTTATTTCTTTAAATTTTTGCCTTATTTTATCATTATTTTCATGCTCGTGTTACAGGGTTTACGTTCAGCAGATGAAAAAGGTCTGATCAGGATTTGCTGTGAATGTGGACATTGTTTGAAAAGAGGTTTAAAACGTGTGGCCGTTTGGCATATGATACGGAGACAATAAAACTTTGAGCAGAGTGACTTTAAAGTTGCTGGAAGGACAAAGCCGGATGAATTTAAGGAGTCACAAGCTCTTCAGTAATCCTCATTAAGGTTGCATTCCTCCCATTTCATTCTGCAGGCCTCGCTTAGCGTTGTGTGTGACCTATTGTTAGAATAAAATGTAAAAAAACAACAAACCCTCTCCATTGTGCATTTTACATAACATTTCAGATATTATGGTGTATCTCAATGCCACAGTGAAGCATATAACTGTTATAACTTCTACAGATTGAGAGCATTTTTAAAAATGCTTTTATTTATGTTCAGTTTTTTATGATTTTGATTTGACAGCATTTCAGTGTAAATCAGTACATAATAGAGATGGATCAGGTGACTTTAGGAGAGATTTAGGAGCTTTCATACTTAATTTTAAGACCAACAGAATGCAGTTAGGATCCTCGTCTGTTCCTGGTGTATTGAACTCTGTTGAATCATTAAGTTGTCTTTCATTGTGCTGGCAGATGATTTACATTAGATCTAAATACAACCAAAAAACAAACAAGTACAAAAAACAAATACAAAAAGCAGAAAACGTATAAAGGTTTGGATAATTACACAAGTAAGTTATAAACGCGATGATAATATTTGTGATATTTGAAAAAGTATATAACAAGTAATAATATTCATATGATAACACTTTAAGCTTTATCATATGAATTACTGTCAACAGTCCAGGATCAGTAACATGCAACAGTTATTTTTGTACACTTTTGTGCTGTTATGGTTACAGAGTCTCTCTCTCTCTTCTTTCATACATTTTCATACAAAAAGGTAAAAGATTAAAAAAAACTATTAAACTGTTTAAAAAACAAACCAGTAAACAAACTAACCTCACATCATGCACACTAGTCCGTTTAGCTTCACCCTCGTGATTTAAAGGGGATCCTGGTGTAACAAAGATTTTTATATATTTGTTCATGTTAATAATGCTTCAGAATAACTACAATACGTTTGAAGTGATGCAAATATGCAGGTACTGACAGTAAGCATTACATCTGAATACTATATACTTTATTTTATATCACAATGTTGTCAATAGTGCTGGAATCTCGGTGTGTAACTGATGTTTTTGAGCTCTTTTTAACAGTTATGATCAAAGACTCTCTTTATCTCTGCGTCTGTATAAAAACAAACAATAAATAAATCAAATTAAAGATGGATTGGACAGAATATGTGTTTCTCTCAATCTGATGAATATGAACAGATTGAAAGTTTAAATGTAAACTTTATTTTTAAATTAAAATCTGAAGTTACACGTTAACGCAGAAATATTTTAATTAAAAAGTTATTACAGTAACATAAACTAAATACTGAATCCAGGCTGAAAAATATTTTATTAGATGAAATTTAAAAAAATTGACCATAAATTACTACAAATTATATTATAAGGTTATAAAATTAATTAAAGTAAAAATAAATACTGATATGGGAGTCAGTTACCTTCATAAAATGCAAACATTTGTAAAATAACATCAATTGTAATGTTGATGTTGATTTTCAAATGATAGAAACTGAACTGAAAGTCGACTGGAAATGAACTGTAACTGAGCTGAACTGAAAAAAACAAACAAAGCCACATTAGCATGATAATAAATATCACTAATGTTTATTACTTGGTAATAAAAATTTAAAAGAAAAAAGTAAAATCAATGCAAAAATGCATTAAGTCCTTAGATGACATGTAGCTTAATGATACTTTAATGCCACTGTACCATTTTAGTATCTAGGTTGGCTAAACTTGAGCCTGAACTGAGTCTGAGTAATTAAGTACATAAATTATATGTTTTATATAAGTTTTATAAATAAATACTAATGTCAGCTGTAAAAATGTATTGTAAAAAGTGAAATGTTTTCCTCTTAAATGTAGCGTAGAATGTGATGTTAGTAGAGTAATGCAAAGTAGGCCTATGCAGAATTTGAGTGAAATACTTACTAGACTTTCACTTGTGAACTTGTGAACTTATGTTAAATGTGGAATTAAACATTCCTTAAGTGATTGTGTGGCTCTTTCCCAGCTGGAGGTGTGACTGTAATCCCTGAGCTTTGACTCTATGCACACCAGGCCAGTCGCTCCAGGCGCCCCGAACTCTGAGTGGAGGAGGAATAATGAGGAAGGAGGCGTTTCTGCTGCTAGTGCATCATGTGAGGTCAAACATCAGACCGTTTATAAAGCCAGTTTTCTGTCGCCTGCTGCTCACTAACGGGATATTTCACAGAGATGATGTGGACGTCTGCTGTGCTTTTGGTGCTGCTGGCAGCAGCTTCACAAACTGTGGCAAGTGAGTAAAGAAAATGCTTTTTCATTTAAAAATGCTTTAAGCAGTAACAGGAAGACGCAGAGTCGCGCATGATTTAGATAAGAAATCTTCAGATTTAAAGAGAGAATTTTCAGTATTAGGATGAGATTTTGATTCAGCATCACAAACGTAAAGATGAACAAACAACCTGGAGAAAGCTTTAAAAATCAACTGTGTAAAAGTAGCTGATAAAGAAATATTAATAAGTTTCATACACTCCATTAATATTTAACTGGCATTTTACTGCCATACCGGAAGACTATTTTTATAATGTTGTGAGATTTGGGTGTGTTAAAATGTTATTGTGTACTGTTATATGAATCTCTGCAAATAACTGAACCATTCATTTAAAGTAGTAGAAGTAAAGTAGTAGCATTCTGTTACCGAGATTGTAGATATGAGTGATTAAAACATTACTACGTGTATTTTACACAGATTTAGTTACATTTGTATGGAATTCATTTGTCCACACAACAGTTTTAAATGTCCAAGTACCTTCAGAACCCCGAAGAATACAAATTTGATTTGATTTCTTTCATGTTATCCTTCATATTTGTTTTTTTAAACTAGAAAATTGCTCACTGTACAAAGAAAAAAATAATACAATCTATTTATTTCTTGTTTCTAAGCCACAACTCTTTAGATTATTTTATGAATATGGGGTAAAAATAGAAACATTTAGATGTGGTATTACCATGAAACTTGTGTAGATGATTATTTACACTAAGAATCTTATTTTTATATTTTTTCTGAAATGCAAATGAAGCGTTATCTCTCTAAAATGGCTCTACTTTGCATACTTCCACAGAAATCTGTGAATATTTGATAAAAGCTTCTTCAGCATGTCTGTTTAATTTTGATCACAGGTTTCCTCAGAGAGGGAATTTAAACTTAATGTTTTGTCACTTCACAAATAAGAAATACAACCTGTGTAGTAACATAAAGAGCGACATGCATACGCAGAGTCACGGTGATAACACATTACAATGTTGTGGTCTATAAGATGTGACCTCTGACCTCTTTACTCAACCACGCATGAAAGACATGACACATGAATAACACAGAATTCAGTCTTTGCAGAACAAGAAGCCAAACACTCACTTTAAAAACTTACAGTAAATAAAAAGAGCTGGGAGTTACCGATTGCTGTAATAATTCCTCTTATCCAGCCTTTGAAGAGCTTTCTTGCTAAATGATGGGCAACAAAACCCAAAACTTGAATAAATAATAAAGTGGAGCGGCTGTCACTAAATTCTGCCTCAGCTCCCGACTAAACTTTTTACACATCTGACGTTCACTCAAGTTTTTCCATGAATTGACTGAAAGAGGAATGTGATTGCTGTAAAATAACTGAGGCTAAATTCATAATTGGAGAGTCTTTATCTGCCAATAGGTTTAATCCAAACTCAACCCTGCATGTGACGCTGTTAATCACACACACTCAGCTGAGCATCACATGAGAGGGATTGAGATCAGAGCTCCATACTGCAAAAACCCCTCATTCATCTATTTATCCACCTTCAGCTACAATTTATAAATCAAATCATAGCTCCAGTAATAAATAAATAACAACAGTGACCTTTGGGCTGCTGTAAGAAACAACAAAGAGGTTTGTGAGAACTATAAAAGTTAGTTTTAATCACTGGGACAACTCCCTTTAATGGCACCAGTTCTGTTTAATTACTACCAGATAACAGAGAATTACAAGAAAGCTTTAAACCCACAGTAACAAATTAAATCTTTAGTATGGAGGAGAGTTTGTGTTCTGTTTTAAATATATTTATTTCCGATATTTCAGAGCCCAAAAACCGCTTCACTCGTTACCCGTCATGGAACACCAAGATGTACCCGATCTGGAAAGATGGAGACCCACGATACAAAGACTCTTGGAAAGGTACATCAGTTGTAAACTATCTAATCTAAATCTAAATCTATCTGTGTGTCTTTAAAGATGTTTATTTTATTCATTTATTTGCTTTTTTATTGTCCTGAATGAAGTATTATACTGACACTTTCATTTCTGTCTTTGGGACAGGAGGAAAAGTGACGTTTAATGTTGGAAATGATTCCCCAACTTTGACTGGAGCCGGAGTTACCTTCACTATTGACCTTCAGTTTCCACGCAACCAAAAGGTGCTGCCTGATGGAGACGTGGTTTGGGCTGAAGACTGCGTAATCAACGGTAACGCATGCACGTGACTTAATGCATTTATTTAATCAGTGCAATTAAAAGTGTTTTGCAGCGGTCAGTCCCCACAGGAAGAATAATAATGAATTATAACAACTTTCCACATTGCACCATCACTTATTTAACAACAGCATGTCAGAGGCTTATCTGTGAAATCATAAATTATTAGAATTTCTCTTCTTGTTACAGGAACAAAGCATCTTGAGTCTGAGCCAGTATACCCAACACAGAACACAGACTGGGAGGCTGTGTTCCCTGATGGGACGCTAGTGAAAAAAGACAAGAAACCCGCCTACGTGTTTGTGTGGAAGACCTGGGGTGAGAGGAGCTCACTTCTACTAATAAATGAGTAGATGAAGAACAAAATGAAATGCTTCTATGAGGAAAACAAGACAGTGGTGAGGTGTGCAGTGGGAGTGGCAGATGGACTGAAGGTGGGGCTGTGATTACAAGTGGAGGAGAGCCTGGAGAGGTGGAGATGCTCTGGAGTGAAGAGGAATATATGTGTGTGAATTAGAGGGAAACAGGTGGAAAGGTAAACAAGGAGTAGAGGTAGTGAAGGCAGTTGGGTTTAAACATCCAAAGTAACAGACGATGCTAAAGAGAGGTGAAGAAACTTGAAGCTGAAACTTGTTTTCTTGTACTGAGATTTATTACGACTGTATATCTATATACATGTCAGAAAGCATTGAAAAGCACTACAGTTTCTCTTTAAATGATCTGTTCAGTGTCATCTCACTGGGCTTCTGCTGCTCATTTGGCAGGTCAGTACTGGCAGGTGGCAGACGGGCCCTCCTCCTCCCTGACTATCGGCACAGATGACATCCCTCTGGGCTCCTACACCATGGACATCGTTATCTACCACTACCGCAGCAAAGAGAAGTTCATTCCTTTGGGATATGCCTCCACGCAGTTCTCCATCACTGGTTAGTAACAGACAGAAAACAGAAACATAGCGTTCAGGTCAGGCAAAGGAACAAAATAGTGGAATTATAATTTAGTAGAAATATGCATGAAATAAAATAAGATTGCACTGCATAATAAGATGCTAACTGAAACATTCATCAAAAGCAGCATGGCGCGCACACATAATAAATCTGTTTGTTGCTTAATAAAGCCTAAAATAAAGGAGTGAGGGGAAATATTTGCTCTCACGTTCTCTCATGATAGTCATGAAATGCAAATCTTTATTTGTTAACATCATGCTTTGGCGTCCTCCTCAGATCAAATCCCCTTCGCTGTCTCTTTGGACCAAGTCAATGACATCGAGGTGGCCGACATGCGCTTCATCCAGAACAGGGCGATCGCCTTCACCATCACTCTCCACGACCCCAGCGAGTACCTCAGCAACGCAGACATCACCTTCAACTGGGACTTTGGGGATGCAAGCGGGGCTCTGATTTCCAGAGAGCTGACTGTCACTCACACCTACATCAGCTCGGGCTCATTCAAACCTAAAGTGGTGATCCAGGCGGTCATCCCGGACAAGGCCTGTGACCCACCAGTGGATACCCCAACCAAGACCCCTGGTCCACCTAACAATCCGGGAACCACAGGTAGCACACAGTTATTAAAGGATCATAAAAATACATTCCAATTAATATATATGTAAAACCTGTGTCCAACAGACCGAACAGAGCACAGTGAGGTAATTCATCTAATACTAGGGATGCAACGATACCAGTTTTTTCAAACCGATACGATACTTGGATCTGAGTACTTGCCGATACAGAGTACAAAAACCGATACTTCTACTACACACACACAAATGCAATGAATTGGAAGACAGGTTTTATTTTATTCTCTGCCGATAAAAAATAAAATCTTAATAAAAATCACCACAAAAAAATTTCAAGTGAAAAATAAGCACTTCTGTTAAATTATTGCGGAGTCTCCACATTGTAATTTAACAAAATATCACTGAACTATTGCCACTGTCCCGAGCTTTCAGAATAATAAATAAACACTTCTGTTTATTTATTATATTTCATATCACAGCTCGAGTATGCTGAGAAGACGGTGCAATCCTATGTTTTCCACGACCGGCATTGGCTGGTCATCCAGAGCGATAAAATAAGTCAGAACCTCTGTTATTTTAACTGCCCGTGGATTTTCTCTTGACATTTTTCTTCGCTTTTCCAAAACCTGAGTTAAAGTTGGCTGTTCCACACTGCTGACATTTTGTTTAGCCTAGCTACAGCAGCCTCCAGTTTCTCTTTTTTGCTGGAGCCGCCAGTCTCACTCACCTAACCCTGTGCCTGTTTAGCGCGGGATGTCCCCCTAGTGGCCAATCTAAAAAACTACAACAGAAATGACATGCCACCCTCTGATTAATGAAATAAGTTGGTATCGGTTCATGGTATCGGTTAACTTTTATGAGTATGAGTACACACACATTTTACAGTATCGGCCCCGATACCCGATACCAGTATCGGTATCGGTGCATCCCTATCTAATACCCACACATATCTCATGCCATCAATCAAGTGCTTTTAAATAAAACAGCTTTTTTTTAGTCTTAACATAAATTGCTTTCCAAATTTGAGCATCAACTCTGGTCCATAATCACTGGAACACACAAAATACACTTTATGAGACTCATGAGGCACAAAGTCTGTATCAGAGGTTGATAAAGAGTCCTACTAGTAGCCACTGTAGCCACTGTAGCCCAGGGTGTTTGATAAATGTGCATCTCCAAAGTAGGAAGAAAGCAAGAAATGGCAGAGCAGCAGCGACTTCAGTAATTAGATAATGAGTTATCATTAACACAGATGGCAAATCCCAGTCTACCTTTCTCTGAGACAGGTGAGCAGTAATTCAGTCTTAGTTTCTTAGTTTGATTCAAGAGGCTGTCCTCAACAGTCCTGAACAGCTTCCATACAGCCTTCAGATATTTGCTTTTGATTTTAGTCTTAGTGAGTCTGAGTCATTTACTAACATGAAAAATATTATTCTCTAGATTTAGATTTTTTTTTCATTTTTTTCTTTTCAAATGTCAAGTCAACACTGTATCAGTATTATTATGCACATAGATAATTACATTAACTCTCACTTGCTGATGAATTCAACATTTGGTGTGAAAATATGAATTAAAACATAATAAAGTAGCCAAAATAAAGTGAATTTTGCCAGATCCCACAGCGAGTCACTCCACATGTTTGCTTTGGCAAAGTTTTATACTGGAGGCTCTTCCTGATACAACCTTGCCCAAAGAGATTTGTGTCTCTAGCTGGAATTGAACCAGCGACCTTTGGCTTGCCAAAGTGTAGTTAAAATGTGAAGCACTACACTACATTTTATTTGTTTAATTCTCTTTATTTTACTTGGAAGTCCTATTGAAATAAAAATCTGTTTTACAAGAGAGATGCGGTCATGGTAGCAGTCATTCAGACTCACTACATGTTAAAAATGTGACAAATACAACAGTGGTATTTACAAATACCCATAATAAAAATAATTTATGTTGCTTCCTTAAAATTCAGCAATAGATATAATAACATGTTTAAACTGAAATCTTTATGCAAAGTATATAACGTCTAAAAACTATCAACAAAACATGAAAGAACAACCAAAATGATTTTATATATAAAATAATAATGTGAGATATCAAATGAAGTTAAACTATGGTCAGGCTGTACTTTTATGTAATACCTGTTTGAACCACAAGATGGTGCAGTTGGTTAATCATATCTTTCTTCAGGAGTTGAATGGGAAAAATCTGTTAAGCAAATGGGGCTGGAGCTAAAAGAAAAAAGACCCCCCCCCTCTCCCCAAACAAAACAAAACAAAACAAAACAAAACAAAAAATGTGCATCTGAAAGCAGTTTAACACAGAAACTTGTAAAACGCTGCCCCCTGGTGACAGGAGCAGCAATTATCAGAAGTTAAGTTCAAGATGAACACAAGTTTAAAATATTAAAATTTACTGTGAGCAAATACAAGAAGTGATTGTAAAATAATAATTACATGATAATTATATATTGGTTTTTAGTCATATAGGAAGCAGAGGCTTCACGTGGAAGACAATTTTAGTTTTATGCAGCAGTGGTTGTCAAAAAGTGTTTTATAATATAAGGTAAAGAACTCCAGTGATCCACTATGAGTAAGAAAGTGGTGATGAAAGGGAGGAAGAACGATCTTTTTAGGGGAAGAGTCTGAGTGAAGGGCAGCCATCTGCTTTGATTGGTTCAGGAGTGAGGGGAAAAAGGAGAGATAAATGCAGAGCAGACAGATAGATATGTGTGTAATACTGATCCTGCCTTCATGAACGTAAATAAATATGTTTGCAGTGAAAGCTCCTGTACTGGCGTCTGCTGGGCCTGTACTGGTTTCCACCAAGTCAATTGGTGTAAATGTCAACACTGGTCCTTCGGACACGGAAGAGGACAACACCGAGTACGAGGCCTCCACTGCCCCCAACACTCAGCTGGCCCAGGAAACGCCAACTGTGGAAAAGACTCCGTCTCCCATCAACCAGCTGCTAGCTCACAGAGAGGCGGGGAACAGGCTGACAGCAGGTGAGCAACATTTGCATGAAAATAGTCAAAAGTTTCCTGGAAGATAAATGTTTCAATCTTAGCCACACGTGAGGTCACATGTGCAGGATTCGTACACATAAAACTCACACATGCTTCTCATTAAAGCATTAAGTACAGTTGTTTCATACACCTGGTCTCTCCATCATCCTCTTGTCCCTCAACCTCAAATCCAAACCTCAAACGGCATCTCTTCCTCTTGAGACGGAGTTCTTTGTTCCCACTGTGGCCAAGTGCTGCTCACAAGTGATCTGATTGGTCTGTTCGTTGGATTCTTTTGCTATATTGTAGCCAAAATTTTAGGGTCTTTTGTTGTGAACTGGTGATTCATTGCATTACATACATTAAAAATAAAATCTGAAATTGAACGGCCTGCCATTACTGAAACTTTAAAAACTCTGGCAGAGATATTAACGCTTATAAAAATGTAAAAAAGTCTAAATGACATTATTAGATGTAAAAACTTGTAACCTGCACTGGACTTCTGCATTTCACACCAGCAGTTATAGATTCAAAAGGATTATATGTGGATATAGATTTTAGATTCTAAATGTATAATGTTAAACCGTCTGTCACTTTTCCTTTCTGTCAAGCCGCTGAATGACTTGAGAGTGACTCAGCAGTCACGCCGTACAGTCATACATCAGTTGAGATTCTTGTTTTGCACAAAGAGACAATTCATGGATTACGTCATGCACACCACGGACTGGCAGCTGCCACGTGCATGCCGCACGTGTCCATCTACAGACGTGAATAGAGTGGATTAGAAAAATATCTGGGAATCTTTTAAATATCTATTACTTTCAGATACTTTCCCTGTCAAATACTGGAGCTTATCAAAATGTGCAGAAACAACAAAGCATCCTGTTAAAGGGCAAACATATCAGCAAGCGAACTGTCAGATGATCAGGATAAGATCATTCAGTGATTTCCTCAAATGTAAATGTGATGTAAATGTTTTTTGAAACGCCACCATTGTACAAAGCAAGCTGAGCAAATTAAAACGACTCTGTTGGACTTTATCATCTTTACATGCGATTTGCATGCTGGCAGGGAGATCTCAGTCCATTTTACCTTATTCCATGTGATTTGATTATGAAGCTTCAAAACGCACCAAAATAAGAGGCGACAGGTTAAAGGAGCAGTGAAGTAAGTAAGGAAATCCAGGAATAAACATGCATATAAACTAATCTTACTCCATAAATTTCATCTTACTAACCTAACTGCTGTCTGTCTCAGTCTTATCTCTATTCTGTGGTACAGTGTCACCTTTGAAAAAGCAACTTGTGGCTGCATTATTTAGATTATTCCCTTTGAATGTAAACAAAAATGTGTTTTAGTCGTCCTCAGTTTAGTACACTGCTGACTGTAGAAGATAAATGTTCAGGGACATGAAAACACAACACAGCTCCTGTTGTTTTCTAAGGTTTTGTAAGAGTGGTAAGGCTCTAACTTTAATGTTATCTTTATTCAGTAAAATAAGATTATTTTGTATTATCAAAGCTTTATCCCTGTAAGAAGCAGAAGGGACATTTCTCATTGCATTTACTTCCTCCATTCTAGCCCTTATTTGCAGGAAAAATGGTTAATTTGTTATATTACTAAGACTGAAATGGCTGATCCAAACTGACTGGATGGATCACATCCTATGGCCTTCACAATAACCAGATCTTCACCCATGACGGATGATGGACGGGTTTGTTAGACAAATGGTCCATCACTTTGATCTAAACACCAAATGTTTCATGAAGAGTGAAGGAAAAAGGAAAAACGCAGACAAATTTATTTAACAAATAAGCCTTTTATGTGCAGAATATAAAATAAAATACCAAATGTGCTGGAGAAAATTACTGAGAGCACAACAAAGGACAGAGAAGACTGATAATGTATGAACACGAAACGTGTAACAAGACACAAGAACATAAATAAATCAAGAAAAAGCATCAACTCTAGAAAACAGACTAGACTAAACTAAAACATAATAAAAAACCATCAAGGCACAGGGAAGGTAAAAAATAATTAAAGCTAACTCAATACAAAAGTAACCAGAACAGAACTCAAATTTTGAAGTAAACAAAGAGGAAAATCCAAAACTCAAAGCCTTGTATTCGAGATCCAGGTCTGTGACATAATGATGGAAAATCTTTTGGAAAAATAGTTTTCATCCCTCTAGCAGCGTGTCAGAGTCGTGGAAATGCCGAGGAGCGCTGATGCTGTTCCAGCATCTTACAAACACATTTTATGTTGATTTATCCTTAAATTTGTCTGTAACTCTATATGGTTTCATTTATGAATTCCAAATCTTAAATAATGTCTGATCTGTCTTAAAGATATATAAACAAAAAGAATACCAATACTAATCGGAAAATCATTATAAAACGAAATAATTTTGTAACCACAGAGTCATTCATGAAATCACTGATTGTTGGCTTATTGTCAGCTAAATGTGTGGATACAAAAAAGTGGATACTGGGAAAAAGAAAATACCACTGAGCAAAAAACAACAACTGATGAGATATTATAAAATGCAGCAACATTGTTGTTTTTAAAAAAAAATCATGAAATATTCCAGTTTGCGCTTCAAAAAAGGATATTTGGAGTCACCAAAGGCACAATAAAAATGTTTTATCTTTTGCATTTTCTTGCTTTTGCATCAGTTTGCGCTCCTGATGCAGTTGCAAAATTAAAGATGTTGCAAATCTTGTTTCACAGCAGCCAAAACAATTTGCAAAAGTTGCTGATGTGTCTTTGGTGCAAATTACAAATGCCAGTATGAATTGTTTGTGCAATAATTCTCTGGCTGTTCTCACCAGACACTAAGCGCACAGTCACACTCACGGGACAAGCTCCAGTTGTTGTGCTGGTTAAGAGGGATGCCGACAAAAAATCCTCCGATGACGACTGTGTGATATATCGTTATGGATCCTTCTGCACCAGCATAGAAATATTTGGTGAGTTTTATTTGTACCCTTTTCCTTAAATGTAAAAAACACACCCAGAGACTAATTAAAAGGTGATTATCAGTGAGATTCTTTCTCTGTGTCTTTGTTTTCAGAGGGAATTGAAAAAGTAGAGATTGTACACATGGACAATACAGTGATGGCAGCACCCAGGATGAACAAAAATGTTTTGGATGTCACCGTGACCTGCCTGGGAAGGTGAGCCGTCCTGCACCATGTTTTAAGCTGCCACAGAATAAATAAAAGCCTCTAAAGGAAATCTAGTCATCTTATTACATTCACAGAGGTGGAACATTTCCAATAATAAGAACGGTTTATACACAGGCTCCTTTGTAAACAGGCACCAGATGGCTCTAAGCACTCAGCCTTCCTGATAACATTGACTGTCAAAGTGTTTCGTGTGTGAGTCTGAGGCCAAGGGGAGAGTAGCTGCATGTTTGTCTGCTTGCTCAGGAAGTTTTTGGGGGGATGATAACATAATCGTACAGATGATCTGCTAAGATATGAGCTCTGTCATACTGTAACCAATTCCAACTAATTGAATCAGGAGAAATGAATCCTTTTTTAACATTAAAATCTGTTTTCAGTGTCTATTTTTTATTATAGTCGATTGCAGAGATGGGCAGTAACGCGTTACTTGTAACTTTTTCAAGTAACGAGTAGTGTAAGGGATTACTATTGCAAAAACGGTAATTAGATTACCGTTACTTTTCCGTAGGAATGCTGCATTACTGCGTTACTAAAACCGTGATTTTTTTGCGAGAATGTCTCATGACAGTGACGTAAGCGAGTGCGACATTCGTGACAACAGCTGTGTGCAGATCAACAATGGAATATATTTTAAGTGCAGAGAGAGTATGAGCGTGCAGTGTTTAAAGCGTGGAAGTACTGACCTTACTTTGAGTTTGATTCCATAAAAAGTGACAAAAACATTAGTGTCCGTTGTGTGTGGGAAGAAAACTTATTTTTACACCAAAAAACCCCCTAAACAACAAACAAGTTAAAAAAAAGAGACTTTTCCATCTGATTACATTTTGTATGATGGATTATGCAAAAAAAGTAGAATTGGGCTGACAGATCTATTGCTTTATCACCTATTCAGGTTGTAAATCGTGTTTTTAAAAAGTAACTAAGTAACTTAGTAACTAAGTAATTAATTACTTTTGAAAATAAGTAATCAGTAGAGTAACGGGATTACTTTTTTTGGGAAGTAATTAGTAATTAGTTACTGATTACTTTTTTCAAGTAACTTGACCAACACTGGTCAATTGTAAATGGCTATAATATAGAGAAATAATAACCATGTTAATTAGAAAGCAGCAGATTTTGATCTTATTCGCATAACAGAATGAATTATTTGCACTGCATTATTATGTGGTGCAAATAACTGTATCTAAGACACTATGGATTCACGACTGTCCCTGCTGATATGATCCCAAACAAGAAAGAAAATCCAGACATGCAGAAACAATTTGACCATGTGAAGTCCAATCTACTTTGTCCTGCTTACAGGTCTCCTGTTCTACCACAATATGAATGCGCTGAATAATTAATGTCTTCCATATGAGGCCTCAGCTTCCTATATGACTAATATGTGATTCTGGCCTTTATGTATGTCTTTAGTGATAAGAAATTAGGGGAAAGGATAACCATTATAACACTCATCAGTATCTACACTATTTTTTTTTGTTTCAAATGTTCTTTCCCCCCCTTTTACTTTTGTTCTTGGTTGTTATTATTATTATCAAACCCATTTAAGCCTTCTTTTTGTGAAAAGAAATTTGGCTTTGGAAGAAAAGAACCAGAAGAAAGTTGGCTTAAAGGGAATCGAAAGAAAGTTAAAACATTTAAGACGTTTAAGACAGTTAAACCAGTATCTGATTAAGAACTGGTTATTTTGAACTCTGGGTAGTGCAAAGCTATTTAGTAGAGTCCAAGAATCAAAGCAAGAACCTCTAAATGAGTAAAAATCGGCACACTTTAAAGTGTACAGTTTGATTTTACTCACTTTCTTTCTCCTGCAGCCTTCCCAAAGAGGTCTGTAGTGTGCTTTTGGATTCTGAGTGCTTGAGGCCAATTCACTCAGTGTGCAACATGGTGGAGCCATCAGAAGAGTGCGAGCTGGTACTCCACCACTTCCTCAATGACTCTGGTGTCTACTGCATCAATGTTTCCTTGACCAATGATGTCAGTTTAGCTGTAACGAGTACCAAAGTCCACGTAGACCTGGGTATGCAACATAAGCCCCCATACATCAGTAACATGAATTGATTTGGTTTGACAGCATTTGATGTGTCTGCTTCGACCTGACAGTGTGATCCTTGTTTCAGGCTCTGGTTTGTCCTCGTCTGAAATTATCGCCATGCTGCTGGGTGTCCTGGTATTTGTTCTGGCAGTCGGAATAGTGGCATATTCTTACAAGTAAGAACTTCAACTTATTTCTAGATGGCTGTTTTCTTATTACCTCCACCAAGGAGGTTGTTTTTGGTAGTGATTGCATGTGTGTGTGAGTAAAAAAGTTTTCAAGGTCAACTTGATTGAACTTAATGATTTATTGGTGGATTGATGTGAAAGTCAGAGTGATAACAACGTTATATAGATCTGTTTAAAACTCTGTTTCTTACTGCTATTGTTTGTATTAATAACAAAAAGATATATAGGGAATGATATATGGGGATTCAACATTTAGTAAAGGACACTGGTTATGATTTTTTCTGTATGTTACAGTAACAGGTTATAACCATTTAAATACATGTCAACTTGAACACGTGCAAAGTTTCTGAATAAATATTATTTTTTGCAAAACAAAACTTCAAAAATATTTTCATAAATTCACATTTTCAACTAATTTCACTTTATTTTATTATATATTATATTAAAATATAATATATACAACATATAATACTATTCCCTTAAAAGTAAATATTGCCCAGAGAGTGAGCTGCCTTTGTGAAGGGTTGTGCTCTCGAAGTGCTTCTTGTTTCATATATTTTAAGAGGAATACAGAGGAATAGGGTAAAAATAATATGCAGTCAACAGCTGACTTAGATATCATCATTAAGCTCGTTATGAAAGGCCAAAACAGAAACGAGAAATCAAAGTGTTTATTTGTAGCAGGCTGTTAACATGTCCAGTATTTTAACTGACTCGCTTGAGGAACCAGCCTAAGGCTATGTCCGCACGTACCCGGGTATTTTTGAAAACGCAGATTTTTCTATGTGTTTGCACCTTTCGTCCACACGTAAACTACGTTTTCGGTCACTGAAAACGGAGATTTCTAAAAACTCCGGCCAGGGTGGATATTTTCTAAAACTCAGTTTTTGCATTTACGTGTGGACGAGAAAAACACAGAAAACGCAGAAAACGCAGCGTCAAAGATGTGCGCCTTTTTTGACGTCACAGTGTGCGCCACGTTATTGTTTCGGTGAAATGTATTTCTACAATACTGTTACTGTTAATTGTACTCTCTGCAGTGTTTAAATGCTTACATACACACACAGTTACTGTCCCTGCACACATATGACTTGGTTCTGCTTCTATGCCCCAGCTTTGTTTACTATTTCCCACCGAGGCTTCTAGACCAGTGTTGCCAACTCCTCAGTAAGGAAAATCGCTATTGGTTGTCCTAAAAGTTGCTAGAAGTCGCTAAATGACGTCATCACCTAATTTGCATAATTGGTCATGCTAATGTAATTGTAACCTATGCTGCTGGAGAGAGAAATAACATCGTGGACGAGACATAAAGTGAGCAAAAAACGTCCTAAATGCATTTAGAATTTATTTAGAACTACAAATTAAATTTCTTTTAGCAATTATTGTTTTTTGTAATGTCTTTCACGTCTTTTTTAGCGACTTTTTTTTAGAAAAAAAGTCGCTAGGGGTCTGAAAACTCGCTAAATATAGCGACAAAGTCGCTAAGTTGGCAACACTGTTCTAGACTTCTGATTGGCCAACATTTCTACACGGTTAGGAATATATCGCCCCCTGTTGCTTTGGCATGTTCCTAGCAGCATTTTCCTTCATTTCTGCCTTTACGTGTGAACGGGATTATTTTTTAAAACGAAAACGGAAAATCTCAAAAAAAATTCAAAAATACCCGTGTACGTGTGGACGTAGCCTAAAGCAGCCATAAAAGGAACTGTGATTTTTCACATGAAGGTGACCACTTGTGCTACGTCACTGTGGTTACATCCATCTTTGATATACAGTCTTTGATGCACAAACATGACATGTTGGTAAAAAGACATACAAATCTGTAGGCCTTTACTTTGGGGCTGAACATGTAGCATAAAGAGTTTTTTTTATTGAGTTTTTCTTTGCTAAACAGAAGCCTGCTGCAGCAAAAAAAGACACCAAAAGTGTAATGAGAGTGAAAAACACAACATTACTGTCAGTGAACTTAAAATCGTTAAAAGGTTTTGTAGAGTGGAGGCGATGTGCATATAAGAATCTGTTGGTTTACTAATGAAGGCAACCCTGTTAACATTATTATTTCATACTTTAACATGAATAAATCATAAATGCTTGAAAACAGCCTGTGATTATTTTGCTCGACAGGCACTTTAAGTCCTACCGTCCTCTGAAGGAAGACGTCACTGTGTCTGGAGGCTCACAGCTCCGCGGGGCTCAAAGCACCTCTGGACCCTCGTCTTTCTGGAACATCCTGAACCGGCGAGGAGTCGTGGACAACTGCCCTCTGCTGCAGGACAAGCCGGTGTGAATCGTCACAGCCTCACACAGCTAAATACAAGTGGTTATGCGTGTCACAAGCACCGGGGATGTTTTTTTAAATACTTTTTTTAAGCATCTGTTGAATTACAGACACTGATGTGTTATATTTAGGATGAAATCAAACAATTTCCCAGAATTATACCTTAGACATGCGCTGATCTTTTTTTTTGTACCTACTTAAAGCAAGTGTGGTAGATATAAATGCTTAAATCTGGACAAAGTTTGAATGTTTTTTCAATAAACATTACTTAAAAGAGTTGTCTTTCATTTATGTTTTTGCAAATAAAGTGACTACACTGATGCTCTGCAGAGCTTATTGGGGGATTAAAGAAGTACTTCCCAATACCTTTCTGTATTCATGTAAAATCTGACCCTGCATTGCTTCTCATTCTAACTCTTCATTAGTAAAAAGTAGAAAAAAGAGAATTACTATGTGGCAACCAGAGGACTGCACAATTAATTCATTTTATTTCTCATCACTGATAAATAACAGCCTTGAGATACTGATATATTCTTTCTAAATTATTGATGATTATTCACGTATGAATTAATGACACCAGGTAGAAAAAAGTAATGGGTTTCTGCTGAAGTAATTGAAATTGAAACCAATTAGTTGTCCAGCTTCTGATTATAATAGACATGGTTAATGTTTAAAAAAACATAATATATCCATGTATATATTCTGACAAGCTTTGAGCTTTATATACAGAATCTTCAAAATTATAGCTCAAAATTTGAAGTTGGGCTGAATAAACACAGGGCAAAGGACTTCACATCACAGAGGTTTTATTTAGAAGACAGCCAAACTTGACATTTTCAAGAGTTTTTAGTCTTAACAGCCAAACTGACAAACATTTCTGTTTGGAATGCATTCAAAAACACATTGCAATCAATTATTATCTGTTAATGCTTGTTTTAATACTCCTCTCCTTCCTCCTCTCCCTCGCCCTCAATGGAGTCGACTCCCACCTCCTCATAATCCTTCTCCAGAGCTGCCATGTCCTCTCTGGCCTCGGAGAACTCTCCCTCCTCCATACCCTCACCCACGTACCAGTGAACAAAGGCACGCTTAGCGTACATCAGATCGAACTTGTGGTCGAGCCGAGCCCAGGCCTCTGCAATAGCAGTGGTGTTGCTCAGCATGCACACAGCCCTCTGGACCTTGGCCAGATCTCCACCAGGAACCACAGTGGGGGGCTGGTAGTTGATGCCAACCTTGAAACCAGTGGGGCACCAGTCCACAAACTGGATGGTGCGCTTTGTTTTGATGGTGGCAATGGCAGCGTTGACATCTTTGGGCACCACGTCACCACGGAACAGCAGGCAGCAGGCCATGTACTTGCCGTGGCGAGGGTCACATTTCACCATCTGATTGGCTGGCTCAAAGCAGGCGTTTGTGATCTCAGCCACTGAGAGCTGCTCGTGGTAAGCCTTCTCTGCAGAGATGACTGGAGCATAGGTGGCCAGGGGGAAGTGGATACGGGGGTATGGCACCAAGTTGGTCTGGAACTCTGTCAGATCAACATTGAGGGCACCATCAAAGCGGAGAGAAGCAGTGATGGAGGACACAATCTGACTGATCAGCCTGTTCAGGTTGGTGTATGTAGGACGCTCGATATCGAGGTTCCTACGGCAGATATCGTAGATGGCCTCGTTATCTACCATGAAGGCACAGTCAGAGTGCTCTAGGGTGGTGTGGGTGGTCAGGATGGAGTTGTAGGGCTCCACCACAGCGGTGGACACCTGAGGAGCTGGGTAGATGGAGAACTCCAGCTTGGACTTCTTGCCGTAGTCGACAGACAGACGCTCCATCAGCAGGGAGGTGAAACCAGAGCCGGTGCCACCGCCGAAGCTGTGAAACACCAGGAAGCCCTGAAGACCAGTGCACTGATCAGCCTGAGGACAGAGGAAGAGATGACAACCAGGCATGAGTTACTTCATTCAATAATTTAATTTGTGTATACATTTTATACTAGCTGCTTTGAATTCACCCACCAGTTTGCGGATCCTGTCCAGAACCAGGTCAATGATCTCTTTGCCGATGGTGTAATGTCCACGGGCGTAGTTATTGGCAGCATCCTCCTTGCCTGTGATCAGCTGCTCAGGGTGGAACAGCTGGCGGTAGGTACCAGTGCGCACCTCATCTATGCAAACAACATTACGTTAGTTTTGCTTTAACGATTTTTCAATTTTCCTACATTATTGTTCAGCGAGCGGTGATGACACTTACCGATGACAGTGGGCTCCAGGTCCACAAAAACAGCTCTGGGGACGTGCTTTCCAGCTCCAGTCTCGCTGAAGAAGGTGTTGAAGGAATCGTCTCCTCCTCCGAGAGTCTTGTCACTGGGCATCTGTCCATCCGGCTGGATCCCATGTTCCAAGCAGTAAAGCTCCCAGCAGGCATTGCCGATCTGGACACCAGCCTGACCAACGTGGATGGAGATACACTCACGCTGTGGAGAGAAAAGAAAAAGAAGAAAAAGGTCATCTCTCTATATTTAATTTGGATTTTAGTCCACATTTTGTCACTGCTTTTACATGTAACCTCTCTCAAGACATGCATCTTAAAAGTGGACACATTTAGTTGGCCCCTCTATCTGAGATGAGCAGTGCAGCAGGAGGTACCTCCCTGCACCACAAACAGCGGGGAAAAGAAATGCCTGACAGCAGCAGCCCCCGCAGAGGCAGGACGCTCTCCTCTTCCCTCCAGTGTTTTTTGTCCTCTTGTCCTTTTATCCCTCTCTCTTACCCCCTCTTTTGCAAGCAAAAGCACACATGCAAATTGATTTCCCTGTGCAAATGCTCACAGCCTCGAATATTCCACTTGCTTCCATGTCTTGAGGATGCAAAATCACAGTGAAGAACACATAAAATCAATCTAGCTAATTAGATCTATGTCTTTTTGTAAGGCACGAAACCTTAATTTGGTCCTAATTAAATCATCATACAGAACACAAATCGTCTTCGAGAGTGTATGTTTATTTAATACTTCAGGACAAATATAAAAATAGAGGCATTTTGTTGTGTCAATTTATTTTCTTTAACCTTTAAATTAAATTAAATTAAATTAAAAACACATTTGCTGCCGCATCCTATGAATTAAAAATGATAGCTGCAATTTAATTTCCCCATCCATCCCCACCCAATCTGCCCCTCCCTGCCTTTAAACAGGGTCTTGCGTTTGTAAGGTGCCAGATTTATGATTTTTATGTGTTAAAATGACAAAAAATGTGAATATTTACATAAATAATGCTATTCATTCATATGAAAAGCAGCTCTACTGTCTTTATTGTCTAAACAACGCCACTCTGTGCATTGTTCTCATCTCTACACAATGCCAATCACATCGTGCCACTGCCGCAGACCAAATCTGTGCATCATCTCTGTAACACGATTTGTTTTCACGCTAAAATAGATCTATATCAAGTGTTTCGGTAACAACCTAGCTACTCTATGCGTTTATGTGTCTACTGAGTTTTAAAAATGGGTTTCTAGCGATGGGAACCCCGTTCAACAACCGAGACACCGGCGCCTGACTAACCTGAAATTCCACCTTACAAAAACGGTTTCAGAGAGGAGCGAAGGGAAATATCTTACCATGATTCCGTCTGAGGCTCAAAGAGGAAGAGGAGAAGGAGAAAATGTGAAGAAAGAGGCTTTTAAAAAAAGGGTCTGTTTGCGTTGCGTGTTGTACCCAACGGGGTCGATGCAACAACTGCTGAATGGGAGGGCGGCGCTACCAGATTTATACAGGCAGGGCAGGGGATTTGCTCCTGTGCACGGAGGAAAAAAACGCGTTTACTACCAGCATTTGGTGGCTGATGCAGTTCTGACATAGCTCCTAAGTGTTTTTGCAATTAAATATGAGAAGTACAATATATTAATATTTTAGAAGCCAGCAATGAAATAAGATAAATATAAATATCGGGATTCTTACTAGTGGATATGTGGGTATGTTACGTTTTTTTGTTGGGGTGAAAAATATTCTCATACATTACATGACAAGAACGACTGTCCACGAGCTCCTTGCAATGTAAATTTTAATGGCAGCGGCAGAAGAAGTCTGAATTTCATTTAATTTTCACTGAATAAAGGGCTAATTCAAACAAAGCTCATTTATTATGCATAAAGGCTTGAGCATCTATTATTTAGGTGCGGCAAGCTGCAAATCAATACAACGCTGTCCTCTTTGGTGAGATTTCGACTGTAAATATTTGTGGATTTTATTGTTTATTTTTCCAGAAATGTAGTGCATTAATATTGATGCTTTTGCTGCATCCACCTCACCGGTGCTGGTATCATCCGGGCACCCATGTTGCAGGAGTCTGCCATGGTATCTGCCTGCCATGCCAGCTCCTCGGCTCTCCTCCCTCTTTGTCCTAGATTCTCTGCAATGATGTCATTCAGTGGGCCGATCACGTGACTGCATGTCTGCCTGTGTGTCTGTTGTTCGGCAGCACCCAGTGTGGGTTGAGCTTCTTCTGGTTCTGTCCAGTTTGAGGAACTGAAATTGGCTGAGCTGCAGTTTATGTGACATAAAGGCTGTGTTAACCTAAATGCCACTAAGACTTAACAGTCTGCAGTTACAACATTAAAAGCCGTCCCTTTAAGCTGAAAATCCAGTTAAGAATGGGAGTCACCTGAAAAGGCATGTAGCTTAATGCTTTTAAGTAAGGCTGAAAGAAAAAGGGAAAATCCTTGATGCAGTATAAATTAGTAGCCACCTAAATGTGGGTTCTGTCATTAATTATTCAGCAGGGCAGTGAGGATGTATGATTTACAGCCAGCCTTTAGTGGTTGCTACACTCAAAATGAACTGCAGGAGATGAAAGAGAGGGACAGGAAGCAGCAATGGCTGACAGCCAGGACTTCTTGAGAGAACATTCTCCACTCCCCTTCCTCCTCCTCCTCAGCAGCTGTGAGACAGGGAGGGTCTAAGCAGCTGCTCACCAAGAGGAGAGAGGGAGGATGGGAATGCTGTGGAGATGGGAGTGGTCCTTCATGGCGTTGAAGCTTACCGCAATGCATCCTGCAAACTGGGAATCTGATACCCGACAAAGTGACCGAGCATGTTTTCCACCTGTCACAGCAGAGCTCGCATGCTGATGGCTTTAACGCAGGTGCAGGCAGATCGACGACACGGACGTGTATTCATCCTCTAAGACAGAAACAGAGAAGCATTTCGAGCTTTTGTCTGTGTGAGGCTGTTAGGGCGGAGCATCGCCTCACAAGAAAACTGGACTGGAAGAAAATTAATAAATAAATATAAAATAAGAAAATTGGGGAAAAAAAGCGATAATAATTTATCTGAGGATGTAGGCCAGATTTCTGATGTAGGTCAGTATATTGAGTGCACATAAATCACAGCATCTCACATAAAGAAACACACAATCCAAAATCACTGCGGCAACTGCTGTCATTTAGTTTTTAGATCTAGATTGCATCATTGAAAACTGCATTATAAAATATGCAGAAAATAGAAAATATAGAATAGACAGACTGAAAATAAAATGCAAAATAATGTGTATGTAAATGGAAATAGCAAGTTCGAGTGGGTACATTAGGGATTGAAAAGAACGAAGGCAACAATAGTTTGTTCAACCTCAGATCTGTGGCATTGTATATTGCAAAAATAAATAATATAATGCACTGGTTTCCAAATGTGACATTGTGAGACAACTATATTTGATTAATTCATTATTAATTTAGTGCAGGAGCACTCTTCATGCATTCTTTTCCTCACGCTGCTCACCAGTTCAAGCATTTCACCAACAGCTTCAGCTGGCCCGGGGCTCAGCTGGAGCAGATCATCAATCAAGAAAAGTCGGTGCTAAATACATGGATGACACACTTGAAGTCAAAGAATTTAATCAGAGAACAATACCACAGATTGCTGAACTGTAATAAAGTGTTCGATAAGCATCGAGGTCTCTGCACAGTTACAGGAAGAATGATTTTATTACCATTTAAACAACAACCTTGAATCAAACACTGCTTGAGCTTCAGTCACGGTGGATTGTTAATAGCTAACCCTTTACACCATTCTTGGTCACATAAATCCTGGAAACCACAAATCCACAAGTACCAAAGTCTAAGCACAACATCACAGCATAACGGGAATAACGATCACGGAACGACTAAATTAAGTATTTGAAGGTAAACATTAACAGTTCCATGAGGCTTTGTACTTCCCTGTACAGGAATGTTCTTTACTTAGAAAAACAAAATAGAAAAACTGAGTCCTATTATGCTCCTGTGTGTCTGGGCAAAATGTATGAACATCAGTATTATAAAAATGGTAAAGGTGTGTAAAGTTTTTACAGATGTCAAGTCTGAGGGTTTTCCCCATAGGCGTCTATGCGGAGTCCCCCGATGTAACCATTAAAAAGAACACATGATTCACTTTTCAGACTTGGAAGCTATGTCCGTCTTTTATACAATCTGTATTTCACATACACTGTGTGGCAATACTCTTGCTCAAAGATTCCAGGTGGCATGCTTGGTCCAGATGTTAACCCACAAGAATCGCTGGTGCCCATCCCCAGCTCGGACAAACCGTGAGGGTTGCTTCACGAAGGGTCTCTGGCATCAAAAGGGTGGATGACATACAATATTGCTATATGATCAGCTATGTTGTTGTTGGAGATGATGGCACTGATGGAAGGACACAAGGCAGCTGATGGTAGCAGAGCTGTGAGAGGCAAGGTTGAGATGGTTTGGACATGTGCAGAGGAGCTGTAGTAAATATAATGGGAAAAATGATGTTGAAGAGAGCTGTCTGGCAAGAGGAAATGGGGAAGACCAAAGAGAAGATTCAGGAATGTAGAGGGGTCAGTGTGAGAGGAGAGGATGCAAGGGGATAGGGTGTTTGCACATGCAGTTTATATGGAGCTATAAACAATATTAACTAAGCTATAAAATATAATATACAAAATCTAAGTAACGGGTAATATAATCATATATACTCAAAAGTGTTTAAACAACCTTCAATTCAATAACCAGACTGTCCCATGTAAGCAGAGGATAAATCGGGATGATAAAAGGTAAAAAAACAAACAAACGTGGATTTTCTGGTTTCTTGGGATCCTTTTTTAGAGGATGAGAAAAGACAATAAAATGTAGTCTCGTTTTCCATCTGCTGTTACTGTAAACACACATCTCTCGGGTCTGAGTCTCAAAATAAAGCAGCCCCTCGTTCAATGGGATACCACTTGGGACTCTGGGACAACTGTTGTCATAGAGTTTCATTTGTTGTTAGAAACCAAAGTGCTTAACTCCCTGCCAGTTGGCTCATGAAAACCAATTTATGGTCCGTTTCACTGAAATCTGAAGGTTTAAGAAACCAGAAGAGCCGCATTCAGTCTTAAGAAAGAGTGATGCTTTGGATGAAGTGCACCATGCATGGAATCAGTCAGCCCCACCCTGACATCCTCACGACATTTTTACATTTTCCCTGGCTCCATAAGACAAGGATACATGCACATGTAGGGAAGAAAAAGCCTGTTTCTTTACAGAGCGAGGAGTGATGATAGATTTTAGGAAAAACATGGCTTATATCCCACTGCAAAGGCAGCTGCAGTGCAGGCCCTTAATGCTACTATTTAAGCTGGACCACGTGACCACCAGATAAAGGCGGTCTATGTGGATACTGGTCGGTATCCAGGCAACTCCTTTATTCATTTCCTAGCAACCGTTAAATCTTGGGAGGGGGGCTGGGGGTTGGGCGTCGTTGGCCTACATGTCCCTCATATATGACTGGGCAGTTTGACCTCTTTTATCTGAAGAAGACTGGAAAACAAAGCCAAACGGCTGTTAATCTGCTCAATAAAACACCACATCTTTCATGTAGAAGGCAGTAAAATTTGAACAATATGTAAAAATCTGTATGCATGAAAACCTACAAAGGTCATATCAAAAATACATGTAACAGTGATGGTTTGATAATAACTAAAGTTTTTTTGTTGCCAGCCAACGTGGATGGGTGTTTAAACTCATCTTTAGGTTAACTGCAAATGCACATTTTATAATATAGCCTTAAGGAAAAGTAAGACACTGGAAGATCCATATATATCCAGTGAAAGGCTTGAAACTCAGTCTTATGGTAACAAATTGGAGGGGTGATTTGAATAAAGATTAGCTGATTGATTTTGTATTGGAAAATGTGAAATAAAATAAGATGTATTATGGATAAAACCTGATAAAATCAATTATAAATAAAAATGAATACCGTTTTCAATATCAGATGCAGAGAATAGAATAGAATAAGTGTTTCTTGAATTTTATTATAAGCCTTCCTATTAGTTATTCTGTTTTTGTTTATTAGTTTTAGCATGAGGAGCGACATATGGAGAGTTTGTGTAAAGCAGCCGGGTCTGTCTGGCACAAACATGCTGAAAATTACGCAGCATTTTTCCCATAATCAGGGGCGCCATGCTTGCAGCACAATACGGCAGGATAGTAGGGTGGGGTCTGCTGGGCGGTCCTTGTAGTGAGGAGAACCGCTTATCCAATCGAAAGCCGTGGAATGATTCCAACCGTCAGGCTGACGGGAGATTGGCCAATAGGGCGCAGCAGCCACCGGCGCCGGGTCTTCCCTTGCATATATACCTCTGTCCATCCTCATGTGCGCCATTATCTCTTACATCGACCCCATAACAGTCGAATTGTAAGACTGCTTGTCGAGGAGCTTCTGCCAACCTCCACCGCGACTTTAACAACAAAATGGTAAGAACTTTTTAAAAAAGCTTTGTTGACAGGCCATACTTGAGGCACACTTAAAAAAAAAGAAGGTGGGTCTGATTTGTAAGTTGAGCTCTTATAACGGACGGTTGCTTTACCTTTAAATGAAAAGTGGGATTTAAAACTGTGTGGCTGATTTTGCTATATAGATATTCAGTTTCTTGCAGTGTAGTGTGGAGGTTTTAGTCCCAGCTTGAGATGGGGAGATGCTCTGACGCCTTTCAATTGGGGGACGTGGCGGGCAGACCGAACAAAAGAGGTTTTCAGGGGTGGACAGATGGAGGCTTCAGTCCAGCCGGTGACTCTGCGGTATTTTATTCTCTCACTGGCATGACAAAAGCCCCGGTCATCACTAGTCGTGACCGCGACGGGCTGTAAGGGTAATTCACGGCACTGGCAGGGAGAATGGCATTAAGCTGTATCAGCTTAAAAAGAATGCCCCACACCCACAGTAACCCAATCCTTAGGGAAAACTGGATGAAAATGCCCTGTCAGTGCGGCAAGCCATTAAAAATGCATGCGAGTAACGGACTCTCCCGGGCTGATAGTTACTGCACTGATGCGCAGCCAGCCACCTAGCAGATGTACAGCCGGCAACCTTTTTCTGTTATAACGGTTTAGTTTCAGTGATGAGACGAAATCAGTGGCATTAACATATAGAGAGACCTAACACTGAATTAAAATGATCAATTCTCTGATGGCAAAGGGAGGGGGGGGGGAGGGGGCGCAAAAACCGCATTTTGGGGCTAAACCGGCAAACTTTTGAGCCATTTTTCCACATTTGACTGGTGGTTCAACGCATGCAGTTATTATGCTGTAAAATCAATACCCGTTGGCATTACCGTTATGGCTGCCTTGCTTCCTTGACTAAGCTTTTCTCCTTTAACGGCTCAACCTTTTCTAATATTCACGCTTCCCAACGAATTTCAACGGCCCCGACGCCATCGGGTGCCAGAGTGAAGGGTTTGTCGCATAGCAACGCGGTTCCAGACACAATCCAGTGCACCTGTTGGGCGGGAAAAAAAAAAAAGACTAGTCGTTGCTAATAAAAGAACATGTTTGGATCAGTAAAAGTGACTCTCACCCAAAACAACTGAATGAAGAAAAACACTTTGAACAGTTTAGTATTTTTTTTGTTTGCACTACAAATGAATACATTTACAGCTAAATTAACCCCCCTCCCCCCCTTTATCGCTTTGTTTTCTTCTCTCCACAGCGTGAGTGTATCTCCATCCACGTTGGTCAGGCTGGTGTCCAGATCGGCAATGCCTGCTGGGAGCTTTACTGCCTGGAACATGGGATCCAGCCGGACGGACAGATGCCCAGTGATAAGACCATTGGAGGAGGAGACGATTCCTTCAACACCTTCTTCAGTGAGACTGGAGCTGGAAAGCACGTCCCCAGAGCTGTTTTTGTGGACCTGGAGCCCACTGTCATCGGTAAGTGTCATCACCGATCGCTAAACAATAATTCAAGCAAATTAACATGAAAATACCTTTGAAGTGTAGCTAATGTAATGTCCTTGTTTGCATAGATGAGGTGCGCAGTGGTACCTACCGCCAGCTGTTCCACCCTGAGCAGCTGATCACAGGCAAGGAGGATGCTGCCAATAACTACGCCCGTGGACATTACACCATCGGCAAAGAGATCATTGACCTGGTTCTGGACAGGATCCGCAAACTGGTGGGTGAATTCAAAGCAGCTAGTATAAAATATATATACGAATTAAATTATTGAATGAAGTAACTCATGCCTGGTTGTCATCTCTTCCTCTTTCTCCTCAGGCTGATCAGTGCACTGGTCTTCAGGGCTTTCTGGTGTTTCACAGCTTCGGCGGTGGCACCGGCTCTGGTTTCACCTCCCTGCTGATGGAGCGTCTGTCTGTCGACTATGGCAAGAAGTCCAAGCTGGAGTTCTCCATCTACCCAGCTCCCCAGGTGTCCACCGCTGTGGTGGAGCCCTACAACTCCATCCTGACCACCCACACCACCCTAGAGCACTCTGACTGTGCCTTCATGGTAGATAATGAGGCCATCTACGATATCTGCCGTAGGAACCTCGATATCGAGCGTCCTACTTACACCAACCTGAACAGGCTGATCGGTCAGATTGTGTCCTCCATCACTGCTTCTCTCCGCTTTGATGGTGCCCTCAATGTTGATCTGACAGAGTTCCAGACCAACTTGGTGCCATACCCCCGTATCCACTTCCCCCTGGCCACCTATGCTCCAGTCATCTCTGCAGAGAAGGCTTACCACGAGCAGCTCTCAGTGGCTGAGATCACAAACGCCTGCTTTGAGCCAGCCAATCAGATGGTGAAATGTGACCCTCGCCACGGCAAGTACATGGCCTGCTGCCTTTTGTATCGTGGTGATGTGGTGCCCAAAGATGTCAACGCTGCCATTGCCACCATCAAAACCAAGCGCACCATCCAGTTTGTGGACTGGTGCCCCACTGGTTTCAAGGTTGGCATCAACTACCAGCCCCCCACTGTGGTTCCTGGTGGAGATCTGGCCAAGGTCCAGAGGGCTGTGTGCATGCTGAGCAACACCACTGCTATTGCAGAGGCCTGGGCTCGGCTCGACCACAAGTTCGATCTGATGTACGCTAAGCGTGCCTTTGTTCACTGGTACGTGGGTGAGGGTATGGAGGAGGGAGAGTTCTCCGAGGCCAGAGAGGACATGGCAGCTCTGGAGAAGGATTATGAGGAGGTGGGCGTCGACTCCATTGAGGGTGAGGGAGAGGAGGAAGGAGAGGAGTATTAAAAGGGACCTGAAGGCATTAGTTAAAAAGGAAATATTTGACTAAAATGTCTCCTTTAAAGCATTCCAAATACAAATGTTTTGTCATTTTGGCTGTTCAGTTCTAAACCCTTGGAAAAGTTTGGCTATGCTCTAAATAAAACCTCTGTGATGAAAAACTGTTTAACTGTTTGTCTTTTAAAATTTCAGTGATATTCAAAATGATTTTTAAATATTCAGAAACTTTATGACATATTAGTCATGAGTAAGTAGCTCAAAAATGTTTGAATCATGTAATTTAAGATGTTTCAAATTCACGTTTTTAAACATGCATGTAAAAAGCTGATTAGTTTTCTCAATAGCATTCCAATCTTTTTTCTTGTAATCGATACATAAATCCTACAGCCGTGTTTATAAATACTGTTCATAAATACAGATTTTAAATATTAGTGTGAACCATTGCTTGAAGTTTCAATATTTAAAGTCAAGCTAAGAAAATCGGTTTTCAGCAGGTGTTTAAAATTCACCTGCTGAATATCTGAGTGATTCAGCCGACCTGAATGACAAAGGAAGACTCTTTCAAAGCTTAGGTACAACAACTGTAATAGCACCAGCCTGTGTGACCCACCTGCCACAAACTTTAATACAAAAGCAGTAAATTTAGTACATTTTTATATAAATAAA
The DNA here is from genome assembly GCF_963576455.1 of Neolamprologus multifasciatus. Taxonomy (NCBI): domain Eukaryota; kingdom Metazoa; phylum Chordata; class Actinopteri; order Cichliformes; family Cichlidae; genus Neolamprologus; species Neolamprologus multifasciatus. The sequence goes on from NC_140458.1 coordinate 5,512,967, forward strand.
TATGTTTATGTAAATATATAACTTGGCTGTGGCCCGCCTGCAGTACCTTTATGGTCCACCAGGGGGCCCCAGCCCACAGTTTAGGAATCCTTGCACTGTGACAAATCATTTGACCAATGAGGATCCTGAGGTTTACAATGCGGTCTTCAAAATTAAGCTGTAAAATAGTATGAACTGTTAAACTGAAACCTTCAACTCACAATAGATCCATGGTGTGAGACTGGAAGGAGACACGAACCCAACCTGATAGTGTCACAAGCTAGTGTGCTTCTAGTCTCCCAAGCCTGAAGGTTGTGTCAGGAAGTGCACCCGGTGTAAAGTTTGGGCTAAAGCCAATATGTGGATCCATCTGCTGTGACAACCTCATGGAAAATAAGGCTACAGCCAAAAGTATTCCACTACAACTAAAATAAAAATACTGAACTGACAGCTGTAGGTCTGGTAAGTCCACACAGGAACTATAAGATTAAACTATAAGAGGAACCTCAGATGGGCAGCACTCTCACCTGACCTCCTACTTTACTATTGTATCTAATGAAGCCAAGCAACGTCTTATCCTGACCTTACAAAAACATCTGGAGTTACAAAAGGTACAAAGTACATAAATAAGGTTAGGTGAACATTTTTATTCCAGGAGTTTTAGCCCCACAACCTCGGAAGTACAGGAGATATCCACATGAAATGTTCAGGGCTGAAAAGCACCTTTATGCTCTGTTACAAACATCAACAAAATACATTTCACACCCACTCCAAGTGGCAAAATCTACAAACAAAATCTTATTTTTGCTCAGAATGATTTTCTATGACTACATTTAAGCATCAGTATCATAGGATATAGTTTCAATATTAAATTGAAATTAAATTGTTTAAAAGTAACAGAAGCAAGCAGCGGTGCCCTGGATGTTTTTGTCTATTTCTGATAATTTGCTTGAGAAAACGTCGGAGTACAATATGTGGGATTGATGGCTGGTCGCATTGAGTTATCATATAAAAGTTCTTCGTTTTTACCTAAAGTTTGATACCGGGTTTATCTTTTATAGTCGTGAAAAGGAAAGTTTTTCACAGGATTTTCTAGACCTGTAAAAAAACTGAGTGAGGTATATGATTCAGTAACTCAGAGAAGCACCTTTAGCAGCAGTAACTTGGAAGTAATAAATTTCCGTGTGACTCGATTGGTGTCTTGATTCAATGTGGAGGAATTTTGGTCCACTCGTCTTTATTACAGTGCTTCGTTGGTAATTTAGGTTAGCAGGTATTTGTTATTGCACAGCTTTTTAAAAATCCCACCATAGCATTTCCAGAGACCTTGACTTAAACTGGGCCACTGCAAAATATGCATTCTTTTCTTCTTCAGCCATTTTCATATAGATTTGCTGCTGTGTTTGGGAACTTTGTTCTGCTGCATGACCCAGTTTCAGTCAAGCCTAGCTGTCAGACAGACGGCCTTACATCTGACTCTAGAATACTTTGATATACTGAGGAGCTCATGGGCGACTCAATGACTGCAAGGCGCCCAGGTCCTGTGGCTGCAAAAAAAGCCCAAATCATCACTCCTCCACCGCCGTGCTGACAGTTAATGTTTGTGCTGATTTACTCTTTTTTACCAAACACGATTGTGTGCATCGTAGCCAAACATCTCCACTTTGGTCTTGTTTGTCCAAAGGGCTGTTACAGTTCAGATACTAACATAAGCTGTGATGTCGTGTTCTTTTTTAGAGACCATGGCAGCGCCTTCCAAACAATCTGTAGTTTTTCAATTTTTGTTAAATAAATGATGTGTCGTTCATCTGAGGTTGCATTTACTTGCTTTTAAGACCTTGTCTTATCACCCGATATGTAAAGCCTCAAGCGTGATTTATGGTCCTAGTAATGTGTCTGTCTGTGTACAGTGGATGAAAAGGGGTTTTTACACACCACTAATGTGTTTCCCACTGCGCATAACTGAATTGAGTGCTGAATGACTTACAAATGGGCCGGAATGGGGGAGGGAGCAACAGCGGACAGGGAAAGGATGAAGCATAATGTTAAAGATAAAAAATTAAAGCATGAAAAGTACAAACAGTGGCTGCGGTGGACAGTTTTCAATACTTATTTCCTTTTCAGATCCTTGCACGTTATCACGTTGCTGTTCTCAGCAGATGGCTGATGGACCAACAAACAAGAGTAGCCCACAGACCGGCTGTAACACATATAAAACACTGCCTCCATCGACAGCAAACACTCTCAGCATTCCATAACTACCTGCCTACCTGCCTTCCCGCTATCACAGCTCAAGCATAAAACAAGCATTAGAACTTTCAAGAGTCTATTTTCTTTTTTGGCATGATTGCATTACAGACAAATTGTACATAAAGTAATTATTCTGATGAAAAAGGATGCCTGTTAGTGTTATAGGGATTAATATTGATGTTAAGATGTTGAGCTCATTTTTAACCGTTTATATTCTGTTTTATCTACAGTGATTTATCATATTCTATAACATAACAATTTGTAGTGGCTGTCCTGTGAGGAATACATGCCTCCAAAACAGCTTTTATTGAGCTCAGAAAAGAAGCTTAACTACGTGATTAAAGGATTAAAAAGCATAATAAAATATATCGATACATAAAAATTACAGCTGAATTAAAAGGCTTGAGCACTGTGTGACATGGTTAACTGTCAGTATCCACAGGAGGATTACAAATATTAATGAAAAAGTAAGTTTGAGATACTCATAGTAATCTGAAAGTGTTTGTAGAGCCTTTGTCTGTTCAGTTTATTAAACAGCAGGAAGCGACTGTGCCACAAGATGGCAGTATAATACAGGGTAGACGCAGACACTTTGCTTTCACTTTGGGACATTTTAATTTCTGCCTGCCTATTTTTTTTTTTTAATTTAACTGAACTACTGAACTGAACTAACTGAACAAAGCACTGCTTACTTTGCTTTGCTTTGCTTGCTCTGACACAACGCCACTGCTGTAGCTGTGACTTCTTCTGGGTCAAAATAAAATTCTAGCCCTTTTTCACTTGCCTTTAAAATGTGAGATTTGTGGAATGGGGGTTGTAAATGTAATTGTAATTTTAAACAGAACTTAGATGTGATTTTCAAGCTTGACATTTTCACATCTTCTCCCTTTAAAGGTAATGAAGACTCACTGAAAAGGCAAAAATGCAACTTAGAAGACATCATCTTAAAATACCTAAATTTAGGCTTGGGACCTAAATATTCATATAGCAGGGGCGATTCTAGAATCAGAGCTTTGGGGGTGCTGAGCACCCAGAGAGCTGCCCAGCCAGGCAAGATAAACCTGTCTCTGTCAGTCCCTGCATCCTTAAATGTTGTCCCGAGTTCTCTCTGTCACTTTGGTGCATTTAAACCCTGTTCCTCCCTGTCCTCATCGTCTGTTGTCTTCATCTCCATTATCAGTCATCATAATTTTACCCTCTCTGTCAAGTCTGCAAATTTCTTTATTAAATCATAAGATTCTTAAATTCATCAAGTCTCTCTGTGCCTGGGTCCTTGTCACAAAACATAACATCACTGTTTTGTACATTTTAACACAATTTAATCGCCACATTTGTGAAAGAAAAGCAAAACACTTTTTTGAAAAGTCTGTAACAAAACCATCAAATCTGATTAAGGTTATTTAAATGCTGCTAAAGAAGAATGGATTGGAATAAAAAAAAAAAAAATACATATCCTAACCTTAATTACTGGGGGAGAATAATGAATGATGCTCATAGTGAGTAAAAAGTAAACTGAGTGCATTTTTTGGACAGAGATTCACTTTTAATGTGTATGTATAATATAATACAGATACATCAAAAACATTCCCACAACAGAATAAATTATTACAAATAAATTATTACATAATATTAATAAAAACTATAAAAATGGACGCAACCTTGCATGTGGTAGAATGTATACAATGTATGAAAACATCTTTACTGCAGATGCTAATTTTGCGTTGTAAGATTTATGAGTTTCATACATTCATAGTGGTACTTAGGAGAGCTTGACATTTTATCAGGTGGTCCACACTGTAAAAAGTTTGAGAAACACTGATAAGGTAAGTGTATGTGTGCTTTTGGAAAACATTTAAAGCTGCAGTACAGAATCTTTGAAACAAGCTTAAAACATTTTCAGAATATAAACAGAGCATCTGCTTCTCTTTACAGCTCCTCACTCCACCAGGGCTGTTTGGCACTGATAGTGTGCAAATGTGATGTACGTACTGCAGCAGTCATACAGACAACTGGACGGTCCAAAAGTTGGCCTACCTATTACTGGCTGAGGTTTTAGTAGAGTTGTGGCTGAACCACATAAAAATATATAATTAATTTTAATCTCCCCAATCAATTATAATGTTATGTTGGAATGTTGTTAAAGAGAGTCAAAAATGTTTCAACCCAGTTTGTTTTGCAGATTCTGTACAGCAGCTTTAATATAGGGAGGACACAACTTCCTGATTGTATGAGTAAAATCAGGTTTTTTCTCTTTGTCAGTTTAACAGTTTCTGTTGTGCCTGTCACTGTTCCCTGTCTGTTTGCTTACCTGGTTCTTCCTGACCTTGTACTTTCTCCTCACGTTCCCCTCTTTCCTCTCTCCCTCTTTGGACTGACAATCATACACAAATAGATTCAATTAGATGAAAAATTAAATTAATATGAAAAAATACTATTAAGATCACTAATAAAAAAGTCCTCTCTCAATTTACTTTCAACCATAAGGCAAACAACCAAACCACATGAACATCTAATAAAAGATAGAAATATTGAAACACTGATCCAACATTATTCTTGATTGATGGATCATTTGATCTTACACTTTTACCTGAATGTGGATCCTTTTTTTGAAAAAACTTCCTCATATCCATTATGAACTTGGCTGTTTCTCTGTACACAAACACACAAACACAAACAGACACACACACACACACACACACACACACACACACACACACACACACACACACACACAACAGGAGTTATAAGGTTAATGGGCATCCAGTCAGTTAGTTAGTTAGTATTCATTACAAACAGGACAGTGGTAACCAACAGTAGGCTACGGAGAATTTAAAGTTTCAGATTTTAAATAGGCTGTATACATTTCAATGTTAGCAACAGGACGGTGAAATGTCACACCAGACAGAATGTGAAATTTACTACAGAGCAGGACGGATTGTAGGGTAGGAAACATCATCGGAAAACACGTTTTCAACACTGCAGGTTACCTGGTGTAATGTTTTTCAGCTAAAAAGAAACATGGTCTGAATCCTACCAACTATATAAAGAGTAACTGAAGGTTAAATGCAGCTAACATGTCCTGTTTTAAGCCATGCACTCACACCTCCGCTCCGTTGTGTCTCAGCCACCAGCGCTCTGGCAGCAACAGCGCTAGAGCCAGAGCAGGGGAGAGTTGGAACAAACCATTTTGGGAGGGGGGGTTATCTATACTTTTGTTGTTAAAATGTTACGTCTCAAACAAGTACAGTACTGTATGCTTTTTATATTTTTAGTAGTGTGTCACAAAAACAGCAAATATTGTCAAAAAAGTAAGAAATCTTTGGGGGTGCTTTGATTCATTTAGCCCCAAAAATGGGCTAAAATCGCCCTTGTCATATAGTATAAAAAATATTTTGCATGCATTTCATTAAATATGCTAATAGTAAAAATAGCAGCTCATTCCTAAAGTGGTCAGATGGGATTTTTTTTAGTAGAGTTGTATAATGATTTTCAGTCTTTTAGGCTTGCTACCCTTGACAAAGAAGCAGTGTCTTGGAGCCATTTCAGATAGCAGTTTATTCTAAACGCAGACATTTTTATTCAGTTTGCCAGTTTTTAAGCATGCTTTTTCTTCTTTTGTCTACCACTTGTCCAGTTCCTATAATTTTTTAAAAACACATTTGCTAAATATTCAGCTAACTCTATGGGAATCACCTGTTGGTGATAAATACCATATTATATCTGTCTAAGTGAAAATCATTGGCATTTTCTATAGATTACCCCACTGAAACTGGAACAAGTAATAAGTGAGTTACTTCGATATGCTTGAATCCTCACAGGTCAGTTTTAAGTGGGTTAATAAACAAACAGAAATTCCTCTGAAATTGATCAGGTATTTGTATTTGTTGTAACTGTTGCTCCCCTATTGACCAACTGGATAAATAAAGGAAAATAAGGTACATGGACTGGACTGAATGTGAGTGAAAAAACAGCCAGTGCCCAAAGAAAAACTTTGAAAGACCTTCAGGAAAGTCTGGAGAATTATTGCTCAATCTCTAGGAGAACTATTGTTACTTAAAAAAATCTACAAGAAGCCCAGCTCAGGGGAACAAAGCAAAGAAAAAAGAATGGCTCAAGACTTAGACTTAATGTAATATTACCCTCCATGTTTACTTTTTGTGTAAGTCAGTATGTTTGTGTTTTTACTTTGTCAGGCTTCTGGTTTTGTGGAAAGAAGAAAAAGCTGCTGTTTTGAAATGTGTTCTATAAATAAATCTTGCTTGTGACTCTTTGGGCCCCGAGCACCAGGTTGGGAGACATAAATCGACATTGTTTAGAGGTACACAGATATTTAAAAACAAGCCCGCAGAACCAAAATGCATCAGGTCTGGTTAAGTAATAATGTCACATGTGATGACAACTTTTTTTTTCTTACAAAAGGTTTTTTTGTTTTAAATTTTGCTGATAATAATGCTGCCCTTCTTTTTGAGGGAGTCTATTGGAGTGGATTTCTAAGTGTCATTTTCTTTATTTGAATACTTCTCCCAACACTCTATATTGTGCTTATAATACTCACTGAATGTCATTTAACTAAATAAAGCAGGACTGTGGAACTCAAGGTATATCCCACCCTCCAAGATGCAAGTCCCACCATTCTGTAGCCGGGATGAATCTCCTCCAGGCACTTGTACATAAAACCGGCACGTATAGAATCACCAGTAATATTATAAAACCGCCTAAAACCTTAATTTGCTTCCAAATAGGGGTTAAAAAAGTTCTTTTCCTCGTGAAAACATATCTTTTTCTCTGTTTACTTTAATTGCCATGTCTTTCTCTTACAATGTATCCGATCATATTTGGTAGATGCTGTAAAGTATGAGTGAAAACAGACAATAAAAACTTAAATGTGAAAACACTGGGGAAAAAAGCACACTTCCTGCCTGAAACACACTGCTGGTAGCTGGGATTGCCTCAACTTCCTGAAAAGTTTTGTGCCGTGTCAGGCTGAACGTGACGCTTACAACCTAACCAATAGGAATAGGGCTCATGTGACGTAACCCAATCAGATTCAGCGGAGCGTTTCCGGCGGGTGAGTGAGTATAAAATGCCCCGCCCAGAGGCGACGCATCAGTTGCCTCTTACACGGGACTCATAAAGGCCTATTTGTGGGAGCTAACGTTTTTCTCACTTCCTATTCCTCATTTTAATCCTCAAACTTATCAATACAAGGAAAAATGGTGAGTGTTAACTTTTTTTTTGTTGTCTTTTCATACAATTAAGTTCAAACTGAAGTTATATCACGTGGTAGCCGGTAATTCAAATCAGCTGAAAGGGTCGTTAAGTTCAGCCGTTGTACTTTATTAGCTATAAGAAGCTATCATTTCAGGCTGCTAACCAACCCCAGTGTTCAACAGACTTTTAGTGTATTTTTGGTGTAGCGTGACGGGGCACAACCCAAATTCAGGTTCAGCCCCGTCTGTCTGTTTCCGGCTTTTCATGCGCACATTGACCTAGTTGGCAAAGGTCAGCCTGCGGCATTCCTCTGATTAGCGCCTCTCTGAAGAGGCCCGGACTTTGTGAAATTGAAGCCACAGACTCGGCAAACAGAAGCAGCTCACTTAAGACTTTTATGGGGTTTTTTGTGTCTTTTGTTTGATTTGATGTGAAAATGTTTGTTCTAGACACAAAAGATTTGCTTGATGTACATGTGATATTTCTAAAGGGCTCAGACGTTATCAGCCTCAGGGGAGTCATGACTGTGGCATCCCACTGCTAACAAAGAGCCTTATTTTCTTCTTCTTCCTCATGTCTCCTCATTAGTTCCAGAGACGGCCTCAACATGTGATGAGTAGCTTTCAGCTACTATTGGGATTAAAAAAATAGAATGGATGACAAATGAATGACTCCTTTTTCTTCTTTTTTTTCGTCTCCACAGCGTGAGTGTATCTCGGTGCACGTTGGTCAGGCTGGTGTCCAGATCGGCAATGCCTGCTGGGAGCTTTACTGCCTGGAACATGGGATCCAGCCAGATGGACAGATGCCCAGTGACAAGACCATTGGAGGAGGAGACGATTCCTTCAACACCTTCTTCAGCGAGACTGGAGCTGGAAAGCACGTCCCCAGAGCTGTTTTTGTGGACCTGGAGCCCACTGTCATTGGTAAGTGTTATCACCGCTCGCTGAACGCTAATGTAGGAAAATTAAAAAGTCTTTAAAGCAAAACTAACGTAATGTTGTTTGCATAGATGAGGTGCGCAGTGGTACCTACCGCCAGCTGTTCCACCCTGAGCAGCTGATCACAGGCAAGGAGGATGCTGCCAATAACTACGCCCGTGGACATTACACCATCGGCAAAGAGATCATTGACCTGGTTCTGGACAGGATCCGCAAACTGGTGGGTGAATTCAAAGCAGCTAGTATAAAATGTATACACAAATTATTGAATGAAGTAACTCATGCCTGGTTGTCATCTCTTCCTCTCTCTCCTCAGGCTGATCAGTGCACTGGTCTTCAGGGCTTCCTGGTGTTTCACAGCTTCGGCGGTGGCACCGGCTCTGGTTTCACCTCCCTGCTGATGGAGCGTCTGTCTGTCGACTACGGCAAGAAGTCCAAGCTGGAGTTCTCCATCTACCCAGCTCCCCAAGTGTCCACCGCTGTGGTGGAGCCCTACAACGCCATCCTGACCACCCACACCACCCTAGAGCACTCTGACTGTGCCTTCATGGTAGATAACGAGGCCATCTACGATATCTGCCGTAGGAACCTCGATATCGAGCGTCCTACTTACACCAACCTGAACAGGCTGATCAGTCAGATTGTGTCCTCCATCACTGCTTCTCTCCGCTTTGATGGTGCCCTCAATGTTGATCTGACAGAGTTCCAGACCAACTTGGTGCCATACCCCCGTATCCACTTCCCCCTGGCCACCTATGCTCCAGTCATCTCTGCAGAGAAGGCTTACCACGAGCAGCTCTCAGTGGCTGAGATCACAAACGCCTGCTTTGAGCCAGCCAATCAGATGGTGAAATGTGACCCTCGCCACGGCAAGTACATGGCCTGCTGCCTGCTGTTCCGTGGTGACGTGGTGCCCAAAGATGTCAACGTTGCCATTGCCGCCATCAAAACCAAGCGCACCATCCAGTTTGTGGACTGGTGCCCCACTGGTTTCAAGGTTGGCATCAACTACCAGCCCCCCACTGTGGTTCCTGGTGGAGATCTGGCCAAGGTCCAGAGGGCTGTGTGCATGCTGAGCAACACTACTGCTATTGCAGAGGCCTGGGCTCGGCTCGACCACAAGTTCGATCTGATGTACGCTAAGCGTGCCTTTGTTCACTGGTACGTGGGTGAGGGTATGGAGGAGGGAGAGTTCTCCGAGGCCAGAGAGGACATGGCAGCTCTGGAGAAGGATTATGAGGAGGTGGGAACTGATAGCTTGGGAGAGGATGATGAGGGAGAAGAGTATTAAATGACTTGATGTTCCTGTGCCATTTATTGCTGTCATAAATAAAGTTTGTTCAATGACTGCAATTTGTCTTTTTTTTTTTTTCTTTTTAAAATACTATAAAGGGCACTGGATATCAAATTCTCAAATTTAGAATTCAGTTATTAGTGCTTAATCTACCTTGTGTGGAATCAAAGTGCTCACATGATGCTGTAATACTTTCTGGTACGCACCACTTTAGTAGCCAAAAATCTGCAAAGCCCATGCATCACACAAAGGGTTGAGCCTTTTGTTTTAGGTCAGAACAATCATAATGTTAACATTTCAAAATACCCTACTTAATAAAGATCTCATAACTTGATCTCACATTTTTCCTCTCATCAGCATCCATCTGTAGAGGCTCTACATCCCAAACCCTGCAAGACCCACTGTGGTTTAATATAATCTAACAGGTGTCTTATGTGGTCACTAACGGTGTTTGAAAGTCTAGTCACTTGGGGGCAGTGATGCTCCACAGATGTTCTGAATCAACACGTTGAAGCTGATCCACACGTGTTGTTAGTGCTCCACTTGTTTTATCCATTTCAGTTCATGATTTGGAGCTGTTCATTTCCCAGTGAGGTACTGTGCTTCTCATTACAGAAGTGGCAATCCAGGCTTATGCCCACAAAAGTCACTGTGCACCTCAGCTGAATTCTACCGATACACCTCAACTATAAGTTATGCCAGTTCATACAGTTTTGTAATGAAACTTAAACAATCCCGTAACTGATAAGTTGTTGCACCGTGAGCTCAGTTTAATTACAGTTTACAGTGAATCGTGTTAACCACCATGACTGATGAGGACAATGAGCAGATGGGTCAGACTTTGAAGTACCCCTCACGTCTATAAAACAATAAAGGTGCCATTCATCAGGTCGTACAGCTATTTTTAAAGCATGACTGTTTGGAAATTGCAAAACAAAATGGAAATGTGTCGAGGATACTGTGAGCACAGTCAAATGTTTTAGCGAGTGGTGTACTCTGGAAAAACAATCTCTCCCATTTGTCTCCAGCTTTGTCTCCGCATGTAATCTGAGACAGATATGTTTGCTCTCTCATAACTTTGCCTACATTTTTTCTATGTGTATAAGGTTTAAAATATGCGTCTTTTTTATGATGATTATTTATTTTTAATGGAATAACAAAGTGACTTCAGCCAAATGCCCCCGTTCATATTGTCTGCTGCCACCTCTGCTCATACCTCCAGTATTTCTATAGGATGGATGAGAAATAAAAAATAGAAAAGCAGAAAATAGCCCAGATTTCAGAGACTCCAAGAAATAGAAAGGATTTAAAAGATGAATTCCAATGGCAATTTTAGCTTTATGGACTTTAACATTTTTCTAATAAAATGGTGCATGATTTCTTTTATACTGTCATGTATATCCCTGACACTGCAATATAAGTTTGTCAGGAACTGTAAGAGATGAAATATTGTCAAGTATAGAAAACTGAATGTCAGCGGCCTCATACAACTTATTTCTTATTAAACCTGTGAAGTGGACGTGTAACGCCACCAAAAAGAGGCCTAAAGGCAGAATGTGGGGTAACCAAAATGTAGGTTATACAGTAATTGATTCATCATCATGCAGGAAATGTCATGCTGTCAATAAGGGCAACAGCACCCTGCCACCTGGCACTCCTTCCCCTCGGTGCACCCCTGCTCTGTTATTAATCTCTGTCTCTCTTCCACAGCATGTCTTTTATCCTGTCTTCCTTCTCTCACCCCAACCGGTCGCAGCAGATGGCCGCCCCTCCCTGAGCCTGGTTCTGCCGGAGGTTTCTTCCTGTTAAAAGGGAGTTTTTCCTTCCCACTGTCGCCAAAGTGCTTGCTCATAGGGGGTCATATGATTGTTGGGCTTTTCTCTGTATCTATGAAGCGCCTTGAGGCGACTTTTGTTGTGATTTGGCGCTATATAAATAAAATTGAATTGAATTGAATTGAATTGAATTGAATTGAACTGCTTGACAAGAGGCCAAAATCTGATTCCACACTGTATGTCCTGATAAGTTAGATCGTCCACCAGCCAAGGACATCTGCGTTGAGAGAAGCCCTGCATGCAGGGGCAGTGCCAGAGCAGAAGCACTGGGCGGGAACCCAACTTTCATTTGGCTCACATCAATTTACTGTTTCAAGTCCATTATGTGCAGGAGGTTATTATAGGAACTAAAAGTGAAGTAAAAACTGAAACTAGGTGTTAGAAAAAGAATGAACTGAAACAAAAATACAAACTAAAAAGAAGGTTAACTAAAATGATAATGCATTTACAAGATTAACCAAAATAAAATAAACACTAAATCTTATTTTTGGTCTTTGATGAGGTCAAATTTGTAAATCAGTTTATTGAGACAAGGATGTCTACATAACCTGAAAATGTTTATATACGCATTAAAATATAAAGCGAACAGTGAAACTGAATATTTTCAATTAATAAAAATGAAACAGAATGACTCAATCTGCTGTGGAAACTAAAATGAATTGAAATAAAAATTAATACAAATAAAAGAAACATGTAACTCTGATGTTCAAAGCTATACTTGTAGTCACGTAACAGATCCATAAAAGAGAGGTTATAAACAAAGATGCAAAGCAGAAAAACCCATTGGATTTACATTATATTTAAAACAGCAGGTCTACTGCAGGAGGCTTTAATAAACTTCTAATTTGGCCACATTTACAGGCTACACAACAAATTCAACTGAAGGATAAATAACCGACTTTAAACTATCTGACGAACAGATATTCCTAACTACAAGCATTCAAGTGGCTAAATTAATTCACCACATACTAGAAATGTTGGACGCACACTGCAGAATTTCTCACCCCATTTTTATTTATTTTTCGATTGTCTTGCCAGATCATGCATTAAAGCTACATGAGCTGACGGATGACTGTTTTTACTATAACAGTAAGATCAGTGTCTTCAGTCATACTAGTGATCTTTATGACTGTATTAGCACTAAGCCCGAGCTTTGATATTTTCTTACTGGAGTAACTTAGTGCAGATGTTTATTTTAAGTTCTTTCAACCATAAAACCTATTTAAATAGTTTGGAAAGTGTATCGGTAACATTCAGATGATGGGGAACAAAGACCTTTTTAAACATACCTGAACCAACAAATGAGGCGACTTCCATAACCTGTTATCTCACATCCTTGTTGCTGTTTTTCAACCTCATCTAGCTTCTTTTCCAGGCAATAACCCAATTACCTAATCTGCATCATTAGTACCTTTCCACTGAATTTCCAACCTTTTCACATAATCCTGAACAACAGCCACAATGGCAGTATTATTGCCCATCTTTAGTTTCACACCTGCGTGCTGTGGGTATCTCTGTTAGAAGAGGAGTGAGAAGGTGGCTGAAGTCAGCCTGGAACAAAAAAAATCAGCAAAATTCAAGGATTGGTTACCAATCAACTTCCAACATACTTTTCTCTAGCTCAAGGCTATTATTTAAAACCGCTCTGGATCAGAGCTTTTAGTTGAGGTTTGAGAGGTGCACACAAACCTGAGAATAGAAATTCCAGATCCCACTATCAGGACTCCTTTCTTCCGTTCCTGGCATCTCTTGGACAACTTAGTGCAAAACCTTCTGGTTGGACGAATCAGTGTTCTTTGCAAATAGGTGGCAAGTGACCAGATCCATTAAGCCCAGATGTTAGATCTTCATAATGTTTCTTTATAATTCTGAAGTCGATAAAAGTCAAATGTTCATATAAAAGTGTAACATATCCATTCTTCATATAATGAAAAAGCCCTAACAAGTTGTTAAAACCATTTGTACTCCACAAATATTTAAGAAATCGTAAGAAAGCACCTGCAGAGATCTCCACCCTACCGTCTGATCCATTTTAACCAATAGGCGCAGGTCTCATGCGACATCAAACCAATCAGATCCAGCAGACCGTTTCCGGAGGATCTGCGGTTATAAAAACCACCGTGTAGCAGGAGCTGGTCATTTATCTCTTACACAGGATTCATAAAAGCCTGTTTGTAGGAATTAACTAATTTCTCCTCCTTTTCCTCATTTCGGCTCTGAAACGTCTTGACTTCAGGAAACATGGTGAGTATTTTTTTTCTCTTATTAAGTGTCGATTTAATCAAAAATCATTACTGAAATAGTCAATAATCAGGTGGCAGACGTTAACTGAGATTAGCCGCAAGTATCAGCAGGATTTAGTAACACCAATTTAATTTTTAAAGGGATAAATTTCACACTGTTAACCAGACTACGCTGTCCTGACTGTACTTTTGGTGCGATATGACAGGACACATCCAAAATTCAAGTTATTTGCTTGTGTCCGTTTCCGGCTTCTTGTGGGCGCACTGAGCCAGTTGTCAACAGGTCATCCTGCTTTCAGGCTGAAGCATTCCCATGACTAACAACTCTTTGAAGGATCCTGGCCTTTATGAACCTGCGGCCGCAGACTACAAACAAACCAACTCACTTGAAGCTCAATTGTTCTTCTTCTCATGTCTTTAATGTTTTTGGGCGTGCATGGGCTACTTTTTTGTAAAGAAGTCTTTTATTGTCTACAGCTGTGTTTGCTTTGCTGAACTCTGATGTGCACATGTTTGTTCTTGACACAAAAGATTGTCTTGTCCTGGCTCCCATGCGACATATTTCTAAAGGGTTGTTAGTTCAGAGCGTAAAAGGCCTCAGGTGACCACATGAGTAGCGGACAGGCTATGTAAATTGGAGTAGCGATTTCGGACTATAGAAAGCGGCAAATAGCGGGCGGAATTTTTAAGATCCCACACATTCTGAACGTCCTGAATCTATCGCCATCTCCTGTAGATTGCTCTCGCCACAGCGACCATAGCGCGCGGGTGCGCTCCCCAAATACGCAAAAAGATGCGCACACGTTGCCATCTATCCGTCTCTCTCCCGTGATCGACGTGATCTCTTTCCAGTATCCACCTGCTAATTTATGACGAAAATGTTTATGATGTGAGAGGGTCTAAAGAAAATTAAAGCTGAGACAAAACCAAAAACTGATGTCACTACTGAAGAGTGAGAGACCAGAGGATGTACTGCAGACCATGTTCTCCAACCTTTGACTTAATTGGTTCTAAACCTAAAACCCGAGTCGGAGATGATGATCAGACAGTGGTTATGATCCTTCTGCAGGGTCTGTGAGCGCTTACACAACAGGCAAGTTTGGTGCATCATTTGACTCTTCTGCACCAAAATGGATTAGTTGAGCACCGACTTCTCAAATCAGATGCAAATGATAAAAAAATAAAGCTGACTTTCCTGAATACAGGCAAATTTCTGTGACTGGTCCTTTGTTGGTAGGATGTGGTTTAGCAGGTTGCGTATAAAAGGTGTTACTTCAGAAGAAAAATGACATCAGTGATGTATTCAAATTCCCTTAAACCAAAACTCTAAACATAACCTGGCCTGACCTCTGCATAAGTTACCTTTGCGATGTAATTAGGTTAAGAGAGCTATGCAAGTGACAGTGAAAACTCTGACTTCAAGTTCAACTTGGCTGGCTAAAGCATTAACTGTGTTAAGAATTCTCTCAAGTGTGATTCAGTTGTTGCACGGGACAAATTACATAGCTGACTGATGGATTAAATATTTTTAATGTTCTATACTAAAATTCCAGTATTGCTGAAATCACAGTCCTAAATCATGAAGTCATATTCCCCCAGGTAACTTTACGTTAGTTGAAGAGCAGGTCTAACAATGTAATTTTTGGATAATAAGTCAAAAATGAGGTCACCAAATAAATGGCTTTTCCATCTCACTTCCACAGCGTGAGTGTATCTCAGTGCACGTTGGTCAGGCTGGTGTCCAGATTGGCAATGCCTGCTGGGAGCTTTACTGCCTGGAACATGGGATCCAGCCGGACGGACAGATGCCCAGTGATAAGACCATTGGAGGAGGAGACGATTCCTTCAACACCTTCTTCAGCGAGACTTGTTCCGGAAAGCACGTCCCCAGAGCTGTTTTTGTGGACCTGGAGCCCACTGTCATCGGTAAGTGTCATCACCGCTCGCTGAACGCTAATGTAGGAAAATTAAAAAATTGTTAAAGCAAAACTAACATAAGTTGTTTGCATAGATGAGGTGCGCAGTGGTACCTACCGCCAGCTGTTCCACCCTGAGCAGCTGATCACAGGCAAGGAGGATGCTGCCAATAACTACGCCCGTGGACATTACACCATCGGCAAAGAGATCATTGACCTGGTTCTGGACAGGATCCGCAAACTGGTGGGTGAATTCAAAGCAGCTAGTATAAAATGTATATACGAATTAAATTATTGAATGAAGTAACTCATGCCTGGTTGTCATCTCTTCCTCTCTCTCCTCAGGCTGATCAGTGCACTGGTCTTCAGGGCTTCCTGGTGTTTCACAGCTTTGGCGGTGGCACCGGCTCTGGTTTCACCTCCCTGCTGATGGAGCGTCTGTCTGTCGACTACGGCAAGAAGTCCAAGCTGGAGTTCTCCATCTACCCAGCTCCCCAGGTGTCCACCGCTGTGGTGGAGCCCTACAACTCCATCCTGACCACCCACACCACCCTAGAGCACTCTGACTGTGCCTTCATGGTAGATAACGAGGCCATCTACGATATCTGCCGTAGGAACCTCGATATCGAGCGTCCTACATACACCAACCTGAACAGGCTGATCGGTCAGATTGTGTCCTCCATCACTGCTTCCCTCCGCTTTGATGGTGCCCTCAATGTTGATCTGACAGAGTTCCAGACCAACTTGGTGCCATACCCCCGTATCCACTTCCCCCTGGCCACCTATGCTCCAGTCATCTCTGCAGAGAAGGCTTACCACGAGCAGCTCTCAGTGGCTGAGATCACAAATACTTGCTTTGAGCCAGCCAATCAGATGGTGAAATGTGACCCTCGCCACGGCAAGTACATGGCCTGCTGCCTGCTGTTCCGTGGTGACGTGGTGCCCAAAGATGTCAACGCTGCCATTGCCGCCATCAAAACCAAGCGCACCATCCAGTTTGTGGACTGGTGCCCCACTGGTTTCAAGGTTGGCATCAACTACCAGCCCCCCACTGTGGTTCCTGGTGGAGATCTGGCCAAGGTCCAGAGGGCTGTGTGCATGCTGAGCAACACCACTGCTATTGCAGAGGCCTGGGCCCGGCTCGACCACAAGTTCGATCTGATGTACGCTAAGCGTGCCTTTGTTCACTGGTACGTGGGTGAGGGTATGGAGGAGGGAGAGTTCTCCGAGGCCAGAGAGGACATGGCAGCTCTGGAGAAGGATTATGAGGAGGTGGGCGCTGACAGCGTGGTAGACGACGATGAGGGAGAAGAGTATTAAGTGCTAGCATATTCCTTCTCTTAATCTCTACCATCTAGTTTCATAAAGTTTAATTGAACGCACCATTTGTGCTAATGAATTACAGGATAGTAGAATTTCTTTATAGTTTTCAGATTATTCAGTTTTAGCAAAAAACAAAATTCTTTCTTGGCTGGAATCAAATACTTTTATCCACTGTGTATTTTTAACATGACCTGATCTATCTTTACGGATGTTGCCAGCATGGGAACTCATACTCCTTTCTAGTCACTTGAGGGCAGTGATGCTCCACACATGCTGACTCAACACCATGTTGAAGTGCTTGACACGTCAAACTATTGCAGGTACTTCACCTGACCTGACCTGCAGCATTAGAATGGTGATATCACAATTAATAGTGTGACGATTCTCCTTTGATCATGGCTCAATTCACACCTCAGTTTTGGCTCAGATCTTGAGCTGGATTATTCAATCTACATTCTGTTCATGGTCTGGCATTAAATTATTTTTAAAATTTACCAAAACAGGTGCATTTATAGTTTAATAACAGAACATTGGGGAGAATACAGAAGTCTTTGGTATGAAAGGCGAGGACATCAGCAACCAGACAAAGAGAACCCACGAGAGAGGAGGAGAGGCTGTGTATGTGAGGGCACTTGCATTACATATAGCGTTATCTTAGTGGAAACCTATTCTGTTGGATTCATTTTCCATTTAATATCACAGAACAAAAGCTCTGTAATAAGGAACTATATGTGAAAGGAATAACAAAAAACGAAAAAAAAGTCTTTATTGTTGGCAGAACCTCCTCTATTCTGATGTTTGTCCATTTTCTCCATACCTGAACAATTTCCAAATAGACAGTACAGTGATCTATTGTGACTGTTTGGATTTTTGGTGTAGATTTCAGGATTGTTACACCCATATTTACCATTACCATTACACCCATGCCTGACTGAGAACCAGCAAGGCCAAACGCTGCCTTGGTTTAAAATTGGGTGTGATATTCACTGTGGCACAAGGCAGGGACAGAGGGCGTCTCATGCTGGCAGACAGGTGGTGTTTAAAAATACTTTCTTCTTCTGTTACTAGACAGGATTTCTTCAGGGTAATGAATGATGACGAGTACGTTCAAAATCTCAAAGCTAACAGTGGGAGCTGTTACAGATCATCAAAAAGAAAAGATTCACAAGTGTAAAAGTTTTTATTTGACTTCAGCTGTATTTCTGTTCTAAAACAGAAAAAATAAAGTGGCTTCCACATTTGCATTGACACTGGTGTGAATCATTGAATGCATCGGTAGATTACAGGTAAACCACAATGGGGAATTTCTTAAACTGGTTTTTACTACCTTCAAAACAGTTTTATATGCTTGTAGACTTTTTCACTAGTGGTCTGTGTGTACATTTGCAAACTCAAAGGCAAAAAAAAAAAAACTGCAGCTAAAACTCTGTTCCTTTTAAATCCTAACTGGGTTAAGAAAATAAAAGCACTCTTCTCAATATAAGACATGGAGTTAAGAATCTTTCTATTTTCCTCCATCTCACAAACATGAGGTAATCTGACTCATTTGGGAAACAAATTTTAGGATGACAACTTCTGATTGTACTAATGAGCCCTCCCCCCAAAATCCTACGACAGAATATTCTGAATGCTGTAAAGATGTGCACTTCAAAAAAGGTACAAAAACACAGATGCATACAAAGTGTTCTCATGTGTACAAAAGCTGATCTTACAACAGGCCCTGAAAACAAAGCAGTGGACACATAAAATAATGAACCCAACCCACTCCCTGCTGCAAGATAATTATGTAGATCCAGCAACCTTACAACAACATACAGTGACAGTTTCAAATTAGATAAACTCCAGCCATCATTTTCCTCTTGCAAAACTTGCACAACTCTGTATTAAAGCTGCCTGGGTGCTAAACGGCATTGCACGACACCACAGGAACCTACGCGGCAGCAGCGGCACTCATAAGCTTCTTATTTTCCCTTCTCTATTTGGTTTATCAGCTTCCCCAAAGCAAAGCAGCAGAATGACAGGAAATGCACATAAATCCCAGTGAAAACTGAAAACTTCACAGTGTAGTACACCACAGTCTCAAAGATTTTGCAGAAACTCACAACGCTTTGAAAATGTTGCCAGTAAATAAACCCCTTTTTTTTTTTGCAGTACCACTCGGAGAGCTTCTTGATGAGACTCAACACACGCGAGATCCCTACTCCTGACAGTAACAGTTATCACGCCCAAACCCTTCACACATCTGCTGTAGTTTTTGTGTCTAAACAATCAAGTTCAAGGCATTATAGAGAGAATATTCAGTCTGGCGATTAAAAACATATCTAGGTGGGTTTGTCTTACGTGCCTGATTCACTCTTGTGAGATCCAGATAGTCTGAATGCCAATTAAGTGTTTATTTAAAAGCCATATTGCAAAAATGTTGACACGCTCATGACACACTGTGAAAAAGTTGAATTCTTGAGTGCCACCCTTCTTTCCTCAGCATCATCACCGGGACATAACCTACCATTCACCCACCAATTTTTTTTCCCTCTAAACAAATCATTTTTAGATGCACTGAACAGTGCCAGCCCTTCAATGTCCTTCAGTTTCTCTAACCTCTTGAAAGAGAGGAGCTTCGCAGAGCCTCACGAAGTCATATCAACAAACACCATCCTAGGAGCTGCAGCGGTCTGCGTGAGGCTTCTGTTCCTCCTCAGTGTTGTCTTTGATCTCTGGTCTTTACTGAGGAGGAGGAGGAAGGCCATCTCTCTCTGACACTGCCGTTAACCTGTAGCAAACTGATATTAGTGGATTCATGTTTATTTTTACTTTATCGCCTCTTCTGAGTACATTTTGATGGTGTGTTTATTACCTGAGGAGGTGGAAAATGTCTCATGACAAAATGTGAACGAAGAGAATGGCCAGGCCGATGTTGAGCAGGATTACCATGCAGATCATGATGGTGTTTGGGCCCTTAAAAAAAGAAAGAAACTCAATACAGAATAAGGACAGCGGATCCAGTCAAAACTGGAGATGAGTGAAAAATTAAAGGAAAAACCTAAACCTTAGCTCCAACAGTAAAGGTGGTCCTGTTATGTAGAAGGGTACATTATGGTGTCCTGATGGGAGGAACGCTTTCCAGGAGTAAAATGCCTCCATGGATGTGCAAGTTAACTTAAAATTAATCCAAATTACTTTTTTTTCAAAAGCTAAGGAAATATGAGACAAAAATAAAACAACAAATTCAGAAAATTCATAAATTCATATCAATTAAAACCTTAGAATAAGCCTAACTTAATCACACAATTAAATACAAGGTCCAAAAGAGTGGTTTCGTGGATCAGCTTACCACATGAAAGAGGGACAATGAGTCATCAGAGAAATTCGTTTATAAGTAGAGCTAAAAAAAAATAAAATACCCAAAGAAATATTGATAATTGAACCCTTGATAATGCTGATAATAATGATTTGATTATTAAATAAGTCTTACAACTATTTTCTCCAAAGTTGCAAGTGATTCTGCAAAGATTCAAGAAACAAATGGAAACTTACTCAGTTTTGAGGTGATAAACACCAACATGTAACATAAATGCTACTTAAAATGCAAAATTCCTAGAAATTTTTGAAAAAAATGTATCCTGATGTCTACGTTGGGGGGGGGGGGGGGGGGGGGGGGGGGGAGGGGGAGAAAGCCCCTGCCTCTTCTTCTACTGTTATCACTTGGAAAAATCTTAAGCGACATATACAACATTAAATAAAATGTCAGTTATTCATTATGATGATGCTACATAAACTTAAACTGTATAACACTGAGTGTACCGACTACAAAACTTAGATATGCAAATTTACATTTGATTTCCTTAAAAAAAAGTTGTCAGAAGATTCAAAAAACACTATAAAAATAGAATTTTATGGGAATTATTTCATGGTTCAGGCTTCACGGGATTAAGACTACATATTTATCCTGGAATAATATTGTGCGAGCTCAACCCGATGCCGTGGTGAAAATTGCTCTACCAAATCAGAGCTCCACTTTCAGTAATGCAGTCCCCCGTTTTTGTACAATGAGACTCCATGAACATATGTGACGACATTTAAACCTGAGATAATTAGCTTCTGACACAAAATGGATAATGATACTTGGGATACTCATGAAGATTTCGACAGACTTTAGTTTCTTTCCCACAAAAAAGGAAAATGCTAACTAAATCCAGGGTCAAATGACAAACAGTGTTTGAGATCGCCCAGATAAAGGTCGTGGGTCAGCTTGTCTACTGGCTCATTTTACCCCACTCTCCCCTACAGACATTAAATCTGAACCCACTGAAGCCCTGTGGGAGATTTTGAATTTACGTCACACATAGCACTCCCCACCACCATCAACACACCAAATGAGGCAAAATCCTCTGGATGAATGGTGTTTATAGTGTTCCAGCAGGCTGGAGAATCACAAAGACTCAGAGTGCTCTGAAACCTTTCTAATTACACGTGATGGCCATAAACCTTATTAAGACACTTTGTTTGTTTGTTTTTCTTTAACCTTCCTAATCTGCGGCTTTTTTAAATTTTAAAGGATTATCAAAATTATTATTTATAGGAGATGGTTGTACCCTAAACATATCTTGTTCGTGAGTTCAAATTAAGACTGCAGGAGGAGCGAGACAAAAAAAAAGGGGGTTTAACATCTAGAACAGCCTAGTTAAAGGGTAAGAAAATTGTCCTACCAGCACCTTTAAAGATCAGAAATTAACACCCCTTATCCCTTTTGTAAGATTTATGGGTGCAGATGGGAGCAATCTGCCAGCTTTGGTTAGCTCTAGGCTAGCCATTTCTTCCTGTTTCCTGTCTTCATGCTAAGCTATAATCAGCCTCCCACATTCCAGCTTCATATTGGCAGGTACATTGTGTACACTGTCTTCTACCTCCCTAATACAAACACATTTAAGCATATTTCAATAAAGGTTGCTTTAATCCTAGCTTATAACAAATATTTACAATGTAAAAGTGAGCATTTCTTTGTCATTCATGCTATTTCTAAGTGTATTTTTAAATTTATTTATTCCCATCTAGCCAGCAGGGAAACTAAAAGAAAATTGTTTGGCCATAACAGATAATTATCGTCCACTGAGATTAGTAAATGTCATCTTATTTGGTGGAGGTTAGTACTGGCTGTACAGATGTTTGGCTGATATATTTACAGCCATAATTATAACTGTTAATGCTGATGCTTAGGGTACATGCTTAGCTAAAAGTTTAAACCCAATGTAACACCAATACCTGAAATTGACAGGCAATATGAAGCAAATGTACATTTAAAATAGAGAAAAAGGAGACATAGCATTCATTTACAACTATTTCCCCCTCCAATAAACCAGAACAGTAGTCTGGCCTTGGCCTTATATGGTAAATAACGTGACTGGACATGGTGTACACTTTTATTTGACTATGATGGTGTCAAGCTGTGCTCTTTAGTTAGAAACTAGGATTTATGGTCATTAATGTCAGCAGTAATGCTAGTGTATATTTGTAAGGCTGTACTAAGCTAAATGCTTATACGAGCATCGGTAAGAATTACTCTCTGGGAACACTGAATGTGTGTGGAAAATTTCACAGTAGTCCATCTGATAGCTGTTGACCAAAGTCTTAGACTTACAGACTGACACCACCATACATGTTGTGACAACACTGATGTTGCAAAAAATAATGAAGAGTGAGTCACTGTGTATATTTACTGCCTTACCTCCATGTCCAAAGACTCTGGGGTCACCTCGTTACTGAGGCTTGACAGGATGGGCTTGGGTCTGACTTCGGCTTTGGGTTCCACCTTCGCTGCCGGTCTGGCAACTACAGATTTTGCTTCCACTGGCTTTGGTGCCATTTTAGGTTCAAGACTTGGAGCAGGTTTTGGAGCTGGAGCTGGGCTGGGTTGCCGTTTTGGTAGCGGTTTTGTTTCTGCTTTACTGGGAGGCCTGCTCGGTTCCCTGGACTCCACTTTGTTCTCAAATACAGGCGTCACTCTTTCGTTTGTTGGTGGTGCTTTTTCGCTTTTTACCTCGGAGGCTTTAGACTCAGGAGTTACAGATTTGTAAGACGCTTTGGAAGGCGTTTTGGAGGGAGCTTTGGAGATGGGACGTGGTGCTTCTTCTACTTCTTCATCTGGTGAGATGAGGCTATTCCTTACAGGGGCAGCAGGGGCTGTAGTGGCATCTGATGCTTTTGCCTCAGAGTCAAACTTCTGCAGTGGCTTGATCTCCATGTCAGAACCCTGCTCGTTCTTGTTGCTCTGGCGGCTCGGGGTACGAGATGGGCCACGACTGCTGGTGGCCCCTCCTCCTCCTTCAGATACAGTTGAAGCAGGAGCAGAGGGAGTAGTGGGACGACTGCCTTGCTTGCCGTTGAGTTTACTACTTCCACCACTTTTACTGGTTTTGTCTTCATTCCAGCTACCTGGACCGAGGAGTTTGGGCTCTTCCTTGCTCATGATGCCTGGGCTTGGAGAAGGCGTGCGACCTGGGGATGAGCTAGGCATGAGGCTGTCCAGTTCATTCATAACCGGGCTTTCAGGTGGTGTAGGCAGTGGCTCCTCCTCAGCTAGCAGGGGTTCATGCATGATGGTCTCTGTGTTCTCACTGCCTTCCACCTGTAACGCTCTCTTCTTCAGATACTCAGGACCTGAAAGCCAGTTCAGATACGTTTTAATCACTGCTTTCTACCATCAGTCATTATAAGTCAGAGGAATTATTATTTTTCCATAATTTAAAATGTATAATAGATACAGAAAGTGAGCTTTCAAACTCCTCCTACACAATCACAAACTGACTAATGAAACTTGGCACACAGGTACGTCTTAGACCTGTGTAGGTTCTTATCTAAAAAACATATGACGCCATCATGTTGCCTACAACCATCTACCAACATTTATGCACCTACAATGCCACATTAAAATAATATTATTTGAATTATATGACAATAACATGTAATTTATAGTCACAAACTTGAATTATGAGTTATATATGATGTCATGTTGCCAAGGAACCACCTAACAATGGACCGAAATTAGAGATACTGTAGCATGGGTATGTACTAATCACGATAATTAGAAGTAATGTTCCATAAAAAGGCCATGGTATTTTTAACACTGAGTAATAATGCCTCAATCCATTAGGGATTTACAAACATCATTAATGATTTATCATGTGAGTGTCATGACTTAAACCACTAAAAATAAAAGAGGATTATTTTGAACTTTGAGTCATTCACTATGTGAAAGAAGCTGTTTTAGTGCCTCTCACTTTACCCAGCTTTATTCTGATTGGCTGCCATTCACAAACAGAATAATTGAGCAGCAGATGGGTGTGGCTACTGTACTCACAGAGCGGTCACACTTCATGGTGCATAGCTCAGTATTGGGTTAAGTACAAAAAGTCTATAACCGAGTGCTCACATCAGTGAGGCCTGAACCTTTAGCTTACAGTGAGTTTATAGGATAAGTTATTTTTGCATGTAAATATATATTTTTTAGAAATATTTATTTATACTAATATCTTTCTGCTGTTTCATAATTATCATGGAGCACAGCTCTCTGTTAGATAAAATCCTGTTTGCTCAAAAATAGCTAAAGGAGTTCAATTTAAAAACTGACATTTTTCCATTAAAAAAAGATTCCCTTGATTAAAATGTTAGCTCCAGTATTGCAGGGCTGATAGGTCACAGATTCTCTTTATAAGTATCATCCCCTTAAATCTCCTGAGAGCACAGGAAGCAGCTACAGAGGATATTAGAGATCCATTCAGCTGCTGCATCCCCTTCCAATAAGCTTTCGCTGGAGTACACATTTTTCCATTAAACACAAATAGATTCTCCATTTGCTCACATTTCAGAAAAAAATCCAAAGGAGAAAATTTGTCCCAAAATGAAATATACTAAAAACAATTAATATTTTTGATATTGTCAGACAATCCATACCTACAATGCACTGATACGCTTTCTCTTCATATTTGGTTTGAATTGAACAGCTGAACACTGTAGTTTTGACCAAATGTTACTAAAACAGAAGAAATGACCATTTTTTGTTGTGGATGAATACACATGCTGATGATGATTACCAGCTGTAGGACATGTACAGCTGTCCTATAGCTGTACATGTGATACTTTTCTTATGCTAAAAATAAGAAAAGTATAGAATATCAAAAGTCCGATCCTTAAATTTGTGAAGTGTTTTGAAGCAGATGTTTCTCAGCCAGAGCCAGTCTCAACCAGACTTTTAGTGAAAGACTAGTCATTTAGAAAGTGAGAGACAATTCATTTAGAAAGCTGGACGACTTTCTGTTTGCATCTGACTTCTTTAAGCTCTCTGCTGAGTGAGAGCGCAGGAGTGAAATGCAGGAGGCTCCCAAATAGCCCCTTTGCTTTTGTGTCAATGTGTGTGTCAACAGACTCGCAATGAAACTGATACGATCCCTTCGACCCAATAAGATGGTCCTTTTTTTAGACAGTCAAACGCGACTATCCCTGTGATGGGCCTCAGCAGAAGGATATACTATCACAGGCTGTGAGGACAGAGACAAAGTAGAGAAGTAGCTCTGCTGTTGGGATTTTACATTTGCTCTTTCCTTCATACAGTTTCATACATAAGTAGGGAAAAAAAATTCTGAATTAGCTTTTTTAGTGTGCATTCCCGTGATATCTAGTGAACCTCAGAGCTTGCATACAGCTGCAAAGTCCATTAGTGACATTATGATGCCTTAAAAGGTGGCCCTTTTTGATGCTTTTTAAATTAATTTTGCTG
This sequence comes from Neolamprologus multifasciatus, assembly GCF_963576455.1. Classification (NCBI taxonomy): domain Eukaryota; kingdom Metazoa; phylum Chordata; class Actinopteri; order Cichliformes; family Cichlidae; genus Neolamprologus; species Neolamprologus multifasciatus. The sequence goes on from NC_140458.1 coordinate 5,538,729, forward strand.
ATTTTTTCTAAAATGTGGTGTGGAGATGTCGACTAACCTGGCTGGTAGAAGGAAGGGGAGAGCTCTTTGGCCACCAGTCTGGCAATGCTGGACTCTCTGTTGGAGGCCTGGGCAGCCTGCTCAGCTGCATCTGCCTTGGCCTTGGCATGGGCTGTCCTGCAGTGGAAAGATGCAACACAAGTCACTCAGCCTTCTTTCATCTTCTCATTTCATTAATGGTCTGAATCATAATTCCCCCCCATATGCCGGCAATGAACATGCTGTTTTCAGAAAGCATCTGTTGTGTTTTATAAATGACACAATCAGTACCACACTTGGCTTAGCTGTCGGGAGGAAGAGTGGGATATGAGTGTGTTTTCACCATCAAGAAAGCAAAGTCAGAGTGTCTCCCAAATAGAATAACGCTATTAATTTAAATGTGAAACTACAAAACCTGGTTTTGTCCCCACAGGAGGCAACAAAGTTCACCTGTTAGCAGCTGTGAATCGGTGAATCAGAATTCCTTTAATAGCAGGACAGTTTCACAAATGTCGATTTATACTGGTCTATAACTTCAAACCAGGCTTAATTTTACTAATAAAAAAATAATTAAAGCCAAAGAAGGAAAAAAAAAAGATTCCCTCAGGTAAGCCTAGCACTGATATTACCATTTCATCAGCAACACCTCCATTGACGAATAACAGGGAAAGACAAAAAACAAAACAAACAAAAACTGGTTATATTATAGGAAAAATGCCAAAATCAATTTATTTTGAAGGCTAAGCTATAACTTGCTGATCTCGTCTCATCATTAAATCATCAATCAGTTCATTTTGGAGTCACTGTTAGACAGAAACCACCTTTAGAAAGCTAAAAATTATATTTTAATTGTCCATCGTTTACACTCCAAAACAAAAGGGAAATCCCTGCTATTTATCCTCTGTGTCACCTTTTTAAGTAGCTTTAAGCTTTTCTTGTGTGAGGAAACACAGCTGAGGGGTTGGATATGCTCACTCAATTGAGCATTTGCTTGTCACCAGTGATCAGCACGTGTGTCAATCAGGATGCAGCCTGTTTCAGTTCTACATACTTTTTCTGCTTTCTATTCATTTACGTCACACTATAATGGTTTAATGGTTCATGAGACATTGACCTCGACCTTCCTACACACACACTCTTAGAGTTAAGGGCCTTGAACAGAGTGACCAAAAATATTGCAGTACAAGGTTTGTTTATAGTATTCAATCATGGTCAAATGGATGCCTGGCTGGGCAGTCGCTGGTCATATGGCTCATTAGTATTATTAGCTTTGGAGGAAAGGGGTTGTCCTGTTCTACCGTTTGCCTGGGACAGAAATAAATTACACTTTTGCCACCATGAGGGAGACAATGAATTATTGCTGGCAAGCTACTGAGGCCTCCATCATCACACAAATGTCAGTGTGGGTGACAGGCAGAAAGCACTGCGGCCTGACAGGCATACATTTGTATATTTATAGTTGTTTTGCTGCACACTGGAAACATTTACTTATCATGCAACACTTTGCAATGCAGAGTTCATGAACTTTCACTCTGGATTTCCCCTTAAAAAAAACAAAAAGAATCACCGAAGAACAGGTAGCAACCAAGAAAACACAAGGCTAATTCCAGCTGCTAAACCTGAAATGCAGTCTAGTTATACCACGAAAATAGGGCAGCACAATTTATTATTATTTTAATACTATTATGCTTCTCTACTCGTGTAAAGACTGTAGCCATACTAGAATAAAAGCTGTTTAACTGGTTCAGTGGTTACCATCTCAGTTTAGCTTATTAGCATGCTAATGTTAGCTCTTTAGCAGCAACCATGCTAATTGTTCCCTCTAAGCTGAGCACGTGAGCAATCGTGCACTGCTGACATAGTCTCCGCGCACTGAAAATTTAGGCTGGATTTTCTTTTGTGCGCAATGTAGATTTTCTGTGTGGGAAGGCCGTGTATAGCGATGCGATACAGCTGTGTGTCAGGCATTTTGACTTTGCACATGTTTTATGATAACTAAATTTAACCTAATTTCTACTGTACGATTCAGCTCAGTGCGACTTTACTCTCTCTGTGTTGGGTTTCTATTGTGGAAAGAAACTGGATTGGTTTTTTTTGTAGCCTTAAGTGCTAAACCAATTATTTGGAATATTTGGTCAGGGAAAATTATCAGTACAATTATCAAAAGCCACTTGGGGAACGTTACATGGAAAATGAGCCCCAACACATTGCAACAGCAACCAAACAGTTCCAAAAATCATATCATCTCAGTAAAAAAGTACACATATAATTATTTAATTAATTAATTTAATCTGATACACCTCCTGCCTCTGTAAACATATAGTCAAATTCCAGCTAAGCGATCAGGGAACTTTTAATTAAACAATTAAAAACATCTGCTGATATACTTCCTCAAAACCATAAAGTAAAACATCTGGCAATCACAAAAGGATCAGTTAATAGTTAAGAAAAAAAAAAAATCTAATCATGTTTTCATCATTAGTGATGAAAGATGATGATATTAGATGATGAATTGCTGCTATATCCAAAAACTCAAGAGGTAAATGAGTTAAAAGCGGCTGCTGTTTGTCCCCAGTAACTGCAGATACTGAGTGTGATTACTCTGTAAATACTCAACATGTTGTAACTTTACACCAAGATGAAAATAGCTCCTCTTAGGTGGGGAAGATGCTTCCACCAGGAACAATTAGAGGCTCCTGAGGTCCCCTGATTGATATAAATGAGCTCCACCTGTCCACACAGACTCAGCACCTACTCAGGAAGCTGTTTTTCTCAAAGTTATTCTAACAGCTGATCTTTAACAACATGCTTCCATAGCAATCTCAACAATATCTAAACTTAGCACAAAAAGTAAGGAAACTTTGTTTTGGTCGATTACTTCTTTGTTGTAATAATGCTTCTTGGCAATAAATCTTACACCACTGGAAAGCCTGTTTATTTCCCCTTAGATGATGCCACATTTGCGAGGAAAATGCTTTTGTGTGTTGAGAAGCAGAGTAAAGTATGTGGGTTGTGCCCATGAAAAACTTGGGGAAAAAATCCCCTCTGCCAATGCCAAACAGCTTATTCTGCTATCAGCTCTTGTTTGGTATCATTTATTTGACCGGATGATCAAAGTCTATGCGATCGTTGTTATGTTGGAGGATAGAATTTGGTCCAAGACTGTGGAGATATGTGATTACCCCTGGCTGCAGAGACTCATCTTGATATCTCTCTGCATTGAGATGCCTCTAATGATGACAACCCAGATTATCAGCACCAGGGTACCAGAGGCTCAAAACAAGAGTCAATAGCAGAATAAGCTGTTTGGCTTATTCTGAGAAGATTTATAAAGTTTTTTTTAAAGGCACAACATACATACGTAACTCTGCTGCTCAACCCATGAATGGATTTCCACTGGTATCAATTTTATTGCCAAGAAGCAATTTTGCAGCAAAGAAATAACTGACCAACCAAAAATGTCCTTACTACTTAGTTGTTGTGCTAAGTTTATTTTTATAATTTAATTGATAAGTGCTAATGAACACAATATGCATACATGTTCATTATAAAAATATACTCCGAAAAGCCTCAACTATCTTCTCCCTTACCTAACACTATACTATTACAATTTAGTTCCTGACTGCCTGCAGACAGAGTGGTGTGTGAGGTAGCAGACAAGATGGCAGCCTTTCAGTGTGGACGGGTAAACTGCCAGTTGGAAGAGAAAGATGTCGACAGATGGCTTCTTCCTGGAAACTGACTCTACCTTCCACCTCACAGTGGCTCAGTGTCTTCAGAAGTAGGAAGTAGGAATAGAGTTTCAACTGTTTGTTAACTGCGGAGGCTGCATTTAGGGGCTTCATTCAGATAATACTGAATGTTTGGTCTGAATGTGGACCACATCTGCAGTTTTCCATTGGCCATAGTTGACTTTGACTGATGGATTAACTCAGGGGGAGTCCAGCTGCTTGATTTCACCTCTGATCCACCTAAATGGTCCAGATGTCTGATGTCTTGGACATCTGGCCCAAACAATAATGACTGTGACCCACATCAGGTCCAGCTCATATTATTACTATGATAGCTTGATGTGAGCTTGGGTAGATTAGTGGCTAACAGCTCTTTTCCTTAGTATGCCTGGAAGCACCAGGGTAATTCTGAGCTGAAGCAATCAGCAGATTTGACACACCGGGCTCAGTTCAGTTCAGCTTCCTGCCTCTCTCTTGTTCTTCTACCTGTTGGGAACTCCACAGTTTTCCCATTTAGTTTAGCTTATTGCCAACAAAACATGGCATCGCACAATAGTCACAGAACCACATTTACACCACTGATATTACATTTGTACTACTTTCAACATAATAAATGGTTGAATTCAGCATGAAATACGGTGTTCTTTCCATTTCAGTTGTAGTATAGGAGACATTACAGCCAGGAAGATCATTATGAAAGAAGAGGGTAATCTTAAAGTGACTGCATCTATCTTTTATATACAGTCTATGCTTAAATACAGTGGTTAAGTATGAAAACTCACTGTGCACTTTATTAGAAAACACCTATGAGACCTGTATTTTTTTTATAAAGTGCTATGCATGTAGCAGAGCTACTAGTAAGTACTAAAATGGCTAAAGGCAGCAGACGGATATAAACTGACCCCTGTAGCAGCCTCACATCCATTCACAGCTCACTGAGCATGTCCGTCACTGAGTATTAGTGACCACACAACTCTCAGTACCATAAATATGGTGAAATCTTTAGCACAAGCAGAAAAGCAGGAACTTAGGCCTGCATGGTTAAATCAAATCTAATCCTGTAAATTACCAGTCATATAATCAAAATGAATAGATTTGTGCAAATGTGACTAAAATAATAATAACAAAAAAATAATAATAAACCAGACACTGGCATGAAGGATTAAAGCAGCCAAGCACTGAGCAGTGTTTTCCTGCTGGAACACTATATTTGTTTGGCTTTTGGTGTAATTATATATCTTCCAGTGTGGTTACAGTTGCTAAAAAATGTCTATCATAGCTCCTCATAATGTCAGTCAATGGATGTTCTGATTGATAAATCCCACCTGTGACCTCAACAAACACTTAAATGAATAGTTTAAGGCTAACCAATGTGTGATGCCATGACATTAGTCAGCCTTCTTTCTGGCTCAAATTGACCCCAAATTTTCAAAATGAACCTTGTTTTCACCAAGCACAAAAACGATCGAGTCAGCCCATAACGTTAAGATTAGTGAGGTCACAGATCAAAAGTTTTCTTGGGCTGTTATTCTATAGGTTTATATACAAGTCTTTTTGAAACCAGAGGAGCTGCACTCTACTGTTTATGAGAAAACAAACCCCCACAAGTGTAAGAAAATTCTGCACTGAGTTCACTTCTCAGACACAGCTTTTATATGCAGTCAGCAAAGAAAGCATTCAGAGGCTTCAGCTGCAGAAATAAAAGTACAGTAAAGGTCACTTTACACAAATGTACTGCAAAACTAACTGTGTGTACTTTTTTGAATAAAAAAAAAAAAAAGCATGTGCTAGTGTTAGTACATTAATATACTTTATTTTCTGTGCGTCATAACTCCCCACAGCTATGAGATCACAGATTAATGCACAACTTAAATTTTGCTTAATATATAAGTATAGATACAGTTCTTTAAAATAAGTCCTGGTACTCTGCTGTTTTGTAATGTCTGTTTTTTGTCCCGCCACCATCGTCTTGGAGTCTACTGATGGCGAGAGATATTCTGTCATTTTGGCATGTGCCACTGGATCTTTGTGGAGGGTCCTTTCCAACTCTGCAGCAACCATGTGTGCATACACGAGGGAGTGTGCAAGAGTGATTAGCTGTTAATAAAAAAGATGACAACATTTTTAAATAGAATTGAATCTGTTGGCCAAAATATTCGCACATTAAGTGCTAATGGAAACCTCGTTATTGCAACATTACTCAGAGGTCACGTCGCAAGAAATAGTAGAGAGCTCATCTATTTTTCTAATTACTGACCAGTTTCTTTTTCTATCAAATTAAATCAGTCACTTGTTAAAAGAAAATAGTTATAGTCCTCAAAGAGTCCTGAGCCCTAGTCTGAACTTTGTTTACAACTTTTATGACCAGTTGATCGCTCACCAGCACAAAATGCTAGTATCAGCAGTACAGTATGTAATCCAAGCCCCACAACTAAAGCTAGGTGTGGTACATATATACACTAACCCTTTATACCCAAGCACTTGCTTATGAGGTGTGCCATATTTATATCCATGGAGGCATTTGACACCACTGCTGACGCAAGATGGATCGAGATCTGTGATCTCGAACTGTTGGCGGCTCTTAGCGGAGCTAAGGCTCGCAGGAGGTGACAGAAAGAGAGAAAAACAGCAAGCAGATTACCGTTTTTGAGCACAGCTGTGTGGTGTACGGGTAAGTATTTGATTTCTGTCTGCAGGAAAAAAAAGAAGAATCTCTGTCTGGGTGTTTGAGACCAGATAGGAAAGACGGGGTCTGACAGCAGCAAGGGGGGAGGGGGACAATCAGCTGTTGCATTCCCCCGCGATTGTGATACAGCAAGAGTATGCCTGTCCATATTTAGTCAGGGCTCCTCCGTGACTACAAGGCCCCTACGTGTGCGTCATTTACACCCTGTCCTGCCACACAGGTCCTCCTCCAGACGCCCAGCAGCCAGTCCACAAAGCAGAACAATGTCCACAGACTGTCTGAGTGTCAGCAAACACTTTGACTAACTGGGCTTGAAGAGGCCTGGTCTGGGATCGCATGCAGTGTCCTGGTTGTATGTGTATTTTTAAATCCAAGACATCACTGCCAAAGGATCATAGTGTGAGGAAACCACTGCCAGGAACAGATGTGTCATGTCTCCTCTGCTTATATAATATTGGATTTCAGTTTAATATCCAGGACTACAGGAAGGCTGTTTTGTTAGGACCAATGCAACAATATAAAAATACTCCAGTGCAAGAAAAACAGATTTTAGAGGGTGCAAAGGACATTAAAATGTCAAAAAGAGAATAAGAAAGATGTAATATTATTCCAGTAGCTGTCTACGTAGGATAAAAAGATAAATTCGAGGTGCTGTGAGATAGTTAAACTCCTAAAAATAAAGAGCATTCCTTGCACTTTTGCAAGGAACTCCTCAGTCACTTACACCTGCTCCCTATCAGCCACGGCTGCTGCAGATAATGTGCACTGATACCAATCAGAATTTTAGACTACTGCAAAAACAATGAATCCACTTTTTCAGTTCAATTCAAATTCAATTCAGTTTTATTCATGTAGCACCAAATCACAACAACAGACGCCTCAAGGCACTTTATATTGTAAGGTAACGCCTCTAAAATAATACATAGAAATCCCCAACAATCATACGACCCCCTACGAGCAAGTGCTTTGGCGACAGTGGGGAGGAAAAACTCCGGCAGAACCAGGCTCAGGGAGGGGCGGCTATCTGCTGCAACCAGTTAGGGGTGAAGAGGAGGAGGAGGGTAGGACAAAGACATGCTGTGGAAGAGAGATTAATAATAACTGATGATTAAACGCAGAGGTGTATAAACACACACTGAGTGAGACAAAAAAGTGGAAATCTGGAAGTCCCCAGCAGCCTAGAGTTATTGCAGCATAAATAAGGGATGATTCAGGGTCACCTGATCCCACCCCAACTATATGCTTTAGCAAAAAGGAAAGTTTTAAGTCTAATCTTAAAAGTAGAGATGGTGTCCGTCTGCTGAATCCAAACTGGAAGCTGGTTCCACAGCTGAAGGGCATTTGTAAACAATACTTTACATCTCCTCTGCCATTTGATTTAAATGTTTGGACGCCGAGTGTATAAACCACTGATATGTCAGTGGCATGTACATCGTTTTCTGCTACATCTTGCAATGCATTTTGTCTCACATTGCAGGTACCAGACTGGCTGTTGATAATGATGTGATGATGAATCCTCACCAGTGAGTATTCACCATAAGGACACTGAATAAATGCCCGTTTTGCATCACTGAAAAAGGATTGCCATTTATACTGTGCTTATTTGGTCTTACCAGACACTCAAAGTGGTTCAGACCGCACTCGTCAAGGAATTTGAAGTGCTGTGATATGGTTAAAGGGAAATCTCATGCTTGAGCTAGTTGCTGGTAACAAGCTCATTCAACAGAAACTTTTAAATATAAATGATTTATCAGCCCAAGCACATTAGCAAAAAGACTCCACGGTCACTCGGACCTGCTCAGAGTCAGCACTGGCCTCTGCTTTTAATGTGTGCCAGTAAAGAGGATTACAGCCAGAGCTATCTACAGCCCAACCCGTGCCCATTTCATTTATTTATTTATCTTTTGGATTGTGCTTCCTACGCATGCAGCAAAATAATTCCATCTGAAACTTGAATTGACAGAAGGGAAACATCTTTTTGTCGGTTGGAGTCTACTGCTTAGTTTGACCCAGTCTCACCTGGCCTGGACATGAAAAGGACTGACAGTTCTCAGTTCTGCGGATGGTGTTCGATGGAAAATAATGTTGCCCTTATTCTCTGTGGGTCCCACTAACTCTGCAGAAAACTCGCTATACAAGAACTTGTACCAAACAGGGCTATTCAAAGTACATTTTAGACCTTTTAAGTGTTTGTTTTTACCACCTGGAATGGCCATGGCTTATGCATGCTACAAAAAGCTCTCCATCAGTGACATCTACGACCTAATTACAGTGTAATTCCACTTTATTAGATAATCTAATGTCAGCATCTTTAAATATAATTCAATCTGTTGGCCAAAATACACACACATTAAGTGCTAATGGAAACTTCATTATTGCAACATTGCTCGGAGGTCACATAACAAGAAATAGTACAGAGAGCTCATCTGTTTTTCTAATTACTGACCCGTTATTTTATTCCCCTCAAATTAAACAAGACAGCCCTCAAAGAGTCCCGAGCTCCAGTCCGAACTTTGTTTACAACCAGTTTACAAAACTGTTTTTATGGACGGTTAAAGAGCCAAAAACACTCAGAATCCTAAAGAGTTAATATGTAAATAGTAGAAGTCGATTTTAAACGTAAACAGTAACTCAAACTGCCAAGTAAATGTAATGAAAACAGAAGTTTGCCTGTAAAATGCGGTGCAGCTGAAATTTCAGCACTGACTTCCAGCACTTCCTGATGACAGTCGTGTTAAATGTGAAATCTGCTTTTCTCTGTTCGGACTTGCCTCAGGTGATCCTAAAGCACTGACACAATGAGTAACTCTCATATACTGCTTATCTTTGCAGTACAATATTTAGATTTCAATCTGCAGGGACGGGGGTCTGCAGTCCATCAGTGCAAGTCTCACTGCTGTAAACACTCAGCCTATTTCAGGTCGTGAAGACGGCAAAAACATCACCGCCTTGTATGGTCAGACAATCTGAAGGTAGACATGTCTGTGCACACATGAATCACATCATAAAAAAGGATTTCCTGCATTAATTTTAAATCAGATTGTGCTGCAATGTGTGAGAGAAAGGTTTAAATAAATCTGTGAGACAAATCGGGGTAGCGATTAATCGCGATAAGGACTTAAACATAATCACACTCATGCATTCTGTGCTCATCCAAAAGGTTTTTCACCTAGTTAAAGGAATAGTTTGACACTATGGGAAATGCTACTCTTAGGGCGATTGTGGCTCAAGAGTTGGGAGTTCGTCTTGTAATCGGAAGGTTGGCGATTCGAGCGTTGTGTCCTTGGGCAAGACACTTCACCCGTTGCCTATTGGTGGTGGTCAGAGGGCCCGGTGGCGCCAGTGTCCGGCAACCTCGCCTCTGTCAGTGCGCCCCAGGATGGCTGTGGCTACAATGTAGCTGCCATCACCAGTGTGTGAATGTGTGTGTGAATGGGTGGATGACTGGTTGTGTAAAGTGCTTTAGGGTCCTTAGGGACTAGTAAAGCGCTATACAAATACAGGCCATTTACCATTTATACTTGGCAGTTAAATATGAGGGCAAAGCCAGGAGCCACGCAGATTCATATAAAGACTGCAAAGTGAATAAGAGGATAACCCACTGAGACATCACCCTCTTTTTGATTGTGTTTTGAAGCCAGACAGGCTTTTATTTAGAGGAGAGGGTGGAGTGTTATCAGCTATAACCTGTAGGCCTTTACATGCCATATACAGAAGGAAATACCTGCTTAGTGTAAGTAATCTCTCTACCGAATATTGTGTTTTTAATTAATTTATCTGACAGATAATATGGCTCGCTGTGGGGATGTTAGCAAAAACAGACCTTCCAAAAAGAATCTGTGGCAGGCATCTTTGTCTGTGCATTGCAGCTGCACTGTTTACGGATGCAGCTGGGTAACCAAGCTCGGTACTGTTGGCTTAACTTAGTACTCCCACCTTCTCATCTAAATACAATCAGCAGCCAAAAAACTAAAGTTCAGGCTTCAGAAGGTAAAGTGTAGAAACCACTGAGTGCTAGTGTCCATCTTTTATATGCAGTCATACAATTAAGTGCATTTTCCCTTCTAATAGGATTCAGCAAAGGCCATTTCTGGCATCACAGGGGGTTATAACAGGGTCAGACTATGTTTGTGTGGGGCAGGTTACAAATGCTCAGAGGAATTTAGCATGTGAAGCACATTTCCTGTGTGAATATATTCCTTGCTAAATAAATACATTGTACATAAAAGGAAGTTGTTTCTTACTCTCATGTGGCCTCTTTTTTTATTTTCACTAAACTGTTATTTCAGTTTCTTTTTTGATCTAGAAATCCTTTGGGTTTTTAGCAGGGATGCATCTATCAACTGAAACATCTCTGAGCTGCAGGTTTCTTGTGAGACTAAAAAACAAAGAAAAACAAACTTTCTGATCTTTGTCATAGCTGAATTTGCTTTTTACTTGTTGTATTTTTTCACCGAAGCCTTCCCAAATTGGCATAGTTTGTTACTTGTAGTTTTCCACCTTGGAAAAGACATTACCATGTTTTCCTACAGGACACCCAGGATGACAGTCCCTGGTGGTTTCCCCACAGTCTCTCCATTAAAAATATTCAAATTTAGAAAACTAGATGCAAAATGTGGAACATGATCGCTGAAGAACAGGCGAACAAAGGGTAAAAATGCTGTGTAGTCTTGCATAAAATGATACTTCTGGCTACAAATACTCCAGGAGATCACCTGTTTTACTTCCAGACTTTGGGCGTAATAAGCTCAGGAATTTGAACCACTGGTCAAATGATTATTGGAAACCTCAAACTATTAAAATCAAAAATTCTGAATGACCCGACCTCTTACAATGACACACAAATATAAGATTACAGCATGTACGTCCACACATGCGTTAGCGTTTTCACACCAGGAGGAGCATGGCTGTAAGGACCCTGGGATCCCAGCAGGGAGTCATTTCTGAGAAGTCGTGTTCAAGGCCAACAGTGGTGAGCTGGAAACTGATACTGTGGAGCTGCTTGCTACAGTCCAACTATTGTAAGATACATCAACATTTTGACAACTGCAGCAAATAAAATGTCAGATTGTGAATCATCTAAGATTTTCGCTAAAAGGCCAGCATCGCCATTACTCAAATACCCTGCACGACTCCATGATAAGTACTCTTCTGTTCACAACTCAAATATCATGTTAATTATTCAGCTTCAGAGATTTTGGATTTTGTTTCTCTTTCATGGGGATGATGAGACGTATGGGTTTCCCTGTTTCCAGTCTCTGTGTTAAGCTATAAGCAAACTCATTTAGAAAAATCCAGAGATCTTCTGCTCCTCAGGGATTCAACTACATCCTCTGTCGACTACGATCTGGGCTTGCAGCAGGAAGCACATATAGAGAGTTCAGATATGTATTCTCCTCCTAACGTTGAACTCTATCAGAAAGCTATCAGATATTCAGCCACTCCTGTAACTGAGTGCAGTGGAGCTCTAAAGGTCACTCCAGTCTCACTGTTTGAACATGTTGTACACAATGCCAATTCAGGCAGATAAACGGAGAAACACACACTGAGAGGGAGAAAAGTTATGCCTGTGAACTTTCCAGTTTCACCACAAAAACTAAACAGATAACCAGAAGAACCCACGTGAATTTTTAACAATGGTTTGTCCAGTTTGTGCTATAATACATTGATTAAAGGTATTTCTGTTATAGGTTTATTTGGACTTGCAGCCAAAGCCATGGATGATTACAATGACAGATAAAGGCTCTAAATAAATGTTAGTAGAACTTTTCCCTTCATTTGCCTTCACACAAACTGATCTTTAGCAAATCCTAGCACAATTTTAAGCCTTTTAACCATTTAATTTACATATAAGTCACAGGGCTAAGCACCTGTTATAAAACCAGTGCTGCTGAAAGGTTCTGAAGGCATTTCCTGGATCATAAAAGACTCTTTCAGCCATCTGAATAAATAAATATCTCATCGGCTCTACTGCAAAAGTTGCCAAACAATTCAAAACTATCCTTATTCACATTACGGAAAATCATAGTAGCTAAGTCAATTACAGCACATAGTGTGTTTGTGTTTATGTGGATTGCAGTTTGGGGGGTGCCTACATGCTTGTCTTTACTCACTTTTGTAGGATTTTTAAAATAATTGATTTTATTTTCGTTTTATTTATAGATATTTCTTTCTGAACCAGTGCAGTGAAAAGAAAATTGACATTTCCATCGGCTGTGATTTATATTTGGTGATGTGGGCTCTCATCGCTCTTCCATGTGTATATTGGTAATGGACAAGCTAGTGAGAGCAGCAGAAGGACCCAAAGACAGAACAGAGTGGGCTTCAATCGAAAACAGATCAGATATTAAGTCAAAAACAACATTAAAAGAAGAGACAGAGTGCAGGTGTAGTGCAAAGCAACATGCTTATGTGCAGCTACTGTAAGGAGACTGAAGCACCCACGTGGGATTTTCCAATTGGAAGACACTGATATCTGCTGATCCGCTGGGTTTGTGCCGAGTTCGACAAAAAATACACTTGTGCAAACACTTCAAAAGTAGCCAGATTCTACAAAAACAACAGATCTAGCGACCCTCAGTGGTATTTAATACCACTGTTAAAGATCGCTAGAGATTTATCCAGCCATCCATTTTCTTGACAGCTTAGCCTCACTGCAGGGGGCTGAAGCTGATCTTAGCTGCAACTTACAACTAACTAGTCCTTTGTAAGGGAGACAACCACTAACACTCACATTCACACTTACGGCTAATTTAGAATCACCAGTTAACCTAAGAAGCCTGTCAAAATCATAGTTGCTCTGAGGATAGAAAAAAAAATACCCATAATAGACCAAATATGATTAAAAACCATGAGAAGAATGATCTCTCTGGTTTCTTACCTGGAAGCAGCAATCTCTGCCTTCTGCTTGCCGATGGCTGCAGCCCTCTGAGCACCCTCCACTGCCCGCTCCACCTTCTGCTTGATCTTGGTTCCCTTCAGCTGGATCACCCTCTTCTTCATGGCTTTCACCAGCATGTTGTTCATGTACTTGCCTTCTTCCTTCCCTCCCTCAGCGAACGTGGTGCATCCGTAGCCGTGTCTTTGGTTATTGAGCCACTCACCCTCATACTTCAGCCCGCTGGACCTCTCGCTTATTCCATATCCTGAGCGCTTGTCATTCTTCCACTCGCCCATGTAGACCTCTGTGGTGGTGGCGTCAATGTCAGCCTCCACTGGGGGGAAATCCTCAGCTCCAGCCAGACTCTCGTCCCCAATGCTGACTGTGGAGTTGGTGTCGCTGGCGTTGGAGCTGAGAGCTGAATCCGGCCTCAGGAAGCTGAGCTTGCTCTTCTGGCTGGACAGCGATGTGCTCGAGTCGGACTTCTTCAGCTTACCCAGTAGGGAGCTCCTGCGAAATAGGCCCTTCTTCTTGTTTTTAACAGCCCCAGGGTCCACCTGGAGTGTGAGGGCAAAGCCTCCTCGAGACGGTCCCAGCTGGGTAGGAGTGGCGACGGGTGTCTCCTCACCTGAGGCATTGGTGGTGGTGATGATTGGGACGTCTTGCTGCAGGACGGTGCCATTGCTGTGCTCGCTGCGAAGGGAGGTCAAGGAGGTACGAAGAGGGGAGCGGACAACTGCTGCCATGCCGTAGGGGACGCTCTGTCGAACACCATAGCCGTGCCGCATCCCACCAGTGAACTGACCCTGAAATGTACCTGGAAACCATTAAAAAATATAAATAAAGTTGTAAATATTTTGTTACTACACCGCAGATCCTGAGCACAAGGTATTTAACCCTAGAAATGTGTTTCCACCTTGATCAGGATTAAATCAACACCAAATCATCTACATTGGGAAAGATTGCACTACACTTTTTATGGACATAGAAGACAGACCCCACTAACACTGGAAATTAGGGATGCAACGATACCAATTTTTTCAAACCGATACGATACCGATACTTGGATCTGAGTACTTGCCGATACAGAGTACAAAAAACGATACTTCTACCACACACACACACACACACACACACACACAAATACAATTAATTGGAAGACAGGTTTTATTATATTCCCTGTCGATAAAAAATAAAATCTTAATAAAAATCACCACAAAAAAATTTCAAGTGAAAAATAAGCACTTCTGTTAAATTATTGCAGAGTCTCCACGTTGTAATTTTACAAAATATCACTGAACTATTGGCACTGTCTCGAGCTTTCAGAATAATAAATAAACACTTCTGTTTGGAATAAAATAAATACAAATTAGGTTTGCGAATGAAATAAACTTTTAAATTATTGCAGAGTGTCCATATTGTAAACAAACAAACAAAATAATAATTATTAAATAAATAATAAATAAAATAATAATTGGCTCCCTAGTGGCCAATCTAAAAAACTACAACAGAAATGACAAGCCACCCTCTGATTAATGAAATAAGTTGGTATCGGTTCATGGTATCGGTTAACTTTTACGAGTACGAGTACACACACATTTTACAGTATCGGCCCCGATACCCGATACCAGTATCGGTATCGGTGCATCCCTACTGGAAATCATAATGACATTTACAATCAGGTCAAAGACTTCCTGATCTTTTGTTCTGAGAATGCTTTTTGATCTTAGAAAGACATTTTCATAGAACTTTAAGATTTTGAGATGCAGATTTTTTTGACTTCTCCATCCTCGTACATTTTATTTCTGATCAAGCAATTGCAAAACCACTGGAACTGCAAGAAGGTGGTTTGAACAGCTTACTATCATTAAGAACTTTGTCATAGACTCTGGGCAGAAAGCCAGAGTCTTTCTTTTGCTTTTATTTTGAAATGATTGCTGTTAAACATTCCAGTCACACGTGGCGGTGAGACAATCCAGTTAATCAAGACACAGTCGAGAAATTACCAAGAGGGAGAAGCCCTGTGACAGCCTGACTGATGGACAGACAGGGAGCGCAGCAGCATGTGCCGCCTGTTCTTTCTTTTTGTGTATTCTCTCCTGTAGTTTGTGATTCATCCTGTTTACTGTTTGTTGTCTCTCCTTTTCTGTCTTCTCTGTCCACTCACTCACCAGTCAGTTACAGTAGCTCCCTAATTCTGGGTGTGTATGAGGTCTCTTCCTGTTAAAATGGAGCACTTCCTCCCAGTGCTTGCACACAGCGTGATCATGTTGATCTTTCATTATAAAGCACCTCGAGATAGCTTGTGTGCTATGTAAATAGCACCTGCAAAGAACGTATGATTTTTATTTGTTGTGCCGTCTGTATTTTGTGCTAATTACACAAAGGAGGAATGCACTGTGTTAAACCTACATTCTATCTTATACCCTATCCTGATGCTCACTATCTGAGAAATGTTACCTAACATCACAGCTATACAGACACCAACACCTTTGATAAGTCTGTTAAGAATATGCGGTATAAACCCATTATATTGATTAGCAGAAGGATAATGGCTCAGAAATAATTTAAGAGGCTGCAACTATCTCTAATTTGCTCATTACATTAATGCAAACGCATGTGATGCTTTCATAGCTCCTGCAATAAATGTATTGACTCAAAGTCAGCTCTTTAGTTTTTGCTCCTTTCTGTGTCTTAGCAGAAGTTACTGTTCAGCAGTGGAAACACACCAGCTCACAGGATGCAAATGGCATCACCCACTACAGCAGGGATTCAGTGCATTACCATAAATTAAATTGAAGATTGTGAAAATAGTCAATCTTAGCACCTTAGCTTCATTAGCACGTTAACAAAGCCATTCTTAACATATTAGCCTGTTAGCCTATTTGAGTCCAGGCTCACAGAGCTGCTATCGCTCCTGGAGACGGTTGTTTAAACGTTCATTTCTGCCAAAATGTCATGGATATCTTTAGAGTGACACATCTCATTCAGTAATACCCTCGCTGACAAGTCATCTTAGTGTCTGTTCTCATGCTAAAATTGATGTGTGTGGATTACAGTGACTGCAAGGCCTCAGCCTGCAAGGCCAAGAGGGCACCAAATATGTGGGCTATTATTAAATCCTGACATCTGGTGCTCTCACACCCACCTCCAACCACATCTTCCAACGCACCTCAAAGCTGATGAGTCAGAGGTTAAGGAGGGAAACCACTGCTGTTGTACAAACACAATTAATTTTATTCGTCTAACTCATTTTATTAAGAAAGTGAGCTGACGGGCTAAGGAGAACCAAGAGAAGCGCCCAGAGAAAGTGTACAAAAAAATGCACACACAAAGGTCAATAATAATGTTTCCTTCCTGATACACTGTTAACACAGTGGCCGCATTCATAAATGATATAAAAATGACATAATATACAACGTATAACAGTTGAGAGGACTAGTACTGCTGCACAACTGCTCACTTTACTACACGTTTTGTATGCTTAGTACTTTTACTTGTGTAAGACGTAGACTTGAGGGCATTTCTTTTTGTGTTTTTATTAATTTTGAGTACTTATTTTGCCACTGTGACATGTAGTGTAACAAACTGGAAACATCCATGTAGGGGTTTTTAGCTCCAACAAACTCTGAGCACCTCTTGACTGACAGCAGCAGGGTGGTGTTTTCTTCTTGTTACAGAGGCATCATTAAAGACCACCGAGTTCATCAGGACGGTCTGTTTTGCACTCACTGATTTGTCTCCAATAATCTTGGCAGGAGTTTGCTTGTGATGTTGCAAGATGTACAAGCAGAACAATAGTAATAAAGTACTGCACTTCAGGACTTCACAACATTTATTTTATAGCTATAGATAGCAGTTAAAACCATGAAGGTTACGATGTGTTCAATTCAGCTTTTAAAAGCACATTAAGAAGTTGAATCATCTAAACCTTTTCAGTTGTCAAGTGCATCAGTAATCTCAGCAATACTGACTGAAAATCCTCAAACTAGCAACTTTTCCTTATAGAGAGGAATGTTGTGAAGAGGCTCAGCCACACAATGACCTCTGACCCTACTGTGGTCTGTTGCTGCAATTTTAATATATACAGTATATTTCTTAGCTGCCCTTAGCCATCTTGATTAATATTAAAATAATCTGAATACCAATAACCCTGCAGAGACCTACAGCAGCAGCATTTTCTTTTAGTAGTAACTATGTACCTTTAAATCTGTATTTTACTGAGTACAGTAACAAAAATACTCAAGTAAAGTCCTTCATTTATCTATTATTAGTTTTACTTAAAGATCCAGAAACCCGATTACCCTGCTGAGACATGAATCTGCAGTCTGACCACAAGCATCTGTTCATCTCAGCGCCATGTACTCAAGTGATGTACTCAAACATAGATAAGTAGATGTACTTGAGCATGTGTACTTACTTGCTGTAGTACGGTAAATGGTCATTTATTTGATTATTTCTATATTTAAGGAGTAATACGTTTATCAGCACTAGCTTTAGAGGCACATTAGCATTTTCAGTGACTATAAGTAACTCTTTTCTGTGGTAACTAAGTACATATACTCAAGTATTTCACAATGGTTTTCAGGTACTCTTTCTATATGTAAAGCATTCTCCATTTAAAGAATCTGAATCTTTCTTTAAATAATAACAAAGTGCATATATGTGAATATTTCACTTTTTCACAGTTATAAGGTGCCCCCTCCCCCTTTTTTTGCTGTATATTTGTTATCCTCCTGTATAGATTTTTGTAGAGGTAATAATTTCGCTTTCCATTGCACTGTTTATGTGGCAACTTTAGTGTTTTCTTACATTTATTTACGAATTAAAGTATCGAGTCTATCATACAAGTCTTGTAAAGAAGTATCTTTTACAGACTAATGATAATTATTAGATACACATGGCATACAAAATATGTGATATTCAATTAAAACAACGAATACTTCACATATCAAACTTCTAACAGCACATTATCGAAAAATATAAAAACATCAAAGTTATTTTTTCCCACTTGTTGGTCGTTGTGGGCATATTTAATGCGACTCTCACCTCCATCCGCATACGTCTCTGTGCCATATCCATCCTGGAGCCCGTTATTCCATGTCCCCTCATACTTTGCTCCGCTGCCAACACTGATCCGGACGCCATATCTCCCTTTGAATCCATGAGTCCATTCCCCTTTGTAAATCCAGTGTCCTTTGGTTTCTAATCCCAGACCGTGACGCTTCCCCTGCGACCAGTATCCCTCGTAGGTGTTCCCGCTGGGCCAGGTGTAGACTCCCACCACCTCGAAGCCGTAGTTCCAGGAACCCGAAAACTCGCCCTGCCCTTTGGGTCCGGTGCAGATGCCATGGCCGTGGGCTTTGCCCCCCTCCCAGCCTCCGCAGTAAGCTCCACCGTCATCAAACTCAAAGCGACCTCCACTCATTCCTCACCGCAGAAAAACGCACAGAAAGTAAAGCTGATTTTTTTTTTCTGTTACCTGTCTAAAGATAAGAGCTCCGTTAGTCTGACTTCACCTTCACCTGACATTAAAACTGGCAGGAGATACCCTCAGTGCTGAACTTGGTTTCTTCTTTGGAAGTTGGTTTGGGGATTTCTGAGCGTGTCCATGAAGCTCCGGGGCGCACTTCACACTTTATTCTGTTTTTCCTCCCTTCTTTTCTCCGGATTACTCCACTGTCTTATTGGATTCGTCGATTAAGCTAATTAACTACCCACTCCACGGATTCCCTCCAGGATAAATTATACCTCGTTGCAAATTTGGATCCTATTACCGGTTGTTTCTGTATTTCTGTCTTGAAAAGCCAGGGATCTTACATGGCTTTACCAGGTGGCCACAGAGAAAAGCCCCTTTCCCCCTGTCCCTGCCACCCAGCTATCTCCCGACAGTCGCTGCTGTTGGAAATATTTTAGCAGACCTAACAAGGCGACCAATCCACACCCTTCCAAAAATACAACCCAATCCTTACTCTGCTGCCTGCAAGGAGCCATGCCAGAGAGTCTTGCCACTTCGGGACAGGACTCTGCTCTCTATAGGTTTTACTGCTGCACACACGGTGCGCCCAGTTAATGCAGTTGGAGCGCAATTATTCTCTAATAGGCTGTTAAGCTTCAGCAGAGAGATATGTGAGCGCACATGCACCACTGTTGCATCCAATTCATCTTCCTGTATGACGGAGAAGCGCCTGTGGTTCTCGTGACATTAAGTCAAGTGCAATATTTCCACTGCAAATTAGGCTTCAGCATGTGTCTCTGTGGTTTATTTCCCCATAAATGTAGGCATGCATATAGATCCCTTTTGGTACCCTGTGCGCTGCTAGTATGTTATATATTCCTGTTTTACTAGGAAAAAAATGTTTCTCTGTCTAGTTTCTTCTGCTTTCTAGTTCCCCTGTCTCGTCTTGTCTGTCATTTTTTTTTCAGTTTTACTTTGAAAGTTAGTTTTGCTTTATTTTACTTCCTTTTCCCTCCTTTGTGGTTGTATCCCTCATCCTCAACAGTTTCACCTGTTGCCCACCTGACTGTCATCACTAATCACACTTATCTGCTACACTCACTGGCCCCTTTATTAGGTACAGCTTACTAGTACAGGTTTGAGATGATTGGAGCTTTGTGATATGGTGCATTACCCTGCAGGAAGCAGCCATCAGAAGATGGGAATACTGTTTCCATTATGCCACTACCAACAACTTGACCTGTAAATACAAGGCAGGATGGAGTCATGCTTTTATGTTGTTTATGGCAAATTCTGACCTTACCATTCAGGTGAGGTAACACAAATGTCATCAGGTCTGGTTTTTCCAAATTACTCTTGTATAGTTTTGGTGAACCTGTGTGAATTATAGCCTATCTCCTTCAAGGTTTGACATGTTGTACATCAGAGATTCTCTTCTGTATATAATGAGTTGTTATTTGAGTTACTGGTACCTTCCTATTAGCTCAAAGGAGTCCGATCTCTGGCATCATTAAGGCATTTTCACACAGATAATTGGTGCTCACTGGATATTTGATCTTTTTCAAACTGTTTTCTGCAAACCCTAGAGAGCACTGTTTGGTAAAATCTCAGCAGATCCTTAAATAATTAAACACTTAAATACTTAAACCAGCACCAGCAGCTACGCCATATCCAAAGTCACTGAAACCACCTTACCCATCCTGATGTTGAATTTGGACTTCAGCAGGTTGTCTTGGCCATGTCTATATTTGTATATGCATTGAGTATAAATGCAGTCTTGTGGTTGGCTGATTATTTATTTGGAGTAAAAAGCAGTTAAACAGGTGTGCCTAACAAAGTGGCCAATGAGCATATATTCCTCTTTCCTTCTGTTTATGTCTGATTGTCTGCTTGTGCTCTGTGTGTTTACCTTGGATTTAATGTATCCCTTTTATGGATTCTTGCTTTAACTCCCAGACTTTATGTATGACTTTGTGAACAACCATAAATTATTTTCCTTATTTTTTTTTGGGTCCAAAATCTGAGCCAAAGTAACAACAGGAGAAAAACAAATCCAACATAAACACTCACACTTATGCCCCTTCCAATGAGACATCAGATCTGCATCAGTTATGTATCACTCTTCAGCCCTCTGCTGGAGCGTTTTGGTAACAACAACGTATTTTGCTCGAAAACTTGAGTTGTCAAACTTGGGATGACTCTGTGCCAGTTTCAGGAGCCAGCGTACGAGTGAGAGCTGCACAAGGAAGTATGCTGTGTTTGTAACTTGTCCCTTTGTAGCGAAAGTTCGTCTAAATCTGAGTCCGTTTATCACTGATTTATATTTCTGAAACATTAGTGAGGTGACATTTCTTGATCTGCTGCATCTATCAGTATTTAGCTTTAGTCAGCTTTGATTACTAAAACAGAACGGTTCAGTCTGAAGGGACCATGCTCCCTTGTTCTCATTCTGCTGTATCATATTACGTAATGAAGGAAATCTGCAGACTGAATTCCTTGCTTATGGCGCCGGACAAAAAGTTATAGAGGTGCAGATTGTCTTGCAGACTGGCCTAAGAACACTGGTCTTAAAATACCCTAAATCAATTGAACCAACGGGTTTTGTAGAAGAGAAATATGTACTCAGCTATTTTAATTGAGTAACAGTGTTTGAGCATTCATGTTAAATATCCTATTACAAGGAAAGGGTTTGCACTTATACTCCTTTGCTTAAGATAAAAAAAAAGGTAGAAAAATGCCTGTCTAACATACAATGTTAAGCTTTTGATAGATATTAATCGATTGCCATTTTAAACTAGTGTTTTGGTTTTTTGTTGTTTTTTTGTTACTAGTCTAATGAATCCAAAATTGGGCAGTGGGGTCTGTTTTTGTTGCTTCCACAAGTCAGAACATGAATCTGTGATTTTTAGGAGATTATTGTTACCCAATTTTACTGCTTAAAACTGCTTTCAAGTCTTGGTAAGAACATCTATTCTTTTTGTATCTGAAAAATGTTAACTTCTATTATTTGAGGTAGCAAGTCAGAATCTGAGCAGACTTCTTTAGCAGCTCATTGTCTCAGCTGCAGGCTCAATCATTTACCAGTTGTTTCCCTCAGTCTTGAATGATTCCTGAAATAAACCCATGTGAAAGGCCTAGAGGAGGAATCATATGTGGAATATTTTTTCTAAGGAGTCAAACCAAAGACCCAAGCCTCCCCGTTTATTCTTTAAAAACACGTTTAGTTACACATGTTTAAACTGTAGAGTCTCAAGCTAATAAAATGGGTTTAGGGACAGGATTGCTTAGACTTTGTCATGTATATATCTATCTACTTAGCACTTTTAATTCTTATTTTTATGTCTATTTAAGTGTTATATGACAGTATGTTTGCACTAAGTACTGCAGCAATTTCCTAATGTTGTAAACCTGCTCAACATTTGGCAATAAAACCCTTTCTGATTCTGATAAAAATTAAACTATATTGAGATGTGCATAACTCTTCAGTCCTCACAGGGTGCATTTAGAAAGGCATCTGAGCTACAACAAACAGGTCATGAAAAGAACAAGGAGTCCTGTGAACAGATGGTAAGACCCCTGCAGAGCCCTGATTCTGGCTTCCTGGAGTCTGTCTGGGATTATACAGGAAACCAGCAGAGACTGAGACAGACTAAATCTCTGGTAAATTCTGGACTGGGCTGGCATTTCTATAGCTTCACCCCCCCCCCCCTTTTTTTTTTTTTTTTTTGGTCAGTCATACAACCACTATTGCTAAAGTACAAGCCATGTCCCCAGGATATGGAACAACCAGCCCAAACTATGTGCTAGGCTGCCAATGAGAGCTGCTGTTTTGGAGATTACACTCAATCGTTCACCTTATTTTACATGGTTACTCCAGTTTGTTTGCACCTAATTAATAAAAACATTTTCAAAAGTTCTCAACTTTTATTAGAATTTTTGCAGAGAACTGGCCTTTATAGTGCGCTGTTGCATTTATTGCATATGCAGTCAGTTTGGTAGAGCACATATTCAGTTCAGAGTAGCATAAATAAGTCTGAAAAATGATGCTCTTTAAAATAAATAAATAAATACTATAACATACAGGAAAGTGTTTGTTGCTTTGCAAATTATTCTATTTGTTGTGTCTAACACTGAATAGCATTTTTAAAAATCAGCACACTGACTTAAGGTGGACTTCTGCACATAAACAGAAGTCACCTGTTGGATGTTACTAAAAAGATGAATGTAGTTTACTGTGCTGCAGGATGTCTAACATAATTTTTTTGTCAAACCAATAATATATTTCTAATCTCAATGCTAATTAAGTCAAAAAGCAAAGAAATTATGTTTATTTCCAAGGTTGGGATTAGTTTCAATTAGTTGTGGTCAAACGTTTACATCCACTCATGGACGTCATGGTTAGGGCTTTTAATTTGAACTCTTCTTTTTCCAGATTGGAATCATCGTACAACATACTTTTATGACTTTAAAATTAGGTGGAAAAGTGTGAATTTGAGACTTTCTATAATTCACATAGGATCAAAAGTATACATGCACACCCACTGATACTTAAATGTCCTTTAGAACAGGGGTCAAACACAAGGCCTGGGGGCCAGAACTGGCCCAGCAAAGACTCCAGTCCAGCTGACTGGATAACTTTAGAGGAAAAACTTTTAACTCTTAGTTGCTATGTTTTAGTTATGTTTACAGTAATAAAGTAACACATAAACATTCTCCTTTTTTAAAATAAAGTCCTGCTGACAGTTCTTTCATTTACTACAGCAGCATTTCTTTATTTATTCTTATCTTAAGACTTGTAGATGAGTTAAACGTCTTTACACTGACGGAAAGTAGAGTTTCACCGCTCTGTATGTGGGGGGTGGTGGTGGTAAAAAAAAACCCTGATATATACGTGAGCTGTATGTGGCCCTCGATGTAAAATGAGTTTGACATCCCTGCCTTAAGAAACTGCACCTCAGCTACATGCTTTGGTAGCCATCAACAAGCGTCTGGAATAATTCTGACTGGATATTTCACGAGTCTTCGTGGCACAATTGATTAGAGCTCATTTAAATTGGTTGGTTTCCTGGCACAGGCCTGGCTTTTAAGCATAGTTCACAAATAATAATAATAATAATAATAATAATAATAATAATAATAATAATAATAATAATGGATTGCATTTATATAGCGCTTTTCGGGGCCCTCAAAGCATTGTACAATTCCACTATTCATTCCACTATCACCCACATAGAACCCACACAGGAACAGGGAAAACATGCAAAATGCACACAGAAAGGCCTCAGGGAACCAGTGGGTTCAAACCCAGGATCATCTTATTATGAAGTGACAGTGCGACCACTGCCTAATTACTTCATTCTGTTTCCATAAAATGCATTTCTATTCTTGGTGTGTTGAGGCCAGTTTTATTCCACAGGAGAAAAAATGGATGGAAATTGAAGTGTTAGATCTATAGGCACATTGTTTCATAAAGAAATAACACTGGTATGTTTAATTACAAAACCATCTGCGTGTGAAGTTTTTTGTGCCTTTTCACTTTGATCTGACTCACAAATGTGGGAAAAAACTATTTGGAAATATTCTTGGAGCATGATTTATTTTATGTAAAAGATGAATCACCCATTAAGTAAGAAAAATAACAAGAATTAATAACTTCTGTTGTTGTAAGTTGTAAGTTTTATCTTCTTGGACAGATGGTTTTAGATAAAAAAATAAAATAAAATAAAATTAGGATCTGGTCAAAGTATTTACTGTGAACTTCTACATTACTTTTTCTAAATGCTCACTGTGTCATGATCCTGGGTCCTTTTGACCCAGCGTTTTGTGTTTTCTATTAGTGATTTTGGTTCTGTTCCTCCTGTTTAGTGTATTCTGTTCTGCCATCTATTCCTGTGTTAAGTCCACGTTTCCTAGTCTGTGTCTTTGCGTGTGTGTGTTTCCTGTTTTATTGTGAAGGTCTGCGTCTTATGTGAGTGTTTTCAGTTTGCCTCCCTAGTCTCGTCACGTTAATCACTCCCAGCTGTGTCCCCCACCTGTGTGTAATCTCCCTGTGTTCTCTGAGTGTTTTTAAGTCGTGTCTTCTGTCTTAGTCGTTGCTGGTTCGTCTGTGTTGTTTCCCCTCGGTCTCCCTGCGTCTCTCCACCCATCTCTCTGTGTATATTTTCCCCGGACCCCCCTGCATCTTTGTTCTGGTTTGTTTTGTTAGTTTGCACAGTTTAGGTTTTCTGTTACAGCTTCACCCGCGCCATTTCTGTTGTATTTACTTTTGTAAATAAATCCTCACCTGCACCAGAGCTGCCGCTTCCGGGTCCTAAATAATCACCACACGGCTTGCCCCGGCAGACCGTGACACGCTGTATATTTGAACAAAAACTGTCCTCACCAGTGTCCAGTTCTTCAAGTTGGGGTGTGTTGAAATATTTTGGGATGTATGTTGTTTTTATCTGGGCATTTAATTTTAGCTTTACCTCAGTTTACTTAGCAACTGTAAATAAAGTACTTTTAATGTCTTGACTGATTGGGGGGGAATTGATTGTCCCAGTGCGTCATCTTGTGGTGTAAATTGGTATTACATGAAAGTGCAGCACGGCTCTACTTCTACTTCAGTTGGTAATGTTTTTTTTGTTGTTGTTTTTTTCCAAATTAAAACAAATGCTTTGGCTATTGTGTTACGTCCATTGTTTCTTCACATTTTGTCGATATCTCAGTTAATTTCCGAAGACTTTAAACGATTTTAGGGTCACGGGGAATTAGGCCCTACGTGCCTTTTTAAGAGAGTAAATCAGGAGTTCGGAATATTAAAAGTTATTATGTAATCGGTTTACTGGTGTGGCTCGAGATTGAGCTGCACGTCACCCACGGACTAAAGTGAGTTTGACACCATGGCCTAGTCCAAATAGTTTCCCGGTAACGGAAAGAAAAGCACTTGAAGTCCTCTGATTATTCAATGAGCTGCTCTTATAGGCAGACTACGCTCAACACTATGAAAATCTGCGTGCGTACCGTGGCCCACAGCCTCCATTGTCCTTACGGGAGCCGACTGACCTTCCACTGAAGCGCTCCCTGCGAGGGGTTTCCACGGCGCATGTTTGTGCGTAACGCATCATGTGATGTAATACGGTTACCCGTCGATTTAATTGCAAGTGCAGCGGCATGCTCGAGTAAGTCGGTATTTGCATATGGATTAGGGTGTGCGTGTTTTTCCCTGGGAAGCGCGGAGCTGTCCCAAACTGATGGATGCTGTCGCTGCTGCTGCCGCGTGAACCGGTGATGCTGCTGCGCTCGAGCCGCTGAGCTTTCTCTCTCTCTCTCTTGTTCGCTTGCTCGCTCTCTTTCCCTTTCACACACTCTCTCTCTCCATCCTCTCCCTCCTCTCTCCTCTCCTCCACACGCACAAAACGCTCTGTCATGGCGTCTTCCAACCATGTTACCCCTACCAACTGTAGCTGGTGGCCCATCTCAGCCATGGACGAAGACGGCAAAATCACAGATGGGGAGGAGTGCGAAGAACCGGCGGCAGAGCCCAAACCCTTCAACAAAGACAGGCTCGTTTTGTACCACTGGACGCAATCTTTCACCTCCCAAAAGGTAAAAAAAAAAGAAAAAAGAGCAGAGCTTGAAAATGGAGGTGGCTCCACGTCTCTTTGCATGACATGATGCTACAGCTTGGAGCTGCCTCTGTTTGTCTGCTGTGACCAAAGCGTGTTTGCATCAGTGCATGTTTGTCCTGCACATATACCTCCGGAATATGAATATCATCCTGCAGCTGGGCAGAGCTCCCGTTTGAGACGTCAACGCTGCAGCACGGGGGTCTCATTTCTTCGACAGAGAGTAGTGTGTTTGATCAATGTTCTATCATTAGTCACCGCATAGATCACCTTTCACATCTTATCTGCTTCCATCCTCGATTGACACGTTGGGGCTATTATCTGCCCATAATGCTGGTGAACGCTGTTAGGCTACTATGGGCTTTGACACATGACATCCTGAATAATTGATCAAAATGCTGTGCAAAACAAACTCCAAAGGCCATCTCCCACCTCCTGCAGCTGAATCACACCATATGTTCTTATTTTTATGCCTTCCTTCAGTCTACCTGTGATTTATTAACATGCATGCTCCCACGAAATGAGCATGTGGTTATAAAATGTTGCACTGAAGCCACACAAATAACTCTGAAAACATAAATGATTATCATATAGAGAATTCAGTACCATGAAGCTGTAAATTAAAGAGACACTCCAACAATTAAACATTCAACCCGTTTGCATTTAAAAAGCATAGCCTGTATGTAAAAGATGAACTCAGCCGTCATGGTATGTTTTGTCCTCATTTTGAAAGCCACGCTTCACCGTTGCTTAGGCTGGTTGTGCACCTCTTGATTTTTGTAACCCTGTGCGAGGCCCACGTGGTTCGGTTGAAGACGTGAGTGTATCATCATGTCAGGTTTTAATGACATATCAGTGCAAAAAGCTCAGATATTCCCAGATTATACAAAAATCCTGCACCATTTTTAAAAAGATAAAACTTTCTTGAGAAAACTTCATTTTGACTTCCACTCCTTTGCTAGCACTGAGAACACTGCAGTGAGTATGAAGCACAGCAGCGGTATAACTGTGAAACAGTTGTAGAGATGTCACCGTTGACTTGTGACACAACCAATCAACTCCACAGGTCCAATGCAAAGAAACCGTTATCATTTAAATAGTGCTAAACAACAGGATAATAATATACTGGAATTTCACACACCAGAATTAAACCATAGACTTTCTGAACAGCAGGTAAGATGCAGTAGTTGTCAAATAGTGCAGCTGTGATGCAACTATAGCATAAACATGGTGGAGAGGTTCAGTTCTGTGACTCCAGTTAGCAGACAATGATTGGCGACAGCTCCTTTTGTCGTTCACACCGCCAACTCATGAAGCTTAGACCAAAACAGTTTCATTATCCAGGCTGAAAACATGTTTATTTGTGTATTATAGGCATTTTAACACGGGAGTCTATGGGGACTGACTCACTTTTAAAGCCAGCCTTATATGGACATTAGAAGAACTGTGCTAATTAGACTACAATAGTGGTTTGGGCCACCAAGGAGGAGAATGGTACCAGTGCTACAGCTGTAAAACCATAATATTCACCTTTAGGCTCAAACTCTCTATGTGCTGGAAGAGGTTCAACCAATGTCAACTGGATATGCTCTGAAGGACAGTCATTGCACTCAAGGGTGAATGCACAGCAGGGTGCATGGCCTCTGGACAATATAACCAACACACAGAAGCTATTTGCAAAGCGTTGTTTACTTTATGGAAAGGGTGCTTAAAGAGTTACTCTTCTCACTAGATAAAGCCGTAGTATAACAGATGGTGCTAATTAGACATTTTTAAAAGACTTTGAGATGTTGAGTGACAGGTGGTGCCTAACTGCCACTCAAAGCAGCCATGTAATGCTTAACTGCTACAATTTAAAGCAATTAATCTGATGTCACGAAGGGCAATTAGCTGTAGTCGTAAACTGCAATCTGTACCAGGCTGCAAATATGTTTATTTAAAGTGTATTTTAACATGGAAGTGGAGCTGACCTCAGGAGGCCACCAAAGCAAGACGTCGTGAGAGTTATTCAAGCTTGGACTTGGACACCAGATGATTTTGAATGATGTGGATACGTTTGTGTTTCATTACTCATTATTGCACATCTGTCACACAAATGTGCAAGAAAACCCCTTAAGAACTTCCAGAGCTTTAGAGTTTTTAATTTTGGATAACAAACAACTTCTTTCACATGTAAACAAACCGGAGGTGACAGCATGCAAACGCTGTAGAAAAGGTGAAGGTCATGACATAATCACTTGTAATTGCATTTCTGTGTTAACACGATGAGGATATTGTTCAGTGTGAGATTTAATACGAGGACACAGAGAGGGAAAATGCTAAAAGAACAAGCGGAGCTTTCCCTTTCCACTATCGTGCTGCTTTATAGGCCCTATTTATTAGATCCAGTAGTTTGAGATTTGACCCACATAAGTCATTAAACATTTGGATTCTGCTGCTCACCTTGTCACACCTGTAAATTGATGTACATGAAAAGGTAAATTGCTAAACTGCCCCTTTAAAAGTGGATTCAGCTATGCAATGCAACTGGCATTTCATCCTTTGTCCTCATCAGCCACCATCTGTGCCTAATGTGTGCACATGGATTACATGACTATGACTAGTATCTTTGTACAGTCAGTGAGTTTTATAGATGAGTTGATGCACATAAAAGTAAAACTGCGACTATTTTCTTTTAAATTTTTAAATTATTCATTGGGGAAAATGAGCATTCTGATGACAACCCCTCACTGTCTGATAAACAGCGATGGACAGTTTCACTACAAGATTAATTTATTGTGAGAAATGCTTCAGTCTCTTTAAAAATTCAAGTCTCAAGATGTGATTCAACACAAAGATCTACCTTTCTGTCATCATTGCATATTACTGAGGACGAAGTAAGAAATGTTGTTTAGAAACACTGTAGCACGTCAGCTTTGAGTTCATGCTCAGTCTCAGGTTTGTACGTTGGTTATAAAGCTCAGGATCTCTGGCTCATGGCCACTCGAGTCTGAGCTGCTGATTGAGCTGATTGTCACTCAGCAGAGGGTAAACACCAAGCTTACTGTCATGATTATCGCCTCAGTCCTGGAGCTGGAGGAGCTGGAGTGACTCCTCGATCATGTGCGACTGTGCTGTCAGTGAACTTGCTGCCTCTTTCACAAGTAGCACATGGGTTTCAGCTCAGATGCTGAAGGAAATTCGAGCAACAAACCTGCTAATGTTTACATGTACGATGTTGTATTACTGTTATGTGAGCTGAAGCATGGGATGATGGGAAGGGCCTTTATGAGATTAAGAGGCCACGCACCTGGTTATCTTCTCCACTAGAAATCTACTGAAAATCAGTTTGTTGCACCTTTGAAAGATGTGTTATATTTAGTCAATCTTTTGTGACTTGCCAAATATGTTTTTCCACTGTATGAAAAGACAGAAATGAATCCTTTCGTAAACACACCGGCAGTGCGAGACAGGCGAGCAGCTTTTGATACAGGAGTCACATTTTCAGCTGATCAACATTTCTCTGTGCCGACTCCATTGTCGACAATGTGCAGGGGATTATTTACAAGCTTGTGTATACCTCAGCAAGTTTATGAGGAAGGAGACAATGTACCGTCGAACTTCTCTTGCACCGCACTTTAACTTTATTGTCTTGCTTAAATACGGCTTCATATCTAGCGTCACCGTAACTTTGATCCTGTGGCCCTGCAATATAATTATTTACCTCACACCAGGGATGAATTTTGAGCACAACAAATATGTTAATGATAGATACAGAAAAGGCGCAGTGACACAGAGGCCAGATGCACAGATCGATACAGCTCTGGCAACCTCGGAGTCTGCAGGGTAGAAATTTACACCTTTAGTGATGAGGCTTTAACAAACTGCTGTTTTCTTTCAGTGTGTGTGTGTGTGGGGGGGCAGTATATCATGACAGCAGTCAGTATCTGGACACTTTCTTTGAAACCTTTAACAGACACAATGCCATATTTTGCTGTGCTCTCTATTCAAGTGTAACTGTTACAACTAGGACGTGAACACTGTCAAAGCTTATTTGATTGTCTGTTTACTACCATCAAACAGATCATCAGACAAAGGGAAACTGAAGCTATATGTACACATGATGTAAAGGAGAATAATACAGGTGGGCAACAGGAAACAGCTAAATCTGATCAAGACAAATGACACAAAGGAAGTCAAGCTAAATACAAGACATAAGAGACTAACAACTAAACAGGGAATCACTAACAGAGACGACAACTTAAGAATCAAGTCAACACTCTTCTACTCTATTCAACTCAGCTTTATTTATACAGCGCCAGATCACAACAAAAGTTGTCTCGAGGTGCTTTATATTGTAATGTAAAAACCCTACATAATACAGAGAAAGCAACAACAATCAGACAACGGCCTATGAGCTAGCACTTGGCGACATTGGGAAGGAAGAGCTTCCTTTTAAAAGCACGAAACCTGCAGTACGACCAGACTCAGGAACTGGGTGAGTGCTGAGGGAGAGGACAAAAGAGTTTAATAATGACTAATTACTAAATGCAAAGTGGTGAATAAACACACAGACTGAAAAGAGGTGAGTGAAGAAAAAACACAGAGTGCATCATGGGAAGCTCCCAGCATCCCAGGCCGATTGCAGTGTTCAGGGTCACCTGATCCAGCCTCGGCTCTAAGATTTGTTAAAAAGGAAAGTCTAATTATATTTGGACTGTACTGATGTATTAGAAACTCTTTTATTTATTTATTTTTAGATAGATTAAACGTTTAAGATAGTTTGCTTTCTTTGCATTTTAACCCTTTAATGCATGAATTATGACAACCTCGATCAGGATTTTTTTCTTAAGTATTTTTATTCATCTTCAGGCATGAAAAAAGATTTTTGAACTTCATTTTTTTTAAACATGTACTTTTCAAAGACTCTTCAAAACGTATGTTGTTCGACAACATACGTAGTGACCACTGTGCGTGAAAGTGATATAGGGAAGCATATAATTTAGTTGTGCTTTTGACATAATGATAAAAAGCAGATTCTAATTTTGACTCTGATATAAACACCAAACATAAACTCATGTTAAGGCTGTAATCAGACGTAAGGCTCAAGAGTAACAGTGAAACTTCCATGGAAGTTTATGTCCAGACCAGTCGTTGTATACTTACATTACTCAGAGGTTTGTCTTGTGTTGGAGAGTACCTACCCCTGAAGTAGGAGCTAAAAGAAACACCAAACCACAAACGATACAAGGAATGTAAATAGTTCCTGCAAAAATAACACTACAGATTTAAAAACAAACACAACAAAGCAAGTGCCACCTGGTTATAATGTGTTAAACGAAAGAAGCTTTTCTTAAAACTTTTTAACTCACCCACCCACACACCCACACACACACACAGCTGGCCGAACTGGAGCTATTTATTTTCTAAAATCTCATCCTCGAGGGTTGCGATAGGATTAACGCAATGAGACAAAATATACAAATATATGAAGGGAAATAAATTATTTTCTGGGACCTTTCTTTACCTGTTCCCAGTAAAATCCTCTGTTCTGGGACCAGGCCATATCATTTATTAAAATGCGAACTGCTGCCATTCTGAGAACGTTAAACTTGGCCCTACTATGATTAAAATGGGTGCAGCTTTGCTTTATATATTTGATCAAGTTTGGTGCATTTCAGAATGATCAAGAACAGGTTTAGTAAAATAAATGCCAGAGTATCATTTCTGTAAGGCTGATTCTCCGCCCCCAATTTAAAGTTTGATTAGATGGATTATATCTCTTTATTACTCAGTCTGTCCTGATGGGGACAGACATCTCTCAACAGAGCCATAGAACCTCATGTTTGTTCAGTTTGGCTTGTTAGTTGTGGAGGTTTTACTGACAGAAGAAAAATAGGACTTAAGAACTTGAGGGAGGGATTGACTGAAACAATAGTAAGACCCGCAATTTGATTAAATGTAGTCCACTATGTTCAGCCAGACAGCTGCTGTTGTGTCTCCTGGATTAATGGGTACCAGACTACTTAATTTGTCCACTTTGTTTGTATAAGAGGAGGTTTTTCACATTACAAAATACAGAAACCTAAAAACCTGTGACTTACCAACCAGTGACTTATCTATTTAAATACTGAGATTTTAAGAAAGATATACTATGGCTAAATGGACCTGCAAAGGCTCACCAAGAAATCATATGCAGTCATAGTGTAAAGGTGCACATAAAATAATTAGCCTGTCTCTGGCTTATAAGAGACACAGGGGTAGCACAGTTTTTACATGGTTATCGCTACATTCAAGAACCCAAAAAACTTTTACATTTAGTGAAACTGAACAAAAGCTAAAACTGTGTAAAAATGCTATTTCTATGTTTTAGCTAATGTTTTTCACTCACCTGGTTCCTGAGTGACTTCTCAGTTTTTTTCTTTAGTGTCTCACTTTCTCCTGCACCTTTCATTTTTGCCTCATGATCCATTTTGACTAGTATAACTATCATCTGTAGGAAGCAGGTAGATGTGTGTTTTCTGTGGTTGGCATTAATCTCAGTTGGGAATGGGCACTCGGACAGCTGTGGACACTGTGGAAAAGTAGTCCCTGTTACTTTATTCACGCTTTATGGGATTTAGGTGGTGCAATTTTAAGCCTCAGTGTTAGCTGCTGTGATGTCAGCTGTAAGAGAGGGTGAAGTGCTACGCTGTCAACTAAAGCTAGCAAGCTTTGTTAGCAGGTTTCATCAATAAACTGTACAGGTGTGGTGCACAGACACAGGTAATAGTAACCGACAGGCTAATAAAATACCAGAAAGTGAGTTTTGCAGTGCCTCTCAAGCAACATTAAGCAGTGTTGAAGGGGTAAACATTGTTTTAGAGGGTGTAAAATAGTGTCAGATTTTAACATAGGATTCTATGGGCCCCTGGTGCCATCAGAAGAGCAGTTTTGCATTAATCACTGCGTCATTTCATGCTGCATTCCTCTAGCAAAATATTATATATCAAAATATTATATCTGGCGCTAAGATGATACATGAAATTATAAGAGAAGGTGGTGGAAACGCTAATAACTAAGATCTGATTAGTGCCACAACTAGACTTTTTAAATAATACATAGTGTGTTTAAAGAAAAGTGTACTTAGATGTATTACGTAGCATCATGTCTATGCAGCACTAACTGCTTTTCATCCCTAATAACAGCAAGCTGCAGATGAAGCTCACTTATTGTATAGTGTAAGAGGAGTGAATTTTATGCTTCCCAAGCAGCTGAACTACTTGGCATCATTGCTAAGAAGTGACTAATAATATTATGTAACTCTCGATGCAACGGTGACTGTGTTATTGTGTGTATCATCCAGGGACAGCTCAGCAGTATAACACAGGGACCTGAAATATTTGGCGGTTTTATATAGAAGTCCCTGATTTAGTGTTTCTTTTCCACACTGATGGGGATATAAAATGCTTAGTTTTTTTTCTTTTTTTTTGACATTTCAGTTGCATGCATCGATTTGTTCCTGGTGTCCAAACCCACTGGGCCTGCTGTAATTACTATGCTTATTTTACTACATCCTTTAGGTTTATTTCATTACACCATGTCTGGCTGTGTTCAGCAAAATTCCCATTTTGTCGTTCTGCCAAATGTAGCACTTTATGCCCCAAGTGTCATCTTCTTTCATTAATCTAATTCCCAGTAATAGCTCTCCATGGACCTTGGCTTATCCTTCATGCCGTTAGTAATGTATCCTGATTGTCCTGGATTTTTTTTCTCAAACTCTAGCACCCTGTGTATCTCATTAGCTTGGCAGACCACACAAACAACCAGCTCTCTCTACAGTACAGCAATTTGCAATGTAATGAACTGAGCGGAAGCTTTTAGTGAGCTTAATTTTACATTTTTTTTTGTTGTGCAGTTTTTTTTCTTAAACCGAAAATGGATGAAATGTCCTCTTATTTTGTTTTCATAGTCTAGTAACACATTGCAAATGTTCACCCACTGAATATATTTCCAGACATACATGTTGTGATTAAATAAAAAAACAGGGGATGTGTTTGGACTAATCACGTCCTTTGTAATTTCAGGTACGGCTCGTCATTAATGAGAAGGGTCTTGTCTGTGAGGAGAGGGATGTGAGCTTGCCACTGCAGGAGCACAAGGAGCCCTGGTTCATGAGGCTGAACCTGGGCGAGGAGGTGCCCGTCTTCCTCCATGGAGACACCATCATTAGTGACTACAACCAGATTATAGATTACATGGAGAAAACCTTTGTGGGAGGTAGGACAATGCTGTCTTTCTTTTCTCTTGTTTAAAGATGGCAGAGTCATTTCCATTTGCATATTTTCATTATTTTCATTCGTGCTCCATTAGAGAAGCGTTGCATAATTCATAGTTCAAAATAATCCCTATTTATCATGTATTATTAATCTGGTGCTTGCTGTGGCCGTTCAGTTCTCCTGCTTACTGTCTGAAAAACACTGTTTTAGCTCCTTTTGCTCTCACTTTAAAACTTTATTTTTATTGGCTTCCCTTCATAAACAAAAACAAAGATTTTGGCAGTAGGTTGATTGGGCTTCTGTAGTCACTGCTAAAGCTTGAAGAAACATCCCCTCTCTCTGATGTCACACAGAGCTATGGGTAGAAAAAATGCTTTTTCTCTCAGTGATAATCACTTACAAAGACCTTGTTATTTAAAACTGGCCATATGAGCATCCACCGATAACAGTAACTATATAATAGAGGAATAAGGAGAAGCTGCATAGGTCCCACTTAACTTACAAGCATCCTTTCTATAGCAGGAAAAATCATCTTTACGTTGCACTGCAAAAACCCCCCAAGTTCTTTTCATTTCTATATCTTCCTCATGGATCCAGTGTTGCCAACTTAGAGACTTTGTCGCTATATTTAGCGAGTTTTCAGACCCCCTAGCGACTTTTTTTCTAAAAAAAAGTCGCTAAAAAAAGACGTGAAAGCACATATCGCTTTTACTCTCAACAAGCAGCGGGTGCTGTAACGCAGTCAGTTCTTCTTTTACTCTTATGCTGTTTTGTGGATCACAAGGTTTAAAACTACTAATAAACACACACGCACAAAGTAACTCCACCAGAGTGCCTATTTCGGGTCACTTTTGCCAGTCCAAGCCCGGATAAAGGAGCAGGGTTGGAATTGTGACATTACAAAAAACAATTATTGCTAAAATAAATTTAATTTGTAGTTCTAAATAAACTCTAAATGCATTTAGGACGTTTTTTACTCACTTTATGTCTCTTCCACGATGTTATTTCTCTCTCCAACAACATAGATTACAATTACATTAGCATGACCAATTATGTAAATTAGGCGATGACGTCATTTAGCGACTTCTAGCGACTTTTAGGACAGCCAATAGCGATTTTCCTTACTGAAGAGTTGGCAACACTGCATGGATCATTAATGGGTCTAGATGCTATCCAGTCGTTAAGTGATGACGTGACAAATCCTACTTCCGGGCCTAAAGTAGTCTGCGTTTAATATGGCTTTTGTGTTGTTAACATGTTTAATGTTTTGTATTTTCTTCTATTTAATCTCAAAAAGCTCCTAAAACAGTCAGTGATCACTGTTGACCCTCGGCTTTTATTACCGCTAATCATTCATTTAAGCTCAGTTTTTAAAACCTTAGGATGTAACTACAGCCCATGCAGCAGTATATTAATGACTAACCTCGTATTGTGGATGGATTATCTCAGTTGTTCTCCTGGCTGAAGTTTGGTCCTTTTACAGCATCCTGCTATGCGATTACATTTTTTCCTGACCACCGAGAACACTCACGTTAACTTTTATCGAGTGGAAAAAAGTTAGCTTGTTTATATTATGCTAACATAGCTGTGTCGCTAGCAGTCACGTAGCACATCATTATATACCAGCTAGCCAAACTTCAGTAAGCCTACAAATGTCACTGCTGTT
Source organism: Neolamprologus multifasciatus (assembly GCF_963576455.1). Classification (NCBI taxonomy): domain Eukaryota; kingdom Metazoa; phylum Chordata; class Actinopteri; order Cichliformes; family Cichlidae; genus Neolamprologus; species Neolamprologus multifasciatus. The sequence continues at coordinate 5,575,012 of NC_140458.1, forward strand.
TAGTTTTCTGTCTTCATTTATGTTGGAAGTGATAACAGAGCTGTACGTTTTAATTTGTTTCCAAAACCCCGCAGTCAGGACATGCTATATTGTATTTAGATAGAAGCTAGCGAGCTAACTTCCTGCTAACTTCTAACTCCGTTAAATGTCATAAATTCCATTTTCATGGATGCCTGATGTTAAACTCAATTGTTACACCTGGTAGAGCAGAACGCTGATCATTTTATTAAAGATGAAAGACTTTAGACAGTTTTTCAACTCTCAGTAATGCCATAGTGATCGTTTGATATACCTGCAGCGGAGTTTAGGCCCAGACATGGCTAGTGACATCAGACTTAACGACCGGATTTGTCTGGATGTAGCTTTAGCCTCTCTATTTTATCTTGACATATTTATGTAGCCATCAAGTGCATGTTTGAGGCCCTTTTACAGAGATCTACTTTTTAAAGAGTCCACCAGAGAGAGAGAGTTGTTAACCAGTAAAATTCGTTATGTTTACTAGCTAATTGTACCAAATTAGACTATAAAAATGGGTACTGTAGTATTTAAAGCCGGCTCATTGGATGTGTGCTGCACTCCTCGTTTTTGCATTAGTCCACCTACACCAGACTAATTCATCTCTCAAGCCCCCAGCCGCCGCCTCGTGCTCTGCCAAAGGTTTGTGATCTGTAATCACCAATAAAGATGAGGATGAGTATTTTTAATTCTGATGTAAGCCACCTCTGTGAATTACCAGCTGTACAGGTTAAGTGGGTGTAAAAACTGAAGGCAGCAAAAATTCCAGCAGAAGTTTAACCTAGCAGACGGAGATTGATTACGCATGTGGCACCTCAATCAGTGCTGCCACACCACTAACTGCAGTACTAAGATGAATCTGGTATAAAAATTTGACCCAGTTTAGAGCTTTTACGAAACTATTCATAGAGGCCAAAACTGCTTTTTGTATCAAGCTATAAACATATCTTAAAATGCTGTAAAGTCAGGCCTTTTAACACGAGTCTATTTGCATTTGGGGTCAACTTAAGGTGGACATTTTAGAAACTTTAACTTTTGGCACTTGTATGTTGGCTTCATTTTTCACTCCTAGAGGCTGTGTGTTTGTTATAAACACAACCCAACCGGTCATGGCAGATGGTTGATACTCCCTGAAGTCTTCAGCTGGAGGTTTGTTCCTGCTAAAAGGGAGTTTTTCCTCCCTACTGTCACCGCCTGCTTGCTCATAGGGGGGTTGTCTGATTGTTGTTGTTTTTTTCTGAATTATTGTAGGGTCTTTAACGTACAATAGAAAGCACCTTGAGGCAATTGATGTTGTGATTTAAGAAAATGTAATAAAATTCACTTGAAATTAAAGCATATCGGCCCAATAGGGGGGCGGGATTTGCAACACAGGGGATTCTTCTTCTTCATCTCTCTCTTATATCTCTGGCTAGAGCTATAGAAAATTTGAGGCCTCATTTGCCCAGTTTGTGAAGCTGGAGTGACAAAGACTGTTGGAAGCCATTGGAGGCCATCTGTTTTCTTTGTGCAGACTGTGTCAGTGCATACTATAATGTGAAACTGTAACTCATTGCATCAACGTCTTTGCACCAATGTCACTGAGACGATCCTTGCTGATTAGATTAGACAAAATTGGAGTGACCCCTTGGGGAACATTTGTGGCACTCACAAACGAGACACAGATATAAACACAAGAGACATAATTTAATGATTGACACAAAAAGTCCATCAAAGCTATATTTAGATCTGTAGCTATGATGTTGCGATGGGTATGGAGGAACGTACGCTGTGAGGCAACGACTGAGATTCAGACTCTTGAGCTTGAAAAGGAGGCAACTGGATTTCTTAACATGTTTGAAGACATTTTGAAGACATCTAAAACGTTTCTTCAGTTCTAAAACAAGTGGCAGAGAGTCCCAGGTAATAAACCCTTAAAAGGTGTCCTGACCCTCTTGGATAAGAGGTTAAATGTGTTCAAAAACCTAGAGAAGGACAGTTGCCTTCTTTTTAGGCTCTCAAGACTGCCGTGGCCTGGATGACTCAGAGCCTACACAGACATTCAGGCTTGGCAAACATGCAGCTCAAAGAATAAGCAAATGTTAAGAAGCATACACTGAATCCTGTTATCTGTGTTGTGCTGTAGTATCTGTAGGTGGCACGTTCTATAGGATTATCAGCTGAGAGATTATGTAACAAACTGGGAGCCTCAGATCAGAAAATGCCTGGGGACATAGGCCTGTAACTGAAAAACTTCAGGGCTTTCCTGCTTAGTTAGTACTCACATGTCTAGAGCAGTGCCTAGAGCTTTGAATTCAGCAGCAGAAGATCTGGTTCACTGCTTGCTCAGTAATAAAAGGCTAGAGTGCATAAGCTGACCCCAGGGTCTGATGATCTCATTCAGCTAACTTCATTTTAGGCTTTTGATAGTGTGCTAATAACTGGTTTTGGAGCAAGTTAGTCACAGAGATATAAAATCATTCATCAGTCTCCAGTTATACTCTAATAATATAGTTAAGCTGTTATTGTTGCATTTTTTTTGTTTTGTTTATTTTGTCTACTGAATGTCAAACAAGTCTGATGCATGTTTTATCCAGAAGCTTTTATCCAGGAGTCAATTTGAGGGGATGAGTTACAGGCATGCTTTTTCTCTGCCTTTAAATCCCTAATGAATCCTGGCAACGTCGGCTGCAGCTGGTCTGCAAAGTGCAGATTTCTCAGAAACGGGAGGCATATGCAGTGTGGAGCAGTGCCAACAGTTTTACAGTGTTGTTGAGGCACAGCAGGGCAAAAGGTGTTTGCAAAAAGATGTTAATCATCGCCCGAGTTGTTCTTATATATTTCTCACGCTCATTGTGAACATATATCAACTCAGTTGGGAAGTTGCTTGACAGTCTGCTGCTAATTTAATATTTCCATCACCAGTGCTGCAGCAGACCTCCTGCAGAGAACCACTGCAGGGCATGCCCAGGTCAGCATGCAGGTCCAGAGACTGATTACTCAGCTCTCTGGAGCTCAGCCACGTGCAGCTCCACCCTCCTTCAGCTTCTCCTCATCGTCAAGCAGCCATCTGATTATCTCTGTTTTGTCAGCGATGCCTTCCTTGCATGTGGCTGGCTGTGACCCTGCAGAAAGATATAAGCTCCCTCTGTTCTGCACTTTCAGTACCGAATCTCAGCAGCAGGTCATTATGCTGAACACTATCACTCTCAGCCAGGCGCTGCGCTGTCAGACACGAGAATTAGGGCAGCAAAATGTAAACGCGGGATACCTCTGAGTTAGTAAAAGTTGTTGGAAGTGTTTTTTATGTGTGTTAAGGTGCAAACAGACTGTAGAGTTCATCTTGTTATTTTTTCAAACCCACGGTGTGCAGCATAGTTAGAATAAACTGGACTTACAGCCTGAAAATGTTATGAAAGTATTTTGTTTTAATAAAGGTTATGTTTGCAGGCAATTTTAGATGTTTACAGTAAGGATAGACGATATAAAACATTTTAATATGATAACAGCCAGGATAAATCCACTCTTAAATTCTGGTAACAAAATATTTGGCGCATGTTGATAATCAGTCTTTAACAGGAAACAAAATCAACATGCCTCACGTGCTTCCCTGTCGCTGTGTGTGGAGGACCTGCCTGAGCTAAAGTCACTAAAAGAGAAAACTCTCCAAACAACTCGACTCCTCTCTGGGTCACAAGTTATTTTGGAGTCTCTGGGCTCTTTTTTTAATCCTCCAGGTTGGTGTTTTTTTTTCCATCATTAACTTAGTGTTTTAAAAACAGGTGTGAAAGAGAAAAACTACATACTCACAGGATACAATCATAAGTGAGACTATTCCAGATGACCTTCTAATGTTTTATTCATTTTGACCTGACAGTAGTGACCGAGAGAATATAGTTACCAGGAACTGGAACCAAGGTCTTTTTGCAAGCAGAGTCCTGTATGCCTTTAAAAAGTATGTAGGCTTAAAGCATCTCCAAGTTGTCTTGGATGGAGAAGGTACCTCCATCTTTTATATTTTCTTAGCAACAAAGCCTTAATAAGCTGTTGGATGAAAACTTTATGAGAGTGAAATCCATCTTTTCTTAACTGTCTGCACGAAAGTCTATAATAATTCACGATCATAATAATAATAATAATAATAATAATAATAATGCAGCTTTTTTCTAGTAACGGCAGGAAAGCAGAACAGATTGAGTCAGTAGGCGGATGATGTAACAAAGTTATGGAGTCTAATTGCAGTGTTATTGTTTCATTTGTGTTTTTGTTGATCTGGAACAGGAATTTAATCTCATGTGGTTATACCAGGGGTGGGCAACTCCAGGGTTCGAGGGCCGGTGTCCTGCAGGTTTTAGATATCATCCCGGGTCTACACACCTGAATCAAATGATTAGTCCATTACCAGGCGTCTGGAGAACTTCAAGACATGTTGAGGAGGTAATTTAGCCATTTAAATCAGCGGTGTTTGACCAAGGACACATCTAAAACCTGCAGGACACCGTCACTTGAGGCCCGGGGTTGCCTACCTTTGGGTTATACCATAGTCTAGTGTTTTCACTAGACTATGGTAGTGTTGTTGATCTTGTTGTTCCCTTCACCTGAAGGATGAACTGGTTAGATTTTGGTAATCAAGGTCACTGTGACCTCACCTCCAGCCCTAACATCTGTACCTTTTCTGAAAGCTCAGTATGTCAGGAACACTTTCAGGGATTTTCTTTACATTTGGCACAAACATGTACTTGGGTCACATTACCACAGTTGCACTGTAAAATAAAAGTGACTTGACCTTGAGAAGCCGAAAGAATTAACACATTTCGTGCCTGACCAGTAAACAATTATCCAAGTGGAATTTTTGTTAAATAAAAGGAAGCTAAACACAGGTCAGTTTTTCTGATGTTCACCTGCACTGCCACGGGGTGACTGGATTAAGGGAAAGAATTTGGTGTACAGAGGCAAACATGTGTTTGTCCAAGTACTTATGGACCTGAGTGTATAAGCCTGAACAGATATGGATGTAAACTAATTCCTAAAGGAATTCATCCACAGGTCTATAATTTTAGTTTCAGATTGTTTCAGTATGTCAGGCTTTGTCAAATGTGACGGGTGGTGTATTATAGTCCTCCACCTGTTACCAGGTTACCATGTTGTGTGTCTGACAACTGAATCTGGCACAACGGTGTTATTCTGGGTTTGTGTGGTTGCTTAGAGACCTTGGGGGTTTTGGACAGATTAAGAAAAAGTCCACAGAATAATGCTCTGCAGCATGTAATTATGATTCAATATATTTTGCCCAGTTTGTATTCCTGTGAAAATGTTTTCTCTTTTTCATGCTCTTGTCTTATTCACACAGACACAGTGGCTCAGCTGATCCCTGACGCAGACTCGCCTCTCTACGATCGTGTGCAGCAGTACCGTCAGCTACTGGATGGTCTGCCCATGGATGCGTACACACATGGCTGCATCCTTCATCCAGAGCTCACGACTGACTCTATGATCCCAAAGTACGCCACAGCAGAAATACGTAGTAAGTGAAGCCAGCTCACTGCACTGCGGAGGCACGAATGCTCGTATTTTAGCATCTTTGGGAATTACAAAACAGCTCGTGTTACTTAGAGAATGGCTTTTGGGTTGTTTTTGTTTGCAAACATAGTGTAAGGTCACTTTGAAGAAATAAAGGATCCCTATTAATCAAATGCATTTTTATTGTATTTCGAGATGTCTATAAACATTCCTATAGCTCTTGACAGTTAGATTGCCTCCCTGCTTTGTGAGTGCAGATTTGATTTTCTTATGAATAACAAATTTATTCAGTGTTAGAAAAGTTCAGGTTCCTCCAGTATTTAAGATGTAAGAAATAAGAAGCATAGTTTCAAATTTTCAAGTAAGTTTTTTATTTTTTGTTTTCACATCAGTTTTGATTCAGTTAATTTTAACAGATTAAGTAAATACCTTTACAACAGCGGTCCCCAACCCCCGGGCCTCGGACCGGTACCGGTCCGTGAGTTGTTTGGTACCGGGCCGCGAGAGTTGAGGCTCAGGTGTAAAATGTATGGTTTTCAGGGTTTTTATCGGTTTTCAGTGTTATTTTGTTATCGTTTTGATCGTTAACTCGGTTTTCCTGGGTCTTTTCACGTGTGTTATGAATAAATTTTCTTTTTTTTGGTACCGGTACTAGTTTTATTTTGTTGTATTTATCCGCAACACCTTAAAGGCCGGTCCGTGAAAATATTGTCGTGCATAAACCGGTCCGTGGCGCAAAAACGGTTGGGGGCCGCTGCTTTACAAGACAGTTGATGGCTAGATCAGCTGTTTTCATCTGCGTTACGTCAGCTGACCTTCTGCTTCTGTAGCCGCTTATTTAAAGGACACACGAGAAACATACATCACAAAGACTGACCTGTGTTTAATTCAGAACTATAGAAGAGGTAAATCTCAAGCTACATCCTGAAAGTTCACAAAGAGATTTAAAATAAACGAACAAAAACAAACAGGAAAGAAGTGCAGATTTAATGAAATGTGCAAAAATAAATGGAAATATAGGATGTTGTTTGAGGTAAAAAACAACTCTATAACCGGAAAGTCAAAACCATCTTTATCTTCATTACGCTCTGACCTCTCTGAGGCAAGCTTTTGTGTAATGTCTTGAAGTAATCGTCAGGAACAGTTCTTCAGGCTTCCCGAAGGAGATTCAAGTTCTTCTTAGGAGCTTCCTTTACTTCCAATATCTGTCAAGATGATCCCATTACTTCAGTAACTTTAATCTAAAGAAAACATTTATCAAATTTGACTAAAGGACAGACACAGCTCTCTGTCCATTCAGGTCAGTTATGTGAAAAAGCCAAAATAGCTTTAACCGACAATATGAAGACTGTCTGACCTCCTCACGAAAAACTGAGCAAGACTTCAGGGTCTTTCCAGAAACAGGATGATTTGTAAATTTTAGCAACTGAATCCACTCGAGTGTGTGTAGCACAAATGCACGCAGTGTCCATAGAATCACAGTGTTCACTGACTCAGTTTAATTTAATGTGACAGAGGGTTCTGCTCCATTTCACAATGCATGCTCACACATGTTTAATATCTGAATAGATGCATGTGGGTCTGCAGGTGTGTGTGTCTGTGTGTGTGGTGAGTTAATGATATATTTTTGTCCCTTTTGTTATTTCTAAGATATTGCATTTATCAGTTAATACAGAGTGAAAAAGGTCAAATTATAAAAAAAAGGCTCCACAATAAAAGCAAAAATGCTTCCTTCTAGAGTTTGCATAGTCATTCATAAATTATATTTTGAAAAATTTATATTTAATAGACAATAGTGTAGAATTGTGTTAACCCCATTGAAAGATAAGCCATCTACATTTAGACAGTATCCTAAAACAAATGCAAAATGTGTTAAACAAATACAGGAAAATGTGTATATTTAAGCTTCCTGGCTACTAAATTAGGTACATTGTGTTAGTACTGGGTTAGAACGCATTTTGCCTTAAGGATAGCCTTAAGTGGTAAGCATTCAACAGGTGCTAGAAACATTCTCTCATCCCAAATGGTCGCAGCAGATGGCCGCCCCTCCCTGAGCCTGGTTCTGTCGAAGGTTTCTTCCTGTAAGAGGGGAGTTTTTCCTTCCCACTGTCGCCAAAGTGCTTGCTCATACGGGATCATATGATTGTTCCTAACACAAATGCAAATTCGTGATGTGAGTCCCCTGCTCCGTCACATCTCAAAGGTGCTCCATTGGACTGAGATCTGCTCACTCTGGAATACAGTTACACTTATTATGAACTCATCAACTTACCTTAATATGCATGAAACCACTGCACTATGTGTATACTCTGGTTATGAATGGATGGATATGGTCAGCAACAATACTCAGAAAGGCTTGGTATTTAAATTTGGTACTAAAGAGCCCACAGTATACCAAGAAAATAACACCCACATCATTACACCACCAGCAACCTGAACGGTTAATACAAGGCAAGATGGATCAGTGTTTTCATGTTTACACCAAATTTTTATTGTCCAAATCTTGCGGCAGAAATCAAAACACATAAGTCCAGGAAACATTTTGCCAGTCCAATTCTGGTGAGGCCATGTGAATTGTAACCTCAAATTCTTGTTCTTGGCTCACATGAGCAGGGCCAGGTGCGGTCTTCTTCTGCTGCTGCCCATCTGCTTCAAGGTTTGATACATTCTGTGTTCAGAGGTGGTCTTATGCATACCGTGGTTTTAACAAGTGGTTATTTGAGTTTCTTTTGCCTTCCTATCAGCTCAAAGTAGTCTTCGTAAACACCGGAGATGGTTGCGTGGGAATATTTAGGTAGATCATTGGCACAACCATGCCATGTTCAAAGTCACTTAAAGCACCTTTTGCCCCCATTCTGATGCTCAGTTTGAACTTCAGCAGTGGTTTTGATGAGGAGTTAAACAGGGGTGCCCACTGAAGTGTATACTGGGCCCTCATTGGTGAAATAAGTGTCCTATGTTTGTCCCTAGTGCTCATCCCTGAGGTAAAGAAAGTTTTCTTGTGGATTGACAGGATGAAAAGTGGATGCTATTTTGGTTTTGTCATCTTTTCTTTATTACTTTCTTCTTTTAAAGATATAAAAACTTTTCAGTGCTTTTAACTCGCTATATTGAACACTGTCACACACTCAGCGTGACTCAGCTTCAGCTCTGGTACCAAAGAGACTCCTACGACGAAAACCAAATGCATTTTGAATGCAAAGCAATTCATCTTCCTTACAGCATTTTCCACATCATTGGTAAAACAAATCCCAGGTTTTTATGTGCACAGCGTGATTAGCATACTGTGTAATTTGATGCTACTCAATACCAAAAACCCTTAACACAGCACTTTGTAGTGATGCCAGGTTTTTAACGGCAGATATTAGACCTCCCAGCCTGAACTGTGGTGCTCTTCACATCAGGTAATGGCCTTGTCATGTAAATCAGAGCAACAGGCTGGATGAGATATAAAAGAAAGTCTGCAGGAGAATTAATTATCCAGTGAAATCCTGACCAGTCTGTGATGGACCTGCAAAATCAACTTTATGGAGTATTTCATTGAACGCATCAGTGTTTTCTGTAAACTTTGGTTTGGATGATTATGATTCAGACTGAAGGGACAGTTCAGACACAAACATTTTTATCTTTCTGGGTTCATCTTGTCATCATCATTCCAGCAGACTCATGGAAAATATGCAAAAAATAGGCCGCGTCACAGGTTTGCAGCTAAAGTAAAGACTGACAAAATATAAGAAGACTAAAAGATTCTGCATCCTGGCCAAGTTCTTCATCTTTATTATTAACAATTCCCCAAAAAACACCAAACTCAGTAATGTGTCTATCTTACAAATGTTTTCCATCTTCCCTGCCCCATTTGTGGGACTTAGTCCCAAACTAGTTGCTTAACTCTAAAGAAGTAAAACTTAAAAGGTTTGACTTTTATTTTGTAAAAACAGAATCTCAGAGCACAGTTGTGCACTGTTTTTGGCAAATGTTACACTAAATGTCATTACTAACTACACTTGTTAGTATTGTATGTGGATTTGACTAAAAATAGAAACTTCAGTGTCCAAGTACATAATACAATCACCGTGTTATTGCAGGGACTTTACCTTGCAATATCAAGAACATTGAAGCAACTGTTGTGATTTGTGCTACATAAATAAAATTGAATTGAATTAATGGTGCCTGCGCTCAACTACACCTGCCTCTGCGCAGTTTGTTCTGTTAGCAGTGTTGGGGAGTAACGGAATACATGTACTGCCATTACGTATTTAAGATACAAAATATGAGTAACTGTATTCCGTTACAGTTACCGTTTAAAAAGGTGGTATTTAGAATACAGTTACTTTGTTGAAATAAATGGATTACACGGCGGTACTTCCCTGTTTCATATTGTGGCGGGTCAGGACTGTTTGGGTTTTGTTTGACAGCTACGTTCTGTTGTTCCAGGTGGCAGCGTTACGGTTGCCATGGTTACAGGGTGACGCTCTCTCTCTGCGTGTTTCCTGGGTGAGAGAGGCCTTTTTGTTGTTGTTGTGCTAAGCTAATAGGCAGAATGCTACAGGTATAGCTCTAAAGAATGTAGCATCATAGGCAGTGTAGTCCGTGCTGCAGGGAGAATGGACTGCCATACCCGTTATGTGTCTGTGAGCGAGGAGAGAAAGGAAAAGTACGAGCTGTCATCGAGCAAAAACGGGAGCTGGAAGCAAGTAAATATAATAATAACCACTGCAGCCAAGAAGAGTGCCTGACGAGCCCAGTTGTAAGTAAGCTATTAAGACTCGACTGTACACCGTGTTCGTGTTTTCCTCCAAAAACAATAAGTTCCGTTGGAGCAGCCTTTCAACGCCTCTCTCTGTCTCTCGCTAGCAAAGTTGACCCAGACAACAAAGTAAAGCTAGTTTTCGGCTACCAGCCGACACAGAACCCACCGTATTAGCCACAGGTCCCTTTACTACGGTTCGGAGCCGCGGACCTTCAGTAACAGTAATAAATCACAGCAATAGTACATTCATGTAGTTGTAAACAGCATGATAATATATTAAGTAATCCAAAGTATTCAGAATACGTTACTCTCATTGAGTAACGTAACGGAATACGTTACAGAATACATTTTGGGGCATGTATTCTGTATTCTGTAATGGAATACATTTTAAAAGTAACCTTCCCAACACTGTCTGTTAGTTTACCAAACTGCCTTAATTAGGTCACAAAATGCATAAAAATGCTTTTGTAATTAAAGGTTTATGTCTGGGATGCCTTAAAAACGTGTTTTAGCTGCATGGTTTTTTTTATTATTCAAGTGATCTTTGAGTTGGAAATCATAAAACTACATGAGTAGAGCTAAATCAAGTAGGTTAAACACTAAGACAAAACATCAATCTTTTACTTTGACTCATCATTAGTTACCCAGATGGCAAAAAGAAGGGTAACAAAAAAAAACAACACAGATGAGTGGATTCATGCCATTCAGACCAGAGAAACATAATGAAAGCAGCTTCTATTAAAAGTGTAGCACAGTAAAAGTCATACCGGACTGTGCTAGATAACAAAAACAAATTTAATCCTGGGCTCGCCCGTCTTCCTGTGCACAGCAGTAGTTAAAGAACAAAACAAACAAACAAAAAAATAGTATCTCTAACAAAAGAAGTTATGTGAATGTGAGGAGATATTATCTGCCTGCTTGACTGTTAATGTTGTAATATCATACCTGGATAGAAAAACACACAGTGGAAAACTATCAGTCATGTTCTGGCCTCCTCAGAGTCCAGACCTCAACATTATTTAAGCAGTTTGGGCTCATCTTGACAGAGAATAGAACAAAAGGCACCCAAAATCCATAGAAGTCTTTTGTGAACATGATTCTACCAAATACTGAGTGTAGCGACTTCCACAGTCGCTAGAGGCCGGGGATGGAGCCTGCCTATTTGCCTGACGCGCTGTCAAGTTTACGCAATAATGCGAAAGGTGGAATTGTTTTCTTGTTTATTAAAGTGTTTACAGAGTAATGTCATCTCGCGATTTGGACTCTTACAACGTCACAGGCTCTAATATAACAAGACAAAACATGTTGTGCAGCGGTCAACAAAAACTACGGCTACCCAGCCCTCCTCTCTGTCAAAATCAAAACCAGTGAATGACAGACTGACAACGCCCTCTTAATGTCACCGCTAGCACCCACGTGACTCCCATTACACCTCACCATAACAACCAAAACAAATGAAAACCCAGTGATCATCAAAACATTCAATACATTCAATTATGGCTCCTACACTGAGGTTTGGTTCAATTGTGCAAATTATGTTTTAGCCTTATATACTGTGTTATATTTACCCAATGAAAGAAATGAGAGGTGGCTCAAGTGTTTTGCACAGTGCCGTACGTTAGCAATATAAGAAATTATAGTGCACCACGGACACATCTTATGTCCTTGATGACGTAAATAAAAACAATATGTGTAACAGCTGATGACACAAGCTTCTTCCTCTGCCCTCGGGAGACTGAATGGAGCTCAGATGGGAATAAGCTTTGTATTGTCAGACATCCCCTTGGAGATTAAACACACTGGACTCTGGAGTATTTGCTTTTAGTACGATTACTTTGTATGCCAGGCAGACAGCACAGTGTCTAAATATTATTCAAAGTTTTTTTTTCCCCTTCCTGAACAACAGAGGACACAGTTTATGTGAATGCATGCACTGTGTTTGTGTGTAACTTCAGGACATCTGGCCAACGCTGCGACAGAGCTGATGAAGCTGGACCATGAGGAGCCTCAGCTGACAGAACCGTACCTCTCCAAACAGAAGAAGCTAATGGTGAACCCGTGTTTTTATTAACGTTAACATCTAACTTTTAAGTGTCCTTCACAACTACAGATTTCATTAATATACACATCAGAAGTGAAGACTTAAGATGATTTTCAGGGTGTGATTCATATACTGCAATTTATAGGAGTTCATTTGCATATGTTTCAGGGCCTTTAATCCATTAAATGATGCATTAAAATTAAATAAATTTCTCACTTGTTGTAAGAATTAATAGCTTAGTGCATTGTACATTTTTAAATTGTTGTTATCCCTTCAAGAAATTATAGTGCACATAGAAAATCCATTAAATCCTCTAAATGTGTAATACATTTAAACTTATTCAGGGCAGCCGCCTGGATTAGCATCTTAAACTGATGTATTAATATCCTTCATAGGTACAAAGTGAAGGTTATCACACAGGAAACATCCTGGAAGATTAGCTTCATCGAGTGAAACCCTTAAAATTTTAAATCCTGAATAAAAATATACTTATTTTGAATTACATATATATTTGAGACCCCTGAACGGGAATGTAAAGAGTATGATTTTTATGTATTTAAAGCTTTTTTGGGGGACAAACAGTTTAAGTCTCTATTAAACTGACAGGTATTGCTTCATTTATGATCAGAGAAGAAATCCTGACTTTTCCTTCAGTGACGTTAGTTTTCCTATTTGTGGCTTTGAGTGAAATATCTTTAGAGCTACTGGATGTGACATATAGTTAAAGTGCTTTGAATGGTTTTCAAGACTAATGCTATGTAAATACAAGTACACTGCAATTAATTTAGATTATTATGACAGTTTTAAACACATTCCATGCCCCCATAGAATAATTCATATTAAGGTTATTTGTATTTTTTGTAAGCAATAAAAAGCAGTTTAGTTTGGCTTTAGCATTTAACTAGACACATATTTATGGCTGAAATAATGTTCTGAGATGTTTTTTATTTTTCTGTAAGTTTTTTCTTTTCTTCTAAAAAATGTTTTTAAAGGTTGGATAAATCTCTACAAAGTATCTTTAGTAACAATGTTGCTTTTGATGTTGTTTTTGAAGTGAGTGGAGCTTTCCCTGTTTAACTTTGGTTGAGGCAGATAGTCAGACTGGTTAACAGAGTAGGACAACCACACACTGTCACATCCACACCTATGGCCATTTTAAAGCCACCAGTTAACGTGATTTGCACTGAACTGTGGGAGGAAGCCACAGTACTCGAGTGGAACCTGTGCAGGTACAGCGAGAACGTTCAAACTCCACACAGAACGGCTCCAGCTGATCAGCATATATAAGAACCAGAAAAGTTCTTGCTTTGCTGTCGCAGCGCTAGCACTAGCTGTTTCTCACTGCATGTCAAAATATCAAATTTAAAATGTATGTTTTCAGCATTTTAGGCTAAATGTTAAAATGTATTTCCTGAAAATATGTGAAACTTTTAATGTAGTCTCCAAATTTGATATTTTTCCTTGTGGCATTAGAAATCATTTCACTGCAATGTGTCAATCTATCATAAAACCTGATTTAAATGACATACTTTATAAATGTTATCCAGTAACATCCGTGACACAGTCTCATAATTTTTCATTCAGAATACCTTTTGTTCATAAATTGCATTCGAGGAACATTTTAAACCCCCCACCCCCTCCCCCCATCATCTCAGACACCAGTGACGTCCTCAAATCAGAATAATGCAGAATACTGTTTTTTTTTATTGTTATAAATATGTATAAGGACATTTTATAACTTGCAACTTAACACCATTTTTAAAACATTGTTACAATTTGAAATAGTGCTTCAAAGGAATGTTTTCTTAAAGACAGAATTACAAAGTTTATGTAAGGTTTGTTATTTTTGTGGGAATGTTCCCTGCTAGCTAAAATTTCAAACTACAAAAAAGTAATTACTGCTGCTTTAACAATTACACCATCCGCAGTTAAAACAGTTTAAATTGAGTCCTGCTAAATAAGAAGCTACGCTTGCCTAAAAGGGGGCTGGGAAAGGCTCGATTTATGTTCACTTATAACAATTTATCACTTGAATTTAACATTAAAACATCAGTTTAATGCGTGCTACTTTTTTACTTGTTTAATTGACAGGCAAAAATCTTGGACCATGATAATGTGAACTACCTGAAGAAAATTCTGGGGGAGTTAGCCATGGTTTTAGATCAAGTGGAAGCTGAACTGGAGAAAAGAAAACTAGAGTATCAAGGTATGTCCAAATGATGAATATCAAAGCACAACCCAGACGTTTTCTATAGTGATGTTATCGCATTCTTTGCTTCGCAGGCCAAAAGTGTGAGTTGTGGCTTTGTGGACCTGAATTTACACTAGCTGACATCTGCCTCGGAGCCTTGTTGCACAGGCTCAAGTTCTTGGGACTTTCTAAGAAATACTGGGAGGACGGCAGCCGGCCCAACCTGCAGTCCTTTTTTGTGCGTGTGCAAAAACGCTACGCTTTTCGAAAGGTCTTGGGTGACATCCACACGACCCTCCTGTCGGCAGTCCTACCCAACGCCTTCCGGATGGTAAAAAAGAAGCCGCCGTCCTTCTTCGGGGCCTCTTTTCTCATGGGTTCACTGGGCGGGATGGGCTACTTTGCCTACTGGTATTTAAAAAAGAAATACATGTAGTGAATGCCCACTTGTTGTGTTATATGTCTGTGTATTTGTGTGATGTTTAAACTTTTCTGTAATGTTTTATGACTGCAGGAAAACATAATGAATCTATATAGAGAACACTATTACTTACCTGGGTGAACAAAGAAATATTAAAACATTCCATAATAAGAAATTCTTAACAGCACATTTTCTGGTAATCAAGGCCTTTCGTTAAAGTTTAATTACTGGAAACTTGCAGCTCTTGTGCATGCAAGTCCTCATTTAACTTTTGTTGAAGGCATGCATCAGGTCCACCTGCACTGAAATCTTAAAGTGAAAAAAAAAACCCAGATAAAACTTTAAACACAACAACAACAGGGGTTGACTGACCTTCGCATGCCACTATTATAGTCATTACTCATACCTGCTCCTCACTCCTCCATCTACCTGAGGTATAACCAGTAAAACCACAGGGACACGTACATGACGATTACTTTCTGAAAAGTGCTGTGCTGCCAGAAACTGCCACATGTAATGATGAAAGGATGGAGGCAAACTTTAAAGGTATGCTTTGACATTTTGGGAAATGTGCTTATTGGCTTTATTGATGAGGCGTGGATGAGAAGATCGATACTACTCTTTGCGTAGGTGTTAAACATGAAGCTACAGGCCAAGAGGGTGATTAGCTTAGTTTAAACACTGAAAACAAGCGAAACAGCCGCTCTGTCACAGAAATGTGAATACCAGCACCAGCTAGGTATAGAACGTGAAACAGAAGCCAACACCAGTAAATGCCTTTGTCTCATTTAAATATGAAAAACATAATTATGCTTCACTGTTAACATACTAGGACTAATCAAATTATCACTCAGCTTGTGATAATTCAGTGAAGTTGTCACACTCCACGTGTAATTTGATTAAACACAAACACATTAGCTATATTTTGCAACGTGCCCGACATGAGGACAGTAGAAGCTGATATATTAAAACTAAGCAGATAATTAGGATAATGATGGAAGGCGCGCTTCAGTCAATATTGTGCTTAAGTGGTGCAAATCACTTAACACATTTCTAATGAATTAAACTGCCACTCCACTTTGGGTGGCATGACATTGCGGTGTGGTGGTTTGCACTGTTGACTGGGAGCACTCACTATGTGCTGGGTTTTTCTTTCAGCAGCTCCATAGATGTTCACGTTGGGTTAATTTTTGCTTCTAAATTGGCCATAGGTGTGGATGTGAGTGAGACAAAGTGCTGTTTGAAAATGTGAATGTTTGGTTTGTAGTGGAAATGCTTTGAGTGGTCCAGTCAGACTGTGTCGGTTCCACTTTACCTGGTTGTTAGCCCTATTTTTTGATCTAAAGTAAATGTATATTTGTAAAGCGCTTTACTTGGTCCTAAGGACCCCAAAGCGCTTTACACTACACACAATCATCCACCCATTCACACACACATTCATACACTGGTAATGGCAAGCTACAGTGTAGCCACAGCCACCCTGGGGCGCACTGACAGAGGCGAGGCTGCCAACGGGTCCTCTGACCACCACCAGTAGGCAACGGGTGAAGTGTCTTGCCCAAGGACACAACGACTGAGACTGTCGAAGCCGGGGCTCGAACCGGCAACCTTCCGATTACAAGACGAACGCCCAACTCTTGAGCCACGATCGCCCCGAAAGTAGAGTATCAAACATACATAAAGTGTGTCACATTACAAGATATGAATATCTTCCAGTGTCACAACGAATCACGAAGGGGAAAGGTTAAAAAAGAACGTTTAAAAAAAGAGCAGAAGAAGAAATCTGCTTTTGTCTATTTGTGTTTCTTTTGGGGGACTAAACCTTGCTCCTGATGGAAGCATGTTAGGGAAACTAAAGGTGCAAAACAGTGTGTGGGTCATTTCATGCAAATGTTTCCAGTCTTAATGCTGAGCTAAGCAGCTGTAGCTTCATGATCATGCACACAATAAAAGCAGTGCCCATCTTCTCATCTAACCCTCAGAAATAAAGTGGAAAAATCTCCCAAACTATAAAAGTGCTCCTTTAACTTATTGTACACCCAATATGTAATAACACACAGAGACATGCACACGTGTGTCCAGAGTCAGTTTATTTAGAGCACCACAGATCACACAGCACACAGTGGTCCACTGTCACTATCTTGTCGCAGAGCAGAGGAAAATCTGGGTGTTTGAAAAGTTACATTTGGCTCTACTGATAGCAGAATAATAAATTCTGCGTCTATGGCACAATAGTGATGACTTAGGGTTAGGATGTATGTTTCATTGCATGGGTTACTTTCGTATTGTGTACACTGAGGGGTTTTTTTGTGGCCCAGAGGCAGAATTTATGACATGACTAAGCCACAGATTTCTAAATATTCAGTTGGTAACTGTAACCTTTGAATCACCTGCACTGCACCGCGTCTGAGACGGTCCCTCAGCAATACTGAGCAAGAAGAAACGCACTGGAATTCACTGCTGTTTGTTTGTCTCTGCTGACTTCCTCCTGACAGATGCAAGATTGTTTTTAACAGATAGATATTTTTAATTACACACGGTCGCATTTATTTTACCATGCTTAATTTTTAATGAGCTTAAAGGTTAAACAACGGGAACGAGGGAAGGAAAAAGCTGACTCATCTGAAGGCTTAAGGAGCACGATGGTGAGAAACTGAGAGCCTTCCCAGCTGTCTCGTTGTTTCTTAATGCAGTTTATTTTTCTTACTCCACATTAAGTTAACCCTTGACGGGAACCACTTTGTGTTTCTTTACCAGATGTCCGTGCTTTTTTTTTTAAAAACCATGTTATCATGTGCGCTCTTTGGGTTTAACTCATTGTTGTGAGGTGCTGGCTGGAGTTGTAAGCTGCTTTTGCTTTTTCTTGGCTGGTTATTACCGACATTCTTGCAGTAAGAACTCACAGTGCAGCGACTCTTTCTCTCATTATAACTGCTGCTCAAGATATTAATAAATAACAGAGGTCATGGAGAGTTTTCTACTGTCACACAAACTCACCTCTGCAGGTAGTGATTAGCATCTAACTGCAACAGAAAAGGCTGAACCAAAGACAATGATCAGTACTCCTTTAATAGAAGTTTGTTGCTGTTTCATGTCTTGTAGCAGAATCCGTTTTTTATTAAGAAAACCAAAGTGTACCCAGTTTAATTTTTGATATGGAGAGTGCAGGGCGGCCAGTGAGATCAATAAATCCTTTTTGTCTGAAAAGAAGACATTTGAGATACACATTAAAGTACTTGATTTCAAGATGTTCAGAAGGGAGGTAAATGAGATTTCCAAAGTTTGAAAGCAAGCATAAGAGGAGATATGTGTCCAGTTACAAATAAATCAAATAATTAGCTTAACTGTGTTCTCATTCATGTTGAGATTTTCATGCTAAAACAGTTCAATAATTGACACTGTGGGCGAAAATGCCAAGAAACGTCATAACCAGCCAATCACTGTAAACGCTTGGTACATTTTGATTATTGCAAGCACAGCTGTTACGATTCCGCTGCTTCCTCTGACTGAATCTACCCGAGGGGTCGGATCTGTACTTCTTGGATCCAACAAAGATTTCAAGTGGAAAGAATCCCAGTTGTGATTTGTGGCCATTATATTTCACTATAGTATTTTTTTATTTCTTACTTTTTGTTTTTTATATTTCTATATATGCATTTATTTATGGTGCTTTTTATGATGTTTGTTCATAAGCCTTAATTTATTCAGTTGCCATCAATGACCAATAAATAATGAAAATAATTAATGGAACTTTTTTTTGTTGGTTTATTTGGACAAAAACTCAGAGCTTCCTGCACGGAGGAGAAAGTCGATTTTTTTATATTTGATACATAAATCTCAACAGTAGAAAACTGAAACATTCTTCTGTGATTTACATATTTGTAACCAGAACTTTAACAAAATATGACTGGTGTCATTCTATATTTTTCCTCATAGCTCAAAAAAGTTTATGCTGTGGTTTTTACCAGAGATGTACTGGTGAGTGTTTAAGGAAGCAAGATTGTATAAGTGGGAATTCTGATTTATTCATATAAGGCCAAATCACACAGATCAAGGTGCTTCAGAGCGTGAGCTAAGGACCATCAGATGATCCCCTACAAGCACTTAGTGACAATGAGAAGGAAGAACTCCCTTTTAAAAAGGAAGAGAGGGCTAACCTAGGCCGGTTGGGGTTTGAGGGTTAAGTAGGGCAAGACAGGGAGAATACAGAGAGATCACGACCAGCAAGCAGGTCCAAACACAAACTACAGAAGTTAATGACATGCAGCAGTGACCAATAAATACGTGTAAAGTGGAGAGTACTCAGTGCATCATGGGAAGTCGTCTAGCAGCATAAGGGATGATTCAGGGTCACCCAACTCTAACTATAAACCTTATGGAAAAGGAAAATCTGAAGCTGAATCCTAGCAAACTACACTGTTCAGCATTTTTAATAGCTTCTGTTCAGAAACAGAAAATTATGGCACAGAGGAATATTAATCTTGGTCTGATTTGTCTTTTAAAGACCAGTTAAAATAAAAATTGATAGTGTTTCAAAAGCTGATGGCAACATAAGCATAAAGCTGCTTTTTCCCATGTTTTTAAACTATATCTTAGTTTAAAAACATAAAAATAGTTTCCTTTAAACAGTTTAGGCATTTTTTTTCATGAAATAATTAACAGGAAAAAAACCCTCTTTATATCAATTAATGATGAAAATAAATGTTAGTTAAAGCTCAATACTGAATATTTCCAACCTTAATAATATTTCTTAATTAAATATATTAAAATTCTTATTCCTAACCACATTCTACATCCCTGAATAAACTTAAACTACACATAATGTTGACACACAGTTACTTTGACCCCAAACCATTCACAATCAAAAACACTGATTTAAAATATTACACACAGGATGAAATGCAGCTTCACTGGATTACAATGACTTGTTCAAAGCTTTCTAAATAAATAACAATGAACATTTACTGTACATTGGTTTGCAAAAAAACTGGAGCTGTAAACATTCTCAACTGTTCCCATACATATCTAAAAACTGCAAATACTCAGGATTAACGCACTATAAGTCAGGCAAATAATAGCGAACCTTGAGGCTGAAGGTGAGAGGACTGAAGCTGGGCAGCAGAGCAGCTCTGTGCTTTTATCTCAGATTACAAGTCATTTTGGAATCAGCAGCTGCCAAACAGATGAAGAATTGCAAGTAAGTCATTGTGTACAAGGTGGCCAGCCTGTGAAGAGGGGAATTACTTAAAATAGCTTCAAGTAGAGTTGCTGGCTTGGACCTGGATGCAGATAGCGTCAAATGTAGTGTGTTATTTCGAGGATGATTTTACTTGTGTGTTCAGCTTAGGCATGCGGCTTCTGTTCTTTTGGGTGGCGCTGAGGGGGGAGTCCTGGTGACATTGGCTTTACATACCAAACCCGATATGTTAAATACCACCCCAGCAGGGCGCATATGGTTCCTAACAACTTGTGAGATGGGTCATGGAAATAAACAGAGGTGCACGTGAACATCCACACCCAAATGATCATGATAAGATTCAAGGCTATATACAGCAGGCTCAAGACCTTCCTGGGAAGTCCAGACAAGCTGGTGGTATTGAGAGAGCTCATCGGGGCAATTTCCTCCATGATGAAGAGGGTGGAGTACGCCAAAATGAAGGAGTGTCCTGAGATGTCATAGCCAACCCAGTGGAATCCAGCCCGCCTGCAGACAGCTTTCGATGTGAACTCCTTGTAATCAACCTTTACCAAGCTGTTTTCGTAACAAGAACCGGTCACATCCTCGATGTAGAAGAAGGTCTCTGTGCAGACGTACCAGACGGCCGTTGCCACCACCAGAGAAAGCAGCCGCCGGGCGAGAAAGGAGACGCTCCTGTTGAAGGAGGCATTGGAGAGGAGGAGGAAGGGGGTCAGCAGCAGCAGCGTCCAGCCCCAGGACACTTTAACAAAATACCTGCAAGACAAACAGAGCAGTCTGATGAAACACTTTACCACTTCAAGATAAAGTTAATGTTAATCTCATATGTACACAGAACGTATACTTCATACTCCTGGGCCAATACAGAATGTTTATGCATAAACATTCTGCATACTCCAGGTTTTTACCTCTGTTTCTAACCATCTGTAACACCAGCACATATACTGGTACATATCTACAGTTTTCTTTTTAGAATAGAATATAATAGCTTTTTATTGTCATTGTACATGTACAACGAAATTGTGGATGCTCCACACTAGCTGTGCATGGAACAAAAATATAAATAGTAGGACATAAATAATAACAATTGCCAGTTTCTGCTCCTACAAAATCCAGGTAAGCCAAGCAGTTTTTGTTTGTTTTGAGTTGTGTTCAACAAATAGGACTTCGTTAGCCCGACAGTTGAACAGTTCACCCTTGACCTACATCTCCCCAGTCTTGCCAAATTCATTAAAACATTAAAAAAGAAAATGATAAAGGTGCTTTTAAGTCACCTTAAAGTGAGCGCCAGGTGTGCCCACGAGCTTGAATGAATCGATTGTGTTAGCTAATCAATCGCGTCGTCATACTTACACGTTCAGGGCGTTTTTGCTGCTGCTGAAATACGTCTGCGGAACGGACTCCAGCTCTTTCAGGACGGACCCCACGGCCGAGATGAGCAAAAAACTCCAGGGGAACTTCTGTCGGACGGCCGGTATCCTCCACAGTACCACCAACTTATCCACAATGACATCCAACGACGCCATGTTGACGCTACTGACCGTTGCTCTACACCGGCGGGGAGGGGTACGTTGCTTTGACGTCACTGCAGGTCAACCAATGAGATGTTATTCTTCTTCTTTCTGTTTTTAACGGCAGACTACAAACGGTAAATTCAAATGGATAGCGCCCCCACTGTACAGGGTGATGTGCTACTTTCTTCTTAACACTTGCTTTCCTTTCACTTTCTTTGTATCTGACATATGTTTTCGTAGATATACATATTAACCCAAAATAACATAATAAATGGAGGAAAACAATTAAACCACAGTCCTAAAACCAAAACCAGCCAGGCAAGGCCATGATGACCCACTTGGTAAAGTAAACCTGCTAGGCATCTTTTTTGGCCTCCAGACAACAATTCTGATGGCTAAAGATCCAAACGGGACAGGGAAAAAAAGAAGGAAACAAAAAAGGAACACCTCTATAAACATCTGCACATCAGGCAACCTGCTCTACTCCTGAGCAACAGCTACCCTAGGAGGTGCTACAAACATCCTTCAGAGATTTTGGTTCCTTCTGAGATGAGCATCACACAGCTCCTGCCGGTATGTCGGCTGCAGCTCCATATTGTGAATCTCCACGTCTACCTGTTGGATTTGGGACTGTTGAGGCCATTTCGGTACAATGAATTCACTGAACTCACTTAGATGATCCGAGAAAAAAGAAAGAAAGAAATGAAGAAAGATCTTCTGTATATTTCTCAAAAAATGTGATCCCGTCTCCCTGAACCTTAAAAGACACCTCTTTGACAGCATTTGGTCAATTTGGTCAATTTCCCCTTATTTCCACATGTGGTATGTCTTCCTCATTAAACCGACATCATTGTGATGCAATCTACATTATCTACTGGAAAAGTTGCTAAAAGAGTTCTGTTTCTGGGTCAAATTTAATTTCTTTCTCCCAGTTTTTCTGTTATTACATGCAACAGAATATATTCATGTAATTAACAGTTTAAAAAATGTATTTAATAATACTAACTAAAAAAATAGATATAAATGCAAATCGTATGCATATATTTTCACTGTCTACACATACAATTCAAGGTAATTAATGCAAGTGTTGATGAGAGCTGGTGCTGATGTTTGTAAAACTGAATCCTGCTGACTGATTGTGATTATACTGGAGTAAAATAAATCTCCCCTTGAAGGACAAAGTTTGTCCCCAGTGCACTCTGACTTGGCAAACAAGCCTCTCTAAAAAGCAATTTTCCAAGCATGCCTCCGGTTTGGCTGATTGTTCTTCAAGGATTGCTGCCAAACTACAAACTCTGTCAGGAGGCAAAAAAAAAAAAAACCCCATCCAGATTAAATGGTTTCAGGTTACATTTCAGACAGCTCAAGACCTGATTGAATCACACCTCAGATTTCTATAGTTAGATTGAAAGAAGGAATCTTTTTGCAAAACAAAACATTTGATGAAACTAAACTTTTGAGGGCCTTACTCAAGTGATAAAGACAAATGTAAAGAACAAGATGGAAAACTAAAACAAATCTCCTGCAGTAATCATCACTGCACATGTGTGTTTTCTGCTTCTCTTGAGGTAAATATAGAGGTCAATGAGTTCTTCTCATCTCCTTTCAGATTGATCTGCAATGTCACAGGGAGGTTTGCATGTAACTGTCCTGCAGTGCATCGAACCAGATGATGTCATGCTGCAGGCAGTAAGAGAGGGACTCCAAAAACCAAAATAAAACTGGTCTAGTCCAGCCAGATAATTATCCTCTCCAAGGTTTGACCTATTTCTGACCACCCTGGTGAAGTTTCACCATTCAAATTCCCAGACTCTTGAGAACTAATACCCCATGGAGCACCATGTTTAAAATCATTTGTGCATTTAGGAAAAATAAACTTCTGATATATTTGTATTCATTGTTATTAAACGACAGCCAATAATTTCCATTAAAAAGTATATAAATACATATAAATATATGTTTAAAAAATTTGAAAAGGGCTAAAAATGTTAAAATTAAATACTAATCAACTGAAAAGATGCAAACTAAAGTTTTAGCAAATCACACCCACCTTGTTTTAACAGAGATTTTTTCTAAAATTGCAAAAGCAAAACAATTTTTCACCACTTATCATTTTCTCATAGTTACCCTGATCCCTGCTTTTATAAAAACTCTATTCTAATGTCAAACAGCCTCTGCATGTATTTTAAGTGTTATGGTTTTATATTTGTATATATCTGGTTTATGCTGCAGCCCCCATGTGATGTTTCCTACAGTGTTAGTGAATAGTAGCTCAGCTTTAAAGATTTTATCACAATACCTTTCTTTCCTTTGAGGCTGGCAAATATTCTGCAGTACAGCCACACTTTAACTTTTCTCCTCTGTCAGTGGGAAGCACCAGATGACTGAATAAATATACTTTGAGCCTGTGCTGCTTGACCTTTTTCTTTCCTTCTTTTTTGATATTTAACAGCCAGGTTTGATGGATATATTCTCCCTTCTTTGATGTGTGACGACTTATATATCAACTATGTGCGAAAACTGTCACGCATGTGGCTGATGCTAATTTTAAAAGTTGGGTCTTTGCATCCAGTACGTTAAGTTCATTCAGCTCCACTGACAGAATGCTAAAGAGATTTGAACAAAATATCAAGAACAATACTAATATGATAAAGTGCAAGTAGATAGACAGTAGATATAAAAAATAAACAGTTGCCAGTTATAGACAGGCAAGTGGAAAAAGTGCTTGAGTTTAAAGGATCGACAACACGATGTGACGTTGACCTTGTGTGCGTTTAAGGTTTTTTTTTGCCTTTCTGTGCATTTCACACACAAATCACAACGTCTGGGAGCCTATATGGACATATGCTGCATGACTTTGAAGGCTACACTATGTTACCTGACTAGCCAGGTGACATAGTGGAATCTTCAGACAAAATGTGGCCATTGATGTTGAGTCTTTCTCTTCTGCTGTACTAGCAAGGCAAATAGGAAATGCAGGGGTAGATGATCTAGACAAGAATAATGCTAAGTAATGCACCTATGACCACTGACTGTGACAGCAAGTAAAGATGTACACAGTATTCCAATGCACAAAGCAGAGCCATGTGCATAAAGTATAATAAAAATGTGCAGTAAACAGGATTTCTGTGAAACCCGCTCAAATATATCTCAGTAAGATGGTGCAGAAAAGAAAAGAACTCACAAATCACTTGAAGACTCACAGATGAAGCAAAATACTGGCACAATAAAGGGAGAAACAAAGAGTGGGCAGGACATTAAGACATGGGTGACCCAAACAGGGCAGGTAATCACACTAAAAAACCTAAAATGGAAAATTCTAACAAAGATAAATTATGACCTTGAAGACCAGATGAAACTTCAAGATGAAATTAAGTATTTTATTATGTTAGCTGCTATAATAATCACTTGATCTCCATAGAAAAAAAAAAATTGGAACATGAATTGCTTTCTCAGGGTAAGACTGTCACCACTGCAGAGAGCATCCTATTCATGCCTAAGTGGTCGAGAGTTGAACATTCAGCAGAAATGATATAAAGTATGGAATGTGCTGGAAAAATATTGTAGTGCGTGCATTTAAAACCAGCAGATTCCGCTGCCCTACTTGCTGCCCTACTTGCTAGACGTGCATCCTTGCAGCTTCATCCCTAAACTAGTAGGATCTGTGTTTTTTGACACAATGGAGAATATCCAGCATGCAGAGCAGAAGCATAAATACAAGGGGACATTCACCGAGAGCTCTAAAAATATCAGCTGCACTGCATGCAGCCTGGACATGATCAATGATATGGTCATGACGTCACTGGCAAAATGTATATCTAGTAAAGATTTCATAATTTTGTAGTCCAGTTTTGTGCTTTCCCCTGTGTCATCTCTCTGACACCATTACCTGTAGATCCAGGTGATGCAGTGCACAATAGCTGCAGATAAACCCTGAGTCTGCAGCCACTTTCTCCCTCCTTTTTCTTAAATGCACATTCTTTGCCCATCTCCTACAAGCTTCCTATTATCCTGCTTATTCAGCTTTTTATTGTATTTTTTATTGAAGAAATCCAGCGAGGTAAGGAAACTAAAACGTCTCCAATAAACCAGCCTCAAGCTCTGAAATTCTGAATTCCTATTTTATTTAATATAAATATATCTGTTATTGATTCCGGTAATAATTATTTCTGAACAGTATTTATCATTAGGTGTTAAAACCACAACTCTAACTCCTCTTGTCCACACTTAGAAATTACTGAAAAGTCAGATGTACAACAACATAATATAACCAAGATTGCATTATTAATTAAGAATAATGCACAATAATATACAGTTAAAACATATAAAATGCATGATTCATTGTGAAAATGTTTACTTGCTGCTGCTGATAAATACAGAGGTTAAAGTAAAGTCCTTTCATAAATCAAATCAGATGTGGTTCTGACCCTGTCAAAAATGATGGCGGTTGGTAAAATATTTTATGATTGAGATTCATGTTCTCAGACGCAATTTCCTGTGTTTGTGAAGTAAGGAGAACGAAAGAGACAGACAATAAATTTTCAGGAAAGAAGAAGAAGAAGTCAGCATGCAGGAGGGTTTGTGCTTCAGTTAAAACTGCCTGCCACACATGACAAACGGGCTTGTTTGCAAACGCTCACTCTGAAGTGAGGAGCTCCTCTGTAGCTCGTCTGACTCTGAAAGGATCCACTGATGCAGGTACGAGGCTCAGCTTATTCCACGCACTGTGTACAAGGCATGATTGAAGACTGCAAAGAAAACGAACATGTGATAATGAAGTGTTTAAATTAATTGAACGTTTAATCTTTTAGCAAACAGCGACAATGTGATGCATGGTTTCTGACCTGTTCTAATGGTTTTCATCAATACCTTGCTGTGTACTACCAATACTTCTTGACTCATACTTTTTTTGAAGACCACCAAAAATAAGAACAAAACAAAAACAAGTAGTGGATGGTTAAAATGATCTTTTCTGACTGGGAAAATGCATTAAATTGAGGTATACTGAAATGTATTGACATTTTTGTCATTTAACAAATTTTTACACCAACTTTATACTTCGTTTGTCCTTCAAGTAGTTGTTAAGGTTAATTGTGTGATTGCTAACTGATATTTCTCAAATTTTGTTATTAAATAATAATAATAAGTCTAATAATAATAATAGGTAATAGAAACAAAACACATCGCAAAGTGACCTCAAAACCTTTTGGGGCTTTTTTCACTTTTGTCAGCGAGCACACAGTGAAACATGAGACAGTAAAGTGTGGAGAAAGTGGGGGAAGACACACAGCGAAGGCCCTGAGGTCAGACTCAAACCCAGGCTGATGTATTTATCTCTGCAGCAGAAGGTCACCTGCTCAACCCAGAGAGTTAAACTGCCTCATTTTCCTTTTATGAATAGTTGCAAAAAAAGGGTCACTTTTACAAATATGTTGATGAGACACTCTTTTGCCTCTTATCTGGTTTAATTAACCAAATTCAGCACACAACTTATTAAATTACCATATGCCTGGGATTTCACTGTGTTTTCTACTTGTAAATTTGACTATCATGTAATCTGCTCTGCTCCTCAGAGCTGCTGCCTCCTCCTCCTCCACAGGCCTCAGATGACTGCTTGTGTTCAGCTTATGCTGGCTGCCACCCTGTGGATGATGCCTGGAGGCGTCAATGCTTATCGCAGCAGACGTAAACCAGCAATTTCACCCAGAGAGATGAATGCCCTGCTGGATTACCATAACCGAGTCCGCTCTCAGGTCTTTCCTCCTGCTGCTAATATGGAGTACATGGTGAGGCACTTGTATATGTGGACACATATAGACAGTTTGTTTGTATGAAATGCACTAAAAAGGTTAAATAGTGAGGTGATTGTTACCTCCAGCAGTTCATTATACAAACTAGCAGGCACCTTATAGTGAAGACCCCAGCTCTGCTACATGTGCTGCAGACAGTGCTGAACGCATTGAAAATGGGGAATCAGAGACCTCTGCTGGACAAACTATGAAATTACAGAATTCCCAAATCCATCCATGTAAGCTGAATCCAATAAACTGGTGATAAGCCAATATCGGCTATAATATCAACCAACTGATTAATCAGTCAGAGTCTAGAATACATAAAATATGACAAGAAAACAAAAAAATACTCTACAGTACTCAAGACAAAACAATATCTTCTTGATAACTTTGCATTAAATACAGTTCTGTGGTATTTTTGTAGTTTTGTTTATGTTATTTTGAAGTTCTTCATTGTATTTCAGAGGGCTGTGCTACTTTTTACTGCATGTGCTACCTAACAATATAAAATAGCAGAATTAGTCATTACAGCCACTTGTCACTGCAGTCAGTTACAGTGATAAATTACTGTTTTATTGTTGGCCCTTCAATAAAAGTAACCATGGAGAAAAACAATAATAATGTGATCCTGACTTGGGAGCATTGCCTGCATAGTTTGGGTGTATGACTTTGTGTGTTGGCTTTTGTGTTTTATACAGAATAGGAAAAAATGTCACGTCATGTTAGGGATCGGTTGTTAGTGACAGCTCCTCTGTTGTTCTCCTTTTCTGCTATTTATGCAGCTGTGGGATGAGGGACTTGCTAAGTCAGCTGATTCATGGGCTTCACGATGCGTTTGGGATCACGGTCCGACACAGGCCATGAAATACATGGGTCAAAACCTGTCAGTCACTTCAGGAAGGTAGTACATAGCTAACAAACTGCGGAAACACTGAATGCTCATTATAATCATAAATCGTTTTTTATTAATAAAATAAAACAAACACTATATGTATGATATGTTGATTCATAATTTAAAAGGTACCAGTCCATCACAGATCTGGTCAGGTCCTGGAACGATGAGAGGCATCACTTCTCCTACCCAAACAGATGCAGTGGATCAGTGTGCTCTCACTACACTCAGGTATGATATACTCAGTGATTCCATTTTAGTACATTTGAGTGATATCTTAGCTTAGATAAAATTAAACATGTGTTTTTCTTCCCTATGCTGCATAATAACCATTAGATATTTATATGTTTGTACATACTGTGAAACTAAGTGTTAAGATATTAACAAATACATTTATCATCAATTTCATTCATTCAAAATGCAGAAAACAGTGAAAACCTGAATTAAATAAATATTTTTTCAGCTCACCTATAGATACAATAGCACACAGCTTTTCTAAGCACTTATCTGGTGGGGGTTTTCTCGGCACTTTGAGGAGCTTTTCACAGTTTTTCTGTGTTTTCTGTCTCTTCATGTATTCTCAGTCTGATTCTATGATGGTGATGCTCAGGACTCTTTGTTTAGGGTTGTTGATTTTACACAGAATCAATGCACGTCCATCAGATGTCTTGTGTTCTGTTGTATATCATAATAATGTAATAATGTAAAGTGTGTGCAGCTCTTTAGGCACATTTAAAACAGTAAATATAGCACCATCAGTGTATATGTTCCATGAAAAATGTGGCTTCAGTTATTGAAAAACTCATCATTTAGATTATAATCAAGTATTTATGATCTATTCTTTCTGGAAAAGGTCGGATCCTTTTCTCTTTTATTTTATTAAACACTACTTTCTTGCTTTGGAGGGTTATAATGCATATTTCTGGGTTTAAAGCAGCCTAACCTGTACGAGTTTAAGTGTTTCAAGAGTATGTTTGTAAGTTTAAGTTTATTAGTGCTTATTGTAAATTAGCAATGAATCATCCCGGGTTTTAAAATTGTCATGTGGACTAAACATGGTGCAGTTTTCATAATCAATAGAAGGACCTAAAGAAAATGTTTATATCACAAATATTACAGTGGGTGAAAACACCAATCTATGACAACAGCTGTGTTTTCAAATTAGCGCTAACCTCTGTAAATGTGTGTGGTTTGACTTGTGTGCATACAAAGAGAAAACATGTGTCTATGGTTTGTGTCAGATGGTGTGGGCGAGCACCAACAGAGTGGGATGTGCTGTCAGGAAGTGCTCCAACATGGACGTGTTCGGCAGCACCTGGAGGGAAGCAACGCTGCTGGTCTGCAACTACTTGATAAAGTAACGTTTGGGAAATATGCTCATTCACTTTTTCACCAAAAGTTTGAAGATGCAGCTCAAAACTGTGGCTTCCTCCGAGACACACAGGATGCTTATTTTTTAAAGCAGAAAATAAGTATCCTCTATGCAAATGCTAATAAGCTAATCATTGTTGATTGTAGTTTCAGTTTTAGTCTACTATTAGAAAATGCTTTAAATCCAAATGATCTGTTTTATTTCACACATATGGGATCAGTTTAATGTTTTTAGTTCAAACCGGGTTCAAAAAGGACACAGGAGGCAGATTTCAAGAACAAAAAGTGAGCTTTACTTGTATGTACAAATGTCTTAATGAAGTTGGCAAAAATAAACAAACAAACAAAAAACAAAAACTGAAAATAGACGGTTGCTGTTTTCATCCATGTTCTAAGTAAAAAAGAAAGAACCAGTACAGACCCAAACCCTGCTCTCACAGGTGCAAATACTCATTTAACTATTACACTCAGAATCTCACCTTTTAATTAGCATTATATTTCTTTGTATTTCAGAGGAAACTGGGTGGGAGAAGCTCCGTATAAGACTGGAAAGCCATGTTCTGTCTGTCCATCCAGCTACGGAGGCTCCTGCTGGAGAAACCAGTGCACACTGAGCAAAAAACCCAGGAGACTTTAACACAAGAAAGAAACTGTTAACACAACACAGTGTTTTCATTTGTAAACTGGAAAAAAGAATCCACAACAGTTCCAAATGTGACTCACAAAAGCTGTACAACAAGACAATCTGGATAAATGACGCACTGTTACCATTTGTACTGTAAATACTTAATTTACTGCAACACTTGAATTTCTATTCCAGTTACAAAATAATGTTAAAACTGTTATTTCCTTTGACTTTCAGGAGCTTTGCACTGTTAGAACCTGTTTAATAATAATAAAAAAGCAGTTTTATGCTACAAGTTGCTCATTTTAGCCCTGATATGCATCTTTGATTGTCTTTCTAAACTGTGAACCTGTTCCCACAGTCAATGACAACGCATTTATGGTTGCCTGTTTGCCTGACCGAACATTAATTAAGTTATAAATAACTGATGAGGCTGTATATTCAGCACAAGTAATTCGCTGTTCACCACTTGTGTTTATTCACTGCAGCTGCAGGAAATTTTCTGTCCTGCATTTCACCTCATTACAGCTCAGCATTTACCCATCAGAGACTTTTTCTGTCATAAACCCGAGCCTAATGCAGCTTTTATGGCCTAAAATATGAGGGAATCAGCTGTGCCTCCCAGCTCAACTGATTTGTGGACACACACACGCACACACACAAACGTAAAACATTTGATACAGAAACCAGTCTCTCCCAAGCAAACAAAGTCCCTCACAAACAAGTATAAAGAGCAGCTGAGATCAGCACTTTGTTGACTGTAATGATTGTTTATTTAGCAGCTCTATTCAGAAATGGAGAGTGGGTGTAATTTTCTTTCTTTGTGCAAGGTGTTTCTCCTTACTCTACATTTTTGTGCAGGTGTGGTTTTACAGGTAATTGCATACACTGTTTTCAGAATTTCAATCAATCAGTTTCCACTGAT
Source organism: Neolamprologus multifasciatus (assembly GCF_963576455.1). Classification (NCBI taxonomy): domain Eukaryota; kingdom Metazoa; phylum Chordata; class Actinopteri; order Cichliformes; family Cichlidae; genus Neolamprologus; species Neolamprologus multifasciatus. Next base: position 5,606,245 of record NC_140458.1, read on the forward strand.
ACAAACAGTTAGATGCTTGGAAAACACCGTTATCCTCGCTGGATGAAATTTTCATGAGAATATCCACACCGCTTCATGCCTGCAGACGATTAGCAAGAGAAACTGAACTCGGAAGAAACCAACATCAAAATCCTTTTCATCAAAAGATTTTGATGTTGGTTTCTTAAAGAAGTCCAGACGCTTTTTCTTTGCAAGCTCCTTTGACCAACATCAAAATCCTTTTCCTAGTAAAGCTAATCCTATTAAATTAACACATTATATTTAATCTGGTTCTTCTTTAGATGCTGTTACACTTACTGTCTTTTACATTTTAGGTGATTTTAACTTAACAAGCAGTATTAGTGTGTTAGTTAATGAGCTTTAGAGGTGCCACAGAGTGGATTTTGCAATCTTCAGTCAGTCTTAAACTAAGCAACTAGAAAGTATTAATGCAATTTTTTGAAGCTGCCCAAAGAAAATATGACAAATTTCCCTATGGAAGCAAAAATGGCTGTTTGCATGCAGCTGAAATGTGCCAGCACGATATAGAATTATCTTAAAGGACGGCTCGTTTCCAAATCAAATGTACAGATTTTGTCTCTTTTTATCCATTTAGATTTGGTGTGTCCCAGTTAGCTCAAGGATGAAAACATAACATTTTGTGAGCAATTTCATTTGGGAATTAATCTCTGTCTACCAAGCCGTACCTGCCAACCAACTGAAGCGTGAAGCTTGCAAACTTTACAGCTCCGGTGAGGGGATGGCATCCATGTTTACACGCCAACCGTCTCAGTTAGCAGAAGAAAGTCAGAGGAGGGCTTGTGACGCTGTAACAGGATGTAAACATTGTAAATTGATAGCTGTATTATGATTTTCAACTCTTGCTAGTTATTAAAAGTGATTTTACACTTTTACACTATAATAATATAACAGACAGACACACATATTCTTTGCCTTTAAGCATCGGCGTGAAAAATAATGTTGAACTTCCCAAATGTAGAGCGAAGGAGCCACATCATCACATCATCATGCTGAGCACCTTCTATTGGTTGGTGAATGTAGTTTTAGAATACCTGTGTCATAACTGAGTTATTCAAATGTATTTTTCTGCACAGGGCAAAGAGCCAACTAGCTTCATTACATTCAAAGAAGGCAGACATCTCAACAGCTTATAGGCCAAAGAAATAAAATCAAACGATATATTTGATTTAAACTCATCATCCAATGAAATGAAGCTGGGCTTCCATCTCTGCTGGGAGGAAACATTTTAAATTAGGGGGATGTTTTCAGAGTTCAGGCCCCGGGTATATAACAGTAATGTTTTCTCCTCAGTCAAAACAAAACTGATGATGTCACTCGTCATACAGTATGCTTGCTGCCACCCTCAGTACATTCTCCACTCCTCTGTCTTTTATGTCCCTCCCCACCCTCTTTCTTTCATTCTATTTTACATAAACTCTTATTCTTACACAATTTTCATCTTCGACTGAGAAATGGCTGACGGGTGATGAGAAAGAGGGAAAAGAGCACAATAACTTTATGTCTATTTGAGTTTCTATCATCATGTTGCCATAGCTACAGCTGCTATATAGATTGGTGTCCATACGAGCCTGGTTACTGTTTAACCTCCCCACCCACATTTGCCCAGATTAGGAAAATCAATAAGATAACAGCAGCAACACCGGCCTTACCTTGCACCAACAACACCCTTCTCGCACTACAGCACCCTGCGCCAGACTTCCACATTTTACACCTTATGGTGAGGGGAGAAAAATAGTGGATTTAAAACATATGCTCGGGAGGAAGGAGAGGACGACATGGTCAATGTAAACTCACAAGTCAGTTCAAGTATGGAACCATTTGGTGAGTACACACTTTTGCTTTTATCCGTGTGGCCGACTAGTTTAAAAAGAGGCTAAGCATGGCAGCTGCTTGCCTATTTTTTGCTTCTTGTTCAGTGTTTTTGTGCAGCAGCTGCTTGGCTCCAGAGCTCTGCTGGATCACAAGGGATTCAGGGTGCAAACATCACCACCATACATGTCTGTCTTTTTCACACGGCTGTAATCCAGGAGGTGTGTCAGAGATATGGAGGTCGTTAAAAAAAGGCCATGGGAGCTGGGCCTGATGGAGATGATGGTTCAGAGATATTGAGATGTAAGAGAGTGAGTGTGACAGGGCTCACAGGCTGATTTGAAACGATTTAAGCTTGCTCTGTTTGACAAGCTGTGCTCATGGACTGGATATTTTGTATGGAGTTCTTTCTGTAGAGTTACACTATCCATAAAAAGACGGACATTTTAACCTCACTACGACACTGTGACAAGCCTCTGCATTATTTTATGGCTGTTTTGAACCATCTCAAGAGAGGCCTTACTCGGCATCATCTCACACCAGCTGTCTGATGCAGCAGTTGGTGGGAGTTTCGTTTTTGCTTCTGTGGTCATTCAATAATAATTTGCATGTCACAACAGGGATGCAAATCCATTTAAATAAAGCTCTGGCCAAATGAGAAAAGAAAATATCCGCCCATTGTTTTAAGTCTGCCTTCGCTTGTTTATTCCTTCCCTCCTTGCTCCCCGTTTCTTCTCGTGCCACTATGCCAATTCGCTATATGTAGGCTATTTTTTCAGCGAAAGGAACAGTTACACAGAAAAGGTGAATTGTACAAAGGAAGGAGGTGATATTTTCATACATTTCAGTCCTAGTGACCACTGAAGTGAAAGTTAGTTCAGATAGTGAAAATAACTTCTCACATATGTGTCCAGCAGTATTTCAAGGTTGTCGCTGCCAGGCTTGCTTCTAGGACTTTGTAGCTGGCAAGCAAACCCCCTATGGGCTAGTTAACTGGGAATATACTAACACTAATCTCTCAAATGAGCACCCCATGCTTCTCAAAATTTTCTCTGCATTGGCCGGTTTACATCCAGCTCCATTTACCTTTCCATTTCAGTTAAGAGTGAAGCGACAGGGATAAGATTTCCAGGCTGCTATTTTAGTTGCTGACAGGAAAATATTTTTATTTAATTATATTTATAATTCATGTTTTGTGAGGGGGTTTTGTTACGGCATAAATCTCTAGATGATTTCATTTCATTATGACATCGTACATGCAGCATAAAGAGAAACTGTATAGAACGATGAGCATCATGATTTTGTTCAGTTATACAGTTTTGTTTGATGTGTTATTTTGTCAGTTAGAATTACAGTCACAGGTCATCATCATGCGTGACACACAGAAAGAAAGCTGCGCATTTTGTTGTCAGTGGTTGTATCGCACAAAGTCATGAGAATTTAAATCTACTGAGAAGTTAAGCAGGCTCACAGTCGTGTCCACAGCAAATGAATCCTGTTTCAGTAAAATCTGACCTTGATCTTGAGCACAGTTGAAGACACATTAGGTGACCGTAATATGGAAGTTCCACTGACACCCTGAAGGCTTCACACATCAGATGTGTAAAATTTGTGAGAATATTTTGTGCTTTAAAAATATTTTTTGGATTGAAGTCACACCGACCGCGTAATTTCACTGGACGAATTTGCAGCATTTATTTTTCTTCAGCTTTCTGAAACGATTCATCCTTCCTCAGATGTGGTCCCAACTCTGCAAGCAAGAGTTCAAACTGCCCCCCTGACATCCTGACATATGTATGAAAGCAGTTGTGATACAGCTTTAACTCCTGGTTCAAAGTATGAAATTCTCCGTGCTGCTGCTTTTTTCGGAGACTTGAATGAACCTAGAATCTTTGCTTCCTCCTTCTCCGGCTTTAGAAACAACAGGACCGGCTCATCGTGGCTTAATATCAACTTCTTTGTCCTCACATTTTCCTCAACAACACAGTGCATTCGGTGTGTGTGTGTGTTAGATGACAAGTTCAGAATCCGAAAATTCAGATTTTCATGTTGTTTTTATAATAACCTAATAACATAATACTACAGTTAACTGTGTTATCCTGTTAAATTTATACTGTTTATTAATGTTACAGACAGACAAGACCACATTAACATTACCATTTTATTATAGCCGCTAGTTGCTACCTGCAGGTAACTGCTAATACTTAAATGGCTCATGTTAATGCGGACAGTGGCAAAGTCAACACTTCAGATAACTGTTTAATACTTAAATGTTGTTAAAACGGGAGACTTACTGACCTCCCAACAGTCGTAATAACGACCAAGGCGTGAGTCTTTAAGATGCTTCATCGTGTTTGTAGTGCTACTGTTCATGTGTTCAGCTTCTAAGGGGGGAAAGGTTGTGCACCTGGGTACTTAGTGAAGGTGTGTGTCATCTGGAGCAGGTGAAGACGGCAGTGCTGGTATCAATGCTGTTGCAAATGCGAACTGAATGTGAAATGGGAATGTCTGAATAGGAACTTTTCTGACAACCCTATTCAATACATATGGTGCATATGGTATGTATGGTACCTGAAAAAAGGAAAGCAAGTATGATTGTGCTTTTAGAAGTTTGGTCACTTCTGACTTGACACACAGACTTATAGTTTGCTGCCTCAAAACTCACCAAATGTACATTAAACCCCAAGTTTTATTCAAAAAAAGTAAAAAAAAATACAGCACAGAGATCTTATATTTTACTTAAATTAAAATTTATGAATGTACATATTCTAAAGTTTCCACCAAGTCTCTAGTGACTAAGCAGCACAGACGGGCTGGGGAGGGGCTGAATTACTAAGAAATACAGTTTTAGTTTTCATATGATTTGTTGACAAAAGCAAAGCTACGAAAAGTGATTCTTTAAGCTACACCCTATCGAGTCAATGCAGACTATAATCTTGGTTGCTAATTTACAGAACTAGCAAACATTAAAAGCAGAAAACCTTTTATTTTTTCTTTTCTGTTGACTCTACTGACTTCTAATGAATACAATAATAAGCTTTTCTGAGAGGACTTGTTTACAGTATATGCTTGACAAATCTTCCAAAACCCAGACATTTATGTTATAAATACATTCTTTGGCAGTTGCGTAGTTTAAGCTTCTTTTTGGCCTAGCTCAGGTTAAACTATGCTTCTTTGTCCAAGCAAGCTACAAACCTCTGCTCATGTTACTTCTATTGCAAAACCGTATAATTCCACATCCTGAAAATAGCCTGCTTCCTACTGAGATTTTATCAAGATGATAAAATATATTATGATAAATTATGTCTTTTTTTAGCAGGTTACTTACTCCTTCACACTCAGCTGCGGGCACAAGCTGACAAACCTTCTTAGCAAGGTGACTTATAGCTCATAGAACACACATAGTTTGTGTCAGACACATGGGATTAATTGCTTAACGGTCGCAGCCTGGACAAACTCCCAAGCCCTGCAGAGGGGCAGAGACACTTGGTGAATGCAAACATGACAACAGCCGTTGAACAGACCCTCAGCAGATATCTGTTTGCCTAAAAAGCTGAAAGACTTGACAGCAGGGCACATTCTACATTAAACACATAAAGCTATACACACAAAATATTTTTCAAGGCACTCTTTTTTTGTCATCGTACTGGCATGTAGATGAGGATTTCTCATGATAAAGCCATCTTTTAAAAAAAAAAACAGTACTTCTAAACACTGACACATTGCAATGCAAAGGTTTAACCTTCTCGTAACTTCTGCATGAACTATAAACAAAGTAATGCTTACAAAGTTCAAATTTATACAATTATCAATTATTATTATTACAAATTGAATAATGAAACTTTCTGTTACAGGCAGAGGTTGTTACTGATAGGTTGCTAAAGAAGTAATTTTGTCCAAAAATGTGTTACATTTTTCAAAAGTTGGTGGCAGAACAGCCACTTTCGTTGCTTCAGTCGTGCATTTAATGTTTCAGGTGAAGCAATGTCATAAAATCTAGGTTATAAACAAGTCAAGTTCATTTACAGCTTTGTTGCAGCTCTGGATTGGATTATAAATATCATTGTAGATGGAGTTAGTATGGACAGGGAAATGCCATTTTTTGTTGCTTTTGGTGTTTATTGATGTGGCCATTGCTTTGGCAGCTTCAAGATAATGTTTCTAGGTCAAAAATGAACTTTTCTATGAAAAGTTTTAATACTGCAATGTGCAGCAGAGTTTGTAATTGTTCAATCTCTTGCAGTAAAATTAAAAAAAATTAGTACACTGAGGAGATGTCCTCCTAACAAAACAGGCTACTGGTAATTAACACTGTTGCCTCCTGGTTCAGCAACTGGCTGTGGCCTGTTTGAAGTTCAATTATTCTCTCTGTACCTGCATGGATTTCACCTGGGTCCTCTGGCTGCGTTAGCCTACTTCGAAAAGTGAAAGCAATCAGTGAGCTGGTGGAAAAGCAGCTACTGAAGAGTCAAATCGATATAATCCTATATAATTTAACTATGTCTAGAGCTAAAGAGCAAAGCTAAAATGAAGGAAACACTTAAAAAAAGAACAAATACAGAAACAGATGCATTTGCTGGTCAGTATTTATTTCAAAGTGAAAGTACTGTTTGAAGCAATCATTTTAACAGTTTATACATGTACAGCTAATGTACTCTCTCAAAACACTGGAAGATTAGTATTGTCTAGTATTGTAGCCACATTCCTATTAACAGTTACATCGAGTTACATCATATTGTTACAAACTGTTTTTCAAGTTCAAACCGTGTTACAATTTCTCTAGCTGATGGTCTCGCACATATTAACAAGAACCAGCCACTATTTAGATTATTGTGACATAAAAAAAAAATGAATACACAAAAACAAGAAATAGTTTATAGTATGTCCATAAATATGGTCAAAATAAGTGACCAAACCTGAACATTTGGCCCACTTGACTTGCCTGGGGGAAAAAATTATTAACATGTTTGCCTGTTTGCCCCTATAAAAACTCTCTGGCTGCACCTCTGTCCATTTTTATTTACATCTAGGCCTTCTCACTTGCAAATGTAGGGCTTTTACAGATACTCACACACTCTTAAAAATCAAAAATCATGCCTACTTTGCCCATGTGGTAAGACTGTCTGGAGGAATCAAACTAAATTACAGAAATTGAAGTGCTCTTGGTCAAATTATGGCATTCTGTCATTCAGACATGTGTCACTTTGACTTTAATGTTCCTCACAGCTTCAGTCAGACATAACCAAGAAATAACCTGCAGCATTTGCACATTATGTAATAAGTGCAAGATTTAACAGCACAAGAAGACTTATGAGGTCTGAGTCAGATTATGACTCAAATCACAGATAAAATCATTCAGCTATTACTGAGTTATTGTGGGCTTTCTCCATAAGGAGCCATAATGTGATGAAATGAAAAGCCCTTTTTAGCAAGGCTTATCTAATGTCCACTTTTGCCACCATGAAATATTTGTTTTCTTTTCCATTCCTTTTATCACTTTGATAAATCAGTTACCTCATTTTAAAACTTTGTGTTGATCTTTCCCTTTAGCTAGTTTGTAAGTGTTTTTCCTTATGCTGGGACATGACCCTTTGTATAGTGAAATAATATAAATAGCTGAAGCTTGTATTATGTTAAAGTTACATTAGTGGGTGAAGGAACCACTCAGCTAATGAAATGAAACTTAATCTGTGCTGACATCAAATGTGACATTTAACAAATCTCAGTGTGCCTCTTGGGTATTTAACAGAGGCAGAAAGCCCAATTAGCAACCTGTTTGGAGAGCAGGTATTACACACTGTTCTCTTGATACTAATAATCCGAGTGTTCAAGTCTCCAATCAAATCTCATTGTGACAGGCATTAGGGGATTATCCCCATGTGCCTTGGGCCCTTACAGTCGGCCTGGTGGCCCCAGCAAACAACACTATCCAGTAGCTGCTTTTCCTCCCAGCCTGCCTCAGCCTGGCCGGGCCTGGGAGAGGCGACGAGGCTCATGGGCCTTCACACAGCTGGTCGGCGCACTGTCAGAGCTCAGCTTTCCCAGGGATGTATGGCCAGGATGGAATCCTCCACTTTACCAACCCGGGTAAAGGTAAAAGACACATAAACTTAGTTGTAGTTAGTTGTTTTTTTTCCTGCTGTGTGTGTGTTAAAATATTTGAGGTAAAGGCCCTGGGAGATTGAAGACAGTACTGTGAAAATGAACACAATATTCTGTTGTACTGTGAGTTTACTGTTGCTCGAGGCTTTCAAAAGAAACATGCTGCAAAGCTGCTTTGACAAAAAAAAAGGTATTTTAATTCCTACCAGAGCTGCTTCTTTGAACATGTGTCACAATAAGTTGACTCTATCATGAATATTTTGGACGTTTCAGAGCTTCAACAGTTTGTGCATTAAACAACTACTGTAGTAAGAACCTGGTTAACAGAGAAGTGGATTTAAGTGTTGATTTGCTGAATGTCCACAAGATGGCAGTGATGAGCAATGATTTCATATTACCTGCTACTGATGGAAAGCAACAGCACTGACACAAACACTGGACTATAAGTAGAGGGCCTAGTGATGGAAAGAAGCAAACCATGCTTAACCACCACCTGGACTTCCTTCCAGTTTAACGTCAATTGAGAATTTTTCATTTAATTCTACATATGACTTCTTCTCTTCTCAATTTCAGATGGGAATACTGTACTTTCCACTTGACTGCATTTCACATAGTTTAGCAGATTCATTTAGCAAAATACCCGATGAGGTTACATTGTTTCCATATTTTATGCTGCTTTCCCTCTACTCCACTACACTTTCTATGGCACTACATTTATTTGCTAGTTGCAGTTACAGTTTAAGAAAACATGTAATGTATTATTATAGAATAAACTATGCTGATGCTAATTCCTGTGCACTTCATACAGTACTTTCACTTATAACAAGGTGAGTGCACTGTGCTATATTGTGACGCCTTGTTAAAAAGTAATTCTCCAGTGTACCATTCCAACAAACTGTTACCAAGTAATCCTCTACTGCACCATAGTAGCAATTTGTTACAAAGTATTTCTCCACCGTGGAGTGGCTACTTTTACTGAAATTAAAAAGCGGAGAATTTCCTCAAACATAACGAGAATGGAGTATTGTTTCACTTGGTGAGGGTACTGTTACTCCACACTTTCAGTACTTTGCTCACCACCCCTGACAGACCTGTTAAGGTGCTGCATAAATGAGAACATCAGGTCACCTCAGTGACAGACAGAAGGACTAAAATGAGAACATGAGTGAGAAAAATGAGCTCACCGAGTTAATTCGCTTAACAATAAAAAAATCTTTGACGTTACAGATGCTGTGATGATAACGTCTTACTAAATAAAGACAACACTCTGTGCGTACTGTGTTCATTACAATTCAAGTTAAGATGCTGGGCAAAAAGCACTCTTGACTTAACGTTGACAGGGCAGCGCTGAATACTTCACGTCTTGTTATTCGAGCTGTGTAGGTTAAATGTCTATTGATTTGCTGCTCACTGAAGGACCTATAGAGAACTAGAGAGATAAAGGTGCTCCGAGCAGAGCTGCTGACAGAGGGGATTGGAAAAGCAGTCAAAATGAATCTTCAGCAAAACAGGGTTAATTATTACAGACCCTTATCACATGCTGTGATTGATTTACGTAGTGCATAGGTCTTCATGTTTATTGATGTAATTGTTTACTTATTTAGTGCACAGGGGCTACTTGAGGTTTTCAGTCTGACTGACGTATAAACATGTTTTTGTCAATTTGTTTTTCTGTAAAGTGTGTCGCTTTCAGTTTTATACTTATAAAAGACGTAGCGAAAGGTTGAGTGGCCTAATAAATCTTTGAGATAAAGAAATACTGGTGGCCTAAGTTAATATCTGCAAAGAAATACACCTTAGTAAAGTGCCTTTAAACAGAAATACAGTGTGGTCTGCTAAGTGGGTAAAAGTCACAAAGAGAAACTGGAAAAGGGTACTGTAATATAATTTTCCATCAGCCTATCTAATTTATTAGCTAAATCTTTAACCTCTTATAATATCATGACACAACTAATAGACACTCTTGGTTTATCATTACATGAGAGCAAACAGTAATCATGAGGGCGATTTGATGACTTGCCTGCTTTTTCACTGAAAAGATTTTATTTCAGCCCTGGTGAAAATCACGTTCAGAAAGTTAACTTAAAAGTAAACTGAGAGTGGTTGTCAACATTAAATGATAAAACTTTGAAATCGTTTTAATTAACATAAAGACGGCTCTTTAAGGATTTCTTTGGCAATCCGATTTGTCATTTTAGCACAAAACTTTAAAAGCTGTGTAAATAAAGGTGACAAACTGGCTTTTAAGGCTTCGTGGGCCTCTGAGATCGCATTATCTGCTCTGTGTAAGTAGAATGCTAATATTTGACAGGAAAAAGGAAAAATAAGATATTTATATGAGCTTTGTCAAAGTAATTTCCACTACAGAGGCGGGAGTAACGCACAACACAATTTTACTGAATAAACATGCTCACATAAAACCATCAGAAAATGATGCAAGACAGTAATTCAATCTGCTTAAATGATAAATCTGCATTATTATAGGAACAGAATATTCCACTAGCCCAGAAAATATGATATTCCCCCACTCAACCACACGGGCTTGCATAAGCTGTGTTATTTGCAGATAGCTATCTGTTGACAAGGTCTTTGCCATGACACTCTACTCACCTATCTCCTCCATCTACTGCAGCAGGCTTTTTCTGCCGGCCTTAAATCTGCTGCAGCCAGCACATTGTTTCCTTCTGTTTTCCTCTTATCAACATCAACACATTCCTGGTTATGCCTTGCTTTTTCCACTAAGGTGAAGCTCTCTTTGAAAGAAGCAAAATAAGTCCCCGGAGAGTTTATATTCCACATCTTATTAACTCTTCCAGGCCACCACGTTCGTCTTTTTTCCTCCCAGCTGCTGGTTTCTGCATTTTGATTTTATTATGCTGCTTCCCTGCCGCCTGCCTTTGAGATCGGACTTGGGGAAATGAAATGTAGTCATTGAGGAGAAGGTACAAATAGGCAGCGGTTACAAATGGAGTTTGGTCAGTGGTCGGAGATTCCTATTCAGAAGATAGACAGGACTTTGTTCACAAACTGGAGTTTGAAATTTCAAAGGGGAGAATCACACATGTATTACATCAGGTCTCAGCGATCCTTTGACTTTTAGCCTCGGGGCAAGAGTTTGGGTGACTGATTATAAGACAGCTCAGTCTGGCCCATCACATTTTAACATGGCAGCCTCCCACTTCATTTAAAAGTCAAATGGCCATTGCCAGCTGAGCTGCAGCTTTTATCAAAATTCAGCTTCGGCTTAAGACTCTATTTATATTCTGTTCACTACATTAAAAAAAGAAAAATTTCCTCACTTATTTCACTTTATTTCATTATATTTTGTTATAAATAGCACTCAAACAATCCCTGCATTTGACTACTTTAAAAAACAAAGCAAGACAATCATCCTTTAACAGCATTTAATACAACCAGAGAAAAAGCTGCTACAAGACAAATAAATAAAAAAATCATTAATTGTATGCATATTCTGCCCCCATGTAGCTGAATCACACACTATTGACTTGCTGATAAGCTTAAGCTGACACATGTAAATGTGATTACTGTTGATGAATGACTGTTTTGAGTGGTTTTGTTAACTGTTGCATCACAATTGCCTAGTAAATCTGGTCCCGGCACATCAACACAACTCCGGTACTAAAGTACCAATAGAAACAAATGACAACAGTGGTGTGTTATTGTAACTGTCATTGTAGCCATATCTGGTCAGGATTTAATACACATGACATTCTGCTACATACTGAACCCAACTAGTAATGTTTAACTTGTTTATGGTTTTAAAATTTCCTATATTTAAAGAGGCAATAACATGGTAATAAAAACCTAATCAAAATCACATGTATAATCCAAGTTAGGCTTGTTGTCTTGGGAACCTGGTTGTGTAACAGCCTTAAGAATGAGATTTGTTGCCAAGTCTTCAAATATGTTAGCATCTCTACATAGAAAGGTACAATGTTAGCATGCTAACTCAATCACTGACTGCTTCGTGAGGTGTTTGGCAGTTCTTGCCATTTCATGTGAACATTATTGGAAAATGGAGTTGAGCAATTTGGAAAATAACTAGTAAAGTTATCATGTTATCACTGACTACACATCTCGCATTCTTGATTATATTTGAAATAGAAGTCACTGATTGTATTTTTGGGGGGTTCGAATTGTCATAAAGATTTTTTTTGAGTATTACAGCACCACAAGCATTATGACTTGACCCCGGGCTTTAAAGTTCTGGCACTTACCTGATAGTAGTTGTTTTGCATGCAGTACACATGCACACAAGTTTCCATTGCGGCTTATCTATGCTCCTAACATTGAGAAAAGAAAAAGAAAGTGAAAATTAAGCATACAATAAGTATTCAGTGGCTTGCACAACCACCTTTAGCAGCAATAGCTTAAAGTAATAATTTTCTGTATAACTATAATATATATAACTGCAGAAGTGTAGAAGAAGTTTGGCTCACCCTTTTTATAATGTTGCTTCATTGCTCTGTGCAGGAACTGGTTCACACTGCTCTCCTAAAGTCCTACCACAACATTTCAGTTAGGTTAAAGTCAGGATGGCAATACCTTGATTTCTTCTGTTTACAACAGGTGTACCTGCAATTACTGTCTCTATGCACAGGAGACCTCTAATTTGAATACTTTGGTATGCACAAGAATTCGTAGTAGGCTCAGTGTCTGCAAGGTGCCCAGATTCTGTGGCTCCAAATCAAATCATTACTACTACACCACTGTGTTTGACAGCTAGTATGAAATGTTTGTGATGATATGATGTGTTTTCACCAAATGTGTGTTCAGATGCAGCGTTGCTTTTACCTGCACAAGTACAGCTTCGAAACAAGCCACACTTGTTCAACATTTCCCTAACTGCACTGTCATGAACTGAGGCCTGCAGAGTCTGGGATGCTCTTGGTTTTTTGTAATTTCTCAGAACTCTACACAATCTGACCTTGGTGGTTTTGCTCCTATTTATAAAGGATCATATGAGTGCCCTGGAGAGGAAATGTAGCCAGTTTTAGCACAACAATTGCTGTCGGAGTTAAGTGACCTAGATTATTTGCAATAATCCTACAGGTCAGGTCAGTGCAATATTTTACTGTAAGCAGCCAACAGTATGTATTTTGAAGGCTCAGTGTAATAAAACAGCAATAAAACACACAATAACACATCTTCTTTTAACACGTGTGTTCTTATCACTTAACAACATACAACAAAGTCAGAAGAATGTTTCCAAACTACGGAAACATGACCATCTGAAGCATGTGAATGCACAGTTTCTTTACTGCATCACCATGCTAACTATAACAAAATACACAAACCAAAAAAAAGAAAAAACACTGGAAAAATAATACAAGTGTAAAACCCCCCAAATAATTACCTAAAAGATGTGTATTTATTCAAGTTCATGGAAACAATGAATTGTCATGCTGTATGACTTTATACTTCACTACATTAGCCTATAAACTTAGCCCCTTTTCCCATGTACACGCATATCTTGGTAAATATAGTTTTTCTATGTATATTGCCATTTTGAACCAGAAATGTAAGCTTTTGAAAAACTTTGTCCAGGTTTAAGATTTTCAGAAACTCATCATTGCACCTTCATTTCCTTGTTTACAGTCAGGCTGTTTACCATCGAATCATTTATTTTTGCAAACATTTCTATACAGTTCGGGTTATACCACCACCCGTTGCTGTGTTTGACATTGTTTTTGTGTTTTCATTTAGATCAGCGGTCCCCAACCCCCGGGCCTCGGACCGGTACCGGTCCGTGAGTCGTTTGGTACCGGACCGCGAGAGTTGAGGCTCAGGTGTGAAATGTATAGTTTTCAGGGTTTTTATCGGTTTTCAGCGTTATTTTGTTATCGTTTTTATCGTTTACTCGGTTTTCCTGGGTCTTTTCACGTGTGTTATGAATAAATCTTCTTTTTTTCGGTACCGGTACTAGTTTTATTTTGTTGTATTTATCCGCGACACCTTAAAGGCCGGTCCGTGAAAATATTGTCGGGCATAAACCGGTCTGTGGCGCAAAAAAGGTTGGAGACCGCTGATTTAGATGGACAAAGAAAAAAAGAAAGTGAAATTTACTATTTTAAAAATCCCATGTACATGTGGCTGTATCCAAGTATTTTCTAAATTAATAAATAAAATAACTAAACATTATTTTCAGGGACACGAAAACAAGGGCAGGAAATTTGTGTCCAGGAACACTGACACAATGAGCTGTTTTATCACAGCTATATAGCATTTTCTTACCACCAGTATTAATGAATAATGAATGATTTACTTCTTAGCATTAGACTGAATGACTGTATGAGCAATATGAAATAAAATTAGTAACACATCAGCATAGCTACCGGAGATGTTTTAACTAAACGCGTTAGCTGCTCCTCCTTATATTGCCGTCTTTATGCTACACTAAACAAGCTAAACTGACATTCACAGTCATATTAAACTATACCTTTAGAAAAATGTTGCCTAAGATGAGTTGTAGTCTTTAATTAATTAATTAATTTAATTATAGTGGCTACATTAGAATTTGACATCAGCAAGAACATGAGCTGCCCAGAGAGCCTATGTTGGCTGCACGTGTCAGTCCAGTTTGAGGAAATGTACAGTATGTTAAAACACCCCCCCCCCCCCCCCACACACACACAAATCACAGATAAGTCACGGAAGAATTTCAGCCTTTCTAACATATCAAAACAGTTTGTGGGTTTATGATTAAGAAAGCTATAACCATGCAGATTATATTTTATAGTCCCATATACGACTGTTCCTTGAGGAGTTCACAGAAATTTAAGATAGCAGCAATGATACAAGTACTTTAATGATAGGGGGAGATAAGATTTGCTGCAGTGACTCATTCAAAGCTCCACACTGATTCTCCAATCATCAGTTCTTCCCCCTCTCCCCACTCTTTGACTGCTTTGAAATAATCAGCACACTTCTTGAGCAAATATGGGCATTGCAGAAGAGCAGCATGGATCGAACATGAAGCAATGTTGTAATGGATGACCTCTGCACACACAAGTGAAAGAACATGCTCCAGTCTGATACAGAACAATCACCTGTGCACACTGTGGGAGTGTGCACAAAGCTGCTAATCATTTTTTGATAATTGGTCTATGTTAAGTTAATTGCATTGTTTATAGTGTCTAATTAGCATGAAAGCTTAACGTGAATGTAAATCTGTGACCTTTGCTGACATTCAGAAAAACAGTAGTTTAATCAGAACTTGATTGCTTCCATTTTCCTTTCTGATTGGCTCTTAGTAAGAGGGGGTTTTATTGATCATTAAGCAAATCATCTCTCAGTCACACACAGAAGCCTACAGGCATGGATGTTTGCCTGCATGAAGAAAAATAATTTTATGAGCCCACCGTATAATTTGAGTACATGATTAACAACTTCACCTACATGGGCTTTAGTGCTTTTGAGGTCCGTCTGAACCTGAGATCGTTGACCTATTGCTATGTACTAGGTACTTTTTCTGCAAATACAAGGCTCTTGTTTGCTGTGTGACTTGCAGGATGAGCCTGGATTTGCGCAAACACAAAAGTTATTTATGTAAACAATCAGATTCTGGGCATGAAAATCATTCATTGAGTGCACATGTGCCTAATGACCAATGCTGCATTATTTTCAGTTTAAAAGTGGCACATTTGCCTTCACATGTAATTTAAAGTGTAGTTACATTCAATGAAAACCGTTACATTATACAGTAAATATTTTTGTATATGAGGCTTAAATAAAATACTCATGAACAGTTTTTAAATTACCATCAACTTCTACTCATCTGGTGTTTACACTGTACAGGAAAACCATGAGATTTACTACACTTAGTGTTTAATGTATTTGCCCCCTTCTTGATTTCTTAGGTTTTGTGTATATGTCACAATCAAATGTTTCAGATCATTAACTAATGTTAATATTAGATCAAAAATAGCCTGACTAAATACAAAATGCAGTTTTAAGATGATGATTTCCTTTATTAAGATCCATGCAATGGAATTGTGTTTGGTTAACCTTTTGTTTGTTTTTGTTTGAAATGCTCTGGTGTTTCTTCGTGAAGCACTTTGTTTGTCTTGAAAGGTGCTATATAAACTAGATAGCGAAAATTTCCAAAGAAATTTTAAGTGTGCCTATGCTACTGCCGGATCAGTTGTCCGAAGACATCAGGATGTATGCGGTTTGAGCAAAAAACTGTTGAGTTTTAAGTAGAGAGTCATCAGCTGTAGGTAGGATATAAAGTGAAACTGCCAGAGTAATGACAGTGCAGAGTTGCAGAGGAGAGTTACATAAATGTTACTTACTTACTACTTATATCCACACATTCCTCCACATCACTGTGGAGGAATTTTGAACCATTAATTTTTGCAGAATTGTTGTAATTCAGCCACACTGGAGGGTGAACGGCCCGTTTAAGGTCATTTTAAAGCATCTCAATCAGATTTGGGACCAGATATTGACTCTGCTGGTTCAAAATTTTTTGGTAGAGTGTTTCAGATCATTGTCCTGCTGCATAACTCAAGCGTGCATGACCTTTCAGGTTTTCTGGTAAGCAGAAAGTATGGTTCCGACAGTTACAACAAGTCGTCCAGGTTCTTAAGCAGGAAAGCAGCCCCGACCATCACATCGTTGGTATGATGTTCTTTTATGAAAGTGTTAGTTTTACGCCTGATGTAACAGGACTCAAACTTTCCAGATCAGTCCAGATTCTCCCAAAAGTCTTGTGGTTCATCAAGATGTTTTTTGCCAAATGTGAGACGAGCCTTTGTGTTCCTTTTGGTCAGCAGCAGTTTTCTGCTTGAAGCTCTCCCATTGATGCCATTTCTGCCTGGTCTCTTTCTTATTGTTGAATCATGAATCCCGACCTTAACATGGAGAAGTGAATCCTGCAGGTTTTTGGGTTCTTTTGTGACCTCCTGGATGAGTCGTTGATGCTTTTCTTGGTAGGCCGGCCACTCACGGGAAGGTTCATCACTGTTCCAAGTTTTTTCCCTTTGTGGATAAAGGTTCTCACTGTGGTTCACTGGAGCCCCAGAGCCTTAGAAATGGCTTCGTAATACTTCTTCTATATTTATGGATCTAAAAAGAGAAATTATCTAGTAAACACTAATACTTTGTAAAATGCAAAAAAAAAAAAAAAAAAAAAAGATTTTCAAATGATTTAACTTATAACTTAAAAAACTGGACAAAATTAATATATCAAATGTTGAAACCTGACAAAAAAACAAAGCTTGCACTAGGCATAATTAATACTACGTATCATCACCTCTTTTAATAACTGTAAATAGAAAACAACTGAGGAGATTAATTGCTTTACTTTTTTAAATGAACTCCTTAACAGGTTCCTCTGTGTTAGTTTTTGCTTCATAATACATGTGGACTGCTGATTGGATAGTTTAGCATGGACTCTTTTACTGGGGAGACATGCTGCTGTAATGTGTGCAGACTGTGCTTTGGCATTGTATTGCTGTCATGAATAAGGCCTTTCCTGTAAGAGACAACTGGATAGGAGCAAAAGTTGGTGGCTTGGATGAAAGATTTCAATCTAGGCATCAAGCTGGCCTCTCTACTCTGTAACTCAGGTTTTGATTGAACTATTTCCACCCTCGGGGGCAGAGGGGGCCAGATGTTTGATTAACTCTGGTCACTGTTTACCTTTAAAAATCTCAGTTTCAGAATTGCGTATGTTTGTGCATTTCTAAAAGTTTCACTCTGTCTGCTCATGCTTTTTTTTTTATACCCACTTATGTTACCCACAACTAATAAATCTGTAAAACAAGCCGGTGTCACTTCACTGCATTTTATTGCATATTTTGTAGCATTAAATGTAAAATTTCTGTAAAGAATGATTAATTGACCCATCATTACTTTTTTTTATTTTTCTAAAAGGCTTCTTTAGGCTCCTCTGAGTCATCTACGCTGTCTCTCAGAGGAGCAGACGCCTTTACAACAAGCTTGGAGCTTTTGGAAAAGCCTCACGTGAACCTTGTATTATAGCAAACAATGACGGCTTTTACATAAAGGCATCATTTGTGCTTAAGCAAGTATTTCCCCGCTAATTATGGCAGAATTAACTCAGATTTCCAAGCAATGTAATACACATGGAAGTATGTTTGAATATGGTGGTTAATTTTATTTGATTGTGGTTATCAGTATTTTTCCTCTACTTTTTATCTCATTAAAGTACAGTGCAATTATTCAAGGTCAAGGTAATCAAGCTGGCTCTAAAGTTAAACTGCTTTATAAACAGTTAGGCGATATAATTAATTATCCTCTGTTTAAAATAATAATTAATAACTTCCGTAATATATTGATGTGGAAACTATGTCTGTTGTCATGGAGTGATTCCTGAATAAGCCTCAGTTAATATTAAATATCAAAAACAAAACCAGAGGAATGTTTTGATATTTTGTATTCTATCTGTGCAGAGGAGCATCCGTGAGGATCGGTGGGAAGCTTTGGACCTGGAGTCATACAAGCTTTCTGAATATTTAAGCAACAGAAGGCAGCCTCTGAGTGTTTTGGCTGACCTGCAGAGGGGAGACAAAGGGGGGCTGCTGAGCTAAAGGGCAAGAAAAAAGTTGTAATGTTTTTCCACAGTGGAGCAGAAATGTAAAGTAGCATCAAACAGAAATATTCAAGTGCTTTCAAAATTTGTAAAATTTAAAAAAAAAAATGGAATTAGTTACTTTCCGCCTTATTCCAGGTCTTTCTGCAGGCACTTTTGTTTGTACCAATATCCAAGCTTTAATTGGTGTGCATGTGATATGGGCATGCAAGGAAAGTGTCAGCCATAAAATGAATAGTTCAAAATGGTGTCAAATGATGTAGTAGGAGTGAACTGACATAGCTCAGGTTGAGGAAATGTTTATCCATTACTGACATGCAGCGATGGCAGATATCAAAGCTGTGCTATCTCTTAAAAAAAAACAACCCTGTGATTCACCAGTGAACACTCTGGTTAACCATCAACCGGACGGACACTCCACCTCTTCTCTGGTTAGTGGTATGAGGGAAGGAAGAGACGGACACCAGCTCTGCTGTCAGTCACTGTTCACCTCTCTAACACCAGTAGGTCCATACACCACTCAACTGGGCCAAGGAGCTGTCCTGTCACTGGGCGGAGCTAGACCCAGAAAGAAGGAGGGGGGTGTGCTGAGGTGTGTGGGGGTGTGAGAAAGGAAGGTGGAGAAGGAGGGGGGCACTACTTTCTTGGACAAGTCTTTCTGTCCCACTGTCAAGTAGTTGAGAATTTGTTGGCCTAAAGAACTAGCAGACATGGACATGGCAGACTACAGCGAAGCTCTGGACCCAGCCTATACCACGCTGGAGTTTGAAAACATGCAAGTGCTCCCCTTGGGTGCAGGTGAGTGTCATATATGCAGCTCTGCCTTTGAACTTTGAAACTTTTACTGATTTAAAACTTTGGTCAGGAGAGGAGAGCGCGAGTTCTGGTGTGAAGTGATAAAAGGGGTCATTTGTCCATCTGCTCCTGCTCGTAGAGAGATGATCCCGTTCAGTGGTCTTCTTTTATCACCTTGGGTGCGATAAAACATTAAGAGATTTTGATTTACGAGACTGTCGTATTCTCAGTGCACTTGGGTCATTTGGCCCGACCGATTTTAACCTGTTCCAGCTTGCACAGGGATGTGGTGTCAGACTGATTACAGGGGATTGATCTTCATTCGGTGATGAAGCGGTAGCTTTAGTATCATGATCACCCTTCTCTTGTTACAAACGGTCTGTTCCCACAGAGTCTAAACTGAGGAGAATGGATGTAGTTTTTGGATATGCGCTTACAGTGACACCAACCTATTTGTATATGCAGTCTCCCATGACATCTGGCTCTGATCCTGATTCTAAAATTTCCAAAGAAGCAAAAAAAAAGGAAGCCTAATGGGGACCTATCTCAGCACAAAACTTAAAAAAAAAATAATTTACACAATTATATTCTGTCATTAAACAAATATGTAAAAGTGACTCTCCAAGAACCAGCCTACCACTTTTATACATTGTACATTTCTTTAGCATGTGTCATGGCAAACTCTATGATAATCAGCTTTGTTCTGGTGACTGTGAGAGTGGCTTAAACAAAAACTGTCTCCAGTGATTGCCTTTCATAGGTAATCAAACCTACATCAATTGAGCTCTGTTGACGCTATCTGAGCTACTCAGGCTGCTAACAGATCCCTGCAGTTCTCTGGAGGGCTGCTTTTGATCAGCTGTCAATGGAGCTGATGAGCGTCTTCACTTCGGTCTTTCACGCCTAGAATTAAACCAACCTGGCAGTTCAAGTTTGCTGTCTGGCATATGATTAGAAATAAAGTCATATTTAAAAAACAAAACAAAAAAAAAGACGCTTCTTCGAGTTTCAGGTCATCTTGTTCCGGTGATTTAAAGCTAATCACCTAAAAGCCTGTTGGCCTGATGAGCCTTTTTTTTCCTCTCTCTCTCTCTCATGTCAGACTCCTCACCAGCTGAAAGCGCTAACATGAACGCCGCGAGCCACCTGGCTGCAGGCAGTTTGTGTGCCATATGTGGAGACAGAGCTACAGGTAAACACTACGGCGCCTCCAGCTGTGATGGCTGCAAGGGCTTCTTCAGACGCAGCGTCCGGAAAAACCACATGTATTCATGCAGGTGAGGGAAGCTCTTCAACTAAAAAATACTGCTACTGTTTGTGTGACAATGAAAAAGCAATGGACATCTAGCCAATGCAATTAATTCTCAGTTATGTGCCACTGTGTAGACAAGCAAAGATTGCTATCATTAAAAATGCAATCTTCTGATTACAGTCTTGTGATTAAATGTTGATGCATGCAATCATTACACACATATATATATATTCTTCATGCTTAAGCTACTTGAAAAAGAAAGCATCTGGAATTTTTACTTCATCTATTTCAATTTGCATCCAATTGCTTCACTTTGTATTGATTCCTTCATCAAGTTTCCTTTTTGTGATAGCACAAACAAACTTAATCCACTCACTTTTACAGGTTTAACAGACAATGCATTGTGGACAAAGACAAGAGAAATCAATGCAGGTACTGCCGACTGAAGAAGTGCTTCAGAGCTGGCATGAAGAAAGAAGGTAGATCACTTTTATCTCTTCACTAAACCAGTCAAAAAAGTCAATCTATGTGAATTTTTTAGTGTTAAAACAATAGAATCTGTTGCCTCACAAAACAAAAGAGAATTTAATCAGCAAATCACTACCAGAGCTTGAGCTGTCTCCACTAAATTGATATGACTTGTCTAAGTGTGTTGCAACACCCAGGAGGGGACTACTTTGTTAATGTTCACTCCACGGAGTGCTTAAGTCTCTGACCAGCTTATGCTGAGCAAACATTTCCAAGCAATAATAGCCATATACTGATAAACATGACAACCTTGGAAGACATATTTTTCTTTCAAATCACTTTGTGTTCCGTGTTTGTGCAACAAAGGAAATGAGAAAATTCAACACTTTTCTTGCATTTGCCAAAATATAACTGCATGAAAGTTCCACTTTTATCTTTTGCTTTGCAAATGCAACCTAAATCTTGCTGCCACATTATCAATCTGTGAATGTTCTTTTTTTTAGCTGTACAGAACGAACGAGACAGAATCAGCACCAGGAGATCCAGCTATGAAGACAGCAGTTTACCATCCATCAACGCACTCATCCAGGCAGACGTACTGTCAAGACAGGTAAGGTTTGGGGCTCATATCTACTGTAACTGTAACAAGACATCAAATGACTTCATAAATGCATTTTCCTGCGTAGATCACATCCCCTGCTCCTATACTCAATGGTGACATACGGACTAAAAAGATCGCCACCATCACAGATGTGTGTGAGTCCATGAAACAGCAGCTGTTGGTCTTAGTGGAGTGGGCCAAGTACATCCCAGCCTTCTGTGACCTCCCCTTGGATGACCAGGTGAGACCCATACACAGACAGAGTGCACACAGTGGTATAGACACTCTAGTCATTCATCAACCAGTATACTCAAAACCATAATGAGGGTTGAGGGACACGTGGCTGTGGGACTGTCACTGACTATGTTACTTAATCAAATAACACTGCAGTAAAAAAAAAAAGAAAAGAAAAGAGGAGAAAATAGTTTTCCAGTCTCTAAGGATGACGGGCTTTTTCATCACTCTCTCTTAAAATTTTCAACCAGAATGGTTAATGTGTTTTAATCCTCAGTTGGAACATGATGAGCTGGTTTTAATGTCACACTGCTTCTTGAAAAAAACAAACTGCAGAATCATTAACAGTGTGATCACCGAGCCTTAGTAACTGATTTGCTGATGCAGTGAGATGGCCTTCTTTGCCAATTTTAGTTCAACCAGTGAGGTTTATGCAAGGGGAGTTTAAAAAAACCCAGACAGAACTATATAATATAAACACGTATCACATAAAGGAGTTATTATTTCATAGCAAACTGTCTTTTAATTCACTTTCATTGCAGGTGGCATTGCTTCGAGCTCATGCAGGAGAACATCTCCTTCTCGGTGCTGCAAAGAGGTCCATGCTTTACAAAGACATCCTCTTATTAGGTAAAACTGACACACAAGGCAGTGTGATACCGCACTCATATTGCATGTAATCATGCTGTTTCCCTATTCCAATGGTGCATTTTCCCAAAATGTGTTTCTCCTGCAGGAAATGACCACATCATTCCCAGAAACTGCCCAGAGTTGGAGGTGGGCAGAGTAGCAGTGAGAATCCTGGATGAGCTGGTGCTTCCTTTCCAAGAGCTTCAGATAGATGACAATGAATATGCCTGCTTAAAAGCCATAGTTTTCTTTGACCCAGGTACCAGTGCTGACAAACATTTCAGATTCTTGAGCTTCTTTCCAAGCCAGTAACTTGAGTGAAAACTTGAAGAACTCAGCTAGACCACATTATATACAGATGTTGGTCATTAAAACATTTCTCTTTGCTAACATTTGCCCATAGATGCTAAAGGTCTGAGTGACCCTGGAAAGATCAAGCGGATGCGATACCAGGTCCAGGTGAGCCTGGAGGACTACATCAACGACAGGCAATATGACTCTCGAGGCCGTTTTGGAGAGCTTCTCCTGCTCCTGCCGACACTACAGAGCATCACTTGGCAAATGATTGAACAGATCCAGTTTGTGAAACTCTTCGGCATGGCCAAGATTGACAATCTGCTTCAAGAAATGCTTCTTGGAGGTGAGAAATGGTTGTCAGTACAGATAGATTTAGCAAACATTTACTACAGCATGAATTCTGAAACTGTAGGCATTGCATTAAGTGGACAGAACTGCATCAAAGCACTATTCAGTAATAAATTACGATTAACTGACAATTGTTGGGGTTTTTCTTCCAGGTTCTGCTAATGAAGCACCACATGCACCTCACTCTCTGCATCCTCACCTGGTTCAGGAGCACCTCAGCACCAATGTTATAGTGACCAGCAATATGCCAACGCCAATCCATAATGGTCAAATCTGTAAGCACAAAATACATTAATGCATGGCTACATTTAGGATTTGGTGTCTGCAATTAGCTTAAAACTGTCAGGGTTTTTTATTGCTACATATGGTAAAAACTTCAAGTCTAATGAAGGTGATCGCAATCATTAATCAGTTGTATTTTAATGAAGAGAGCCCATCAAATTTTCCTCACGCAGCTCCATGTGCAGCCAAGTCAGGTAGGTGGAAGGCCAAATAGGCTTGGCAAAATAATCCCCTAAATTGTTCACAGAAACTAATCTGGCTTATTTTGTAAAAGAAAACTTCTGTTATGCTTTCTGAGCATATTTAATGCTCCGACAAATTTCACAAAAGTGCTTATTCCTTATTGGAATCTTGTGTTACCCCCGCGTCATACTGTAAGATAATAAATATTCACCTGCTTGTGCTGCAGTTTCTCCACATTAGTAACTGCTCTCTCTGTGTTCTACTTTTCAGCCACTCCTGAAACCCCAATTCCATCTCCACCCGCTGCCTCCAGCTCAGAACATTATAAAATGGTTCAGGGGGTCATAGCCACTGTTCCCAAGCAGCCAACCTCCATCCCTCAACCAACTATTACAAAACAGGAGGCCATTTAACAACCCCTTAAATCTTTATTCCTTCAGTTTTTTTCTAATTAAACCAGGGTCTTTACATGTATGTTTATACACAATCAGCATTGAAGCTGTTAACTTGACTGGAACCCTAAAGTAGCTGAATACTGTATATATATATCTATAATAAAAATCTGCAGGTGTGGTCTTTACAGATTGATAGCCTGAGTTTTCAGGCATCACTTTGTACATGTATGCAGCTGCAGCTGAGCTTCATGGTTCAGTGAAGGCCGGATAAAACCATAAGCATTGTAATCTTCTAGGCTTACTGCCTTTCTGTAAGACTGACACTTAGAAGTACACTGCTGTGTATATTATAGCTCATTATTGGGTAACTTCAATTCCATTGTGTCCTATGCATGTCCTCGGTGTGTGCAGTAAGGCTTATGTTAGAAATGGCAAAGTAATCATGTCAGTATTTCATGAATGTTACAACAGGCCTTACACTGTCGTATATTTAGTGTTTAACTTTTTATTTTTTATTTTATGTTTCTTAACAATAAAATGAACTCGGAAAAAAAAGCTAAAGAAATTCCTCTAAAGAGTTCAGCTTTTCCTTCGAGTTGCTCTCAAATATTTTGTGGCAAAACTAAAATATATGGGGTTTGTTTTATACACTGGGATATGCATATTTACAGGAGTGAAATTTAAAGTTTTAAAATTTACTCCAGTATAACCAAGTTTGGCAGGCTGTATACACACAGACTTTTAAAAAGTCACAGGCAGACATGCTAAAGAAGTTTCCCAATAATATGTTGTGCTCGGTTTTAAAAGTATATTGTATGTATTTTTTTTGTTTGTTTGTTTTGTTTTGTTTAGTACTTTGTCATGGTTTAACTGATGGAATAAATTGTGCCTTTTAACCTGTACTGCCTTACAAAACCAGGTAATGTTTTGCCTTACAATGTGAAGTTGAGTTAATAAATCTTACGGTTTATTTTTACATTGCTTTTTCTGCTACGTATTTATACTACGGTCACAAGAGAAGTGGCCACCAAGGAATTCACTGCATTTGCATTACACATTCTTTCAAAGGTAAATGGGAAGTCTCTGGTGGAAAAATAAAATTAGGTCCAACGTGGCAGTGCTTTTTGGTCCCTGATAGACTACTGCAACTTCAGGCTGATAAGCTGCCATAAAATCATTACAGATAGCGCTGACTCCAGATAGAGAGATGCAGATATATTTGTGCACTGCATCTAGAAAACAATGAATGCTGTGTGTGCTATTGTTAAGCTCATTTTACTTTTTGCAATGGAAACAAAGCATTACATTCAAAACAAGTACAAAAATAGAAGTATTAGGAGGAGGATTACTTTTAATATTACTGCCCATAATGAGAGCATCAACAGGACCATTGGTGAGACATAACTATTGAGATTTCTAGGAAACAAAATTGTACTTTCTGGAGATTGTTGGCTCTCGCTGGGTGAAATCTGTTGCAAACAAGATCCTGCAACAAAAACATATTGATTGCTTTGGTTGCAAGCAGATTCCCACGGTTGCCTGTAATTTTTGCTAACTATGCAAAAAATTGTAGTACAACTTGTGAGTGGGATGCAAACTAGAAATTGAGACTTTTGCCTTCCAATTAAAAGTTGTTCATCAGCGATGTAGTCAACATGTTTTAGAAGGTGCAGCTTTTAACTCTGAAGGTGAATGGTCCTGGTTTCCAGTTTATACTGCACTTGCCACAGTTTCACCACAGCTCTAAGAGCAACTGGGCAATATTTGTAGACAACTCTGTCACTCCCATGAAAACTATGGGGGACCACAGCAATATGCTAGCAACCAAAGCAATCAGAAAGAGGTTTTTCCAACCAGCTAGGGAATACACATTTTTCCCTAGCAACAGGTGTGATGCTGGGGAAATATGAGAGTCACTGATTGGTCTCTAGACCTTTGACTAGGGGCTTTAGCAATTATTTTCCCAGCAACTGCTGGCGACCTCTTGCAACTGGTAGGGGAACACTGATTTTCCTCTCATGAACAGTGATTGCCAGATGGTCACCGGCTGGTCTCTAAGCTTGTCTGACTGGGGTATCATTCAATTGACTGTACACTGTCACCATTCCAAAGTGTCCAAAATGAAAGAAAAGCTAATGTCACATGGTTAGCAGTCACATATCTGCAACATCTCAAGTGCAGCTTTAAGGTGCTTGCGCTTTACTGAAGTCTTATGTTTGATGTTTTATGTTTAATGTTTTGATGCTTTCCACATCCACTCTATCACAATGCACATATTGTACTTTGTTCTCAAGACCCTTTAATTTTAAGTTTTAGTTACACTTTATTTTGCCAATTTTAAAATACACAAACATGATGTCAGTTAAACTACAGGCGTTTGTCTGGTTAGGAAGGCTGAACTGTTGTTAACTGTTGTCTAACTATTGTGTAAACTATTTTACTTGGATTTGTGCAAGTGAAAGTGATGACAAGTGCACTGGACAGGCAACAAAAAGCCAACATTCACAAATGACATGGTTTTACATGTGGTGGCCACAAACCATTTCTCTCGCCTTGTCACCATGAACATATTTATTTTTAAAAGAAATAAATGTTCTTGGTTCTCTCTTTAGCACAATACCTAACATATCCTGGATGTATATCACAATACATCATCGTTAAATTGGTTTGACACAAGTAGTGGACATTAGCCTAAAGCTCATATCCATATTTTCTTTCTTTTTCGCCCCCTTTAATTAGACATTTAGTCAATTGCTTGCATTTTTTAAAGAACAAAACACCAACCCCTTGTTGTATGATCAATCCTGTAGTGAAACGAATCCCAAATGTAAAATTTGTATTAAAAAAAATTGTATACCTACATAGCCTCCGAGACGACATGAAGCCTACAGTGGCAAGGAAGCAGCCGCGGAAACATGAAGGTAAATTCTGCCATCTACTGCTTTGAAATGCAATACGAGGATGGTCTAACCTGCGTACAAGTATGAGATCATTACGTTAGCCTACAGCTATAAAACCCCAGAGCTATAAAATTACCTCCCTGGTGCTTGAATCAAACAACAGTGTTTGAAAAGTGTGCGTTTCTGTTACTGTTGGATTTAGAGATGTGAGGTTCAGGTACCCAGGTGCGTGTTTATGTTAGTAAATCCTGAAACGAATTAGTTTGTAATTTGTTAAAATAAAAAAAAGCTGGATATTTCAAGATCGCGTTTGAATTTGAAACACAACAGTCTCACATAACAGTCACGCTATTAATTTTTTGACATATAGGTTTGCTTAATTTCCGATGAAACTTGAACGCAGCATCGGCATCAAAACAAAAGACGCACGATTCATCGGCGCAGTGCATCACGTGTTACAAAAGCACCAATGAGCTAACGCCGGCTCTGTACCCGGAAGAGGGATTTTCCTGACAGGTCCGTTGTGATTTTTTTGACAGTGGTTTTTGTAGCTTTGATCTTTGCGGATGTTTTCTCAATTTATATATCACTTACCAGCAGCCTTTTAGCACTCTATGTCTGTCATTGAAGGCTACCGTTAGACCCGTTTTCTGGTCAGTATTCAGTCATTATCCGGACATATGCTCTGTTTAGGCTCAGGCTGTATTAGCTGAGAATCTCTGGCGCTGTGACTCATTACTGAGTGAATGCATGCAGTGTTTGCAGTCTTGGGTAGTTACTGGAGAGCATCCCGCTGTTGTGTATCTGGGAACATCATGTTCCCACATCTATTGCTAAACTTAGTGAAATTGAGCTGCTTACTAAACTGCGCAGTTTGTGAGTGTACCTGACACTTACTCTAATGTTCAGGCACTTAACAGTTTTTATTTTGTGCTGCTGTACATTTACTGTGCAGAGGCAGCTTACTGGTACAAAATATGATAATGACGTTTAATTATTGATAATGAAGGTGTCAGGCCGTGGGGTATCGCTGCTCTTATTTGAAGTAAAGCTATGGTATTTAAAAGTTAATCCCCCTCACCCGTGCTTATTTCCCAACAGCTTCACCCAGTCATTCCATGGCCGATCAGCATGAGTCCATCGATCTCGGTGGTCCTACAGTGGACTCGTCAGCAGCTGCAGTGCACAGCTGGTTCCCCAGTCCTCCACCACCCATCTATTCCTGTACCCTGACCCCCGAACTGGTGGCCAAGGCACGTGAGGAGCTCCAAGAGAAGCCAGAATGGCGTCTACGGGACGTCCAAGCACTGAGGGACATGATACTTAAGGTAGGGCAGAACAATGATGCTTTACAAAGCAGAGGGCAAAAATTGGAAAGCTTTCGAGTAACATTCGACTGTACCTTTGGGAAGAATTTGAGAAGTGTGAGTAAGGAAATACAGGAAGGAATTTTCAGTATGAAATTTAAGTGTATTCATATATGCCAAAAATAGCCTACATGCAATTGGAAAAATAATCAGTGTTTGCAGCACTGGGGCCTAAATTTCACCTACAATCTATTGGTGTAAATTTTTTCTACACAGGAAAGTGATCCGTTTTACCTCCTCACTTTGAAATAGATCCTTTAGCACTAACATAGTGAATTTAAATCTCATTCATTACTTTTGGTACATCTGCAGTGTGTGGTTTATGCAAAATCTCAAGGCATCCCAGTGTGCCTCAGCTCGCCATTTGAGAACCACTGTGATAAAACTTAATATGGTACTCAAAAGGGGGTTGGGAAGCGCATCTGTAACCGGAAGGTCGCCAGTTCGATCCCAGGGCTCTCTGTCCTGGTCGTTGTGTCCTTGGGCAAGACACTTTACCCTACCGGCTACTGGTGGCTGGCCAGAGGGGCCGATGGCGCGATATGGCAGCCTCGCTTCTGTCAGTCTGCCTCAGGGCAGCTGTGGCTACAACTGTAGCTTGCCTCCACCAGTGTGTGAATGTGAGAGTGAATGAATAGTGGCATTGTAAAGCGCTTTGGGTGCCTTGAAAAGCGCTATATAAATCCAATCCATTATTATTATTTAAAAAAAGAAATGCAAGTTTTATATTGTGAAGTAGTTTTTAGTTCCAGTTGTTTGGTTTTAGTCAGTGGCGAGATTGGTGATTTGTTAATTTGTTTAACACAAATGAACTCACTTGTACAACCGAGAACTGGTTCAGTTTGCTGTATTCTCTTGCGAGTGGAATCAGTACACAATAAAACAGTGTATGCACAGCATTGTTATCAGTGGCACCATGCCACGACTGACTGACGTTGACTGGGGCCAGGCTTTTGGCATTCTGCATCCTGTTGCTGCAGCTTTGCGTGTCCCTGAGAGCATCTGATCTTATTGTTCTTGGTGAAATTCTGACCAGACTGAGGTACCGAGTTGAGGTGCTCCAACCTGAACTTATATTACTCCTGCAGCAGCGCCCTGCGGCTGTTTCAGCAGGACAGTGTCTGCTTGACATACGGCCTGACACTGTCAGAGTAGAACAGGCCTTTCTGGAACAGAAGCAGACCCAGACACTTCATTTGCCAGCTTGCCTCCTATTGAACTTGCCTGGGGCACACTGGGTCATTGTGTTCATCAGAGCCAGTAACCAGTTCACAGCTCCAGGCCACATTCATGCAGGAATAGAGAGCAATTCCTCAGCAACAGATCCTGACTCTTATCCGGTCCATTTGGAGATGGATAGCTGCCTGTGTTGCATCCAGAGGAGGTTATATCTCCCATAAAATAGCCTGTATATACATATATTATGGTCTTGGTCTATAAACTCTCCTTAAAACACAAACTTCCATTTGTTTTTAGTATAGTATATTAACTTTTAAAACCCTAAAAATATAAGGCTGATGTAATATTGTATTATTTGTGTTTTTGAACTTGGGAACAGCTGCCATAGCCATTACAATGGTACTTTAAGAACTTTGGCAGGTGTTTCTGTTTTTTTCTGAGGACAAATTTTGTCAGTGCTGTCCCAAATATATCACAAAGCTTTAGACGTTCAGATTTAAGGTTGTTCTTGAAGGTGGATGTGGGGGTCTGATTCCATGTTATGTCCCATTTCACATCCTTTATTATTTTTTTTAATGTATTTGTAACTCTCCTACATGACGTTTAGGAAAAAATACAGTGTGTGATTGCACTGTTCAATATTTCAATGACACTATGACCTGTGACAAATGAGTATGGATTTTAGCTGCACAGGTCCTATGTTTTTCTGCTATAGTGTTTTGATAGCATTAAAAAGCAGTGAATAAAGGTATTATTGAACAAGGCCAAATTTCAATTGTTTGTCAATTAAAATATTTTTTCTTATTTGTTGCATTTCAGCAGCACTGCGGTCCATGTGAATTGTCTTTGTTTTGTCTTGCAGACTTTTTTTTGACAGTGGTTGGAGTCTTAGTCTCATAGAAATATGATCTGTAGTTTTGTTATTTCCAGCAATGAGGTGGTCCACCTCTGAATTCTTTCTTTCCTCTTCAGCCTATAGCACAGTAGACTTAACTTAAAGTCCACACATTCCCACTGAAGGCTCAAAGTAAATTTATTATAAAATTTTTAATCGACGTAAATCATTTTAAAAATAAGGTTTAGGTTTTTTCCCCTAAAATGGTCTTACGTGTTCTTTATTAGTGAAGGAAAAGTCTCAAAGGTTTGGTCCTTCAGGTTCACTAAAAATAAACTGAAGTGCCCATGTTATCAGAATAAAGGATCACTTGTTCCAGCAAGTGAAATGATCCTTTTACTGGTAGCTAAACGGTGAATTTCTAATAGTTTAGAGTTTAGTAATAGCATTGACACATGGCAATAGGACAGATTTGTTTTGGGTTATTTTGAGGTGTTATTTTCAAGCAGTTACATTGATACAATTATTCTGACAACTTTTTAAAAGATTATTTTAACCAGATTCTTTTGTAATGATTTATTAGTTCCACTTATGCCAGCTGGGGATTGGTCCGATAGGTACAGTATGGGGTGAGCCCTCCCTTAGAGACAGGCTGAAAAGGAGCTAGTTGAGGTGGTTTGGACATCTGACCAGGCTGCCTCCCAGGTGCCTCTAAGTGGGGTTTTCCAGTCATATCCTTCTGGGAGAACACCCCAGGGTAGACCCAGGAGATGCTGGATTATCTCTTGGCTGGCTTTGGAAACACTCCTGTGCTCCCCTGGAAAAGTTAGAGGAAGTGGACAGGGAGGAGTAGTACTGGGCATCTCTGCTTAGACTGCCGCCAGTGAAACCCAGGCCTGGAGAAGTAGTAAAGAATGGACAGATGGATGCTAACCAGGCTTAATTTAGCCATTTTTCTCAGTCTTTTATTTTGTTTAGTCATAAGCTGTATTTTGTTTATTCTAGTTGTAGCCATTCATGACCTTCCCTCTTTTCTTTTTTTCTTCAGTTAACTTTTTTTTCCCTCTTGGCTCTGCAGGAACAGCCCAATCTCAGGACACGACTTGATGATGCCTTCCTGCTGCGCTTCCTGCGGGCCAGGAAGTTCGACTATGACCGTGCCCTGCAGCTGCTCCTCAATTACCATGCAGGACGTAAGGCTTGGCCAGAGGTGTTCCAGGACCTGAAGCCATCCACAGTGAAACACGTCCTCGACCTGGGCTTTCTCACAGTGCTGCCACGGCCGGACCCCAACGGAAGATACATCCTCTGTCTGCGCCCAGGTTGGTGTCGGCTTCATCGTCACTGGAAAATTCACACAATACTCGATTTATCTGACGCATTATTCGTTCGCTCACGATGCACGATTACTCACTTCTAACTTACTTGTTTTACAGGAAAATGGAAACCAAATGATTACCCATTTGTTGACAATGTTAGAGCGATTTATTTGACTCTGGAGAAGCTGATTCAGCCGGAGGAAACGCAGGTGAACGGCATTGTTATCTTAGCAGACTACACCGGAGTGGGCATGTCACAAGCATCCAATCCAGGGCCGTTCCTCGCCAAAAAAGTTGTGAGCATCCTCCAGGTATGACATCAAGAATCTAATGTTAGCAATAATGAGTATTATTTGATAAAGCCACTATCTGATGATGATATTTTTATGTCAGAGGGAATTAACTCTGCTAGTTTCACCCTGAGATGGTTACTTAATGAATCACTACCTCAAAATGATTCTTATTTCTGATGATATAGCAGTAAAAAATGGAATTAGTGCAACACTTGAGAAAAAAACTTGTCAGTCACAGCAGCTCCTGAACGCTGCCTGTGGTGTTTTGTCGTGACTGCAGTGTCTATTTACATAAGTACACAAAGCATGTGTGAATCATTTGACAAGGCCCAGCTGTGACTGTTTTCCCTTCTAATTCACAGGATGGGTTTCCGATCAGAATCAAGGCCGTTAACATAATTAATGAGCCGCGGATTTTCAAGGGGATCTTTGCTATAATTAAGCCGTTTCTCAAGGAGAAGATGGCAGAGAGGGTAACTATTCTTGTACTGTCTCTGACTCTTTTGTTTGGAACAAAGGCCCGCTTTGAATCGTGCCCCTCATTTTATTCTGTAGCCTGTGTTTCAAACTGTGTTTTCATCTGTGAAACTGAAAAGCTAAGCACGTTTGCTTTTCAGAGAAATAAACCAAAATGGTCAAACAGAACAACAATTTTTCAAAATGGTATGGTAAGCCTTGCGTTGTGTTCATTAAAACGCACAGTAACACATCTGTAATTAACACTGGGGTCAACAAAAACAAGCTGTAAATGCAACAGTGGCATATTATCCGTTTTTATGTTAATATATAAGTAAAAACAACAAAAAATCAGCAGGTACAGTCAAAATAAATAGATACTAGTTTGCAATATTTTGGATATAGTAAATGCACCTCTGTGTTCAAATGTGATTCTGTGCATGGCATTTAGTGGTCAGATTATTTCATTTTTGCTCACAAAAGTGTCTTCTTGGCATACAAAGGGTGGTCAGCAACACTTATCACATTTACACATGACCAGCCCCCTTTCCAAGTCTTCTTCTTGGGCATGTGCAGACAGCTTGCAGTGCGAGTGCCATTTTTAGTTTGCTCAGTGGATGCCCTTTTTTGACCACTTTCACTGTCACTGGTGAGTCTGAAAGTCTCCTTCTAGGACCATGCTGTTCTCAGACAAAATATCCTGAGTTTCCAAGCTCAAAAGCAGAATGTCAAGTGAGAAATGAGACCAGGAGCGTTCTCGTCATTTTTATTTCAACAGTGACTGGGTTGTGTGATGTCCTGAGGCGTTTGAGGGCGAACATCCAATGGAATCGACCTGTACCGTTGTGCGTGCCAGCACGTTATCCGGTGCCAACATAGAGCACATTAAAAACACAGGAGTTATTTTGGCCTGAACCAACACAATCTTCTCTCACCACCTGTCCTGCTTGCCAGATTTGGCTCACTGAAGCTTCTTACACTTCCAGAAAATGAGAGTCAAGTTAACACTGCAGGAGGCGCAGCGTGCATTGCAGATGCAGAAGTACAAAGGGACAGAAGTAGACTTCCTCTGAGGGATCTAAAAAAAATAAAAAAGCTGGGCTGAAAACAAACGAACAGAGGTGCACGAGAAGGTGTTCTTGAATGTGAGGTTGATTTTAATTCCTGAAGCTTTTTCATAAAACATCTCAAGTATGAAAATGGCAAAGGCGAGGCTTTGTAGGTGAAAGTTGAAGGCAGTTACCTGATAAATCTAAAATTACATTCATAACATCAAATATTAAAGCTGCAGGTCGCTGACATGTCTTTGTCGTCTTCTTACACAGTACATCCTCCACGGTTCGGACCTGCGCTCCCTGCACCGGAACATCCCCCGATCGGTCCTGCCAGAGGAATACGGCGGCACCGCGGGCCAGCTGGACATGAGTGCGTGGTCAAGACTGCTGCTGGACTGCGAGGAGGAATTTGTAGTGGAGTTCTGCCAGCCGGATCCACTAGAGGGCGTGGTGCTTCCAGAGTCCATGCTCTTTGAAGGAGAGCAGGCCAGCGGGCATGATGACGACACCTTCAGGGGGCTGCGCTCTCAGCTTTACTACTGTTACTGATGTTCGCTGTAGTCGCAGAGCTCCCATCGCTGAGAGGACATTTTCTGTTTCATTTAAGAAACACGTGTGTAGACTTTTACAGGGCAAGTTGCCAATATTATACATGATTTATTTTACTAAGTAAGCAGCACTTAGGTGGTATAGTCTACTGTTGTTCACATGTAGCCCAGCATTCAATCATTCATCTAAGGCAGCTCCAGGTACTGGTTAAGATGCTTTTTTTTCATACATTGATGCATGTTCAGCCAATATTGATGACCTCTAAGAACTGATTATCGGTGAGGTTTATAATATACGTTCACAACAGATTTTGCTTGCCATCCATCCATCTTTTTCTGCTTATCCGGGGCCGGGTCGCGAGCGCAGCAGCTTAAGCAGAGAAGCCCAGACCTTCCTCTCCCCATCCACCTCCTGGCATTTCCAGGCCAGCCAAGAGATATAATCTCTCCAGCGTGTCCTGGGTCTGCCCCGGGGCCTCCTCCTAGTAGGACATGCCCAGAACACCTCACCCAGGAGGCATCCTTGTCAGATGCCCGAACCACCTCAACTGTCTCCTTTTGATGTGGAGCAGCAGCGGCTCTACTCTGAGCCCCTCCCAGATGGCTGAACTTCTCACCCTATCTCTAAGGGAGACGCCAACCACCCTTCGGAGGAAGCCCATTTCTGCCACTTGTATCTGCGATCTTGTTCTTTCGGTCACTGCCCACAGCTCGTGACCATAGGTGAGGGTAGGGACGTAGATCAACCGGTAAATTGGGAGCTTTGCTTTTACACTCAGCTCCCTCTTCAGCACAACAGACCAGTACAGCATCTGCAGCCGCAGCACCAATCCGTCTGTCGATCTCCCGCTCCCTTCTCCCATCACTTGTGAACAAACCCCCAAGACACATAATCTCCTCCACTTGGGGCAGGAACTTGTCCCTGACCTGGAGTTCGGCACTCCATCCTTTTCTGGCTGAGGACCATTGCCTCAGATTTGGAGCTGCTGATTCTCATTCCCGCCGCTTCACACTCGGCTGCGAATCGTTCCAGTGCGAGCTGGAGGCCATCACCCGATGAAGGCAACAGAACCACATCATCTGCAAAAAGCAGAGATGATGATACCACCCAGGTGAAAACCCTCCGCCACTTGGCTACGCCTAGAAATTCTGTCCATAAAAATTATGTATAGAATCGGTGACAAAAGGGAGCCCATCACCCACTGGGAATGACTTATTGCCGGCTAGGCGAACCAAGCTCTTGCAACGGTTGTATAAGGATCAGTGTTGCTTGCCATTTCTCTAAAATCCTATTATAAGATCGGGGACCAAATCCACAGTCCTCCTTTTGTGTTTAGCTAGGGTGGTGCAGTGGTTAGCACTGTTTCACATTGGCAAAAGACTCTCCAGGTTCAAACCTTGTTTAATATTAAGGGGTTTAATATTCTCCCTGTGCATGTATTGCCAAAGTCAGTTGGAGCAATCGCCAACCCTCTCTGCAACCCTGCAACTCCTGTGAATTTGAAATGCAGTAAAGAAAGTGGTTGGATTGATACATTTAGTTGACAATTATAGTTTGTCTTCCAATGTTTCTCTCTTTAATTCATATTCCACATGGAGATATCATCCTCATATATGAACTTAAAAGCTTCAGGAGTCTTAGGCGGGGATGCTTTCTACAGTATTGAAATGGTCTGCTTCAGGTTTGTTCGCAGTACTAGAAATACTCCTGAAATACTATTTGATTTCAGCGAGCGTGCTGCCAGGTTAGAGCGTGCAGGCGGCAGCACACATGATGCCCACTCACAATTTTATCTGCATTATTCACACATTGCTGCAATCTGACATCACTTTTTGTACCAGGGAACTGGCAGTTTAAAGACCATCCAGTTTGCTATTAGCGTGCATCACACACAGTCTTAAGTCCCAGAAAAGCCCCACGCTGCAATGCATGTTTGAAAATGGCTTTTTTGATATTGGACCTTCACTGTTGAGTAGCACAGAAACGCTGCCTGGGGAGGAAAACGCTGTAACTCTTGAAGTCATCCTCTTATTTGGATGATTGAGCAATGAAGGCTCGTAGCCTCTCTGCATCATATGTAGACTTTGGATTTTGTCCTCAATCTTTGATAGCAGGCTCCCTACAGCAAGGGAAAAACTGCTTTCAGTGTACACGTTTTTACCAGTTTAACAGCATTTAGGTCTCTGCGTGCGCTACCATCTAGTACATTGCCTTAAATGATGTTGGATTTGGTTGACAATTTTGTGTGCACCAAAACTCATATTTGTTCTCATCAGGACTCGTCTTACATAAGATATACTTCATCGCTATAAAGGACAAGAGAAAGGACAATGTCATAGATTTACCCGAAAAAGATTTAGCCAAATATGTAACTCATAGAGTATTTCAGAGCCTTTGTTTAGCTGATGGTTACGTTTCCTGGCTTGACTCTTCTAAGAGGATTATCTTTTAAGTTCAGATAATCTGCCTTATGTTTTATTTTTTTGAAACCCGTTTGCCTGTGTTCCATCACACAGTCTTAACACAGGGCCGTTCCCGATCGCAGGGGTCACACGGGGAAATGTAGAACATCGAGGCCTGACTTTACAGACCTCCAGTTTGCCAAATTGTACACCAGGCCATGTACAGAAATGTGCAATAATGTTGCATCTGTTTTCTTGCGGTCAAGCTAACTCGCTTTTGTTCAGTCTTTTGTATTTTTATTTTAAGCATGTCTGACTATAAGCTGTGTTGTGTTGCAGGATATTTGTTGTTGTGAAGACAGTAAAGGAAAAGCCAAACAGAGAACATGCTATTTGTGTCTTTGTTTGTTATGTGGATGCTGTTGTTGGCATGCTGCAGGCTCTGGGGAAGTTGCGGGTATTTTCACAACATAATTGCATCTGTCTTGAGCTGAGTTTCCCATATTGGATTCATGGGTCTCCAAAGACGCCGCAAAAGCAGCGCTGGGAGAAGCATTCTGATCTTTTGCTTCGGTGCACTAACTTTAGGACAGTGAAGTACTCCATTGCTAGTAATCAGAAAAGAACATACAAAGTACTCATTTTTTTTCTCAGATTGCCATTACATTTACATTTATATTTTTGGAAAACTCTTAACATTTGAGAAGCATTTTGCAGTTTCCATTCGTCTAAATACATTTTTATCAAGTTGTCACATGATTTGTGCCAGACTGCTGGTCTTTCAATCTAATCTGTCATTCAGGCAGTGTTGGGAAGGTTACTTTTAAAATGTATTCCATTACAGAATACAGAATACATGCCCCAAAATGTATTCTGTAACGTATTCCGTTACGTTACTCAATGAGAGTAACGTATTCTGAATACTTTGGATTACTTAATATATTATCATGCTGTTTACAACTACATGAATGTACTATTGCTGTGATTTATTACTGTTACTGAAGGTCTGCAGCTCCGAACCGTAGTAAAGGGACCTCTGGCTAATACGGTGGGTTCGTGTCGGGCTCGTAGCTGAAAACTAGCTTTACTTTGTTGTCTGGGTCAACTTTGCTAGCGAGAGACAGAGAGAGGCGTTGAAAGGCTGCTCCAACGGAATTTATTGTTTTTGGAGGAAAACACGAACACGGTGTACAGTCGAGTCTTAATAGCTTACTTACAGCTGGGCTCGTCAGGCACTCTTCTTGGCTGCAGTGGTTATTATTATATTTACATGCTTCCAGCTCCCGTTTTTGCTCGATGACAGCTCGTACTTTGCCTTTTTCTCCCTCCCTCGCTCACAGACACATAACGGGTATGGCAGTCCATTCTCCCTGCAGCACGGACTACACTGCCTATGATGCTACATTCTTTAGAGCTATACCTGTAGCATTCTGCCTGTTAGCTTAGCACAACAACAACAAAAAGGCCTCTCTCACCCAGGAAACACGCAGAGAGAGAGCGTCACCCTGTAACCATGGCAACCGTAACGCTGCCGCCTGGAACAACAGAACGTAGCTGTCAAACAAAACCCAAACAGTCCTGACCCGCGACAATATGAAACAGGGAAGTACCGCGTGTAATCCATTTATTTCAACAAAGTAACTGTATTCTAAATACCACCTTTTTAAACGGTAACTGTAACGAAATACAGTTACTCATATTTTGTATTACGTAACGGCGGTACATGTATTCCGTTACTTCCCAACACTGCATTCAGGTGAGTGCTAGAGTCCCTGTATCTGTCCGGTGTTTCGACCTCCACGACCATGATGTTGATGGGCACAGTCCCAGTTTTTTTCCTTCGGAAGTCAGCCAACATCTCTGACATTCAGATGGAGGAGGTGATTTCATCCGGACCATTCAACAAAGTTCCTTACCAGATTCCTGTGCTCTGATTTCCACCCACCCTCAATACACCCAACCAATGCAGTGTTGTCAGAGTTATCTACCTGTTTCAGCATCCTGCACTTCCACAAGGCTGGTAAGCAAACTGAAGAGGATCGACACTGCATTGGTATCAGCTCAAAGTTGAAAATATTCAAAGTACAGTACTTTGGGTAAAGTTTACTATTAACTTTCTCTGAAACCTTACAGTTCATTGGGCTGTGAGCTGGAGGGGAAAGAGTGAGGGTAAACCAGAGTAAGAATCCAGTGAAATATTTGCGTCACCTCTTAAAGTTTGTTATAACATTAATTATATAGACAATATCAAAAATAGTAGTCAGAAAATATTTTTTAAAGTTATTATTATATACTTAAGTGTCGTGTAAGAACCATCAATTAATACATATATATATATTTAAAAAATCGAAGTGGATTGATTAGTAAAATAGTGACAAATGCCAGGATACAGAAGACTCTCGTGTTTCTAAGCCCGTCGGCACCCGTACCGTAATATGCGTAAGAACGGTGCAACAACATTGTAGGTGCGGCTGGGGGTGCGGCTAGCTTGACTATGACTTCGCATGTGAGGGCTCACTGAATTACTGCGAGAGATAGCTGAAGGATATTGACGACAGGCGGAGCAAAATGCTGTAGTCCAGCAGGGTTTATGTACACAGCACCGTTGCAAGAGTAATACTTCTAGAAACATACCACATCAATGAGTGGAAACTTACATCAAAGCACACTTGCACACTGTTTTTCAAACCAAAAAGGTTGAGATGTCAACCATATGGGCAGCAGCTGGGTCTAGATGGTTAGCAGTGAGTGAACTTTCAAAATAAAATACATATTACACATTTAAAATGGTACCTCAGAAGTAAACGCTACTTGTTCCTTACAGCAGCAAATGTAGTGCTATGAGTACATTTTTTTTTGGACATCCTGTTTAGCGACAGTAGAGCAACACTGAGGATGAAGATGGCATTTAAATATGCATTAGGCTACTGTACCATAACTGGTTCTTAATTTTTATTAGGTTAGTCTGGGATTTATAGATTTAGTTTATAGAATATATATGTATTTTAGACAATAATGAAATATATCTTTCAGTAAAGATTAAAATAACTTGTGGCTTGTGAGCCTGCTCGTTTGCTGCTGTACCTCTGCCATCTGGAACGAGAACACAGAACTCATTAATTTCTTCTCTCTTGTCTCTTTCATAAGATTTTAACTTTATTTTAACTCTGCACAACCCACACTGTTATTGTTGCTCTGCTGTTTCCATGACGCTGGTTTAGTGAGTGAGACAGTTAAAGGGGCACTGCACTGATTTTGCATATCATGCTCAGTTTAGTCGTTGAGAGATGTGAAAGCAGTTGGAGCTTTCAAAGGTTACAAAAAATATTTGAAGGTATTGTTTTTTTTATTGATTGTTGCGGATGGATTTGAGTCTCTTTCTGTTTTTAGGTTATTAAACTGCAGAGAAGTGTTGACTAAAAAGAAAACTGAGAATCTGGCAATAGTTTGACAACACTTTAGTGCTGAAGATATATCCACACCCCACTGGTTAGAAAAAATATTTTAGTTTTGCACACCTTAAATTTATTTTTAGTTCATTCCAAAAGCTAAAATACTATTTTCTATAGCTTATCACTTGTGCTTTTATTTCATCCATTACACCGGACCCATGACTAGGTTGTAATGCACCATAGTAATATATTTTTCTGTTATAGTTTTGCATTAAAATAAGTATACTTAAACAATGTCATACATAATTTCTGACTACCTGGACAGGACAACAAGCAATACTTGAGAAATGAGTGGAGATTCAGTTTTGATGGCCGAGCAAGAGCTATTTTTAAATATCCAAATGATTAGGAGCGACTGTAAGAATACTAATTTTTCTTAAATGCCATTTTAAGTTATTAATTTTAAACAAATTACAAAGAATTAATGAGGAAATTGCACAAATTTTGATCAGTTGGTCGAAAAACCAAAAAGAGTAGTAAGGGCTGGGACCACACCTGCATCCTAATTTTCATTTATTTGCTTGGGTATGTGGCTCAGATGCAAAGGTTTTATTAATACGCTGCAGCTGCATCATTGGGGAAGATGAAATTCAGTAATTTAACCGTTTGAGCCATTATGAAAGTGCAGTACTAAACTGGCCTGCAGAGTCATTTTAATTTCCTCGAACACCCAAAGTAGTGCCAGTTTATTAGGTGCTTAAAGGAAAACACATGCAATGCAGTGCACCGCTACCGCAGACTACATCACCCAAAACGATCAGATAAAAAAAAAAAATCAGCTGTCTCAACACCAAAAGCTGAAGCCGGGAATGTTTGTATGTCTACATGCACAATAACCTCTAGACAGTTTGCATCACTGATAATCCTTCCACGCAGTATTTACTTTAAGAAATAGCATGAAAAACATCTGGGGCTTTCCTAAATCTCATCCCATGAGGTGTCTGCTGGTTTGATGTGCAGCTAAATAAAGGTTGGGTGACATGAAAGCTAGAAGAACCCCCCCCCCCTCCTTTTATAAAAAGAGAGAGAGAGACGTCTAATCTGTGGGTGTTTTATCTTCGGAGCGCAGTGTGGTTTTGGCTCCAGCCCACAGGAGGAGTGGGAGCCTCCACAGGCTCGCTGTGATTGGCTCAGACACGACTAACTCCATTTTGGAAAACAGCTGTTTGAAGACACAACCTTTTCCCCGTTGTTTGCCGACAGTACCCTGAGAAGAAAAAAAATCACGCAGGTTTTCGCCACGCACTCTCTCTTCACCAGGGGCTGTGATTTTCATACACACCATCCTGCTTCACTTTCGGCCCACTTCGGCGCGCTGCGTTTTTTGTCCGACTGCCAGGAAACTTAACTGGAGATCCATGGTGTTAGATTTCCATTGTAACAAGTGGATAGCAGGAGGAGACCCGACCAAGGTTAGTGGCGCTCTTTGTATTGGCGATGTTGCTCTTATGGCTGCTGCTTTAAAATGTATTATTTATTGTTGGTTTGCGTGCGTAAAAAAAAACAAAACAAAGAACGCTCATGTTTGGAGTGACCAGCCGCAGGGAGCTGTGGAGTCACGAAGCGAGCCTTCTACATCATGTTAGGAAGGCATTTTCCAGCCAGCGCAGCGACCAGCGTTAGACAATACATCTTGATTTGCAGAGCTGTGCGTGTCCACTGTACACACACTGCATCCAAACGGTATGCACACGAACGCCTACTTCTACAAGGGCTTATTTTGTGTTGAGTTATCTTGCGGTTGTTAAAGATTTTCACATTTTTGTCTCGACAGAATGAGGCATTCAAGTGTGTCTATTATTCTGGCCGCCTGCGTGCTTTACATACACACACATATATGTGTGTGTGTGTACAGTTTAAAGGGCTGGCATCCACGTCCCTCCCACACATTAGCTGCTGCATTCAGTGTAGCTAATGACAGACAGGATTGCTGTTGAAAGCCTTCACCTCCTCGCTCATCAACTGGGCTATTTCTACTCTGTCAGTGCACCCAGATCACCCACCTCCCAGATCAACTTCGTCATCTATTTCCTTACTCAATCGAATAACGTGGGAGCGTTGACAGGAGGTTGCTTGCAAATAACCTGGCTGCTGAGTGGATTAGAAAAATCCCAGTCCAGTTTTTCTCCTTTTTTTTAAAAAAGATAGGAAAGAGAAAGCAGAGCTGCTTGGAGATGGTGCTCTCAAGCATCATCATCAGCATCCTGGTGGGGATCAGCTTGGGACCCCCCACTTGACAGTGTTGCTGGGCAAGTGCCAGTGTTACTGGGCATGGGCACTGGTGAAAATAAACACTGGCTTCTCGCCTGCCTGGGGTGGTTTGATTCACTGTCTACTGCGTGACTTTAAGTAAAAGTGCTCCCTGAGCCCGGTGCACAGTAATCCAGGCATAATAATAAACCATGGGTTGTGATTAAGTCAAAATAATACAGCACAACCAGTTGTTTTATTGTCAGAGCCCGAGTGGGTAAGCAGAGGAATGAGCTTAAACTGCAAAAGCAGTATTTGGGCTGCACTGATTTGTCCCTTTTTTCCTCAGGGGAACTGTTGCATATCACTACTGCATTTTCCAATTTTTGGAGAGATCGAATAGTAAAGTCGTGCATTATTCCTGTTTTAATGGATTAATAGTCATAAGTAAAGGCAATCATACTACAAGATAATGTGAAGAGAACCAAAAAATCTTAACATTTCAGGTTGCAGCCAGAGAATGTTTTACAGACAATTTCAAACTGTTTTATGTTGGGTAACGCTAGACACATACAAATAGTAATTATGAGATTTTTGCATTTAATTTAATGTTCCTTAAAAATATCACATCCCAAAGAACTGGGTCAGCTCAAGAGTTTAAGATTAAATCCTGCACAGTCTGTAGAGACTGATGTCGCATGTGGTTTTCTTTGGATCAGCCCTCTGCTGCTTCTTCTCCTCCCTTTGTACCAGCTAACCATACATGGTCTGTTATCTATCAAAAACGCCAAGGGGGCTGGAGAACAGCCAGAACAGAGAGTGCAGTGATGCTAGGAAACCCTGCGCTACTGGAAAGACACACATGCCCTGCTGACCTTGGACAGAGCCCTGCAGAGCTCCCGCATTTCAATCAAATTTACACACAAAAAAGGCATGTAGGAGAAAAGGCAGACCACTTCCCATTAGGATTACACGTCCTTGTAATTTGACTGTTAGAAAGACTTGTCCTGGGAGGCCTTTTAGTGGGTTACACATCTTCCAATTTGTGGCACGGGCTTTTCGGAAAGCAGTTAAATCATGAGTAATCAGGTCAGGCCGGTGCAGTTATGATTGTCTGCAGTGGTGTATGGCCAGAGCTTTCAGAACCATTCTGCTCCTTTAAAATATGCCAGTAGATAGAAATCATATCTGTTCTGCTGAGGGCTGCCAACTATAACATGATTAGCCCAAGAACATTTAGACTCCTATATCCCTGTGCTCAGCGCCCGATTAAGCACACATGGCATGGGGTGGGATGTGTGGCTGTTTCTGTCACTCTTTCCTTTTCTGACTGGACAGCTTTGTCGTATTCCACTTGTCCGAAGGTTAAACCAGTTTTCTTGAAGATTTTTTTTATTGTTTAGACATTATGTCTTTGTGGTGCTTTAAATGGAACTCTAAAGAAGTTACATTCAAGGCTTTCCTTTGCAGTAAGGACAGGACTCTGCTCTGTTTAGCTAAAGCATGTAATCTATTCTGTGATTTGGTTTAAAACGTCTGCCAGATGTCAGCCCACTGCCCAGAACCCTTCCTAACACGTTTAAGATAACAGGGACCACAAAAGCAACAGCCTGTATCTGAGTCCATAGCAGTGACTCAGTGTTTTAATACTAAGTGAACACAGTGCTCTTGGTCTATTTTTGTATGCTTCCCCCTGTATGATCACGTGTTTTAATGTGTACATATTTTGTGGGGATTTATCAGTTCAGCTGCGCTGACCTCGAACCACATTCTTTGCCCTGTGCACGGAGGCCATAAGTGACTCTGTTTATAGCTTCCTGGCTTCCCCATGAGGAGAAAATGAGCGCATCACTCTTTTGTGTCTTGTGTGACAAACAGGAAGATGCTTCTGCCGAAGATGTCTTCCTATTATTTTGTCCTTCCACATAATCAAAGCCAAATTTCTCCATTTTTTAAAATTGAAATTGAATTAATCACAGACTGTACCTCATATCTTGGGCCATGGGTTAATGATGTTTATGGACACAAATCCAGCATGTGTGCTTCAGATCAACACCCACATGGTTCATTCAATGTCATTTTCCTTTCCCATCACTGCTCTTTTCACATTGTCGTCTGTTGCCGAGCACTTCTGAAAGTCTTATCTTGCTGGCAGTGCTAAATGAAATCATTAATTATCTTGCTAATGTTTAACAATGATGGTGGAGACAGTGCCGATGATGGTTTACAGGTACATTTGATGACTCAAGCATAGATATGCTTTAAATAGCCACAGGGTGCATAATGGTCTCATAAAAGCTGTTATGGTGATGTTGGAAAACCTTGCCA
Organism: Neolamprologus multifasciatus; assembly: GCF_963576455.1. Taxonomy (NCBI): domain Eukaryota; kingdom Metazoa; phylum Chordata; class Actinopteri; order Cichliformes; family Cichlidae; genus Neolamprologus; species Neolamprologus multifasciatus. The sequence continues at coordinate 5,650,566 of NC_140458.1, forward strand.
ATGAAGCATGGGCATAACAAAGCTGTTCACTGATGGGTCTAATGATGCCTTTTCAGTCTCAGAGATGCAAGAACTGGGGGGTGGTGGATGGGGCATTAAAAAAAAAAAGCCAATTGGAACATAAGTGGAAAATCACAGGACTTTGCTTTTTAGCTTTGCTTCCAGTCATGTGTGTTCAGCTCACCACTGCGCTGAGGTTTTCTTACTTCAGGGCCATTTCATCTAGAAGGTTTAAGGGCCAGTTATTATTGGTCTTTGTGCCAGTCATGTGACACATTTGTTTAGCAAGAGCTAGCAAACAAATGATTAAAGAACTAATATTTATGCCATGGCTGTTCCATTGGAGCACGAAGTCAACAGCGACTTGCAAAAGAGCAAAGGGCAAGATTAAAAAAAAGGACACCCACATCCTGCATTCATTACATATTTTTCCCTTTGCTTCCTTGTAGGGACACGTTAGAGTTTCACTACAAAATAAATGCAGCCAAATGCACCTCTGGAAGGAGCTTCAGATTACAACTTGTGTCTTTGGTTGTTGTCTTCTGTTTGGCACTGTCTTCTTTTGATCAAATCCCCAAACATGCATTTCAAAAGCAAAGATTTACATTATCGCCTTAAGTCTGCGGTGTCGAACATATGCTTTCAACAAGACTTGTGCTTTTGATGCGTAATTCTTTCTCAAGTTTACCTGGCGCTAAAAGCCTTAATTGGCATTATTAAAATTTGTTTTGCTTTCAATGTACAGGCAGACTTTCAGTTTATACAAAGGAACTGTTTGAAATCCAGCTGTCAAAAAGTTCATTTTATATCTGTCTGATACTTTAAGAGCTTTATAATTATTCATTAGGTGTACAGTAATTTAAATATTAACATTTTTCCTCATTGAATATGGTTTCAGTCAATTCCTGAGGGAAATCTCTGGTACTTCAGCGAAATGCTTTACAGATGTTCAGCAGCTGGCCCCTCAACACATCTGTCAGCTCTTTGGTGATGAGCAGTTGGTCTACTGTAGGTTTTTAGAGATTTTATTTTTTTAACTGAAAATAGCTGTAGTTGCCCAGAAAGAGAATCATGGGAGGGAACCAGAAATCGCTGTCAGTGACACCCCCCCTTCATAGTCATTGTTTTTACATTGCCATTTGATTTTTTTTTTAAATCTAAATTACAGCCACTTTAGGGCAATTAAAATATAATTTAAAAAGCAGTGCTCTATTCCAAAATCTGTTTTATCCTTTTCTATAAAACATTACTTCCTCAGAGTCACGAGGCATGTTGCGTCTTAAAATATGTAGTCAGACCATTTCTGACTAACAGAAGAACAGGAAGTGGACGCTTAAGAAATCACAACCACAAATGTACAAATCATCTCACAGCATTGCCACCGTTTGATGGTGTCTCTGGACTGCGATGGAGGCTGCGTCCTTAACCAGCTTCGCCAGCTTTACATGGCCTCGTTTTGCTGTTGGGCAAAAATGTCAATGATGAGTACTCGATGAGCCAACTGGCAGCTATTTTGCAGCATTATTTTTTAAAAGAGGGTCAATGGATCTGTTTTGTTAAACTGGGTCACTGCTGAAATGTACAGTAACAGCTCTGAAAACAAACTGTCCACAGTGCAATCAAACCGCATCCAGTCAGAGTGTGTCATACTCAAGAAGCTATTGGTGAAGCAATGTTTACGTGTCTTGTGGTTTTTCATTCCAACTGAAAATTGACTCCAACAACTGAGTCCAAAGCCTTGTAAACACTGGAAACCAGTGTGCTGGGATAGCCTGCACCTGTGCGCCTCTGTCTACCTGATACATGGCTAGAGGAAATGGTTTGATACTGCCTATCTGTTGCTATTAAAAGACCCAAAGCTATTCCCTAAAGTCTCTCAACTTCCAGACTAATGACATAGTTTGGCAGGGTCGCCTTTAAAACAACACATCTGTTTTTCAGCATTAAGCCTGTTGATTTAATGTAGCAAAGCTGAGTTACACCCTCTTACTTCAGCTATGTGGGCCTACAGCGCAGCAGCATCACAGATAGGTCTGAGGTGTTAAATAAACACAGTTTTAATCTGGTTGGAAGGGGACTTTTTAATCAAACCTTATTATGTAAATGGATTCCCATCCACGTGAACTGATGTGGAAGTAAAATTGATGCGTGTTTTTGGCCCAGCAGGTCGGTGGAACGATGATTTGATGAGAAACCCCCTTCATAGAAAAATGAAAATGTACTTTAATCATTTTAGATGGAGTGGCCTGTTTCAAATTCCATGTGATCGGAATAAAGTGCTGAAATCGTTGAACTGTTAAAATGGCGAGAAGGCAAAAATCCCCTAAAGTAAAAAGAACACCATGATCTTTGGATTTTGACAGGGAGTCAGAAGCTTGCTATCTGATTTATGCTTTTATTTGATCCACGTCAGTATTTCTAAGGCTCTGTTTGCTTTAAAATATTTTGTTGTTTCTGAAAAGGTTTTCATCCAAGTCCCCGAGGAGAGGAAACAATGAGTAATGTTGATAAGAGGCTACTCGGGAAAACGTGGAAGGGAATAAAAATAGTGATCCATTAATTAATGAACCCCATTGCCTATTGTTTGTTAGAATAAAACCAAATAAGATTAATTGCTTAATACGTAGATTAATGGCCTGTCAAAAAGCAGTATATGAGGCCTGACTAGTGTCAAACCTTTACCGACAACTGTGCAAGACATTTTGGGCAACAGGTGGTCAGTACAAAAAAATAAGTAAAGTTACATTTGCCACACCTTTTAGTTCCTCTCATACTTACTGATCTCCTCCTGGGCTGCCTGCTGTAGTTCCCTTCTTTCTGTTTCCTTAATCTGTGCTTTGGAGGCATTGTGCTACATTTGGCAAATGCAAACTCGGTTGTTAATGAAGGGTTAATATGTATTAAAATAAGGCAAAGAAAATTATATTAATAATAAAGGGACTGACACTTATAGTGGACGCTGTGCTGGACTTGCACTTGTGCTGTCTCTATGAATGCTGGGAAGATATCAGTCAGGTGTTGTGCTAATTATCCAAACAAGTCCAGACATCATGCACAAACTGACTCCATCATCTCTGGCTCCCCCTCCCTTTGCGGCTTGTCAGACAGACACACACACACACACACACACACACACACACACACACACACACACACACACACACACACACACACACACACACACACACACACACACACACACACACACACACACGCTGATGTGTTCTTTCACCTTGTTTGTTCCTCTGAATAGTCCACACAGAGAAAGCTTTTCCTGCTGGAGTGCCCACAGCATCAAACACCTGGTTCACTTAGGCGCACACTGTGACTTAATGAGTGTACTATGGTTTTGTCTGACACATTGTATTCTTGTGACTTTGTAATGCAAAATTTTCTGACTACAGCCGTAAACAATGAAAATTATGAAAAATGCGTAAGAGTTACGGGAGTTATGGACATTCTGTACGAGTTGGCTCCAGAGGGATAGCTCGAGAACAAATGTTTCTGACATGTGAATATTTGCGTGGACTTATGATCACGTAATTCTCTCTGTTGTCAGACAACCAACCTAACACGACATACAGTATTGATATTTTAAGTCGGACTAGCTTGCCTTTTTATAATTTAACAGAGGGCTTATGTTTGGCTGACTGTATTGGAATGTAATAGTATGTTTAATTTCATACAACCACGTAATTGCCTGGCTTTCACCAATAAAAGCAGGATAGAGGCGGAATGTTTTTTGTAACAGAGAAAATATTCTAAAATTTGCTGAACATTATTACTGTGAGACCACCAACTGGTACAAGGGCCCTCTTGAAACAGTTGCCAGTTATTCTGAAACTGTTACTTTTTTTCCATGAAAGAAGCACATTTTGAGAGATTAAATTTTCTCATACAAGTTTCAGAATTGGTTAAAAAATCTGGAAAAAAAGTCACTTTTTCACATTTAAAAAAAAGCTTCATCATAAAGCCACTACTATACTTTATTACTGTGATATTTACTCTACAGTTTAAAAACCCTTTTCTTTGTTTTGCTGTTTACAGGCATTGTAATACAAGAAATTCCATCCATACACTTTTATAGATGTACATCATACTTACATTGGTCAGTCTAATCTAAAGACCTACATGAAGCTCCTTTGTGAAGCTTTTAAGTTTATATTTTGATGTATGGTAATGGTGCCATGGCAAGTTTTGAAGTTTAAAGCTGATGTTGTTGCACTGCTGCATATTTTGCGCTACATCATATCACCTGCAGTAATACTGGTATATATTTGTACATGATGTAAAGTGTCATGAGTTTACCATCCCATTGCGCACATGACACGATCCCCTGCATCTCTGAGAGCGATGGCCTCCATTGTATCAGCCTCTGATGATGACCAAGTACCTAAAAAGAGGGCTTCTACAACAACGTCAAACAATGCAAGAAAGCTGTTCCTGCTAACGGTGGAAACAACAAACTTGTTTCGGCACCCGGGCAAAAAAAAGATGATCAGACCACGAAGGCAGCTGAGAAATACAAGCAGCTAGTCATGTGTGGCCCATAAATAAACAAATGGCTCCGCCAAGGATTGCTGGAGCACTCTCTAGTTACACTCCATATAACAGGAAGAGCAAACAGTGGGTTGAAATTACATGGTGGAAAAGGAGAACTTTAAGGAACTGTTTTAAAAAAACAAACAAAACACAACTCAACCCAAGATGCAATATCCTAAGAAGACAAAATTTTGAACCTTTTAATTTTATTATGTGACAGTATAGTGGAGGCTTATGAGTGTAGTGGCATACCTAACAAGCAAAAGATCCCCGGTTCAGTGCCAGGATGGGACACCAATTGCTTTGGGGGTTATGTCAGAAAAAGCATCCATTGTAAAAATCTGCGAAATCAGACAAGTGGAGCTACCCATGACGGCGAGCCCTTGTGAATAACAGAGCAGCCGAAAGTAGCTTTCATTGTGGAGGCTCCTGAATAGTTGGAAGGTTGTTACTTTAGTTATTGCAAGCACTTAAATTTATGTATAAAGACTGGCGATTGTAACTAAATTGCCTGAAAAAGACTTGGCCTGAGCCTCATAACAATCTCTCACACCGCTTGAATCTGCTACTGTGAATAATGCTGTAAGAGGGGGGGAAAAGGAGCTCCTTGGTGTTTTGTTCTTATTTGATGTGTGATGTGTCACTGTATATAATGCTAAGTCACTACTTAATGCTGCTCCTGCTGCTGCTGACACATTGTGCCTATAGATTCACTTTAAATGAAATCTGTCATCAGTAACAGTCGCTCATTAGAAAAGGATGGAAAAGTCACGTAATTGTGTTTGCAGTAATTGATGCTGCTGCCCGCAAGCTGCCATCACCAATAAAATCTTCTTTCGTATTATTTTTTCTGTATTGTCGTAAATATAATTATCACAAATTTCCTTGAAATATTGAAATATTGTATTTCCTTAAAGTATTGTATATCACTCGCCCATATGTAACTCTATATAATGCAGTTAAAACTCTGTTATTATGATATCATACCCTGTGATTTCTGGGCTCTGCTTTTTGGATGCCATGTGGGGTGGAGTGCTAAATTATAAGCTAGCACTAGCAAATTACATTCATAAACTTTACAGACGAATAAAGTACTGGAATTTCATTTACCAGAACTGAAGCACAACAAAAGGCACCAACACCACAAACACTGCTGAGAAGTTCAGTTTAGCGAACACAGGTGAGGCATCGATTGGCTGCATCTCCGTCTGTTAGGACATCTGTCAATAACTTCAGATTCCAGATGGATGGAAAAGAATTCACCCACCGTGAAGGGGAAAACTATACACTTTGACTATCAGTATTACCCATAAAGGCCAAAATGTTTTTGTACCAGGCTGTAAACATTCTTTTTAATGTTGTAAAGTTTGGAATTTTATCAAACTTTGCTCAATTTTGAAGCCACCCTCAAGTGGCCATTAGAAGAACTGCAATTTTTGGCACTCGAGTGTGTGTGTGTGTGTGGTTACTGCTCTACACACTGTAAAAACCAAAGCTTTTCTGTATACCATCATGAATGATATGGAGTAAGGTGCAATGACTGCCTCTGCTCTTTCCTTTCCTTTTTTTTGTATCGGCGTGTTTGCTCACGAGGAGGGTGACATATGTGCCTTTGTATCCCCGTCAACTCAGCAAATCGAATCACATGATGCCCACATCCTCCTAGACTTGTGGGAGAAAAGTGTGATGATGTAGTTGAGTGGAATTACTTGGCAAACCTCAGACGCAGCGGGGCTGTCGGAGGAGGTGAGAGGAGCGAATCGTTTTCTTCAAATTATTTCCAGTGCAGCATAAAGAGCAGCTGTGTTTGGTATAATCACATTTCTGGCTTTGGGACTGAGACGTGCCTGACTGTAAGTCGTTTTCTGGTTTTTGTTATTTTATAAGAGAGAGGATTAGTGGGTTGAGGGAGTTGCGGGTAAAATCCCTCTAACAGGTGGTGCATTAGGAAGTAGCCAATATATTGGTATAGTAGCCATTTATTCTGCTACAAACTGGACGAATGTCTGTGTGCAGCTCACGAGCAGGATGTATTGTGTGTCTCAAGTTCTCAAAAAAAAGTAATGAAAACATTGAAGCCTGTGAGGGATTCTGTCTTTGTTTTTAAAAGCACAATAAACATGGATGCATTCCTTTTCTGCTTCTCTCATCCTCCCTTTTTTTCCCTTTCGATAACCTCATGGATTTTCTCTCCTCATCTGCTTTCCATTCTCACCTCATCCTCATCATTTTCCTCTCACCCCCCCCCCCCACCTTCATCACCACCTACTCTCCAGTCCCCTCACCTACCACTTGTCCTTGCATCGTCCTCCACCGCACCGCCGCCGCCACCTCCTCCTCCTCGTTAGCTCAAGGGTCTTATTCAGCCTCCAGTGTGTGTGCAGAGAGTCTGGGAAAAGAGAGGGCACAAACAACACAGGCAAACAAACCACCTGCTTCCTGTTGAGGTCTCGTGTTGTTAAATGTGCGGACAGAAATAGAAATGGGCAACCTTGCAGCAGAATTAGAAAAGATGGAACGGACAGTGGGAGGAAAATCACAGACCTGCACCACGCTTAAACACCACGCTTCCCTGCATACCTTCTGGATTCCAGAGAAAGAAGGCTCAATCACACCTGAGGACGTATGGTAATGGAGTGACAGGAACTAATTGGAGCTAAAGAAAGTAATTGATTAATTGACTGACTTACAAAATTAATCTCCAGCTGAAGTGGCCCAAATCCAGTCTTCTTTGTGATTATCTTCCTCATACCGCACAGCAAGAGCTGTCTTTGCTTCCACCCACACTAAATCAAATTTGTTTTGACCAAAAATATTTATTCATAAGTTATGTCAAATACAAACAAAGAAGAAAATCTTGTCATCTTAGAAGAAAGACACAAAGATTTTTGCCTTGATTTAACAGCTGTAATCATCATCAAAGCTGCTGCTGATTCATTTCCTGAAAGTTGTTGATTTCCTAAGTGTTTCAGATTTCCAAACATTACATTAGCAGGCAGGGTGGCACGGTGGTTAGCACTGTTGCCGCACAGCAAGAAGGTCCTGAGTTCAATTCCAACATCAGGCCGGAGTCTTTCTGTGTGGAGTTTGCATGTTCTCCCTGTGTTTGTGTGGGTTCCCTCCGGGCACTCCGGCTTCCTCCCACCATCCAAAGACATGCAGTTTGTGGGGATAGGTTAATCGGATAATCCAAATTGTCACTAGGTGTGAATGTGCGAGTGAATGTGAGTGCGAATGGTTGTCTGTCCCTGTGTGTTGGCCCTGCGACAGACTGGCGACCTGTCCAGGGTGTACCCTGCCTCTCGCCCTATGACAGCTGGGATAGGCTCCAGCGCCCACCGCGACCCTGAAAAGGATAAGCGGAAGCGAATGGATGGACATTAGCAGGCATTTTCAGATTAAATTTGGTTAAATATTTCTTTTTCACACAGATTTACAGCTTTTCCGTCTATTATTGTAAAAATGAATATTTCCAAAATTTCAAGGAACCCAAGCGCATTGAGAGAAAAATGTCAGATCCTCACATTTAGGGAGATGAGAACAGCTGCTTGAATAAACAATTGTAACCGTGTAGTCCAAATATGTTTTATTTATTTAATTTTTTTTCAGAAAAAGGTATTAAAATCAACGGTGCAGTTAATTATTTTATCACTTGTTGTCATATTATTATCCTCTTGCTTAATAGATTAAAAAGTGATTAAAAAGAGAGGGACTTGACATTATCAAATTTTAAAAAACAAACAACCAAACTGACTTATTGTTAAAAGGGAACTGTTCTACTAAGAATAGTACTATTAATCCTTATTTTTTACTACACCAGGCCTTTGTGCAGCTCCTTAAATCAGCCACTGTACAAAAGCTGTTTTAGTTCCCTTCCCCCCTTCATTCAAGCCAACCTTCTTCTGATTGGCTGCCTGTCATACACGCAGGCACGTAGGTGGGGCTTCTGTGCTTACAGCCAAAACTGTGTGCTCCAGATGACCATATTAGGAATATTCCTTTCTATGACATCATGCAGATCTAAGGGTGTAAAAAAACTGTCTGAAACTGAACATTTAGAGCAGTCTGAAGCCTGAGCTTTTGGCTCACAATGTTTACTTGTAAATATGCTTATTATAAATGTTTAATGTGAGCATCCACCCCTGTAACGGAATATAAACAGCATGCATTTCGTTGGTTGGTTGACTGAACTGCAAAAACCTAATAATGTAACATTTCAGCGAATTTATTTTATTTTATTATTATTATTATTTTATTTTTTTTTTTTACAAAATTTTAACTAAATATTCTTTTCAGATATTTTTTAGATGGTATAACAAATCAAATCCCCATCGGAGCTGCTTTATATAGTCATGAATTATTTTGTCTTGTTAAGTAAACAAGACGGTAACTGTTCAGATGAGATGAGTTTCAGGGAGCAGTCGTCTCTTTTATTTGCTTTGATTGTATTAGATGAGAGTGCTGTCTGTGTTTGCTTCTGATAGTGATTCTTTATAAAATCGGTTTCTCCTGACACATTCGTTTTTGTGACAACACTGCCCGTGAACAGTCTCATGAAAGATGAGAATCTAAACGAACAGTTGCCGCAGCACTCTGAAACTGAGATGAGAGAATTTTTTCCCCTTGCTTAGAAAGGGGGCCAAAATCATGGCCTCATTTTACAGTCCGGCTGAAGCACCTGCTCCTGACTCAGCTATGAATCATGGTTGGCTGATGAGAATCAGTCACACCCATCCTATTGACACACACACACATACACACAAATACAAACCAGGGGAATCCCTATAGCCTGAGGCAGAAAATGCTGCTACAGCAGACTGTCTCATATATCTTGACGCTTCTCTCTACTGCCTGTGAAATACTCATTGATTACAGGTTATTTGGAGTACTGTGTTGTACATTTAATATCTCTGGTAACGTAACCTTTACTTACCTCCAGAGAGGCAAATGTGATCCCATTGTTTTCTTGTGGATGGGTATCATTTGACACAGCGATAGCATGATACACCGGCTCCCCCTCCTCTAAAACGAGTATCGATTGCCCCAGCTGTTGCTAAGTGAGCTGTGCTAACAGAAGAGGACACAGTCTATAGTAGAAGTATTGTCTGTCTCTTTAGTCTTGTTTATTATGTGGCCCTGCCATCTGCTCAGCAGATGAAATAACTGAGTAGATTAAAAAAAAAAATCTATTTAAGTTGGTGTGAGCACACTGACATTTTAATGCCGAGTTAGAGGAGATCTTTCTCCTTTAATTAGACATATTCAGCAAAAGCACATTATATAAAGGGTTTCCCTTTTCAGCAGTTGTTACCTTTTGAGCAGCAGTAATCAGTGTGGCTTATGTCTGATAAAATAAGTGGAAATCATGCAAGGCGTGTGATTACCTCAGAATGACGTTATAAATAAATGTGTAAAAGAATAGCTCAGCATTTTAGGAAACTGATTTAGTGCCTTTTCTGAGATGAAAAGTGTGCTCACTGTGAAGGAATAGTAAGGATTTGGTGCACAATCTGAAATGAAGTATGATGTAATGGTGGTCAGAAAACACTGAAAATGGCTAGCTGAAAGGGAATTCCACTTTACACATGTACTTGAGGACTGTGTATGAAAAGAGGATAAATAAAGTCCCTGCTCTAGTGGGAGCTCTGATAAATGTCCTCGTGCTGTGTCCCTTGAATCAACTTTGCTTCTGGTTGCAAATGGGCTCGTCTCTGTTCAGTACTAGAAACCTGAGGCTGTGTTAGTCACTAATGGCAGAAGGCATCAAAGGTTGCAGTGAAACAGCCAAAAACATTGCCATCCAGATCTTTTCCTAACCACTTGTCCTTTACGTCAATAGACAAGGGCATGAGGTCAGGACAAGAGGTAGAGGAAAATGCATAAACAAAGACAAAACTAATGCAAACCAAGTTGCATTAGAAGCATCGCTTCACTTCAGTATAGCTCGGTATTTTTATTTGTAGTGAACTTTTCTGATGTCATCAGGAGATTTGCACAAGGCAACAACTTCATAACAAGCAGAATAAAACGAAGCAATGCTGCATTGTTGTTCACATATACTGTAGGTTTACACAAATACGTTAAAGTTCAAAATGTATTTACATGTTAGCAAGTTGCACAACAAGATGCAAAACTCACCAGTAATTTACATGATTTGCGTCAATCGTCACTGGTTTGTTTCCATAAATGGTCAAATGGTGCGTCACATTGAATTGTGGCTCATCTTACAAGTGGCGCTCAAGTGTATCCTGTAGCGAAGGAAGCATGGAAGCACCTTTCCCTTATGTTTGGAGAATTCAACTATTTAATTAATATTTAAGGTCCCCGATTCCTCTGTTTAGTCAACTAGTCTATATAAAATGAAGTATTGTTTACACACACAGTGATCGATCATGTTTCTGTGACTACGAGGCACTGGCTTCTAAGAAAACCGAAGGGTTTAACCATACAAGTTTCAGAATGAGACCCAAAACTGCTGCAAGGGAGACTCAAACAGTGACTTCTGACTCTGAAGTCCATTTCTTATCTCACCAAGTGAACTGACCAGCACTGATTAGATATGTGTCCAGAGAGGCAATTCAATTCAGTTTTATTTATATAGCACCAAATCACAACAGCCAACTCACGGTGCTTTATATTGTAGGGTAAAGATCCTGTGGCAGAATATAGTGTTTTAGATTAAAACAACAAAAATAACCCTATAAAATCCTGTAATACTAGCCTGTGTAAGAGAGGTGGATGTTGTGTGGCTGTTCACAACCTTTCAGTTAGCAAATTAACGTTTCCTTTATTGCAATACTGTGAGAAATATTTCTTGCTGGATGTGTTTGTGGATACAACATCAATATCGGGCCAATCAATATGATGTCAACCATGTTTGTTGGAAAGTCAGCTAACGGTGTGTTCACACCGAACGCGATGGACGCGAACAAAAACGCCCCAAACGCCCCTAATTTGACGCGTGCACATTCGCGTCTCAACGCGTGTCCAAGAAAAATCCAACGCGCTTCAAAATATGATATTTTGACGCGCGTGAACCGGAAATGTGGGAGGGATGTGGGAGGAAGTTGTGCCAGACCGGTATCTTTGCAAGATGGCAGCTGTCGAGTTAGCGCTTGAAGAGAGAGTCTCCCTTCTCTATGTACTGTGGAGAGCAGAGCAGCGGCGTAAAAGACGCCCTCGCCGTACCTGGGTCCATCAGGTCCTCCAGAGGCGTGAGCAGTTTGGTGAGTTTCACCATTTGCTCCAGGAGCTGCGCCTGGATGACGGCCGATTTCAGCGATATCACCGTCTTTCACTCGGCCAGAGGACCTGCTTTCCCGCGTCGGTCCCAGAATCGCCCGCCTAGACACCAACTACAGGCGCTCAATCCCACCTGCAGAGCGCCTGTCCATCTGCCTGAGGTTAGTAAAAGTATTTAATATGGTAGTCCTTTATTGATACCTGTGCTAATATATGCTAAACTATCCATTTATACACTGCTAACGTGGATGTGCTATGCTAACAGTGAATGCTCGGTTTTTACTGAAAGCAAACTGTGGTACGGAGACGACTGTTTATAATATTTCTAGTGATACTCAGAAGGTCTCATCAAGTCCCGATTTAATTCGATTTATGCTGTTATCAGTGTTTGAATGATAGCATGGCTGTGGTGTCATATCAATGTATGCGCTCGGTGTTTGCTGATATCAAACTGTAGCATTAGGACCACTGAGTTAACCTTTGTAGTGATACTCACTCCTTTTTATTTAGACGGAGCGGAGAAGTGTGTGAAGGCAACTTGTGTTCTCCACAATTTTCTGCGCTGTGTGGACGAGAGAGGGGCACCTGCTGTGGTGGAGCCGTTGCAAGGCCTGGGTCGTATGGCAGCAAACAACTCCTCCAGAGAGGCTGTCCTGGTGAGGGAGAAATTCATGGCTCACTTCTCGGCGGAGGGAGCTGTGTCTTGGCAACCAAAGGAGTAACCTGTTTGAAGTCCGAGTGACTTCCCCACAACGGCTCTTTTAAGAGCCACCCACAAACCTCTAAAGAGTGTTCCTGTCCTTTTAATTTTTTCTTAATAAATGGAGCTCTACTCCAAAATAAACTAACCTATTTTTACTCTCTTAAGTAACTTGTCTTCACTATGTTCCTATATACAGTGTGGTGCACAAGTTTGGGAAACCTTATTAATAGTCATTATTTTCCTGTATGAATCGCTGTTACAATGAAAAATGTCACTTACATATATCATATAGGAGACACACACATTGATATACACTAAATATTTATTTCATTTCTCTTTTTTTGTGTTGCCAATTTATGCACCTGCTTGATTTAAACAGTTATTGCACACTTTCTGTAAACTGCATTTCACTTCTCAAATATCACTGTGTGTGTCTCCTATATGATATTTAACTGACTATTTTTATTGTGACAACCAGTGATTTGTACAAGAAAATAATTACTTTTCACAATGTTGCCCAAACTTTTGCATCCCACTGTATTAGTATGTTTTGTCATTAGTATAATATGAAATAAATTCTACTTGTGTCAAGTCGGGTGCCAATATTTGCTGTGTAGTAGAACAGAGACATTTTGTCATTATAAATGTTTATTTGAAAAAATATAAATTCATTAACAAAAACATTTATCATAAATATATGAAATGTAACTATTTACAGAGAGACAGGAATAAAAAGGACCCAGCTTGGAGTGGAAGAGCCTCAGGGAGAAGGAGGAGAAAAATAAGAACGTTGTTTCTGCCCTGGAGAGCTGCTGCCTCATCAGAAAACTACTGATCATTAGGGTCCAATGTTTCCAAATTTAACACAGCTGTGCTGTTTTCAAAAACTAATTTATAAATTTGAAATTTCACGAATTCTCGTGTCTGAGGCGGCATGCTCTCCAGAGCAGGAACAAGGCCGAGGAGGAAATGTTCAGTTGGAGACGGGCGTGGCCTCTTTAGGGACTCCAGGATGGCCAGCTCCACCGCAGATGGACCGTCCTGGGACCCGTCCCTCGCCCGCCTTCGAGCTGTCCTCCGCTGTGGGCCTGTAAAACACAGCACAAAACAACACAAAGTAATGAGAAGGCTGCTACTAGATTTTCATTTTCAAAATTGAAAAAAAAAAACAGGATATAAACTGATTGGTTGTAGATATTTAGTAAAGGTGATCACAAGGGAATCCAAGCAAGTAAAAAGCTGTCAGTGCTTGATGTTCATACCTGTGGGTGCAGCAGCAGGAGCTGAGGGACCAGGGACTGGAGAGCCAGGAGAAGAGACAGCTGAGGACTCTGCTGCATGATTACTTGACTCTATGAAGACAATATTAAATGTTAATATTATTATTAATGTTAATATAGGTTGAAGACAATAGTCATAGAGAATATTATATTATTATATACTTATATACTTATTATTATATACAGTGGTCTCTCATTTATTGCAGCACATGAACAGTAGTCACAGTTCTCACAAGTTGATTCTCAAAGTGCAAACCTTTGTCGATTTTAAAACGTAAAAGTATTATGCCGCGCTTTTTCTCCGTCTGCGGCGCCACTTTTGTGCGCCTTTTTTGCTCCCGGTGCAGGTGTCTATTTCCGAATGAGGGTCATAGTTATGAGTGTTTTTGTGCTGTTTTTTTCTATTGGACGTGATGGTTATCAAAACCAAACATGATAAGTTTGGCAAGCGCAGGAGACACGACACGGAGGAGATTTGTCATTTGGGCTGCAGAATGCAATGCGCATCGTTGAAAGCTGTATGGTGCAATAAAAAAAATCAGCGAAAAGGCGAGGCAGTGACGGATGAACAGCGGGACTACTGTATATTGTTTATTAATAAACAAAATATGTTCCTGTATGACAACACGCATAAATTAACTGCCTACATTAACTCAATGTAAACATACCTTCTGACTGACACTCCCCTGCTGCCTCTCCGGGCTGTCCCTGGTCCTCGGGGGAGAAGTTCTCCACGGTCCGCACCATATTACCGCTAGTCTCCCGCGGGGTGAGGAAGGGGTCCAGAAACCCCATGACCGCGAAGAACTTCCATTTTCTCCCCGATCCTGCTGCAGACCCACTCCTCTTCTCCTTCTCTGTCTTCTTCTCCTTATTATAAGTGTCCCTGAGGCTCTTCCACTTTCTCCTGCAGATGTCCTCTGAATAAACGCATTATCTTGTTAGCGGAAAGGTATTTGTACATCAGTGGGAAAATAGCGGGACAGTAGGCGGGCTTGCTAGCTTTGCGCGGGTTCATCGGGTCAGTCTGAAAATTAAAAAGAAGGAATGAACTTACCAGGTTGCCCGATCTCCTCACTTATGTGTCTCCAAGCTAGGTCCTTTTTATTCCTGTCTCGGTAAAAGTAGTAGCTAGCATCGTATAGCTCCGGGTGATTAGCCACGGCACTGATTAGCTTTTCCTCCATACTGAATGAAGAATGAAGGGCTTTGGCTGGATCTGCCCCTTTGACCTAGGTCAGAGCCACGTCACCAGGCCCCTGATTGGTTGTCGCGGCGCGATTTGACGCTGGAGTTCAGATTTTTCCAACTCGAGCGGTAGACGCGAAACGCGCGTATGCACAAAATGCAACACAAAAACTCACGCGCGTGGTTTTATTCGCGAGTCAAACGCGCCAGACGCGCTACACTGACGCGCGTTTCACGAGTTTTGGCGTTTTCGCGACGCAAATCTGCTTCCGAATTTTCGCGGGACCCGCAATCGCGCGTCATCGCGCTTTTCCATTGACTTTACATGTAAACCTGACGCTCTATTCGCGTCCATCGCGTTCGGTGTGAACACACCGTAAGTCAGCGGTCCCCAACCCCCGGGCCACGGACTGGTACCAGTCCATGAGTCGTTTGGTACCGGGCCACGAGAGTTGAGGCTTGGGTGTGATTTTCAGGGTTTTTATCATTATTTTTTTTATTGTTTTTTTTGCATTAACTCGGTTTCTCTGGGCCTTTTCCCATGCGCTGTAAATAAATCTTCTTTCTTTTGTACTAGTACTGTTTTTATTTTGTTGTTTTTATCCCTGACACCTTAAAGGCCGGTCCGTGAAAATACTGTCGGACATAAACCGGTCTGTGGCGCAAAAAAGGTTGGGGATCGCTGAGCTAACTGATCTGTTGTGTGGACATGCTGGCGTCTTGTGACCTCAACAACTAAGAAGGAAGAATGTTGAGTCATTACGTACCATCAGCCCACCTGAAACACTGATCCTGGCATCCTGGAGAACAAAATGAAGGAGACCTCATGTGCACACATACTTAACCACACAGGATGCCTGTAACGTTTCTGATTGATTTTTTTCTGACCACTAAGACTTGTGTTGGTTTAGTAACTCGCTGAAAGTCTGACCTTCTAATTCCCTGAAAGCCAGTGCAGCTTGAAGTTTCTCAGGCAGGGGAAGAAATGGTCGATCCGACTCCTGCTGAAAACAAATAGGGTCAGGTTTTTTTTCTTTTCTTTCTTTTTCTATTTTTTTTAAGACATAACAAACGGACAACTCTTATTCGCATACGCTTTTACTGAGCTTTGCTCTTGGGATAATACAGGGTGGGCCATTTATATGGATACACCGTAATAAAATGGGAATGGTTGGTGATATTAAAGTCCTGTTTGTGGCACATTAGTATATGTGAGGGGGCAAACTCCTCAAGATAGGTGGTGACCATGGTGGCCATTTAGAAGTCGGCCATCTTGGATACAACTTTTGTTTTTTCAATAGGAAGAGGGCCATGTGACACATTAAACTTATTGGTAATGTCACAAGAAAAACAATGGTGTGCTTGGTTTCAACGTAACTTTATTCTTTCATGAGTTATTTACAAGTTTCTGACCACTTATAAAATGTGTTCAATGTGCTGCCCATTGTGTTGGATTGTCAATGCAACCCTCTTCGCCCACTCTTCACACACTGATAGCAACACCGCAGGAGAAATGCCAGCACAGGCATCCAGTATCCGTAGTTTCAGGTGCTGCACATCTCGTATCTTCTCACCATAGACAATTTCCTTCAGATGACCCCAAAGATAAAAGTCTAAGGGGGTTCAAGTGCTACGCCGTGGGCTCTTGCTGAATGAAGCTACGACAGCCACTGATGTTTCTTCATTAGTGACAGTTTCTTGCATCTAATTTTGGCAAATCCAACACTGAACCAGTTTCACGAAACTTAGCAAGCAGTTTGCTAACTGTAGCATGGGAGATGGGTGGTCTCGTAGGGTGTCTTGCATTGAAATCTGCTGCAATGACCCGGTTACTGCGTTCACCAGATATCAACACAATTTCGATCCGCTCCTCACGTGTTAACCTCTTCAACATGTCAATGGCTGTGAACAAAGAGAAACGTGTAAATAACTCATGAAAGAATAAAGTTACGTTGAAACCAAGGACACCATTGTTTTTCTTGTGACATTACCAATAAGTGTGATGTGTCACATGGCCCTCTTCCTATTGAAAAAAAGTTGTATCCAAGATGGCCGACTTTTTTAAAAAAAATTTTATTTTATTTTTTTATCTTTATAGCATAGTGTGTTACCAATGGTGTTCTTGGTGACTGTGGTCCTAGCTGTCTTCAGATCATTAACAAGCTCCTCCTTTGTAGCTTTGGGCTGATCCACTACCTTTCTTATGATCATCTCATAATCATCAAGATGGCCGACTTCTAAATGGCCACCATGGTCACCACCCATCTTGAGGAGTTTGCCCCCTCACATATACTAATGTGCCACAAACAGGACTTTAATATCACCAACCATTCCCATATAAATGGCCCACCCTGTACAACTTCAGTGTTTTGTTTTTTCAGAATTACTTTAAAGATTCTACATGTCACCTGTCCAAGATACAAAACAAAGAGAAATGCTCCTTAAATGATAATCCTTAAAAATACAGTTGTTATAGTCTAAGTATGGTGGACGAGTTCAGTAATTTCACATTCAAACAAAAGAAACATCCAGACAGGCAACAGACTGTGGCTGGGGTGGACATCATCTATTAGTATCCTTTGGGTTTTTGGGCAGGCCCCAATATTACTGATGCTCAACTGAAGCTCGGTGATGACCGAGCCTTTCAGTCCTGGTCTGTGCAAATCTCATTCAAGTTTTGAATCTTTCCTGTATGAATTTGTCTGTGAAGGTTCTCAGTCATCCAGGTCATCGTAGTCAAAGGAGCTTGCAAAGAAAAGCGTCTGGACTTCTTTAAGTTACTTGATTGGGACCCACACCCAGTTCCACACCTTGGCTCAGGCGATTAGAGGATCATCAGGGGGTCCTTTTGTCCCTCTGTGGGGGGACACTCCCACTAGGTTTATATCTGGGACTCCCCACCATTTGACCTTAGAACTGAAGAAGCTTCTCGGATGAGATGTGAAACGTCTTCAAGTAACTTAAAGAAGTCCAGACGCTTTTCTTTGCAAGCTCCTTTGACTTTCCTGTATGAATGCCTCTCTAATGTGCAGACTGTATTTTTAGAGTCTAAAAAAACTCTTATAGCTGACTTGAGTTTAATAAACATGCTTGGGGAATTTTATTTAAATTCTAATCTAATTGATTTTAAATTAAATACAATACCACAAATCAATATGTTAGGGTAATAGGTGAATTGGTGATTCTAAGGTAGGTGTGAATATGAGCACAAATGGTCATCTGTGTCTGTTAGCCCTGCTATACACTGCTGATCTGTCCACGGTGCACCTCTTGTCCAATTGCAAGTGTAATATCCTGCAGGCCCAACGTAACCCTAAATCGGATAAGTGGAAGAAGATGGAATCTGCAGACAAGTTGACTAATCAAGAAAATAATCCGGAGTTGCAGCCTTACTTGCAATGTGCTGTGAAGCGTTTTTCGAAAACGCCTTTTCCTTTTTTCATGTCATTGTACAGGCAAAATGCTTCAGAGTAAAATCCTTAATTTGTAGCTCTTCTTAGAGGAATATGATGGTAGTCGGTGTGGGAGTTGGAGTCGTTTTTAATGGTGGATAACTCATTTTGGAGCAAAGCCATTCATATGTGTGTTTTTCTCCAGCACTGATCTCTCTTGAGTAACAAATGCTGGGAATTGATCTTTGAAGTGCTCAGACTTACAAAGTGGGGAACCACAACTTAGCTGCTCTTCTGCTTGCCTGCTGTGATAATCTGTCCGAGTGAGATTGATTTTTGATTTGGCTGAAGCTTTCTGAAGACGCAGCTCCTTTTTGTTTTATTCATAAGTTCACTCATGACTCTTCCACAGTAGCTGATGCTAATAGCCTTGGTCAGCCTTCTTATCTCCGGTTCCTCAGCTGATTCATAATGCCTTAAGGCGTAGGAGCTCAGTACGCTCATTTAGGATGGCAATTATATGAGAGTGGCAGTGATCATTCTCGGTATCTCCGCTCAGTGGAGAGGAGATGGAAAATTGCATTGAGTATCCAGTGTTATCAGTGATAATTCTGCATGTCTGACAGAGAAGATGGAGGCTTCTACTGTGACTTAATCGTAATCCTCTGATTTTAGTGCCGGTGTGAGAGAGAGAGAGGTGCTGAAAACCTCTTTACAGCAGCGTCTTATTGTCTCCTCAGCAGGGAAAGTTTTTCCCAGTGCACAAGTAAAAGGCTACTGAAGAGCAAACGCTAATGGGTTGCCAAGTTGCAATAGTCACTTCACCAGGGGAAATTAGGTCTTCCCACCCAGCCTGGGTCCTATAAGAAGAGGAAGGATATGGGGCACACATGCACACGAAGTTGAATGGACAGAGCTTTTATTTATTTATTTATGAGAGGAAGACCAAGGAGGAACAACAATGCTAATCCTGATGAGGAAATACAGCTCCTTTGTGTTTGGAGTGGGCTTGTTGTCAACCAAGCAGCTGCTGACATCATGTGAATAGACAGTGCCCAGACCACATTTCAAGGGGGCTGAGAGGCGGCGAGCAGGAGGGCAAAGAGCTGAGCACACTAGTGTTATGGTGCTCTCAGAGTGCAACGCTCTGCACTGGAGGGTGAACCGATTCTGGAGCGTTTGTCTTAAATACTTTGTGTCTGCGTGCAGGGACCTGAGAGGAGATGAAGCAACTCTGATTACTTTGGTAAGAGAGACAGCTTGACGTTAATTCCGTGTCACCTGTTTGTACGTAAATAAAACATAAAAAGTTTTAGTATGTGGAACTGCAAGCTAGTAAAGATTCAAATCAAGAAGATGTTTGTGGTTCTTTATAAATGTGGAAAAGTGACAAACTGGCAGAAATTGAAATGCTATATATTTAAAGCAGTTTGAACAGACTCAGCTTCTACATTAGAAGGATTGGCTTCTTTAATTGACTTATAATCACAGTAAACTGAATATTGTTGTGTTTTAGATAAAATGAAGTCTTCTCGCAGGCATCTGGGAAGCTCAGACTGGCATTGTGTTGTTAATATAATAATTATTGAGTTCTCTGTTGTAGCTTTCGTTTGGGTAATTATTTCCAAGATTAATCTTCGTTTGTTGGAGGGTTAAACAAATACACACAGAAAGATCATTTCGATGTCTTTGTACACCCTGACGTGTCCAGCGAGCAGTCGAAACCCCAAAACATTAATTTTACTGTTTTACAGTAAAATAAAAGCATCTAATTCTCACAAAAACAGTTGAACGTATTCCTCTGTTAAACGTTGCTAGATTGCAAATACATTTTCTGTCAGTCAACCAGCTGTTTAGTCAAACAATTCTTGTTAACATGATTCATTTGTTTGGATTTTATTAACTCTAAACCACCAGAAACAGGCCAATTTTAAGATGAGGCAGATGACTGTGATATGGAGAGTTTTTGCCTACTCAAGGACTTTTCAAAAACTAGTTGACTGAGTTGAAGTTGGACAGGCCCTAATGGATGTCAGAATCAGCAAAGAAGTTGGTCTTTGTGTGGGTTATTGCAGATAATACAAGCTTATTACACACAAATCAGGCTTAAAAGGCTCCGCTGGGACTGAAGTGAGCTCGCCTCTCTAATGGGCCCAGCATAAGTAACTGTGCTGACTCATATTCCCATAGTGATCTCAAAGGCTTTTGTTTCCAATACCTACATGCCCCAACCTCTCCGGTTACATGTTACCTCACCCGGTGTGGTCACCGTTCATGTTTAAACCTGTCAGAACCCTCTCTGTATACAGTTGATGTTGCTGTTGTACATGTTTTCTTCAGCATTTGCTTTCATTCACAATAGGCTACAGTGTATTGTGTGTGGGATAATACTGCAGGAATATGAATTTGAATTGGCGTGCTTCCCTGAAAGTGATTGCCTACATCAGAAACTGTTGACACATACAATGCAGAGCAGGAAAAAGAAGGGGAAAGTGAGGAGTTCAGCTCGTGAGCTGGGATGTGGCGATTTCCCTTGGAGTGTTGAGTTGTTATATTGTCTCAAGTGTATATACACACACACCTGTGACATTTGTCTGGTGGCAGTGTTTCCAGCTGCAGCAGTGTAGAGTTTCCCTCTGTGTACTTGCCCTGGGTTTTCGCATAAAGGCGCCTTTTTAATCAAACTAGGACATGCACTTTAAGAGCACCATAAGTCATAATTCCTGGAATTTAGTACTGTTGACATTTCCACATGAAAGCGGGGGATGAATCAAATCTGTGTGGAAGGTGGATTTGTTAAGCGTACTGTACAGTGTATCTTTAAAAGGCCATCTAGATATAAGGGGCAGGTCTGCTTATCTTCTGGACTTTTCATGTATCAGGCAAAAATGCCAAACAGTTGCTAGTTTCAACTTTGTAAACATGAAGGTTTGCTGCTGATTGGCATTTATTATAAGTTTAGGATGAACATGCTTTTGTTTTGGGGTCATGATTGAGCACTTTGAAGGCATCGCCTTTAAAGTAGGTTGGTTGCATGCAAGCAATCAAACAAGACCTGAAGTTAACTACTTTTAGAAGAAAGGTTCTTGATGTTCTTTTTTTAAGATGTATTTATTTTTTATACAATACCTTGCACCTTAGTAACTTTCCATATCCATTTGCATTATACAAAGTGCGTCATGTGAACAACAGCCGCAAGCTCCACTGCTTCAGTCAGTCGAACCAGCGCCACAAAAACAAGTTCATCATCGCAGTTGGTTGTGTGGATATCGGTAACGAGTGAGATGCACCACCATTAAACCGCTTCCATCACAGCTGAGACCAGACAGTCAGGCACAGAAGAGTGTAAACACCAGCTGAAGAGCAGAAGGCATCATCACCATCATCATCATCGTCATCCCTCCATGGAAACCTGTTAATAATCTCATGGTAGGATTTGATCCACATGTGCAAGGGAGGCAACTAATTAAACAAACAAATGGCAATTAAATGAGACTTCCATAAGCCATATAACAACAGGCAAACATAACAAACCGCACAAGTTTAGTCGTTGCTGCACTGAACACACAGTCAGTGTTCGCTGTTTGTTCGATAGATCTCCCATTAAAATCTTTCATTCTGTGTAGAAGTTGCGCTCATTAGGAGCATGCTTGAGTGATTGTTTTATAATGTGATGTGAAATTGTTGTCTTCATAGAGCAACAACTACAATTTAAAGAACCTGATATGCTGGTTTGTCTATTAGCTTTTCTTTTCTTTCTTTTTGCAGACGATTAGATGAGAGGCTAGATTGTCTCATGTTTGCTTTGGTGCATCTGCTCAACAGTCCAGAATATCACTCCTGATGTATTATAACATGTTGGTTTAATCACATTTTAAGAACAACAATTTGCATTTTTATGGGGAGCTTATGAGACA
The DNA here is from genome assembly GCF_963576455.1 of Neolamprologus multifasciatus. NCBI lineage: Eukaryota > Metazoa > Chordata > Actinopteri > Cichliformes > Cichlidae > Neolamprologus > Neolamprologus multifasciatus. The sequence continues at coordinate 5,672,830 of NC_140458.1, forward strand.
GCTGACAGCTGGAATACTCTCCCGTGAATCTGAATTGGATAAACGGTTAAGAAAATGGATGGGTGGTTATGAGACAGAGTGCTTCTTGGCTCTGAGTATTTTGTTAATTATGTCAGATCCACGCAAGCCGTTTTGCCCTGAGTTTACAACAAAACAAGCTAGCACGCATATATTTTTCACACATCGTCTTGGAATATTCATCGGAATAACAAACATTCTCTTAAGTAGCTGTAACAATAAAGAGTTTACAGTAAATTAGTGTCCCTTGATTTTATTAGCTACTAACAGCTCTTGGTGATAGCTTTTGGAGCTGTGCCCTGTGTTTTCATTTTGCATTGTCATTATGCCTCTATTGTGTAGGGTGTTTGCTCCATTGAAGGAAGTGGGAATTTTCCTTCAAAATTCCTCTCCCTGTAATTTGTCTTCCTTTTTTTCCAGTCAGCATTCAAAACCAAGAAGATATTCAGTTCATGCTCTATAAAACTGGAAACACTGCTACTTTGTTAAGCAATTCAATTTCAACAATTAAACTTATTTCATTTTTAAACGGGGTTAACTACACAGTACAACATGTGCCCAGTTGTGCACCTTTACCCAATAAACTACAATCTCAGGATAGGTTTGAATATTATGTCACTTACACAAATTTACCACAAGATTAAAACCACCTTCCTAAACACGCATATAGAAAAAGGTCAGGCTATTTCATAGGCTAGCCGTAACATGATAAAGCAAGGTGAAAGACCCCGCCCATGTGTTGTTCAGACCTTCTGTTTGTGAGGGGTATCCAATCAGAAGGAAGTATCCTGAAAGTGAAGGGGGATGGGCCTCAACAGCTTCAAACATTGGATGAGGTGATGTGTTGCATCAAGGTGATCGTGCGATACAATGTTTCTTTAGTAAAGTCCAAGAAAAGATTGAAGTAGCATAATAGTCCACTTTAAAGGGAATTCCTGGACCTGAAGTTTTCCATCAGAACATTACATTGCTACTAGATTATGTTATCCACTTTTTTCTTTATTGTGCGTGATTGATTAGCACTAGTATAATATCTCTTTGTGTCTTTGTTCAGTGTAATCCAGAAATAAAGGTGTGGGATTGAACGTGCTGAAAAGAAAAATCAGAAATTTCACAGATGTTTTCCTGCTAATATCAAGATTAATTGGCGGTTAATGAAAGCCTCGATTGTTCGCGCTCCAGGAAAAGGTGGTACTTTAGGTGTACTAATGAACCTGTGAGACACTGGTCTCCCACTGAGATTTTTAATCACTACTGACTGTATAGCTCGGCTATCTAGATGACAATCGTTCAGAGGATCACACCACCATCTGCTGTCGTGAATACAGAGTGGCTCTTGTGTTTGGTAGAAGCACTCAGGGAAATGCCAGTAGTCCAGAACTCAGTGACATTTTCAGAGGTACTGCTCTTACCTACGGGGGCTTACAGCCTGCCCTTCACTGCAGATTTCCCAGTCAGCATTGCCTACATCTGCAGCTGCTACTGACCTCTCAGTGAACGACCCTGGGTGCTTCCTTTTTGGCATGGTGCACACGCACTGTAAAAGAAAAGAGAACAATTGCGGGACCCTTTGAACGATATGAAAGGAATGTGAGTGAAAGAGTTTGGGAACAGACTGGCCCCAGGTCAGCGTGTCGTTTCTGCGTCTGCCAGCTCATTTTTATTCCCCTCTCACTCCTCATCTCGCCCTCAAGTCTGTTAAAGATTCATGGCTTTGCTGTTTAGCTCTTCAGTTGTGACTTAACAATGCTTTAACGGAGAGTTAAAGTCTGTAGATTTAGACATGTATGCTGCACATACAGAGCAGAGAGGTCTGTGCTCTCTGTGCTAGCCTGTGGGGGGACCTTCAGGGAATAAAGCTGTAGGAGAGCAGCAGCTGTGATGGCATTTGCAGGCAGTCTCTGGGTTTCCGTGGCCCCATGTTTGCATCAGAGGACTACTTTCTTATCTTTTCTATCACTTTCTTTTCTGGAGCAGTATTATTATTGTTCTTGTCTCTGAGGAATACTGACGCTGTAGTGTTTTAGTGGTTGGCGGTGTCCATGACCTAGTTAAGTATGGAGTGAGAACAGGAAGCAGAAGAGGAATAAAAAGCTAATGGGGGCTTGATTATCTTTTGTTTGTTTTGTTTTGCTGGGACTCTTTCTGGCCACATCCCTGCTGGTTTTTTTCTTAATGACTTTAGGTTTTTACCCTTGTTTTCCACATTGACTGGCACTCTCTCAAGCTTTCACCCTTTTCTTTCTTTTTTCTTTTGTAAGTACGTTTAATTAACTCTAGTCGACAGGCCCAACTGTTAGTGAGAGCCCCTTTCCCCAGTGTAATTAGGATGACCAATTAGCACAGATGTTAAGAGTGTCATTAATTGTATACCAAAATAGAAATTGCAATTACGAACACCTTCATTAATCTGTTTATTAATTTCCTCTTGGTGATCCCTCCACTGTAGAATTGTTTCTAAGTAGCTGCTTTTTTCTCCGTTTTGGTTATTCTTAGTGATTTTTCACTTACTTACCAGTATTTTACATGTCTTGTTGGCTATACCGAAGTAGAAATGCACAGGATAAAGTGAAAAAAGCACACCCACGGCTTTGAAAGGAGACAACACAGTGATTTATTTGCTTCTTGCAACACTTCCATAGCCGTCTGACACCCCCTCCTCCCTCTGGCAGGTGTAATGAGAGCGCTGGTCATGGGCAGATGATGGATGTGGAGACGTCGTATTCAGACTTCATCAACTGTGATCGCACAGGCCGCAGGAACGCAGTGCCCGACATCTCAGGGGAGGGGTCAGTAGTGACCAGCACCAGTGAACTTACCAAAGACATGGCAGAGATGGACCTGAAGGCTGCAGGTCAGTAAAGCCACATCAGAATGAATGTGTGTTATACAGTGTGAAAGCAAATCAGAGAAAATAAGCATATAGTTTTGCATATTATAAACAAAGAATTTGCTTGGCAAGATTTTAGACTGGCCGACAGTATAAAATCCAAAGACTGTATGTAAAAGATGGACATGACTTTGGCATTGCTCATTTGTTTGTGGAGCCTTAGCCAGTTGTTAACGCTACATAGATATCAGTTGTTTAGCAAGATTAATCTATTTATTTATTTGTTTGACAACATTAACCCTTTAAAGCCGGTCGGAGAGGACACGCTCCGTTTTGCGCAACTATTTTTAAATCCCGGTAGCACTGCAACCACGTAAGCTAGCGCAATAATTTTTTTTGCATATGAAACCGGAGGAGTTGTACTTAACATCTTATGCCATCAGCTTGTCCTCGGTCACAGTTTCCTTCCACATAAAGCTTTGCAAAAACTGCATAAAAAGCGCATGGGATCGACACGCTTTGCCGATCCCATGAGCTGTTTGTAACACTTCCTACGTCCATCGCATGTACTATCGCATGTCCGCCATGTCCTGCCCGGAACCGGAAGTGACGTCATTTTGCGGAAATGTAGGGTTTTTTTTTTTACCATCAGGGCCTTATGAGCCTATACTGGTGTTTTTAAAAGTTATGTTTGACTTTGACTTTCTGTGTCGTTTCTGGGATGCTTAGGACTCATATTGCACTGCTGGAAATAGTTTATTTTGATGCACATGCTGTTTTTTTTTTTTGCAAATGTGCATTATAATATTTATTTTCGTTTTCCCTGCAGTATATAAAAATTGGTGTATTTCAAAAATAAAACTATGAAGACACTTAAAATAAATTTCCTGTGGTGGGAAACTATTTTGTGCAACTTTTTTGTATTTACAGTTTTGAGGGATAAGCCTCTTAAATTTCTCTAACTAGAAATATATGTTAAAAAAAACAAAAACGATTTTCAATTTTTTTGTAGTTTATTGCACTTTTTTGCAATTTATGTAATTACTATGCACTTAATGCAGACATATTAAAATTTGGGCTGTAATGGTTGTATTGATGTATAGCAACTTGAAATGCTCCCAAAAATGGCTCTACAGCATGTAAAAATATAATATAAGCTCTGGCGGACTTGGTTCTATGGTAGGTCTTAAAGGGTTAAATGTAAGTTTCTTAATTTGGAACATAATGACAAAAAACCCCCCAAATAATAATATTTAAAAAAACAGCAATAGGTCCTTAGAAGGTCTTAAATCATTATAATACAGCTTCATATGAACAGTAACATATGACACATTGCATGTCATTATTTATTTAACAAAAACTGAGCCAAAATGCAGAATTGTGCATGAAGAACTACCGTAACTGTCCCTCATGATTCGATAGCCTGTAGAACCACTTTCAGAAGCAGCGACTTGAAATTTGATAAAGTGCAGGCATGCATGATCAAGTTTCAACTTGATTGCCAACGATGGCTGAACCTTTTTTCTTTTGTCTCGTCTGTCCAAAGCAAGTTGTTCCAGAAGTCTTGCGGTTTGTTCAGAAGCAATCTTGCAAACCTAAGATGCCATGTTCTTTTTATAGACAAGAGACTTTCTCCTGGCAACCCTTCCAAACAAACCGTACTTGTTCAGTCTATTTCTAATTGTACTGTCACGAACTTTAAGGCTCGTTGAGACCTGTCTGAAATGACTGAAATGGAATTCTTGGGGTTTTTTGTAATTTCTCCGAGCATTGCACAATCTGACCTTGGGGTTTTTTCACTGGGACATTTTTTTCTGCTGAATAATCTTTGTAGAATGATAGACGTATTCAAAGTGTTTGGATATGGCCTTACTGATGCACAGAAATAACTGCTTCTTTAAGATCATCATGTCTTTCTTTCTTGGCTTCTGTATTTTCATTTTTGTTATCTAATATTAATAAATCATAGCATGCTGTTTTTTATGCTGCTCATCTGAGGTTGTATTTTAATTATTAACTTATTTTAAAGGAATTTTTAAAATTATGTTCAGAGGTGTAAAACGAGTACGCATGAGACACAAGGTTAGAGTCTGTGGTTAGACCAGTTTGGGTATTTGGTTGACTGTAAGAAAGATTAATGGATGCAGATGAGACACCACTTAAATCATTTAAATGAAATATAGTCTAAAAGTAAAGAAAAGTCACATTTTCTCCATCCCTCTGTGATTACAGTCAGGCAAATAAAATAAAGACATGGCTTTAAATCTGAGAAGGAAAACTATTTTTGAGTCTGTTGGAGAACAGCAGTGAGAATGTTATAGAGGCCTGAGCTACATGAAGATTTCACACTACTAGAAGTCCTTTGTTTTATTGTTGTTTCTCACAGATATCTGTAAAATTCTTCCAGAATGGCACATTTAATCTGCCAAATCTTCTTTCTGTCAGACCGGAGCTGAAAGAACTGTTGTGATTTCTACTCTGAAAAAAAAAACCCAAAACGGTTTAACCACAATTCATCATCCTGAAGCTAGTTGAGAAGAATTCCTGCTTATCTGTGCACGCCTATTACTTCGATCTAAGCCAGATTAAAGTCTTATCTCTTTGACAAAACACCGCCTGTACTAGATGCACCAAAATATACCACAGAAACACAATTTCACTCAGTTTATGGTCTCGGTGAGATTTGATCGTTGTCTCAGTGTTAAATTAATTGTAACTGCAGCACAGTGACACATCATTGTGGCATCCTTCGGTCTTAGTCAAAGGTCTACTTTTTAAGAGGAAGGTGTCTTAATGTCAGTTGTGTGTTACACGGTTGTTCTTGCTGGTTTTGTTTTCAGTCAGACAGTTTTCCCATAAGTTGACAATTAAACGACCGAGATAAATCAAACCACAGGATGCTGATATTGTGAGACGAGTCAAATCATACTAACACTGGGCTGCTGAAGGAAGTTGTATTTCCTTCCTCAGGATTCTCTTACTACTTGGATTGCCGTGTGTCTTTTAGAGTTAAATTAAAAGTAGCTTTCACTTTTTTTTCTTCCTGACCTGGCAGGAGGAGACCCAGGGTCCTCCCCAGCCCCAGAGGCGGAGGGCTCCAACAGCCAAGCTGCCCAGGGAAGCGGAGGCCCATCCTAAGCTCAGCCAGAGACCGAAGGGAGGCAGAGAAATGTAGAGAGGAAGCAGGTGAAAGTAGAGAGACGTGGAGTAAGGAAATGGAGAGTGTTGGTATTGGTTCTCCTGACTGGACATGAGGACACTTTCGCTCACTGCCGGCCTGTTTGGAGCTTCAGGGGCTCCAAATGTTCGCCTTTTTATTGAATCCGATTGTACCGCGGGGAACAGAACAGAGTAGAACTGACAGCTGAGATGCTGCGCTTTTGCTTTACTCTGTTAGTTATTTATATTCCTGACGAGAGAAGAAAGCACAGAAACTTTGGATTAAGGTCTGCGGAGATGGACTGAGCTAAACAGAATTCGTTCATAACAACACTCGAAATGTTGCTCCAGCCTAATGTGGGACTGTCATGGAGGGGTATTCATTATCATCTGTTTGTCATTTTTCTTTCTATGTATGTGTGTGTGTTTGTGATCCTGGTGTTCAGTTTCACGGTCGAGTCTTTTCTTTATATATTTACCAACATAGTCCCCATTTTACTGTCGTGTATGGAAATTCATATTTATTGCTAAATGTTCAGTGATAACTTTGTGATAGCAATTTTCTTTGTGTAATAAAATACTTATGAATTACCGCAACGTTCGTATTTTATGTTTTCGTTGATAATTAACTATGTTTTGCAGGTTGCCGTACTTAAAATCTGAACCAGAGCAGGCACAGAAGTTGTGAAGGTGGTGACTCTTAGCCAATCCGGGATTAATGAGTTCGGGGTTAAGCTGCACCAGAACCATAAATAAAACTGAACGCTGCTTTTGTGTCTATTAGTGGCCACAGGAAGCTAATGTTTACATTTCCACATAGCTTGGCCCCTTACACCCATTTATCTCTTCATACAATAAAGAAACCTTTAGTTACAATATTTGGGGGTTACGAGGCTTTTGATAAATGATTAGATCACAGAGTTTACTTCATATTAATGATCCGGCTTCCTTTGAAAGATATTTAAAGTTACCGTTGATTTAAACTGTGACAGAAAATAAATGATGGCGAGCAGGAACATTTTATAGTAGCTTTTATTTTGTTTTCTTATAAATTCCATAAATGTGTTGGTTATAAATGGAAGTGCTTTTTTTATTTTTATTTTTTAATAAATACATACATCAAACAAGAGTAAAGAGAGTAATTATCAAATGCAAAACCATAGTCAGATGTTGTCTATCTAGGTAACGGTAGTGTGCCACCTAGTGTACACATGTAAGACTAAACTTTTGGTATTGAGCTGTGTTCGCCTGACGCGCCCTGCAGTTTTGCACATACAGGGGAAAAAGCACATGTCTCTAACACTGGATTACGATACTTCACCTGCAACTGAACAGTGGATATTCAAAGTGAACTATATTTTGCAGTTCTTAGCCTCCACTGCTTTCAGTTAACCATTCACGTCATGGTTTTCTTCAAACGTGAACGTTTAAGGTGTGAACCACAAATAACCTCCCCTATTTTTCCTTTTCCAGTCTGGTTATGTGTTAAACCTGTTACTTAAAAGTGTAATTGTGCATTCAATGCTTCCCTGATTCTCCTTACAACAAAAGGATGTAAACACAAGATGATAAATACAGGATGTATTAGAAAATCATCCGATTTCAAAAGGCTATTTTCTTTTAAACAATGGACATAGAAGCTTGCAGTAAAGTTTAAAATATATGGCTGAATATAAAATTTTACATACAAAACGTTCACAAGTGATCAATGTGTCGTACTCGGGCCACACATGTCTGTACGAGAGTCAAACTCCTCCCACACTTTTGCGAACGTGTCTGGAGTCAACGGCTGCAGAATTAAAGCACATTGAAATCGGATGATTCTTTTTGATTCACCTTGTATATTCTGATATAACACAATATGTTTCATTATATATTTTTGGACACAGCAGGGGATCCTGACTATGTCCAAAACAAGCACCCATAACTAACACATTAAAGCTATGCAAATACTAAGTATGATTAAAAAGAAATCTGGGATCCGGCCCATAAAAATGCAAAAAACCCCATATGTACATTTGGGTATTCTTCCTTTCAAGGTTATCTTCTTCTGCATCTCTTTACCACTTCCAGCACAGCTGCTGTTTTTAGACTCCTTCATAGACATCTCAGTCTGTCCCCTTGTCTTCCTACCATTGCAGTATATGCTCCTCCTACAGCTTCCGGTGTTTTCCTAAGCCAACTGAGAGACAATCTGGTGTTTCCTGAATCTGCCTGAACCACCTCAGTGAGATCTGGTCAATGCAAAAGAGTAGGTCCACCATGAATGACCTCCTCTCCCTGTCATTTAGAGTTAGCCCAGACACCTTCAATTAGACTTTCATTTTACGAGGCAGATGAAGCCACAGGGAGCCAATTCTGGTAACCAGGGCTGGTTTTGAGTGAAGATTTTGTGTTTTTTGTGTTAAAAAAAAATCTTCTGTGCCTTTAATGCCACGTGTGCCATCACAGCTGATGTTTTCTCTCTGTTGGAGGTCTGTGGTGAAAGTCACAAGCGTACACAATGGACCTTCTATGGAACAATATAAAAATAGCAGTGGTGCTGGAAGCGATCTAGAGATGAAGAAAAAAAAAAGCACAGCCAAATTTAAATTATGTATAGCAGGGGTCCCCAATCCCAGTCCACGAGGGCCGATGTCCCTGCAGGTGTTCGATGTGTCCTTGATCCATGAAAGCTGATTTAAATGGATAAATTACCTTCTCAACATGTCTTGAAGTTCTCCAGAGGCCTGGTAATGAACTAGTCATGCGATTCAGGTGTGTTGACCCAGGGTGGGATCTAAAACCTGCAGGACACCGGCCCTCGTGGACTGGGATTGGGGACCCCTGATGTATAGTTTCTGATTTTTGTGGTTTTTGTGCTTGCACCTTGTAATCAGATGCAATGTTGCTAAATACACAAACAGATGATATACAGGTATGTAAGATGAAGGATGCTACCCATTGGTAAACAGCATATCTGATGTAATATTCTGTGTATGTTGTTTGTTGGGTTACAAATGACTAAAAACATGTTCCACTGCATCACATGGAAGATTAAGGTCTCAGAGTGATTTGTCCCTGCTTTAGGTTTCTCCTCAAAATTGCTGGTCCAGGTTAAAAGGCAGTGGTCTGGATCATCCCATAGGCCTCACGGAGTGTTTTAAGCAGCTCTTCCTTTTCCTTGGCAGGTAGAAAGCTTGACTGTGCAGCGCAAATGTTCTGTAAGACACAAAAAGATAGATTTCACATTGAGCTGGGGAATTAACTTTTAGGGAATGGTTCAGGAATCTGGGAACACTCATCAACAGTAAGCAGTCAGCTAGAAGTTTCATACTCATGTATGTGCAGTGAATATAGAGGTACAGGAGAAAAACAGTGTCTTGTGCATCTTCAAATTCATATACAGATGTTATATGATAAATGCACAGAGAAATATATGGAGCTACTGAAGCATTAATCTTTAAAACACAATTTGCATTTGCTAGTTTTGCAATAAATGTCCTGAATCAGCAAAGATTGATGAAGACCGAAACGATGCAGAATGCTGCAGCTTACTGCTTAATGGCACTGTTGTGCTTTTGAATACTTATGCTTGCTTATCATATATAAAATTAAAAAACTAAATGTAACTCCACAATTGGTGACTTTGGACCAGAGTCTCCGTGAATCCTGATGCAATATGGCAGGAAAAGACACCTGTCATACTCCCAGTGATGACAGGCGTTCTCTTCTGTCACTGTTCCCGGTCAGGAAATAGTCTGGCAATTAATCCTCCAGTAAAATCAAAATGTGCCCTTTTTACATTATGTTAGTCTTTATTTAACCACAATGTTGCAATTACTGAGCTTTATAGCTCATATTCGTTACCTCTATAGAGCTATGCTAGCTGTTTCCTGGATGTAGCTTCACAATCTGCTATAAAGATTAAATGAGCATTGATCTAAGTTCGCTGTTGGAAAAAAGCCAATTAAAATGTCAGTGTCACCATCCTTTTAATGAGCTCTTGGAAAATTATTCCAAACCTGGTGGAACTTGGATGTGAAGCTCAATCGGTGCATTGGTTAAAATGCGTCTGAGGCTCTTCGGTGAACAGTGGATTATTTCTCCATGGAAGGTTTGGTCCCTGCTTCAATTAACGATGCAATATACCTTGCAATTACACCCCCTGCCTTCTTTTCAAACCATATTCAAATGAATTCTTCCTGTGAACTACTGCTATGACTATTCATGCATTTGATCTCACCAGTCGTTTGAATTCCTCCTCAGTGAATCCCATGTGTTGGTGTGCTGCCTGGTAGTCGTGATGCAGGTTGGCGTTAAAGATCAGAGGGTCATCTGTGTTCAGAGAGTAGTTAGCTTTGTCTTTCATGAACCTGCACGAAAGAAATAGCACGAAAATGAATAGATGCCCAAAGTTAGTTAATATTTAAATAAAATAATTGAATAATTTTTATAAAAAAAAACAAAAGAAACTGACGTGATGACGGGGTGTTTAGTGAAGTCTGGGTTGCAGGCACCTGTTAGCTTACTTGAAATAGGACACGTCTGCAATCAGAACAGCAAAGGCAAAACTGAGAGGCCAAAATATTCCAGTCTTTCTTTTTCTAATTCAATTCAATTTTATTTATATAGCGCCAAATCACAACAAAGGTCGCCTCAATGCTTCCCTGATTCTCCTTACAACAAAAGAATGTAAACACAAGATGAGGTGTTTCTAAAACACCTTTTTCACAGTAGACATTTTGACTTGTGGCAGGAAAAGCACACTTGGAATTAATGATGCCATAGATCCCTTAAGTGCCGCACTAAGGCATCAGAGACTACTCCAAGGTCCTTTCTCATTTTTCTAATCTGTACCTCCTTAACTCCTCAAAACTTCCTACTTGTGAAATCAATCTGAGTGTCCCATCTCAAAGGATGTCTTCATTCCTAAAATACATCTGAAGGACAGAGGAGAGAGGAACTTCTTGCAAGAGCTAAAATTGAGGATCCACAGCTGTATACTTTATAAAAGAGCCATGACATATAGCTGGTATATATGTAGCTGAAGCACTTTAAAGATAAGGTTTCTTTGTGTTCATATGTTGTTTCATTTATTTAAGATGATCAACTGCATGAAAAGGACACAAATATTGTGTCCTTGTCACATTCTGCCATGTTGTGAATTTATCTAAAGGCAGTAGGCCTAAATATATAAACCATCATCAACAGCTGACATCTGAGACCAGAAAATACAGCTGGAGACTACAGCAAAACAATAAACAGAGCTCTGTGAGAACGTCTGATTTTATAAAGTGTCTCTTCCACTTGCAGGAAAGGATGCAAGGAATTGACGAAGAGGCAAACATCAAATTCTCCACTAGGGGTCAGTGTATCACTGTCGCTAAGTAGATACTTAGTAGCCCTCCAGTCCACTTTATCAATGTAATTATCTAGTAGAACAATCTCATTTCCTGTCTGTAATGAGCAATATGATCAAAGAGCAAAGTACATTTAATAGATTAGATAACTTTGCGTATGATTCATGTTTATAATGAAAATGCTGAGAATTTCACACAGTTCTTTACCTCAAAGTGCATGTTTCGAGCCAGCAGTTTTTTGTACAGGTCCTTGTCCTCCAGAGTGCGGTAACCGTGTCCAACACGTTCAGCTTTCAGCACTTCCACAGCCTAAATTTGAAACAGAAATTCATAACATAGAGGTGAAAGGTTATAAAGTGCAGAAAATTGCACATGTCAGCAGTGGCTTCAAGCCATTTCTGGAGGCACATTCAGATGTTGTGTCATAGCTGAACTGTCAGTTTAAAGGATGGGTTCTTTAGAGAGCAGCCGTTTTATTTTAGTCAGACATAAAGTGGTTCTGCACTACAGAAGTTTGGATGGACATTAAAAAATAAGCACAGTATGTAAACCTATATTGGGTTCTTAAGTATACCCTTGTAGGCCCCACAGGAGTTTGAATGAACCATGCCGCTGCCAGTCAGCAGCAGCTGCGAAGGATGCAGTCCGTGTTACCAGGTAGATGTTTAGACAACATGACAGATGTGTGACCCACACTGAGCGTTTAAGGAAAGTTTGCTCTATTTAAATATCTTGTCTGCGCAGTAAGAATGTGCAAAGATCTAATTAGAGTGGGCAGGGTTTTGCACAATAACTTATAACGAGTTACTGCATGATTAGTGACAGCAGCTGTGACACTTTATTTCGACTGGTACTTCTACTTATTTTGAGCACTTTCTGCTACATCTCTCATTCACACAAATTCATGCAGTGCTTTTATCTATACCTCAATGCTTTTATCTAACATTCACACACACTCACACGACGGATGCATCAGGGACAACATAAGGTTCAGTATCACAGTAATCCAAGAAAACTGATCCCCTGACTTTCTGATTGATAGACAACCTGTTCCACCACATGAGCCGCAGTAAACCAACAGTCTACAGTTAGTGTTACATAATTTATTTCAGTTATACTCCAATGATAATGAACCAGCTATCGAAGAAGTTGTGCTAAAATTTGTCTGCTCTCTGCTGGAGGAAAGGGGCCCTCTCAGGGTTGGCCGTGGGTGTGCTTCACATGTTTGTGTTGTGTTGTTGGACCTTCACATATGTCCGTTGTTGTGTCGTCCTTTATCCATATATAGTATTTACTCAGTGTTAAATTGATTCTTTTACCAGGCTTCAAATGGGCAACACTAAATATAAAACGCTTATTTTATTCACACGCCTGCCCTTTTTGTTGTCACTGTGTGGCTTGATCGTTTAGTTTACAGGTATTTCAGTATATGCAAGCACTAACATGACTCCACCACCTCACTCAGAAATGTCTCATTGTTGAGCAATGGAGCAATTTAAAGGCACTCCAATTTGTTTTTACCCTAACCTTCAGCTGGGCTACAGCGGACATAGAGCTATGCTCTTCTTGTTTTCTCCAAAAGTTGACTCTGTTCATCTGGACGTAGCGTTTTCTGGGAGAAACGTTTTGTCACTCATCCAAGTGACTTCTTCAGTCTCAGCTGACTGCAGGTTTCCCCAATCTTATAAACAGTACATTTGCATAATGACTGAAACCAGCCCACTGAAGGAACAATGGGCTGTGAGGTCAGTTCCTTAATCTTAATTATGCAAATTCTCATGACCATTGATCAAACGCCACTGATCAATGGCCATGAGTACCATTCACAGAGAGTTGGGGAATGGCTGCAATCACAGCATTGTAAGATGGCGAAAGATGTGCCCTTAGGCCTCCTCCTCGATTCAGAGATGGTCTTTCCCTTTTCACGTAAATGGCCTCCTTGACTCCACGCTCAAACCAGCGTTCTTCCCTGTCCAGGATGTGTACATCCTCATCCTTGAAAGAGTGTAGCCATCTTACATGCTGTGATTGCAGCCATTCCCCAACTCTCTGTGAATGGTACTCATGGCCATTGATCAGTGGGCTTTGATCAATGGTCATGAGAATTTGCATAATTATGATTAAGGAACTGACCTCACAGCCCATTGTTCCTTCAGTGGGCTGGTTTCAGTCATTATGCAAATGTACTGTTTATAAGATTGGGGAAACCTGCAGTCAGCTGAGACTGAAGACGTCACTTGGATGAGTGACGAAACGTTTCTCCCACAAAACGCTACGTCCAGATGAACAGAATCAACTTTTGGAGATTTATTTTCCTGGATGATTGAGAATGCATCAAGACCTCTTCTTGTTTTATTTGGACCTCTGCCCTTAATTCTGTTGTTAACATGTGGCTTGACTGTTTTGTTTAAACATGCTTTTACGGACGGTTAAACAATCAGTGGGCTGCGCCAGCCTGTTCACAAATGTCTCAAGTTATTGTTGAACAGCTCACCTCCTTCACCACAGAGGCCGGCCCCACCTCGCCAGCATGAACTGTCCTGTGGACCCCACAGCGTACCGCTTCCTGGGAACAAAATCAATCATGAAACGCATCAGCAATCAAAGAGCTCAGCCAAACATTTGGTTTTCACATCTGTAATGTGTACCACTGGCTTGAGTGCCGCTTATAATGTAGACAGGTTCTTGTACACACTTATTCTGGCAGAAGTGAAAACTTTAATAAACGTTCCCCGAGTGGGTACACATTGAAATAAAAACTAATGTTTAATTTGTCATCGAAGTAAACTAAATATAGAGAAGCATTACTCTGGTGTGAACATCTGGTTTCATTTTAGCATCCACAACCTCTGGCACACCGAGTGTGTCGTGCTTAATCCGCTCATACTGCATGCATCTAATGATCACATATGAAGATAACCTTCAATATTAGGGAGGACTTTGTTCTGTCAGCTCTGGTACTCGTTAATAATTAACGTACAGTGTGGGGGCTTGTATATACGTTTCACAGCAGATAGTGATAAATACCGCTCGTCATAAAGAGATGTTAGAAAAACAATGTCTCTCTAAAGGAAAAACAAAGAGAATGACAAAAATGTAACAAATAAAATGTTTGCAATGAATACAATGTAAACTGTAGATTTACTTAATGCACATACAGTTGCACTGAAAGGTTTTCTGTGAATTATTCTAGTGCTTAACAATTGTACACCACGTATCTTCACTCAGAGTTTGAGACACAAAGTTTAAGTTATTTGGGGTTGTCTGAAATAAAAATTCTGTATACAGAGTTGGAAAATACAAACAAAACCCCTTATATTATGATGCCAGAAGTTTGTTGAAAGCGTTTGGTCAACATGAGCATTCTTAGGTACTTTTAACAAAATTTGGGTGTTATTAGTTGTACTAGATGTATTTGTATGAGTTTGTCAGTCCAGTGAGTGTGCCAGCTGTATTTAATCACGAGCATTAACGGAAATTTGAGAGGCCTTGGCCTCAAGAAGTTAGTCAGGTTTTTTTTCTGGATGTTGTGCAATGACTCCAATGAAAAAGAACAGCTCACAGAAATCACTGCAAGCCCAAACATTCATATCCAAGACGAGTGCATGCAACTTTCAGCTGCAACTGTGTTATTTACCTATCTATACACACATATACGCATGCAGGCTGTTTACCTTACACTGAATAACAGAAATGCTTCAGTCATTCAGATGGTATTGTACTTTCTGTTGATGCTTAATGCATAATGAGCCAGCCAACAAAATTCATGCAACATCTGCAGATGCTGCACTGGAATTGCACAACATGGTTTACAACTAGCTTATGAATTACTTTCATTGACACACAAGCTGAGGCAGTGACTGAAATAATTTTTTTTCATGCTCACAGATGAAAGTTCATGTAGTGTTTTCTTACTACTATTACTACATCCACACATAGTGTTTGGGGGGGGGGGGGGTATTAATATTAAAACAGCAGCTTAGTAAATGATTCAAGCATCCAGTGAGGACAAGTTTTAGGCTAAACTCATTATTTACTGCAATGTTTAACTGCACATGACTCAAAAAGACTTCAAGGGTTTGAAATTGTGATTCTTTCTGAGGTATCCATTAGTTATTAATAATTTCTAGTGTTATTTTGCCCCCAGACTTTTGTGTTTTCATGCCTTAGTCTTTGTTAGTTATTTGTGTTTTTAGATTCTTACTTTGAAGTTTTTATGATTTTCTTCTTTTGCCTCTGTAATCGTATGCCCTCATTTGTTTCACGTGTGTTTAATTGTTCCTACCTACTTCTCCTTTAAATGTTGTTTAAAGGTTGCTGCTGTGAAGTTCCCACTCTCTGGAGGAACTTCTCAGAAAAGCTCAAAATATTTGACGTAACTCATCACACCCAAATCATAATGTGTTTGAACTGCAGCCATCAGATGACACAGGATATGAAGGCACTGCTGTGCACATTTTCTGAATGTCTGTCTTTTTGTTTAGCCTTCCCTATTTATATTTTGTTTTATTTATTTTGTATATATAACGTTTATACCTTAAAGGGTATTGCACTTCATGTCTTAGTGTGCAATGCCAATAAAGAGATTCTGATTTCTAATCAGCACCAAGTGTGTTTTTCCTGCCTTTCCAATTCTTGTATTCTCTTTGTCAGATTTTTGCTACAGTTTCTCTCCTGTGCATCACTGACAGTAACAACAGAATACCAAAACAAACCACCACAGTCAGATCTCTTTAGGAGTATTTAGCTCTATTCTTATTGCTACTCTTTTGTTTTCATACTAAAAAAGTATGAAATACAAATTATGATATGATATGATACCTACCCATGCTGGTAATCATAACCCCTCCTGTCTTTCAGAATGTAATTAATGTAAAATTGATGTAATTAACTGATGTAAAATATCCAGCACTTCAGTGCATTAAGTGATTAATCTACTTCCTTCATTAAGGTCTGACAGGGGAAACTGATTACTTACTGTGGTGTTCCCAGAATTAATCAATACTGGCTGGCAGTAAAAGAAATTGGATTTTTCTGACAAGCTTCACTGCATAAGAGGAAATTGGTTTGGGGAAATTAGATTTTTCTCCCATATTTGCTGGATAGAGATATGCATCAATACATAAATTCTCTATATAGTGGTCTAATGCAGTAAATAAATACAACTTTCTCACTGAGAGAATTTACTCTGCGGCTGTATTTAGTTGCAGCATCAAAAGAAAACTAGGATTATGATAAAA
Source organism: Neolamprologus multifasciatus (assembly GCF_963576455.1). Classification (NCBI taxonomy): domain Eukaryota; kingdom Metazoa; phylum Chordata; class Actinopteri; order Cichliformes; family Cichlidae; genus Neolamprologus; species Neolamprologus multifasciatus. Next base: position 5,689,419 of record NC_140458.1, read on the forward strand.
TACACAATCTAAATTACATTTTACTGCGTGCTCCTCTAAATATGCAACTAAAATTGGTGATAGTTAAAAGGGCAGAGAAAATCATAGCGATCAATTCTAAGGAGAGCGTCTTTATCATATATTGCAACCAGGGCCAATAGTTTGAGACATTTTACCTATAACCACGAGAAGAAAGCAAACTCAGGGCATTACCAAAGAAAAACAGATTATATGTCAATCCGTCCTACAGCTGTCAGGATATTTCAGCAGACCAGCAAATAGACTAACGATGTCCTAAAGCCCCCATTCTATAGAAGTTATACACCAATTAAATCCACAATGATTACATGCCCACAGTGATATTGCTAAAACATTAATGCAAAGTGTAAACATAACCACGATCACCCGCTTACTTAAGTGTCTGTGCATGCTCGAGCTTGCTATCTAGGAACTACGACCAAGGCTGTCAGGCATCTTATTAGGTAAATTGTTGTAAAACAAAAATATTGTACCAGCTGAAGTTTTTACCATATATTTCTGTCTTTATTCCAGTCTGACTTAGAAATACATTTACACCAAACCAATTTCTTAAAAAGTACTAAAAACATTTAAAATGTGCAAAAATGTTTACATCCGGTGGTGCTAGAGGAAAAGTCGGGGCATGACCAAAATAGCATCTGAGAAGCATTTTCTCCTAAATCTGTATGTAAGACATCTTACCCTGTAAGGGATAAACATCATCCGCTGACAGTGTTGCATTAAAATGCAGGTCAATAGAATTTATCCTTTGGGGGACCATTTATTTTAAGGTTCCCAAAGGATTTCATGGTAATGCATCCAACGGTTATGAATTTTGACTGTGGAAAATTACGACCCCACAAACGTCTCTCTCCGTGCAGCTGTAAAATAAAGCTTCCAATACTCTAAGGATGCCTGAAAGTTGATGATGCAAAAAAAAGCAGCTATATTTATCTGGCCGTAGCCACTCGGAGCATGACAGACTCTACGATGGTAAAGGTGTTTTTTTTTTAAAGGTATTGTAGTTATGCATTTCTTTTTAGATTTTACAACTGTAAAGGTATTTTTATGACCTCAAACATGACATAATACTTTATTGTTACAGCTGAAGTGGCTGAGGCTGGATTATATGGCATTGTTGTGAAACAAAGACAATTTAAAGTTCCTTCTGATGGATGATGTTTATCATACTGGTGTTTCAACAAGCTCACCTCATAGGCCTTCTTGTGGTCAGGATTGGCTTCACAGTTGAGAGACTCATCACCTGCCAAGTCAATGGCAACCACTCCCTCATCCTTATATTTCTTACACAGCTTCACAACATCCTTTGACCAGCCTGGAGAATTTAAAACATACATGTGTTACCAAACAGCTTGGTCCTGCTAACTGATAGCACACATGCTAAATGATACATAAATGTGACGACATGATTAATCTTCTTTTATGACAAGTTCAAGACAACTTTAATGAACATTCATGACTGTATTCACCTGGCTGATAATAACAGAGGTTTTGTTCTTAATGAAACAGTCTGTAAAGTCAATGTGAAACCAGTGCCAGCAACATGTGACCTTTGTAACCTTTGAACATACAAACGTGGTTGCTCCATGCTGATCTCCTGGTTTTATTATTATTGCAAAAACACTGTGGTGTCACTTTTCTTATCTAATATTCAGCACGAAAGCAATAAAGTGTTTCCTCAACTTGGCGCGTCACATCCTGTTATTACTTCACTGATATATATTCTACCATTACATAAATCCAAAGTTACATAAGGATGCACTGTAACATATTTAAGCATAAACTACTCTACCTGCATGCTACAGCTTGTAATGTATCTGTATTTGCTGTCTGAACCATAACAAATTCAGATGTCCCGTTCACAAAGTCACATATGAAAATAAAATGTAAACAGTTTCAGCCTGTTTTTGTGAGAGTTGTACTAGAAAATGCACGATGGCAGATATGACTTTCACTTGGCAGTTATACCGGAAACAGCTGCAGGAACGGAGCCGAGCAAAGGACACATGGCTACGATCAGTGCTGCTGCTAACGGTAACTGCTCATGTTACCTCAGTTAGAATTACTGATACAGCAGTTTGAAGTGTGTACTTGTGCAGATACTAGCAGCACTCGTTAGCCCTGTCCTGTGAAAGCTGTGGATCTCTAATGCTTTTTTTAAATATAATCCTTGATGTTTAATTGCCTCTAAATACAAGTAATATTGTTATTTTCTTTGATGGCCAAAAACCTCAACAAATGTTCAGTGATCAAATCCTTCTGAGGATTAATCCTAATTACTTTGGAACTATTTAATCAATAACCACTGAGAGAAAATACCAAAACCTGAGGCTTTCTCATTACCCTCAGATATCCATTTAAGTGCTAATTAGGGAACGCTTATCTATGGTCATCAGTTCCTCCATTTTCTTAACTGTTTATTAAACTCAGCCTATCTCAGCTGTCAAGGAGTGACAGAACACCCTGGACATGTCACTGGTTTATCACAGCTTGTGACAGATGTACAAAAATGAATAGTTTACAAACTGTGGGTCTCCTGTTTTACCTAAATACTACACCACAAAAACTGATGTTTTGAGTACCCCTGGTCTTTTTCAGACAGTAATGCCCATAACATCACCACACTTAATCACACGCTGTTCGTCACATGATTCTGGGACGTATAAATGATGGGTCACAGGATAGAGAGTATGTCTGCTGACACTGGGCCATGGATGAGGTAGATGATGCTGACACAGAGGGATGGACTACCATCTACACATACAGCTAATTTAGAATGACCAAATAACCTGACTGTGGGAAAAGTTAAGCACCTGAATCACCCAGTGAGGCCAATATATCAGCTGATATTAGCTACTTGCTGATGTATTAGTATTACTATTAATGACAGCCAATAAATCAAATAATAAAGCAAAGCAGACATGGGAACCACCGTTAGTTTGTCTGCCAGAAGGGAATTCTAGCTTCCTTGTGTGTAGCACACTTATATTGCACATTTAGTACACCACAAACTTAACAATCAGCTAACCAGACAGAGCCAAGCAGAATAAATAAGTAATCCAGGTCTTTTAAAAATATATTTACACTGCACTGTCATTTTTCTAAGATCTTTGTAAAACCTCGTAGACATCTACACAAATTTTAGGGAAACCTTTTAGGGAAATGGCTCATATATTCAATTTTTAAAATCACCAAATAGTGGCAAATCCACTATCGTTCAGGCTCTGAACGATAGTGGATTTGCCACATGCAAACTCCTCACAGAAAGGCTCCATCCACCTAGATGGTTGTCCTCAGAAACCTCTGGATGTGAGTGCAGTGCTAACTACTATATTACCGTGGTATCAGCTGAACTAACACAGTCACGTTAGCAATTTCATTTTATGAGCTCAAAGTGCTTTTGTCTAAAACAGTCCATCAGACATATATACAGTGCTTATCGGAGACCAACAATTTGTAGCATATTCATTTGAAAGAAATACGAAAGGTTTGCATATATACATAAATATATACAGTATAAATTAAGTTAGCATGTTGTGTTTCTCTGTGGCGCTTGTGTTTATTTTATTTTTATTTTCTAAAAACAATAACTGAGGCAGTGGCTAAGACAGAACACAGTACAGCAAGAAACCTTATCTCACGAGGTTGTGTGAGCAGACAGGAGCATGAACAGTTCATTACTTGGCATGTGGCGCATGCAGCATAGAATGGACCTGGCTTTGATTTTGCACTTTCTCTCCCCCTCGCGGAGGCCCTCGTTAACCAGTCTCACCACGTCATCTGGGCTCAGGTCGCCCCTGAGCAAAGACAACAAGAAACGTTCCAGTAAATGAATCAGAAGTTTATTTGATCCTTTATTTGAGCCGTGCAAACCAAATACTTACTTTTTCTGGTTCCATGGAATTGGCTTCACTCCAGTGTTAGCGAGAAGATGTGGGCTGTATCTAACTTCAACATAAATCACTCCTTCTTTGGCTTTGTCTTCAACAAACTCACGGGCGATCCTTTTAATGGCCTCTCGGTCTCCACTGAGAGAATTGAAACAGAAAAACACAGAACAAATTAAAATGCCCATTAGCTGTGATAAGCTTATCTCAATGATAAAAAAAAGCAAAACCACTGGCCACTCCTAACCAGCTATCTATACATTACTGTCTTTCACAATGCGCAGTATAAGCATTTCTAGGAGTTAGCTCAAGTGTTATTGATATGATCTGTGATACGGGACGTATTTTTTTGCTGATTGACTTATAATCTGTATTAGATTAAATTCGCTGACACTGACAACTATTCCATGTTGTGCATAATGATCCTCTCGGCTTTCTTCTACAATTTTCTTTCTTCTACGCCAAAGTGCTGCTCATAGGGGGTCATATGATTGTTGGGCTTTTCTCTGTATCTATGAAGCGCCTTGAGGCGACATTTGCTGTGATTTGGCGCTATATAAATAAAATTGAATTGAATTGAATTGAATTTAAAACCAGGTGAAATAAGCAAAACGTTTTTGTCATTTACACTGACATGTTAAATTATGTACAAATTCTTCCAAGTGATCTCACCTTATTGAAATTATGTTTAATACTTGGTGTTGACACACTGTAGGAGATCCAGTGCACATTGGAGAGGCATAAGTACAAGGACTTTAAGGACTTTAAGGACCCCAAAATGTTGAATTTCTGACACAATGTTAAAGGAATTTGTGTCTCTTCCTGGGATCAATCCAGGGGGTCTCATTTGTTAGGGGAATTTGTAAAACACTTTTTCTTTTCAGATGAAATAGTTTCATAATTTTATGCATGACAATACAATACTTTCATACTGGGCGATTACTGAGAGAATTACAGCTTTCCCTCTTTTCCAGCAGCAAATTTTCACTTGCACATTATGTGACTGCAAACAACGCTGCTTCCAGCATTTACAATAAAAGCGAAAGCCTCATCACTGCCAAGCTCATACAACAATTTGGCCTAAGCTCAACCCAGCCTAGCAGGTTCCCTGTGTTGTTGAAGCTGTCCTGGCTTTAAGCGCCTTGATTCAGAAGAGTCCATTCAGCACAACTGCATGAAGCATTCCAGACATTATACAGACCGTCATTGTTGAATTCTTTTATGGCCATTGAACATTTGAAGGCCTGTACTCGGTCTTTTTAAATGGTTGAGGCCAGTTACTGCGGGAACTAAATATAAGAGAGTGACACCGGTAAAGGAACCGAGAACAACTTCACTCTAATTTTAATTTGGCTGCTGAGGTGGAACTTGATCTCTGTAATGATGTGTTCCTCTTCTGTATGTCTGACATTTAAAATCAACCCCCTTGGTGCACAATTATATTGCATAATCCTGCCAGGTCAGCATCATCAGTCACAGCTATACCACACATCCTGATTTCAAAGACTTTGGATGCACTATGACTGTAGTAGCTACATTTGTGTGATAACAAACTGCTTAACTAGGCTATTAGTAACTCGTTCTTTGCACCCAGGGTCAGCTGATCAAGAGGGAAACACCTTAGCCAAGTATGCAACTGAAATGTGGCACTTACGCAATTACGTGCATATACTCGCTGAACTTTGCCAAGAAAGTAGTGAGGGTGCCAGGCTTTTCCACAATGATCCTCTTCTTCATCTCCTCCACAGTATTCACTGGCAGAGTTATACCACGCCTCCTAACATAGGACAAAAAAAAGGAAATAGAAAAATGTAAAAACTGCATTGAAATGTAACCATTTAATTTTACCCTTTATAAATGTTTTGTACTTTGTTTAAAAGAAATTTGGAACAGCAGTGATTTGTGTGACATAAACCACTAAAAATTTGAATAAAAACATTTGACTGTTTTGGTGACTGATATTCACCACTTCAATCCCGAGCCTTCAGAGATGGAGTATATTGCTATTTTGCCAAATCAAATGAGATGAGAACTACCTGACTAGGAACAAATGGTAGTAATTATTATAAAAAAATATAGCTTGTATATAAAGGAAGATTGTAGCCTCCCGAAATAAAATGTAAAGCCACTGCATAAGTGACTTAAACCTCCACTCTTTCAAACTGCCAGCAGAGTCGGCTCCTCTGGTTGAAATTTAAAGTTGTCAAAGTAGTTAAGATTCAGGACACGGCTACCTTGTGTGTTTGATGTCAGTGAGTATGGGCCTCTAACAATAAAGCTAAGAAATTACCAATTTTGCTCTGCACTTATTCTCTTGGAAAATAACACAACTACTGCTGTAGCATTTTTTTTCTTAAATGAATCTACACTAGGCATGACTGAGGCTCACATTGTTCAGAATTGACATGGACAGCATACACCTGCCAATGTTTTTGTAATACCCTTACATGCTGAAGAAGAAAAATGCCCACAAGCCACTGCAAAAACTACACTAGAAAGATGGCGACTAGAGAGCAGCTCTGACGCTAGTCGTGTCCAAATTCATGGGCTGCACCATATCCCAGAATTCATAGCGCGGCCCAGCCAAGCTCCAGTTTCCGGCAATGGCGGCCGCTACTAAGTTTTAAAATTACTCTTATTAATCTTTCTGGGCCACAAAATAAACTTTAAACATATTTTCAGGCGAGAATGTGGGTTAGCTCGTTGATAATTAAAAATGAACACAAAAAACGGAGAAAGATTTCGGGTCCATTTTCGATTTTCGTGAGATCGAGAAGGCTAGACCGTCCAATTCCATAGCCGTTTACTTCCGGCCTACCTGACCTCCTGAGGACCCGGCCCACGTAGACCGCGAAGGCCGGGTCCTCAGGAGGATGCAGCCCATGAATTTGGACACGACCAATAACTCCACCCTGACTCACTGATAAGAAAGGAAGTTACAGACAGGCATAAAAATACCTTTTGATGTTTTCCTCAAATACAAGTTACCTCTTTTTTGAGACAGCAGACAGTGACATGATGAAATCAACTATGCTCCATGTTTGCAACAGCTAAATGCTCACGCTAATATAATGCAATTAACATTATACCAGAGGTGGGCAACTCCAGGCCTCGAGGGGCGGTGTCCTGCAGGTTTTAAATGTGTCCTTGATCCAACACAGCTGATTCAAATGGCTAAATGACCTCCTCAACATGTCCTGAAGTTCTCCAGAGGCTTAGTAATGAACTAATCATGTGATTCAGGTGTGTTGAGCCAGGGTGATATCTAAAACCTGCAGGACACCGGCCCTGGAGGGCTGGAGTTGCTCACTCCTGCATTACACCGTGTAGTAATGTTAGAAGGCGACTCGACAACCATCCTAATTTCAGTCTGTGGCCTGTCAACAAAATATAATGTTACGATTTTAACTCAATGGTCTACCTTGACCATATCAGTGATTTGAAACTACTTTCTAATAAATTAGTTTATTTTCACCAATAAAAACGGTATCAAGAGTCAGTGATTTTGGTACCATGTAAAAAACATTCTGGCATCCTAGTTCACGCTCCATATTACAATTTCCCAAAGCATAATTCCTAATGGGCCAAATGCCTTTTGAAAATAAAGCCGGAGAATTTTCTTTGGCCTGTATCATCCATAATACCTGCCATGACAGTTAATATCTAAACGTCAATAATGAAAAACTAATACAATTTAAATATATTAACTCACTTGGCAACATCCATAATGGTCTGCACCCTGATGGCTCCATCCAGGTGCACATGCAGCTCAACCTGTGAATGAGAAAGTTTGTTACCAAATAAACTGATTATCAAAAATACTTCCACGCAGAAACCTGGTGGAGTTTATAGAAGACAAATATGATGTCAGTGGAGCAGCAAGCAAGAGCGGGGGTGTGTTGCAAGTCTGTGATTTGGCTGCAGCCCATCGTGAATGCAGTATGCATGACAGAGCAACAAGTGGTGAAAAGGCCAGCAGTGCCAAGGAAGGGTCACGATAAGTATTCTGGCTCTCCTTCCATCGCTGTGAGCGCTAATTTTTCCAACCAGATGACAAATGTTGAATCTCTGCCCCTCCCTTAACAGCTGAGACCTTGGTTGTCACAGCGAGGTTCAAATGAAAATGTTCCTACCACAGACATTTAATTCTAACCTCTGGTTAGAAGTGATGATGAGCAAAGAACTAGGCAAGGTTAGTGAAACTTGTTTCAATAAAAGTTTCATCTTTTTATTGCATTAATCAACTGATTAATATGCTTTAATCCGCTTCTGATTGAGCAGTGGGAACCGACACAGGACACTGTTTTTGCCAAAGCTTAAAATTAGAGAAACTTGGGACAGTTTAGGACATTATTTGAAGATGAGGTAGGGTGAAGGCAGAACACATGGTAACCACATGCACACATAATTAGCACTAATCTCACATTGGCTGTATTCTCATGTGCGCCTCTATCAGTGTTTACAAAGGTTTATGCTGCAGTGCACATGTAAAAAAAAAGCTCATGTTTTTATTGCTCTGAAGCAAGCAGGGCTCAGTGGGAAAAGCTGATGTACTCACTTTCATGCTCCAAAATCATCAAATTCTGACAGCTGGAATGTTTATTCACCCTTTTTTGCTTCTTTATAAATTGATATTTCACATTAAATAAATATTATAGAGAAAAGCGTCAGGCTCTGAAAAGACTTATTAAACCCTGACTTATTAAATCCACAAACAGTTGAATTTAGGAGCGCTGGGATTTCAGATGTCCTACTGGAAAATGCCAGATGTTGTGGGTTTGCATCTTTTACACCTGGAAAAGCCTGGCTTCATCTCATATGGTTCAAAGCATGTTTCCAAAATTAAAGGGAATTCAAAGGCTTGATGTCACTGGCACCTGTTAAATGATGGGTTTGGAAATATGGCAAATCTCTGTGCGGTTTTCTAAATAATTTTTCATATCAGAACTTTCAATAATAACAATGAATAGAAATGATTTAATTGGAGCTGTTAAAATACAGATTCTGCAATATCCTATCTGTAGCTCTGCACTTGACAGAAAGAGGCTTTATGCATTATTAAATGAAGTTATGTCAGTTAAGTGGAGCCACACAACCTTCTTATCATACTTCTGCCTAAGAACAAGCCTAAGCTGTGAGTAATGTTAAAAACAACATCAGCCCAATAGCTCCATTGCATCAAATGTTCTGAATTTGAGTGTGCTGCCATGCTGGCCTGTGAAACTTGTGACAGAGCCACGAAATCCCAATTTTATGGAAAGATTACAAAGTGTGTATTTGTCTATTGATCACTTTAGAAAAATTAGTAAAACTACTCAGTTTTCAGTAGCTCTGGTACTTTAAAGGCTCCAGATTAAAGTTCATAAATTAACTGAGTCAGAAAAATTAGCAACTATTAATACTTACAAGTTGCTTAAAGTGTTTCATATTATTAGCTTCCAGCTCTACAGATACAGCTTTATGTTTTTTTCTGTTTTATATTGTCATGCCAAAACATAATAAATAACAATATAACCACCAAATGCCATCATGTATTATATAAACATGAATACATATTTTCCTCTTTTTTGTATAGTAAGCATGACTTTGAAAGTTAGCATGAAGCTGAAAGTTTTTACATAAGAGTTGTGTTAGATAAATGTGCAGGTATTTCTGCTGCAATCATGGTGTCAGACTCCTCAGAGCAGGTGTGTCACCCATCAAAGAAGAAACTGAAAATCTAAAAAGTTTCAACCACTTAACTGCATAGAAATTCCCAAATATGAGATGAATTAAGTATTTCTCACTATGATGTTCAATGACACAACCTTGCACTTTTTGAAAAGACTGAAAAGACTTCAGAGTCCAGTAATATCCTATTGAAACACAACAACTTAGTAGAAAATTGCTAGTTGGAGCAAGATTTGCTTCTATTACACGAACTGTCTACACAGCTCCGTAGCTGCACCCTTTTTGGTGTGACAATGGTAACCTAAGAGCAGATGTTTCTATCCAAATGTTCACCACAGAAATATGTGTGCATCTTTGAAGTTGTTGATGTCCCTTGCCTACAACACCACACAAAAGCCGAGAACTTAATTACCTAGCCGAGCTGGGTAATCGAGTTCGTTCAGGGATTTCTTTCTTTCAGGAAAACGGCAGTTCCTCTAGTACATTGTGTGCCTTATACAAACCAGTGTCACAAACAAGCTGTTTGTGAAGTTGTTTTTTAAGAAAATGACCACGTATCTACTCTGTAATTGTTAGGCAATCCTAAAATAGGAAGTTTAAAAAAAAAAGTTTGGACAGGATTCCAGTTGGGTCCATTTTGAAGCAACATTTGACTTCTGTCATCGCACAAAACTTTGTTTCTACTTGTCTTAGCACGTTTAATGTGATGCAGCTGTGCAGCACTAAAACATAACAGAAGCTCAATGAGAGCACACTATTCAGTCTTACTGAAACTCTTTCACAGATTTCTGCTATTTTATAGATGAAGCAAATATTGTGTGATCAACAAAAATAATCAATCAGTGGTGATCATTTGCTACTTCGCATTACAGGATTGTACATTGAATATGTTTGGTTTAGAACAGGTGGTGTGATAAAATAAGACATGCACAGATGCACAATGTTTAGTGTATTTTTGTAATGATGTATGTATTTTGAGCCATTTCTTTAAGAAATGAATTATTACGTTAGCAGAGACCAGACCTAAGACAGCAAAGAAACCCGCTGACACTAGTCTGTCTGACCAAACTTCCTGAAAATTTAAGCACCAGTCTGCAGAAAAAGTAATGTCATAACAGTACTGTTCAACACGTATAGCTTATTCTTTGTTGACATTGGCTGTATTTCAGCTTTATGCCATTGGAGTTAAATATTAAAAATACATATGTCAGGTTGCCAAATATGACACTATGCATAGATTCAATTCTTGGACCCAGGAACATGAAGACAACATTTCTCCCATTTATTTTTTTCACTCTCATTTAGATGTGATGTGCAACTACTTAAACTTTAATCCAGATCCAGAACTTCTAGGTTGGGCCAAACATCTAATTAAACTCTTTTTGAGTAATCCAACTAAGCAACAGACAAACAAAACAAGTCATGTAGCCTCATGGGTGGAGTTAATTTGCTTAACAAACATAGTTTAGCAAACAAAACCCAATGATCACATACCGCACTAATCCTGAACTACAGCACTGTGATGCATTCCGCACATACAGTAAAACGTGTTTGGTGAACCGGTGACAGTTGTTGCTGCACAAAATGAGCTCTTCAACTGCATATTAGTGTGTAATGAGATTATCTCTTCCAGCAGCCACCGCACCCTGAGGTTAGGTTATCTCCATTTACAAAATTTTCACAAGCCAACATCACGTGACCTCAACACTGCATGGCAACAGAGCCCACATCTTATTCTCTGCCTCTAAGAAGAACAGGTACCAATATACACTTCATGCCCGTGTGCCTGATTTGCATGTCAAACTGTCTGACTAGTAAACGTTCATTTGACTGTTAAACTTTGGTATGGTCATCGGTTGTCAGTATCATTCCTTTAAAAGTATTATTGATAAGCAGTGTTGGGTAAGTTACTTTAAATTAGTAACTTAGTTACATTACTAGTTACTTCTATCAAAAGTAACTCAGTTACTTCAAGTTACTCGTTACTTTCAAAGTAACTAGTTACTAGGGAAAGTAACTTTGGTTTTACTCAGAATTCTCTTGTTAATGTGTTGCTTCCATAACTTTGCCAGTCTTCTAGTTTGCTTACTTGCCACAAGTGCACTGTGCCACCTACCAATAGAAAGGAAAAGATAATGTGCATATTTCCACGAGAGAAATCCCACGCCTGGACCGTCATTGACTGCTTCCATAATTCTAGCCTACGTCACAGCATCATGTGCGCCTTTTACATCCAACACAAAAACTGCAGTCGTGGTGCTTTGATTGTACTCAGAACTCGGAAATTCTGCCTTCTGAATAGGAAGATGTAGGTAACACCAGACTGCAGATGAGCTGCATACAGGGCTGGACTGGGACAGAAAATTGGCCCGGGCATTTTGACTAGAGACCGGCCCACCATTATAGGAAAAATCATAAAGCCTTTGAATGAAAACAAACGCTGTTGTGACAGTGATGTACACTGTCTTGATGGTATATATGCATCAATCTATCAATCGTTTGTTGTAAGATTCAGATAATTATTTTTTAAAAGCTAGATATTTTAAATGAGAATAAGAAAGAAAAGTATTTCCTTGTGCCCACCTATCCCTGTTAATGCCCTACCTGGCCCCCCTGGCAAAAACTTTGCTAGATCCGCCCCTGCACAGTTACCAGCTGTCAGCTACATAAAAAAAAAGGATCCTGGTGTTATTTGTCTCTCAGAAACAGTTCATAACTTCCCTTCAACTCATTCATGTCACCTAAAAGGTAAACCTGTTTCTCCATCACCTGTTCAGCTCTGATGATTCAGTAAGGACATCTTCTGGTTTCATCTTCATGTTTCCCTCTCACCAGATAACCAAACCGATATCACGACCAGCAGCTTTTTTGCAGCTGTGGCTCCAGCAAACATCAGCTGATACTAGAAATTAATATTAAATAAATTCTAACAACGGCTGCTCAAGCTTAAACGTGCTGCTGTTGTTTAACGCGACATCGGCTGGTTTCCTCTTTCTGGCGCAAAGTGGACGATAAACAAACAAGAGAGCCGATCAGCTGATCATTGATCAGTTTTTATGATTGAAGTAGAAACAGGAGAGGGGGGGGGGGGAGAGAATGAAAGAAGAAGATGAGAGGTGAAACGTCTTCAAGTAACTTAAAGAAGTCCAGACGCTTTTCTTTGCAAGCTCCTTTGACGAAAGAAGAAGAGTCAGCTGTGCAGCAAAGACACAGAATAACTCCAGCTTTGTGTCTTTTTCATTGTAGCTGAATTACGGGACAAACTGTTCCTTTTCACCTCAATAAGAAACGTGTAATATTTTCTCTGAATACCAGACGGGACGGTTGGCAATTCTAATAACTTATGAACAAAATAAAGTTCAACATCCCTAACATCATAGCACCCACCCAGCTGTATAGAAACTCTGTCATGCTAGCTAGTACGCAGTGCGGAAAAAGTCGGAATAACGAAAATAAACTCCACCTAAACTTGGTTTATATCTGACCCAGATAGACTGCAGGTCATAACTTCTTACCTGAAGTTCAGTTCACACTTGGACCGGCGGCCGCCTCGGGTCTCTTTTCCTTCTGCGTCCCCTTTCTCTCATCCACCTGCTGCCTCCACCACTTGCTAATGTTACTGAATCTGTGGAAGCTCCGCGATAGCCACCACACGAAGTAACGAGTAACGACCCTATCTAAATCCCAGTAACGACTAACGCGTTACTGATTTTGGCATAATAACTAGTTACCGTGCTCGTTACCACAATAATAACGTAGTTACTGTAACGCGTTACTTAATAACGCGTTAGTCCCAACACTGTTGATAAGCTATATTAGGAAAATAAGTTGTGTTTCGTTTGTTTATTATTCAGCGAGGATAGAATCCGGCGCATTGAGCCTTTTATGCCACATTAATTCATCACTTTTTAACTGCCACGATCAAGTTTTGAGACCTTCCCCAATTTCTTTGCTTTGCGGCAAAAGGGCATTGAAATGAAAGGTGCTGCACACGGCTCCTTTCATTCATACACCGGGTTTTGTCCGTTTAAAGGAGGGTAGCCAAATTTCAAACTCCAAGCAAGAAAAATAGTTTTTTCCGTGTTTGTGTGCAGGTATTACGACAGCAGGAAGGAAGTTGTTTTTTTTTTTAAAGTTAAACTTTATTTTATGTTTAATTTTTAAACCTTTTTTTTTAGTCCTTTTTTGTCGAGGGGCTTCTCACAATAGGGTTCCCAAACAGTGTCAAAGCAGGCGTACCGGGCGTAAAACCATGGAAAAATGAAAAAGAAACCGCTTGAATTATTAAAGCTCACACTACAGTGAGCCGGCTGAGCTGTGAACGTACCTTCGGCTTGCTGAATACTACTTGTTCAGATGAGCAATCGGCCATCGTAGAGAATGCGTTGTGGCTGAGCCTGCTGGTGTACAGAGAGCTGACGAGTGGAGAACCGAAGCTTATCGCCGCTCGCCTTGTTATTATATGCATGACTCAGGGGCACGCCTTTTTTCCCCTCCCAAATGCAAAAAGCAGCGCGAAGGGGTTGCTTCTGCTGGACTACAAAGTGAGAAGTGATGGTGTGCAGATCAGCAACAGGCTGTGCGCTTTAGTGTGCATTAAACATGCGTAGCCTTAACAACAGCGAGCTGAAGGATTAATGGCTCTGTTGTCTGTGGCAGCAGCTTTGCACCCATGTGATGGGAGCTTTGTAGCCATCTAATTGGCCTAATAATATGAAACCAGGTTATGAAACAGCGAATTCGTTTACATTTATTCAAATCTCTGATCACTGAGACCCCAGAAAAGAACAACAATCACAAACAAAAATATTAATTTTGTTGCAATAAACTTCACTTTGGAGCTTTTAAAAGAATCCGTTTACCTCAAAGGCCATTGGCCTACTTCAAATGCTTCAAATAGCTGCCCGTGGAAAGTGCACAACCTCCTAATCCCCACAACAGGTTAGACTCTTTTTCTGTCAGCATTAAAAGTGTTGAACTCAGACCTAAATTAAGGGCTGAAACCGGTGTAGTTTATCTTTAGGTTTTAGTTGGGAAACAATAATAATGACACCATATGGCAGTGGGAAGCATTATTTTTGTATTTTCAGATGTCATATCACAGAGATAAAATGCTTAGACTTTTAACCAGCTGGTCCCAGTTTCTCATACCACTTACAGAAAATGTAAAAAGCACATTCGCAGCTTTGGTTTCCATCGTCTGCAGCTATAAAGACATCGTGTTTCTCTTGAAATGTTTATCACTAACCTGCATCTCTGAGGCTGTTGTTATCGTGTTTAAAAACAACTTCACATAGATGCAGAATTACTGCAATGTCATTTCTGTCTGCAGAAAGCAGACAACTGGTTAACCAATCTATAAGTTATGCAATGCAGTGACGCAAAGAAGCTGTTTGCATAACTGTTTAACACATAACTGTAACTGATGCACTATTAAATAAAGTTAAATAAAATTTGAATAAAAGGTATGTGAATAAAAACCTCTGGATCAGATCACAGTTCGAGTCCATTTTGATCAACATTTGACTGCATGGAAGCCCCCGGGTCAGTAACACTGCAGCATCAAGCCTCTCTCTAATCTGTTGTTGGATGTTACACACAACATTACAACTGCTTGATGCCTCTGCTGTATCATGTATCATATAATTTGCTTCCTTTTGCATTTTTTTTTTTATATATAACTGAAAGAAATATACAACCGTTGCAGGAGCTTGGTTCGCATTGCCGGCAATAAGTCGGACTCGTTCCCGGTGGGTGATGGGCTCCGCCAGGGCTGCCCTTTGTCACCGGTTCTGTTCATAATTTTTATGGACAGGATTTCTAGGCGCAGCCAAGTGGCGGAGGGCTTTCGCTTTGGTGGCCTCAGGATCTCATCTCTGATTTTTGCGGATGATGTGGTTCTGTTGGCTTCGTCGGGTGAGGGCCTCCAGCTCGCACTGGAGCGGTTCGCAGCCGAGTGTGAAGCAGCGGGAATGAGGATCAGCACCTCCAAATCTGAGGCCATGGTTCTCAGCCGGAAAAGGGTGGAGTGCCCACTCTGGGTCGGGGATGAGGTCCTGCCCCAAGTGGAGGAGTTCAAGTATTTTGGGGTCTTGTTCGCGAGTGATGGGAGAAGGGAGCCGGAGATCGACAGACGGATTGGGGCTGCAGCTGCAGTAATGCAGACGCTGCACCGGTCTGTCGTGGTGAAGAGGGAGCTGAGTGTAAAAGCGAAGCTCTCAATTTACCGGTCGATCTACGTCCCTACCCTCACCTATGGCCACGAGCTGTGGGTAGTGACCGAAAGGACGAGATCGCGGATACAAGCGGCGGAAATGAGCTTCCTCCGAAGGGTGGCTGGCCTCTCCCTTAGAGGTGAGAAGTTCGGCCATCCGGGAGGGGCTCAGAGTAGAGCCGCTGCTGCTCCACGTCGAAAGGAGCCAGCTGAGGTGGTTTGGGCATCTGATAAGGATGCCCCCTGGGCGCCTCCTGGGTGAGGTGTTCCAGGCATGTCCCACCGGGAGGAGGCCCCGGGGCAGACCCAGGACACGCTGGAGAGATTATATCTCTCGGCTGGCCTGGGAACGCCTTGGTGTTCCCCCGGATGAGCTGGAGGAGGTGGCTGGGGAGAGGGAGGTCTGGGCCTCTTTGCTTAGGCTGCTGCCCCCGCGACCCGGCCCCGGATAAAGCGGATGAAGATGGATGGATGGATGAAAGAAATATATATTACTGCATGCAATATTACTGCATTATTCTACAATAAACATGCAATATTATTTGCATTTGGAAGGAAAACATTAAAGCTTTATTAAACACATTGTTTTCCGCCAATTTTAACGTAATATAATAATTAGTTGAATGAGATTTATAGAAACCTGCCTAAAGGAAAAACATCTCTGTGTGTATGGCAGAGGTGTGACATGTGAGCATTATAACAGGATGCGATGGTGAATTCTAGTGAAGAGGATCAACCTTATCACGTGAATTGTTATGTAAGAGTACAAAAACCTGTTTTTTAAATTTCAATAATATTTCTGCCTAATCAAAACTTTTTGTCATCTGCTTTGACAACACTTTATAAAAACCATACTTTCTTTTTTACACAAAGAACAGTTTGGTCCATGGGAATCTAAACAAACTGAGTACATCCTCTTTTAACTTGAGTCCAAACAGCTGTGAACTGGATGTCAAACATGCGTGCTATATTTTCAATCTGCTTTGGCAGCAGATTTTGCATTTTAACCAATGATGGCCTCCCCTGAAATCAGCCCAATCATCATTGCCAGTCACATGTGACCACTCTCCACTTAGTTTCTACTTTCAATCCACAGAAGCCTTCTGTTTGCTGACAAAAAAACACTAAAATGATTCATAATAATGACATTTCTGTATGAGCCCCTTGTTCTTTTTCTATTATAAATCATCAGCGTTTTTGTTGTTTAGTAATTCAGTTTTCTTTGCTGAGGTTTTGAATATCCTGCTTCCAATTAAATAGGCCAGAAGAATTTTATTTGTGAGGCCTAAAGCTGGAAAATTAGATTTGAGCAGCTCCAGAGTCCTTCTTTGTCCAGATAATCTGTCCGTCTTGCTGTGAGCAGTTTTCTCAAGAACCTTTTTATCACTGAAAACCAGTGGTGGAGGAAGTGGCTATCCTCGTCCTTTATGTAATACTTCAAGTAAAAATACTAATGCAACAAGTACTCAAAGCCATACACTAACAATGTTGCTTCATTAAAAACAACTGTAGAAATTGTACTTATTGATTTCATTTAAAAAAAAGGTTATACAGATATGTATTTAAGCAATACTGGAGTTACTTTGTTATATCCACCCGTGCTGAAGACAGTTTCTGTCTAAAGCCTCTTCAAGACCGAGCGTACACAGAGGTTCCTCTCTTCACTTCCTAGCATCAACAAGTGGTTGTAGCTCAGAGCAATCCTACAATTTTGCATCAACAAAGAATCCATTTTCAATTTAGAAAACATTCCACTGAGCCAGTGTGAAAAAATATCTGAGTGCCTCCCTTCACTCCTTTCCTCTTCCATAAATAAGTCTCCATTACATGTTTATTAGCATGTAAACAGTGCAGCATTTAATAAAGATAAGGAAGATTGTGCAAGAACTTGACTGACTCTTGGTCAACACAAGTCTGACATGTTAACTGTTAACAGCTGTTAGCTCATCTGCCCCATTAATGTAGAGACAATGGCATCATGTTTTAAAAAAGCTGCACTACAGATGTGAAACTATAAATCTGATGTGTCTTTAACAGAGAGTTTTTTCTAAGGCCTTACACACGAAGCTCTTTTTAGCGAGGTCGATTAGATAATGTTTTGAAAAGCCTTTTGTGCAGGCACAGGAGAAATGAGAGAAAAACATGCATGGTTGACAGTTCCCATTTCCTTTTTTATCTTGTTCATAAAAAACAGAGAAGTGTTTGTCTTAAAGAATAAACAAATATTCATATCGAAAGAAAGCGGCTACACATATCTTAAATATTTGCTTTTTGTTGCTCCTTGTAGGGTATCAAAAAGGACAAGTTTGCTTTGATGTTTGACAAATACAGTAATGTTGGAAATGGTACGTGTCACTTTAATCAATGAGATTCAGACATGCTATTGGCCAGGACCTCACTCAAAGAAGTTAGTTTGTGCAATCCAAGGTCTCTCCTTTCTTTCTTTCTTTCTTTCTTTCCTTCCTTCCTTCCTTCCTTCCTTCCTTCCTTCCTTCCTTCCTTCCTTCCTTCCTTCCTTCCTTCCTTCCTTCCTTCTTTCTTTCTTCCCTTCTTTCTTTCTTTCTTCCCTTCTTTCTTTCTTCCTTCCTTCCTTCCTTTCTTTCTTCCCTTCTTTCTTTCTTTCTTTCTTCCCTTCTTTCTTTCTTTCTTTCTTCCCTTCTTTCTTTCTTCCTTCCTTCCTTCCTTCCTTCCTTTTTACAGCTTACACAACCTTTTATTTATGGACAGCACCACGGACATGTTGTCAACAGGATACAGGTTTTGCCCCAAACTGTTCCCACAAAACAGCAGAGTCTGCAGTTGTCATAAATATCACTTTATGACTTTGCTTTAATCTTGCAATACATCACATATTCTCTGAATAACATGATAATTACTTACAGATGTGCTTGTGGCTTGCTGTTTCTAGTCATTTTGGAGAACATTTAGTTGCTTCTTTAGTTCAGTACAAACTGTTTCTGTTTAAATTGATTTTAAACAGAAACAGGTGGTTAAATCTTATCCAGTGTTTAGAACAGACAGACAATGGAAGAGAATCTGACAGATCAGCAGTGAACATTCACAGCTGGGCGTCACTTGGAAACAGACAGGATTTATACACTCATTAGTGCACGGCCAAAATCATTGTGACTGGACATGATGGCAAAGTCTGTGCAGCAGAGACTGGACAGGTGTTATAGCTGCTAATAGAAAGCCCAGCAAATTTCCAGCAGGTGGCAGTGAAACATAACCTAAAATGTTTACTCAAACCGAAGGTAGATTTACTTTCTACCATGTGGTGTTATATGCTTTTGCATATACTGGACATAAACTATGCAAACTACTTGGTAAATTTTCAAAAGGTCTTGTTCAGTGGTGGAGTTTTAGTCCTGCCATCAGGAAAGTGCTGCTTCTCATTGTGGTGATCTTGGGTTTTCAAAACTACACCAGGCTGTTCAACCCGAACAAAGTAGCACCAATAGGAAGGAGGGTGGGTGTTGTCTTTGGCACACATTTGATTTGCTGTTTGGGTTTCTCCTCCCACAAATATTCTCACATTCACAAATCTCACACGATGTTATGCAAAGGAAAGCTGCAAACATGACCAAATTCCTCAATGTGACAGGATATATTGATGAAAACATACATTTACATTTCATCTCCATGTCTTATGTTGCAGATGTTCAAAAGTATCACAAAAAATACAACCCTGATTGCAAAAAAATTGCAAAGATCATAAACCCATATTTTATTTACAATGAAGGGAAACAAAATGTTTACACTGAAATAATGAGAAAAATTTTTAAAGAAGGAAACAAGATCTTTTTAAGTTTGATGTCAGCAACACGGCAGGCCCATGTTTACCACTGTGCAGCATTCTCTTTTATTTTAACAAAAGTCTGTAAATGTCTGGGAACTGAGGAGACCAGCTGCTGGATTTTGGGAGAGAGATGTTGTTGTCTGATAGAGATGTCTTGCTGCTTTTCTTTGCATTTTTCATTTCGTAATTTGACAAAAGTTTTAAGATAAGATAACCTTTATTAGTCCCATGCGTGGAAAATGATCCAAGTGGACTCTTCTACTGCAAAGCCATGCAGTTGTATTGAATGCATTACACAAGACATGCCTGAAAAAATGTGAGCATATGTTGCTCACACCCAAAAAGACAAATTATTTTAAATTTCAGTTAACGCGACCACAAAAGTTGTCACATTCACATGTGGCTTCTTCTTTTCATGAAAGAGCTTTAACCTGCATTTTTGGATGGCACTGTGAACTTTGTTCATAGACACTGATGTCTGGAAGTGTCCCTGATGCCATGCACAGATTTCCATGACAGAATCGTGTCTGTTTTTAATACAGTGCAACTGGAGGACCCAGTGATCGTGGGCATGTGATACAGATTTTTGACCTTTTCCCTTGCAAACAGTGATTTCACCAGAAATCAATATTGTGGATATTATGTACTGTAGATTATTTGATATTTAAAGTCTGCTGTTCAAAACCCCACAGGACTGGCCGCTTTGATTGAAAATGTGGGAAGAGAGTTAAGCGCTCAGACTGTTCCTACTGAACGTATTATGGGAAAGATCTTGGAGGAGCTAACAGCTCTTAAACGGGAGATAAACCTGGACACCAGTGATGGATGCTAGAACAACTGTATAATTGATGCAGCGTGTTCGCTCCAAAACAACATATCCATCATCTTTCATTCGGCTACCCCCCACCCCGACTGCACCAGCTGGATGCTCTTGAAGGTTGAAGCCAACGAGAACAACAGCAATTCTTCCAAGAGATATGATAACGAGAACGAACTGTCTCTCTCGCCCGATCCCTCGAGGCCACCTGCGTAGGCTGCGGACTGTGGAGCTTCGCCTAATGGGTGAAAGGACACATTCTCAGGCTGAACACAGGACAGACATACTGACACGCACGCGCACATGTGCACTGATACTGACACGCCACACCATCACCATGATGTGATGACATTTGTGCTTTTTATGTGCTGGAGTATTTTGTATTCTCCTCATGTTGACTCCTTTTAGGGATCAGTATGAGCAGAAATTCTTTTTTTCTCCTGGTCTGACCTTTTGTTTTACAAATTTCTGTGTTTTTCCTTGCTACCTATCCTGACCTGTCTCCCCAATGTGATGTTTTGTATTGTATGTACGGTTGGCAAGGTCTGTCATCTCGGTGTGGGCAACTCCAACTGACAAATAAAGGCTCTCTCTCTCTCTTTGCAAGTTTACATTTAGGAACATTATTCTGAAACAGTCTGCATCTTCAGATCTTAGATGCATGAACCTCTGCCTATTGTTACGTCTGAGAACCTCAGCCTCTCTAAGATGCTCTTTTTATACCCAGTAATGATTCAGTAAAGGACTAGATGTTACAATCCAGGACAATGCTTTGCTTTTAATGGAGAAAATCTTGAGGGATGACTGTTATGAGGAAAGCAGCCCAGCAGCACACATCATTGTGTGCCTCAACTTTCGTTCTTTTACCCAAGCTAGCCTGCCATTTTTGCTAGTTAGGTTTAGGGATTAGAGATCTGATCTAAACTGTTAAAATTTGGGACACATCGTCAGTAGTGGACTTTAGATTCATCAGGTGTTTCGGCCATTATCACTAGACACCCTCATCCAAGGAGGCCCTGCCAGGGTTGATCAGGCCCCGGAGTGTGTCAATGGTTTATGTTAAAATAGTTTTTCTTCTTCTTTCTTGTTTAATTTTCTACAGTTTATTCTATCTATTCACTGCAGCTGAGAAATACCTCTTTAGCATTTATGGAGCCTCATTTCTTCAAAGGGACAGAAAAGGTGACAGAGAGGAGTGAGACAAGTAAGATAAGATAAGATAGGAGAAAGCAGAGAGGAGAGCTGGAAGGAGGTGCCCAATCTGGCTTCCCACACCTCCCTGCCGGATTGGGCTGTACGCTCCACCTCCTCACTGCCTCCCAGAAAAGTGAAGAAGAGCAGAGAAGAGAAGAGCGGAACATTTTTCATTCTTCTTTTTAGTTTTACTACCACGAGGCTAACTGCACAGTCCCCAGGAGGCCCTGAGACAGCTGTAGCAGTCAACCAGCAAAACTTCTAATGTTAAATATTTGTTGTCAGTTAACCAAATTAGTTGCAAAGTTTTGCTCCAACAGTTTCTTTGCAGCAGCCCTTATATTTCTAGCCTTTTTTTGCCCCATCCCAGCTTTTTGAGACACGATGCTGCCATCCAATTCAAAATAAGCTGTTTTTAATACAATGTCACAGTTTAAACACTTCATAAGTTTTCTATGTTCCATTGTAAAAAAAATATGGGTTTATCAGATTTGTAAATCATTGCCTTCTGTTTTCCCAGGAAGGAAAGCAGTTCTCAAAAACTGCAAAAAACCAAACCAAACCAAACAAAAAGGACCTACAGAGTCAAGTTCATGACAGTGAAACTACAAAAAGACAGAACAAGTATGACTTGTTTTGGAAGCATCACTGTTTAATGGGCACCTTAGTATAGTGGCAGAGACTTCATCTTGTCCTTACCATTGGGTGAGATGGGCAGACTTGTGGCTTTAGTCACTTCTGGCCATGTATTTAATTCAGTTAAGCTAACTTAACAAAAGTTGTCCCAATGTGGTTTTTTAATTGTAAGATAAAGACCATTCAACCTTAAGAAAGAACCTCACTGATAAGACAGTGAGCTAACATTTGTTAAATGTAAGAAGGAAAAGCTCAGTGGTCCGATTATTTTTCTGCCATAAAGCAAAGATGCTACATTGTCACTAGTTGGTGTTTTTGCAAATGATCAAATTATAACAACATGCAGAGCTGGCATTACATAATGTTTTTCTTAAGAAAAGACTTTGGGCTGAACCAGGCTCAGGGAGGGGCAGCCATCTGCAGTGCAGGGTGAGGGGAAAGTGCAGAGAGAAAAGATAAGTACAGAGAAACCACAAACAACACAGACCAAACCCAGTATAGTGACTAGACAAATGTGAATGACTTGATCCAAACAGAGGAATGACTCGGGTCATCAGCTTTATCAGAAAAAAAAAGTTTTACGCCTGAGCTTCAAAGTTAGACAATTTAACGCTGATAAGTTTGTGGTTTTGTGCATTTATCTCTGCATGTCCGGATAAGAGAAAGCTGATTTTTATCAGAGTCAAAAGATAAAGGGCAAACTGCTCACTCTGG